>NC_134355.1:601294090-602023257 GCF_048569485.1 Anomaloglossus baeobatrachus | reverse complement strand
CGTGCACAATTTAGTTGTCTGTTGTGGCCCCTTGGCTTGAAGCTGTTTGGGCCCCGCTCACTATGTGTAGTGTTGCTGTACTCTTGATGGCTGGCACTTGGGATTTCAGTGGGTTGCTTAATTTGGAAAACTCTATCCCCCGCATTGTGCTGATGCCTTCAATCTCTGAGCTCTTAGGCTCTGTGCGCACTACAAAAAGGATTTTTCTTATGAAATTTCTTAAGAAATTTCTTGAGGGTGAAGGATTAGCACACCTGCGTTAAAAAAATGAACCAATAACGCATCAAAAAACGCATGCATTTTTACCACGTTTTGGTGCGTTATTGATGTGTTTTTGGTGCGTTTGTTTGCAGGTTGGTCCCTGCGGTTTTTTAATGCTTTAACAGCAATAAATAATATAGATAATAGATAGATAATTGATAGATAAATTTATAGATGGATAGACAGATAACTAGAAAGATGGATAGATGAATTAAAAAAAATAAAAAAGAAATAAAAACGACGTGCGGTCCCCCATATCTTTTGTAGCCAGCTAGGGTAAAGCAGGTGGCTGCAGCCTTCAGACCACAGCTGGCAGCTTTACCTTGGCTGGTAATCCAAAACAGAGAGCACCCCGCGCTGTTATTTTACATTAAATAAATAATTTAAAACAAAAAACGTGGGGTCCCCCCCAAATTGGATCACCAGCCAAGGTAAAGCAGACAGCTGTGGTCTGGTATTCTCAGACTAGGGAGGTCCACTGTTATTGGCCACTCCCCAGCCTAAAAATAGCAGGCCACAGCCGCCCCAGAAGTGGTGCATCCATTAGACGTGCCAATCCTGGCGCTTTGCACCAACTCATCCCGTTGCCCTGGTGAGGTGGCAAACGGGGTAATAAATGGGGTTGATACCAGATGTGTAATGTCACCTGGCATCAAGCCCTGGGGTTTGTGATGTCACGCGTCTATCAGATACCTGACATCACCAACCCAGTCAGTAAAAAATAAAAAATAGACAACAAAAAAAGTTTTATTTGAAAAAACACTCCCCAAAACATTCCCTCTTTCACCATTTCATTGAAAAGAACAATCAAATCCGGGTACGGCGTAATCCAATAAGGGGGTCCCACGACGATCCATACCATAGTCACTGTCCCAGTCAATGAAGAACAGAATGTTCCCCATTGGCTGGGAGAGTAGTGCAGTGACCTGAGCTAACATCAATAGGTCAGCCCAGGTCACTGAAGGGGATGACGAGCGCTGCTGTCAGGTGGTTAGATGAGATCATTACCTGCTGTGACGATCTCCTTCACTCCTGACGTCAGCGCTGTCACTGACTTCCATTGGCCGCCGCATTCTCATACACGGGAGCCCATGACGTCACCGCTAGTGACAGTCTCAGGCCGCCCGCGAGACATGACGTGAGAACGTGGCGGGCAATGGAAGGCAGTGACAGCGCTGACGTCAGGAGTACAGGAGTTCGTCACAGCAGGTAATGATCTCATCTAACCTCCTGACAGCAGCGCTCGTAATCCCCGCAGCTGTCCGCACTGCAGTGTGAGAAGCTGCTGATACTGCAGTGCGGGCAGCCGCGGGGCTGGCAGGGAGCGGGACACAGACTGCACGGGCACCCGACGGAGGTCACCCGGAAGTGCTTCCGTGCGGCGTCCAGGGATTGAGTGTGATCTGTGTGTTTACTCTTTGCTTAGCTTCCTCTTCCTCTCATAATGACATCACTTCCCTACAAAACGCAGAGCAGTGATGAACATTATGTCCCGAAAAACGTGAAATAACGCGGGAATAATGCAGAAAAACGCAATGAAACGCACAGAATTTGCTACCTGCGTTATTCCCTGCGTGATTTCATGATTACATTACAGTCAATGGAGTGAATAACGCAGTTAGCTGCAGAAAAGAAGTGACATGCTCATTCTTTTTCTTAAGAAAATCTACTGAAGAAATTTTCTTAAGAAAAAAACGCAGTGTGCGCACAGCTAATTTTTTTTGCCATAGGTTTTTGCTGGGGAATGTCTGCAGAAAGGTTACAAGAATTCCTCAAGAAATTTCTGCATCAAAAATGCACCAAAAACGCGGGTAAAAAACGCAGTGTGTGAACATAGCCTTAGGGAAGTTCGTGAAGATACTCTCCCTCCCAGGTTAATTATCAGGACATTGAATCGGTTCCTGACCTTGGGTCCTGTACCCCGTCATGCTCGGTATCGGTCAGTTCTTTGGGGTTTTCTGATGCCGACATTCCTCCTAGACTATATCCATTGCACCCTTTTCCAATGTCACTGCTACCGGTCCCCGACTCCTCTGGTCCCCGGGAGTGACCACTCCAGCTCCTCACTCATTGAGGGTTCTCACTCGAAACACTTGCTCCCTCCCACCAGTCTGCCTGAACCCTAGGTGGGTGGCCCTATTCCAGCTTGACCACCCACTGGTGTGTTTGACAGTCACGATGTGAGGTGTGGTTGGGATTTGCTGATGGTAGTGACACCGTTTGTTGGGAACCTGGAACCATGGGGGGTAGGCCCTGCACCCTGGGGAGAGGATGCAGTTCCCTGTAGCTCCCTGATGTAGTCAGGGCGCTACACAAGATGTGGTATGCGGCAAGATAGGTGCCACCGCTGCGGGATGGGGTCTCTGGGGCAGATGGTGACGCAGCTTGGCTGGTATAGCTTTATACAAGTAGAGCTGGGCCCCAGGACGGATGGGAGTAGTAGTAGGTGATGGGGGGTGCAGGGCCAGAGGCACAGGCAAATAACAAAGCGACACAGGGATGCAGTCTCAAGGTTTTTACTCACTGTAGCAGGTTCCAAGGTAACACGACTAGTCAGTGACCGCCATTGGTGTGCTGGGTTTCACTGTGTTGGTAGTTCGGAGGTCAAGACCAGTGCACCTTTCTAGTGTTCCTTCCCTGGTCGTCTTCCTATGCTGACTTTTCTCCCCCCTGTCCCGCGCCTACGCAAACAGTGCCCTGAGCCGGTGTCTGCGGATCCTGCAGGGTGGCTTGAAGCTCTATCCCTTGGCCCTATGTGGTCACCTTGCAGCGGATTTGTGTGCGGAGTTGGCTTTGGTACTAGATATGTCCTTAGCCTCTGATTTTATTAGCGGAGCACGTTGGTTCTTCTCCTCAAGTCTAGGGACCAGTCTCTGTTCTGCAGCCAAGTCCTTCCACTCCAATATGTCGTATGTGGAACGAGGCCACAGGAGTATGGCGCACTTCCCGTGGGCTCTAGGACCCTTTCTGTCTTGCGCCTGGATCGAGAACTGCACCAGTTCGAGATCACAGGTCTTCACTCCTCCACCGCTCCTTCTCGACTCCCTGACACTACAGCGTCCCCTCACGAACTAGACTGCCCTCCCCCCCCCCAAGCTCTGTCGGATTAGGTGGAGGAAGGTACCATCATAGCATTAATGGAACCAAGCCCTAACCCTGACCCGATGGGGAGCTGCTCATTTAGAGTGTTGTGTGTTTTGTGCGTATACAGGTGGATGACCTCTTTCTTACACAGGATGGAGCACCATCTTTGTGGCGGTTGAAGCCTCAGGGGCGCCACAGATTCTATTCTATACTAACACTGCTCTGAGCTGTAATTAGTGTAGGGTTAGTTTCTGGAGTGAGGGATATTGTTTTAAAGGCATCTAGGCAGAGTTTATTGCTGTACAGTCTTTGGTACTGCCACATACAAGCAAAAGTCCTTTCAGGGCCAATTTAAGTAGGATTCTAGTCTGTAATAATACCACTGTGAGTCAGAAAGTTGTGTAGGGTTAATCTTCAGAAGGCATAGTGTATTAGACAGAGAAGTATTGAGGGGGGGCAGGCAGGGCATTATATTGAAGGACTGTCTCTTCTTCAATATAATGTTCAATTTGATCAAGAATATATAGTTGTTTGAAACGCGTCATTTGGCCACGTTTTAATCTGGAGATGCCGTAATCTTTTTCATAATCGTGTTTTTAACATTATGGAATAAAGCAAGACATTTATTTTTATCAGTGCTGGATTCAAACTCCTTTTTTCTTGTCCTTGTATATAGTGCATATGCTTTACCAGTCTAAGAGCCCCTGTCCTAAATGGGAAAAAAAGATTTTCAGAGGCCTTCCTCTAAGTCTCTTCCAGGTTGTACTACAATCCCTCTTTCAATTTTTGCCTAAGCCTTGCACATAGTACATAGGCTTTAGCAGTATAGGCATCCTTGTGGTTTTAAAATTCTCTCTTTGGACATAAGTCTCTGAGAAAATGGCCATGGACAGTGACTCGCCACGCAGTTCATGCGGGTGTAGGTCTGCCTCTTTTGAGTGCTCCCTGCCTCACTGAGTGCATAGGCTTTCCCAGTTTGAGAGTCAAAATGTTTTTAAAATTGTACCAGAATTAAATCTAAGTACCGCCTCTTCATCTCTTGCCGGCTGTATTGCAATGCGTCCTTGTAATCTTAGCTAGGCCTCGCACTGAGTGTATAGCCTTTGGCAGTTTCGAAATCAGGTTGTTTGCAATATTGTATCAGAATTGAATCTGAGTCTCTACTCAACATCTCTTGCTGGCTATATTGCAGTTCCTCCTTAGAGTTTTTGGCAGCCCTTTAGTCCATATGCTTTATCAGTCTAAGGGTTTTTTTCCACTTGCGTACCGCTTCCGATGCAGGAGCATTGGAAGCGATATGCTAATGACCCTCTGCTGCGGTTGTCAGCTGAGGGTCATGTGACTGTGATGTGATCTTGCGATCACATCATAGGACCAGAAGATGGATGGAGCACTTTCTCCCATTTCCTCCGCTGTGTCACGTTTTCGCCTCCCCGTCCACATGGCTAGGGGGCGGAGCGTCACTTCCGGATCTTGAATGCTTTAAAAACTGACATCTCCGGTGAACCAGCGCCGGCTATAAGCTTAGGGCTGCTTTGCCTGTGATTGCTGGTCCTGTAAGTGTTATCCTGATCTGTCTGCTCCTGTGCCCCCGTGCCCTGTCTGTGTTCTGTCCCTTGTCGTCCCTCCATTCCTCTGTCCCCTCTCCTACCTCCCCACTCGGTTGCTTCCTTTGGTCCTGACCTCCACTTCGCTTCTGCTCATTCCTCCGGTCCTCCTTCTGCCCATACTGTGTTTGACCCAGCCTGCCTGACCATTCCTGGCACGCCCCGCAGCTCTGCTCCCCAGCTGTGCTGTGAGGCAGTGTACAAGTACACACTGTGCATCCACTTCCTGTTTCTTGGGTGGCTGAGGACAGGATTATGTGTCTCACTCAGGGGAATTACACTGCTGAGCAATATTGTTCTGAGTTTCGGCAATGGTCCACTGAGGTACGGTGGAATGATTCTGCACTCTGGTGCCAGTTCCGGAGAGGTCTTTCGGACTCACTGAAGGACGCCTTGGCTCTGCACTCTCCTCCCAGTACCTTGGATGAAGCAATGGCAGTTTGCATGGACCGTAGATTACGGGAAAGAAGGGGATTCCTCCCACTCTGCCTAGGACACCTCCTTTGCCAGCTACGGAGCACATGGAAGTTGAAGCCATCAGTCCAGATGAGGAGAGGAGAAGATGCCGGGATCTCAAGCTGTGTTTCTATTGTGGACACCATGGACACTGGAGGAAGGACTGCCCAGCTTGCCCCTCCGCTAAACAGTCGTCGGGAAACTTCTAAGTCTGGGTAACGGCTGAGGAGGTTGTCCAGACTATCAGGTACCTTTCCTCTCTTCCAATAAGATTCTTCTAAATGTTGCCCTCCAGGTCAAGGAGTTGGTCTGGTCTGCTACTGCCTTTGTTGATTGTGGGTCCGCTATGAGCTTCATTGATTCTAGGTTAGTCCAAAGATTAGAGTTAGGGACAGTGAGGTTAGATGGACCTATCCAACTCCTGGCAATTGATAAAACACCGTTGTCTCAAAACTGCATTCGGTTTGCTACAGAAAGGTTTACTCTGGTGATCGGGTCTCTACATTCTGAAATGATTTCTTGTTTTGTAATGGACAACCTCCCTGCTGACTTAATTTTGGGGTATCCATGGTTAATATTGCATAATCCTGTTATTGATTGGGAATGTCATACCATAATCAAATGGCGTCCTGCCTGTGATAAAAAGTGTTTAAAATCTGTATCTGTGTCCTCCGTAAGGGCTATTTTGCACGCTGCGACATCGCAAGCCGATGCTGCGATGTCAAGCGCGATAGTCCCCGCCCCCGTCGCAGCAGCGATATCTTGTGATAGCTGCGGTAGCGAATATTATCGCTACGGCAGCTTCACATGCACTCACCTGACCTGCGACGTCGCTCGGGGCGGGTCGTGCGGCGTCACAGCGACGTCACACGGCAGGAGGCCAATAGGAGCGGAGGGGCGGAGATGAGCGGGATGTTTACATCCCGCCCACCTTCTTCCTTCTCATTGCAGCCGGGACGCAGGTAGATGTTCCTCGCTCCTGCGGCTTCACACACAGCGATGTGTGCTGCCGCAGGAACAAGGAACTACATCGTACCTGTCGCTGCACCGGCATTATGGAAATGTCGGACCATACACCGATGATACGATAACGACGCTTTTGCGCTCGTTAATCGTATCAAAAAGGATTTGCACACTACGATATCGATTGCGACGCCGGATGTGCGTCACTTTCGATTTGACCCCACCGACATCGCACCTGCGATGTTGTAGTGTGCAAAGCCGGCCTTAGTCTTGAGTGTCTTCCGGAATACCTGATGGATTTCGGTGATGTATTCTCGGAAATAGAGGCCGAGGTATTGCCACCTCATCAACCATATGACTGTGCCATCGATTTGCTTTCCAACTCCAAATTGCCCAAGGCCCGTTTATATCACCTCTCAGGTCCAGAAAGGGCTGCTATGAAATCTTACATATCCGACAGTATACGTAAAGGGCATATCCATCCTTCTTCCCCTGAGGACACTGGGTTCTTTTTTGTAAAGAAGGACAGAGGGTTACGGCCATGTCTCGATTTCCGAGAATTGAATAAGATAACTGTGAAAAACACGTATCCGCTTCCACTCATCCCTGATCTCTACAATCAACTCTCTGAAGCCCGGTGGTTTACTAAACTAGATCTTAGGGGGGCCTATAATCTTATTCATATCAGAGAATGGGATGAGTGGAAAACGGCATTTCTTACGTCAGAGGGGTTATTCAAGAATTTGTTGATGCCTTTCGGATTATCAAATGCTCCTGCGGTGTTTCAAAATTTCATCCATGATGTCTTCTCTGATTTTATTGGTCGTTTCGTGGTCATCTATCTCGATGACATTTTGATTTATTCTGTCAATAGGGAGACGCATATTACACATATCCGATCGGTATTACAGAGGTTACGTGATAATCAACTGTTTGCCAAGCTTGAAAAATTTGTTTTTTTTCCCTTCAGGAAATAGCCTTTCTTGGGTTACTCCTTTCTCGTGATGGGTTTAAAATGGACCTGGAGAAAGTGCAGGCTATCGTTGATTGGGTGCAACCCAGGGACATCAAGGCGTTACAACGCTTTTTGGGCTTCGCCAATTATTATCGGAGGTTTTTTAAGGGGTTTTCCCAGAATGCCAAGGCCTTGACCGACCTTACTTGGAAAGGGGCAGATCTGAAGAACTGGTTACAGATAGCCGTCCAGGCCTTCCTTGAATTGAAGGATCGGTTCATGTCCGCCCCGGTCCTGGTACAGCTCGACCTCAAGGCACCATTTATAGTGGAGGTGGATGCCTCGGAGGTGGGAGTGGGAGCAGTTCTCTCTCAGGGTTCTGCTACTCTGACTAATCTGCGACCTTGTGCATTCTTTTCCAAGTAATTCACTCCGGCTGAGCGGAATTATGATGGGGGTAACCACGAATTATTGGAAGTAAAATTGGCATTCGAAGAATGGAGGCATTTTTTGGAGGTTGCTATTCATCGTATTACAGTCATCACTGATCATAAAAATCTTGCGTATATCGAGTCGGCCAAGAGATTAACACCTCGACAGGTGAAGTGGGCCCTTTTTTTTCTAGACTCCATTTTTCCATTTCTTTTCGGCCTGGGTCCAAAAACGTGCGGGCGGATGCCCTATCCTGTAGTTTGGACCCGGTGTCCCCTCCAGAACCTCCTTCCTCTATTCTTCCGTGAGGGGTGGTGGTCGCTGTCTTGTAATCCGAGTTGGAGGCTGAGGTTCGGGAAGCCCAGTCGTTAGCGCTATCTTCTGCTCCAGACACTAAATTGTTTGTCCCTTTGCACCTTCGATTACGGGTATTACAAGAGTTCCATGAGTCCGTACTTAGTGGCCACCCAGGCATTACAAAAACTCGCAGGGCTGTTGCTCGACTGTTTTGGTGGCCATCTCTTCACTTGCATGTGGCTCGTTTTTTTTCTGCCTGTGCTATATGTGCCCGTGCTAAGGTTATGTCGTATCTGGCCCGTCGGGGAACTGGTTCCATTGCTTGTTGCTAAAAAGGCCATGGACCCACTTGTCCATGGATTTCATTACGGACTTTCCTGTCTCTAATGGCATGACTGTGATCTTGGTGGTGGTGGATCGTTTTAGTAAACAGGCACATTTCGTTCCCCTCTCTGGTCTACCTAATGCAGCAACCCTTGCCAACCACTTTATCGACCAGGTGGTTCGGTTACATGGGTTGCCCCTGAATATTGTGTCTGTCAGGGGGGTACAATTCGTTTCTCGCTTTTGGAGGGCCTTGTGCAGACGGTTGGGGATTGAGTTGTCTTTCTTGTCCGCCTTGTCCTGAGTTCAATGGGCAGATGGAAAGGACGAATCAGACCCTTGAGCAAATCCTGCGGTGCTTGGTTTCTGCTCAGCAGGAGGATTGGTGTACATTTTTGCCCCTTGCGGAGTTTGCATTTAATAGCAGAGTCCACCAGTCTACGGGAACGTCTCCCTTCTTCTGTAATTACGGGTTTCACCCTCACTTCGGGTCCTTCTCCCGAGTGGATTCGGGGTGTCCAGGGGCCGACTCCGTCGTTCAGCATCTGGCGGTGTGAAAGGAGGTACGACGGTGCTTCGAGACGGCTCAGCGGTCACAGAAACACCAGGCAGACAAAATAGCGTTCTTCGGGGCCCTCCTTTCAAGTGGGGGACAAAGTGTGGCTGTCCACTTGGAAAATTAAGCTCAGGGTTCCGTCTACTAAGTTGGGTCCTAAGTTTATAGGACCCTATGAGATCATCGAGTTGGCCAACCCGGTAACCTTTCGGTTGCAACTGCCCCAAACCTTGTGTATTCCTAACATGTTTCATACCTCCTTGCTTAAAGCATTTGTTGCATCGGTGCTGGATTCTCAGACCCCTCCGGCTCCGATATTGGTGGACGGTGAGGAGGAGTACGAGATCCAGCGTATTATCGATTCTCATTGGGTTTGTAATTTCCTCCAGTATCTGATCCATTGGAAGGGTTACAGTCCTGAGGACAGGTCCTGGGTGCTGCCTCGATCCGTGCGGGCTGATCGGTTGATTGTGGCTTTCCCCCAGAAGTTTCCTAGGAAGCCTGGGGATCCGGTGGCCCCCCCTTGAGGAGATGGCACTGTCACGGTTTCGCCTACCCGTCCACATGGCTAGGGAGCGGAGCCTTCTCCCGGGCCTCACTTCCGGAGCTTGGATGCTTTAAAAACTGACTACTCCGGTGAACCAGTGCCGGCTATAAGCTTTGCGCTGCTTTGCCTGTGATTGCTGGTCCTGTAAGTGATATCCTGATCCGTCTGCTCCTGTGCCCCCGTGACCTGTCTGTGTTCTGTCCCTTGTCCCTCCATTCCTCTGTCCCCTCTCCTACCTCCCCACTTGGTTGCTTCCTCTGGAAATGACCTCGGACTGACCTCCACTCCGCTTCTGCTCATTCCTCCGGTCCTCCTTCTGCCCGTACTGTGTTTGACCCAGCCTGCCTGACCATTCCTCGCACTCCCCGCAGCTCTGCTCCCCAGCTGTACTGTGAGGCAGTGTACGAGTACACACTGTGCATCTGTGACGCCCTGGCAAAACCAGGTAGTCACAAATAGGGCCCTGCATAACACCATCCCTCACTTAGGTAACACACAGCCGACCTGAAACCCTAGTCACCCCCCCATTAGGGAAAGATGGACACACCAGTGGGCGGGACCAGGTGATTGGACACGCCCACCTAGGGGTCTAGACAGCCCGAGGTGGGAAAACAGGCAGATTAAGTTTGTAGTTCAAGGGGAGAGGATTGTGGACTGGAGCTAGGTGTAGCTCCAGCAGAGGAAGTTCAAGTTGAACGGTGCTAGGGTTGGAGCCATGGTGCCTTTGGCTAGGTGGCAGATGGTGGTCTCTGTCAGCAGGAGACGGGAAGACGGCTCGGCAGATCCGAGGTGGACCGGGACAGGGTTGTAGCCCGCCGGTACCGACACGGAGAACTGACCCGGAAACCGTAGCACAGAGGGGGTACTCGGACCCTGAAGCCAGGACCGAAACCAGCGGCCTAGCTAATTAACTGATTGAGGGCAGGATTATAGGTCATGTCCAACCCAAAGTCCCTAAGAGAAGACAACAGCCCACCGATACGGATAAGGCCACTGCCAGGGCCCATAGATCCCACGGGCCAGCGTCTGGGGGCACGGCTCCTTAGGCCACATCCAGCCGGAAGCGGACTCCTGAGTTCCAGACCAGGCAGTCCACCATACACAAAGCAAGTGCAGAGGGAAAAGACAGCAACCACCAGCCCGGGTGGGGGACCTGAATGCAACCGGCCGCGGCGGCCGGCCACCAGCCGAGTGATTAATTTACTGTGAGTAATCAAATCGTCCCCCTGCACGTCCGGGCACGCCAGCCCTTGCCATCGCTATACCCTGCACAAAGACACTGGGCCCCGGGGCAACCATCCCTACCCATGGAGGGGTTAACATCCAGCTGCCGCTACATCTCCCCTGGGTGCCCCACAACAGAAGCGGTGGTGTCCCACCTCACCACACACCGTGGGTGGTGTCACGAACTTAATACGGCCTAGCCCGTACATCTACGTCCTCCCCTTTTTATTCGACCCCCCCCCCCAGAAGGTCCGGATCCGAGCAGCGGCGGCTGCTGGCACGGGGGCGGCACACATCCACTTCCTGTTTCTTATTGCTCCGTGTAGTGTCTTCTGCTGCAGAGCTCTGTCCTCCCCCTGGTGGCAGCTTGACTTGCTGTCTATCTCTGCGTGCACCGCACTGCAGTCACATAACATGCGAATGCAGTGCGATTTTACACACACATGAGCCGAGACTCGATGCAAAACTCAGCATGCTGCGATTGCACCAAGAGCATGGTTCGTGAGGAGAAAAAACAGGACAGAGGAAACTGCCTCATTGATTAACACTGGTGCGAGTGCAACCCAATTTTTTATCGCATCGCAATCGCACCAGGAAATCGCAGATGGAAAAGAGCCCTAACCGTCCCACTCTTTACAAATGATGAAAATATGTTGTCTGAGGTCCTCTTCTTCAGGCCTTCCAGGGGGTATTGCAGTCCCTCCTAATTATTGTCAGTCCTTGCACTTAGTGCATAGCCTTTATGAATGTAGAAGTCCCACTACCAAACAATTTCAACAATTTGTATGAGGCCCTCTTTTATGTGTAATCCGGTGAATATTGGAGTGCCTATTCCTTCTATTTTATGGCAGTTCTTGCATTGTCTGCAATGTGAGGCTTTGTGAGGTTCAGAGTCCCTCATTCATAAATTAACCCCTTCACCCATGGGCAATTTACATTTTATATTTTTGTTTTTCTCTTCCCCTTCTTCCAAGAGCTACAACTTTATTTTTCTGTCAATATAGCCATATAAGGCCTTTTTTTTTGCGAGACGAGTTGAATTATATCAATCTTTCTGCCACATATTGTACTGGAAATAGCAGGGTAAAAATTAAAATGTAACTTTTAATAGTCCTTTAAAAACAGGGGAAATTCACAGACAATAAACACATAGGGTGATGATCCAATAATAAAGGAGCTGTAAATACAGCAAAGGTCAGCTGACCTATATCGGAAAATCACACCAGGAGCCTGCTGACTATATAGAATTGCAGAGGCTAGCAAAAATCTTCATATACAAGGCAAATAAAATGGAATGGTCTCACCAGTATATCTTTTGTTCAACACCCTAGTGATGAAAGGATCGCAGAGGGGGAGCTATTTTAATACCTAACTGTGAGGGCCGGGGAGGACTGGTAGGCCCAGGAGGTGGATCCACTGGACTGATCACCCCACCTGGAGGGCAGGGTACACGGTAGCTGGAGCACTAGCGTGACAGGAACGGGAAGAACCAGGTCACCAGGGTCATGGAGTCCCATAGGACAGTACAGGAACAGGTGCAGGTATCAGGAAGCAAAGACAGGACCAGGTCACTAGGGTCACAGTGTACTTTAAGGCTGTAATACAGGAAACAGGAACAAAAGGACCTGAGCACCTAGCTCACAAGACAAAGCAAAGAAACACAAGCGATGATCAGGCCCCGCCCACATGGAAAGGCCAGTCCTATATACCCAGCACTGCCTCAGGTCATTTCCTGTTGCAGCAGTGCTGGGCCTATAAGACCAGGTGACTGGGCGCGGCCCGGTCCTATACAGAGGCATCAGTCAGAGTCAGACTCCTGAGACCTGGAACAGGACTCAGGGGAGCGGGAGCGGCAGGCATGACTGGTGGACGCATGGACTGGACCAGTGAGCAAGGAGCGGTGGTCCGATGGCGAGACTGGATCAGTGAACACGGAGCGGTGCAATGCAGGTGAGACTGGATCAGTGGGTACAGAGCGGTACCGGGATGGTGCGACCGGATCAGTGGGTATGCAGCAGTGCAATGCAGGTGCGACCGGATCAGTGGGTATGGAGCGGTGCCTGGATGGTGAAACCGGCTCAGTAGGTAAGGAGCGCTGCTGGGACACCGGGAGCGTGACAGTACCCCCCCTTGAAGCCCCCCTCTCCGCGGCTGGGACATGAAGGCACACCGAAGAGAGGCAGCAACGTACGTCCGAGACAACCAGGACCGGGCCTCAGGACCGCAATCCACCCAATCGATCAGGAAGGACTGCTTACTCCGGACCGTTTTCATGACCTTATGTCCCTGACTCGCCCACCCCAGGGCTATGGGACACCCGATGCCGGGCCGGACTAGTCCGGGGGTAGTCAGTGGTGGCGGGGCCCGGCTCCGTGGCCCTGGTGGGTGTCAGTTAAAATGGCTGATAACTTGGGGGTGATTAAAGTTTGTGTTCGTGACGCCACCTGTGGTATGCGGCTATTAAGCCGCCGCTGCTGTGTAAGGCCTCCGGGGTGATGATATGGCAGCAATGGTGGTACTGCTCCCCACAGGTGGAGCGGTGCCCCGGGGACACTGTTGGTGCTTATTAGTGTCTATGCAGAGAAATAACTGAGGCAACACCAGGGGTGCAGTTTCAAGGTCTTTACTCACAGTTCTTGTCAAGGCCTGCAGGAGCCTTTGGACTGCTGGGACCACCGTCAGGGACCTCCGCCGATCCCGGGTAGATCTGGGGGTTGATGCCAGTGCACCTCTCTAATTGTGTCCTTTCTCAGCTGACTTCACTGGCCACCAGCTCTGAAGCTCTGTGGCCCTGGAATCCCTTCGTTCCCTGCTTGGTGTCACCTGGACCCTCCGAGTCCCAGGGTCTTCACCAGGAAGCGTCACTTTCTTCTTTCTTTAGCTCCTGCCTAACTAGAGCTGTTCTTCTATTCTCTGTTTCTCTCCTTCTCTGTTGCTTTCTTTCTCTGTGCGGACACTCTGAACTCACAGAGCTCCTTTCTCTTTCATAGCTACATGCTGTCTCCTCACTCTCTCACTCTCTGAGGTAAACTGAAACTCTGACCTTCCTCTCTGCTCTACACTCGGCTGGCTCTTCCCACCCCCCGGTTGCTAAGCTACCACCCTATGGGAGCAGGGATGGGTCTTACGGCCCCCCTCCGCATGCAGCATGGGAGGGTTGCTGCCACTGTCCCTGGTCCCAGTGTGTGCCTAGCAATGGGTGTAGTGCAGTTTTACCTGTGAACTGGCATGTGCCCCTTTCCTTACTCAGGATGGGACATCACACCTCTGACTGGGGTGCAATGTCCCTGTGGCGATGGAAGCCTCAGGGGCGCCACATCCCGTATCGGGGAACCCATGTCAGCGGCAAGGGAGGCAACGGAAAGGGAAGGACAGTCAGAAGCAGGACTGGAATCTTGGACGACCGGATCGAGCGTCTCGGACAGGGTACAGGACAGTGTCTCATCCTCAGTAGCCAGTGGACTCAAAGTCTCAACTCCAGAAGGTGGTGGAATCAAAGTCTCAGATGCCTGGGGCGGTGGAACATCGCTGGATAGCGTCGTCTCTTCAGGGGTCGGTGGTTCCAATGGTTTAGGGGACAGGGGCTGAGGAACAGGCTGCAAGCAGGTTTCATGGCACAAGGGTTTCCAGCGGGTAATCGCGCCAGAGCGCCAACTAATAGCGGGGTCATGGAGTTTCAGCCAGGGCAGGCCCAACAGGAGCTCAGGAGCCATCCTCGGGATCACATAGAAGGCAATGGTCTCTGTATGTGAACTGCCAACCTGGAGGTTCACGGGCTCGGTGGTATACCGGACAGGTTCGTAGAGCGGTTTGCAGTCTACGGAGGCGAACCAGAGGGGCTTCTTCAGCGGAGTGACAGGGACCTGGTATTTGTCTACCGTGGCTTGGTGGATAAAGTTGCCTGCTGCCTCGGAATCGATGTGGGCCTCTGCCGAAAACCGGGTCCCCTCTGTCGTCACCTGAACCGTCTGTTTAACTGGGACTGAAGGGATTCTGGTGGCAAGGGTGGCGGTTCCCACCATCCCTAGGACCTGGGGTCTACCAGGTTTCTCAGGGCATGTTCGAAGCATATGTGACCCGTCTTCACAATAGAAGCACAGGCCCCGGGCGAGTAGTTTTGCACGGCGTTGCTTGGTTTGGGTCAGACGGTCCGCTTGCATGGGTTCGGGTGACGATTCGCGGAAAGGCAGGGAAGAGGGTGCGGTAGGTTTCTGTGGGGGCAAGACGTGGCGAGGTGGTCGCTTCTCCGGGACTACCTCCTGGGCACGCTCCAGAAAACGGAGGTCAATCCGGGTGGCCAGGGAAATCAAAGCGTCCAAGGTGCGTGGAACCAGCGAGTTCGTCTTTAATACGACCAGAGAGACCCTCCCAAAAGGCCGCCGTTAAGGCCTCATTGTTCCAGCCCAGCTCCGAAGCGAGAGTGCGGAACTGTATGGCATACTGGACGACTGTTTGGGTCCCTTGGCGTAGCCGGAGGAGCGTAGAGGTCACTGCGGTAGTTCGTCCGGGTTCGTCAAAGGTGCCCCGGAAGGCTCGTAGGAACACCTGGATATCGGTGGTCATCGGGTCCTCGTTCTCCCACAGGGGGTTAATCTAGGCCAGGGATTCACCTTCCAGGTGTGACATCAGGAACGCAACCTTGGCCTGGTCTGAGGCAAACAAGTGCGGGAGCAACTGGAAGTGCAGGGAGCACTGGTTCAGGAAGCCGCGGCAGGACTTGGGATCCCCTGCGTAGCGAGGCGGAGCAGCAAGACGAAGTTGTGAGGCCGTGGAGACAACTGATTTGGACCTGGAGACTGGTTGCTGTGTGGACTGAGACGAGACGGCGGTCTGCAGCGTATATAACCGGTGGTGCACGGACGCCAGGAACTTCAGCATCCGGTTCAGGGTTTCGCGCTGTTGCGCAAGCTCCTGGCGCAGCTCAGCCAGCTCTGATTTCTGTGCTTCAGCGGAATCCATGGCCTGATCATACTGTGAGGGCCGGGGAGGACTGGTAGGCCCAGGAGGTGGATCCACTGGACCGATCACCCCACCTGGAGGGCAGGGTACACGGTAACTGGAGCACTAGCGTGGCAGGAACGGGAAGAACCAGGTCACCAGGGTCATGGAGTCCCATAGGACAGTACAGGAACAGGTGCAGGTATCAGGAAGCAAAGACAGGACCAGGTCACTAGGGTCACAGCGTACTTTAAGGCTGTAATACAGGAAACAGGAACAAAAGGACCTGAGCACCTAGCTCACAAGACAAAGCAAAGAAACACAAGCGATGATCAGGCCCCGCCCACATGGAAATGCCAGTCCTATATACCCAGCATAGCCTCAGGTCATTTCCTGTTGCAGCAGTGCTGGGCCTATAAGACCAGGTGAGTAGGCGCGGTCCGGTCCTATACAGAGGCATCAGTCAGAGTCAGACTCCTGAGACCTGGAACAGGACTCAGGGGAGCAAGAGCGGGAGCGGCAGGCGTGACCGGTGGACGCATGGACTGGACCAGTGAGCAAGGAGCGGTGGTGCGATGGCGAGACTGGATCAGTGAGCACGGAGCGGTGCAATGCAGGTGAGACTGGATCAGTGGGTACGGAGCGGTACCGGGATGGTGTGACCGGATCAGTGGGTATGGAGCAGTGCAATTCAGGTGCGACCGGATCAGTGGGTACGGAGCGGTGCCTGGATGGTGAAACCGGCTCAGTAGGTAAGGAGCGCTGCTGGGACACCGGGAGCGTGACACTAGCTACCACAAACCCCTCAGATTGAGATCCATTGAAGGCGTACTCCAGTTCTCCCTACGCGTTTCGTAATGTCAAACTCATCAGGGGAGCTTTTCTGGACTGTAGAGCCAAGGGTAAAAAACCTCTTGTGCAGAGGTAGACGCCTGAACCTGCTATTTCCACTCCTAATCCATTTGGATATCTGCTCCTGCTATTGCTCTACCAGATATTGTACAGGAAAACAGCAAAAAAAAAAATTCCATAAGTGGTAGAAAAAAATTCTGAAATTTGACAAACAAATTGCACTTTTGGCGCCATTTTCTGCGACCTGTAGAGTTCTCATTTTTTGGGATCTGGGACTCAGTGACAGCTTATTTTTTGCAACTTGAGCTGCCATTTAATTACACCCTTTTTGGGTAGATGCGATGTTTTCATCACGTTATTTCATTTTAATGCAATGTTGCAGCGACCAAAATATGTAATTCTGGAGTTTTGATTTTTTTTTTCTCACTACACCCTTTGCTAACTAGATTAATTGATTTTTATATTTTGATAGAGCAGGCATTTCTGAAGGTGGTCACATCAAATATGTGTATTTTTTTATATTATTATTATTATTATTATTATTGTTTTTCTTTTCAATGGGTCAAGAGGGGATGATTTGAACTTTTAGGTTTTTGAGGGTTTTTTCCATAATTTTGAAAACTTTTTTTTTTTAATTTTTTATTGGTCTCCTTAGGAGACATTATGCCTGCACTGTCCGATCACTTCTGCTGTTTAGAGCGATGCTTCAGCATCCCACTGAACAGCAGAAATGCTAATCTCCTGTGAATGTCGGCGGCCATGCACAAAAAGTGAGTCATGACAGTGACGGGCTCATTAGCTGACTCGTGGCTGTCATAACAACCCATCAGCACCCCGTTATCGCTTTACAGAGCTGCGAATGGTGGCGGGTAATGGCATACCTCCCAACTTTTAAAGAACAAAAAGAGGGACAAAGTATGCAGGGCCGGCTCCAGGTTTTTGTGGGCCCCAGGCGGAAGAGTCCCAGTGGGCCCCATCCACACACAGACACCGATACGAACACGTACATATACATATTTAAAGACAAACTCACAAAAATACATATAAACAGACAAATCTATAAAGTCATATACACTTACAGACACACACACACACACACACAACTCTGCTACATACAGACAGACAGACAGACAAACACACACAACTCTGCTACATACAGACAGACAAACACACACAACTCTGCTACATACAGACAGACAAACACACACAACTCTGCTACATACAGACAGACAAACACACACAACTCTGCTACATACAGACAGACAAACACACACAACTCTGCTACTTACAGGCAGACAAACATACAACTCTGCTACAGGCAGACAAACACACACAACTCTGCTACAGGCAGACAAACACACACAACTCTGCTACAGGCAGACAAATACACACAACTCTGCTACATACAGGCAGACAAACACACACAACTCTGCTACATACAGACAGACAAACACACACAACTCTGCTACATACAGACAAACACACACAACTCTGCTACATACAGACAAGCACACAAACACACACACACAAGTCTGCTGCATACAGATAGACACACACACACAACTCTGCTACATACAGACAAACACACACAACTCTGCTACATACAGACAAACACACACAACTCTGCTGCTCTGTGGGGCCCGCACCTGCGGCATCGGCGGGGCCCGCACCCGCGGCATCGGCGGGGACAGCACCCGCGGCTCGGCGGGGACAGCACCCGCGGCTCGGCGGGGACAGCACTCGCGGCTCGGCGGGGACAGCACCCGCGCCTCGGCGGGGGGGGGATTGGCAGGGCATACATCTGGGGGGGTAGAAGCAGTTCACGGGGGCCCATAATGGGGAGGCGGGGAGGGCACTTACCCGATTAGGTCACGGTGGAGAGGGGGCCCACACAGCGCCGGACAGAAGCTCGCCTCCTTCATCTGTGGGACTGAGAAGGCGGTAGCTCCGCCCACAGATGAAGCTCAAACCAGGATGTCTGCGCGCCTTAAAGTGACTGCGCCGCAGATTGCTGCCGAGGACTGCGGTCCCCGGAACTCGGCCGGGGGCAGCAGAACTGTAAAGGCGAGTGGGCCCCGGCCAAGGGACAGGAGAACTGACGAGGCCGAGTGGGCCCCCCCGGCTCTCCAGGGCCCCGGCATTTGCCCGGGTTTGCCGGGTGCTGACGCCAGCGCTGAAAGTATGCACCACAGCAAATTTTAGCCATGCCTCTAGCCACACCCAAGCCACACCCATTTTGCACTGAGGGACATTCAGCAGATGGCCAGGACTGTTCATTAATTCATTCATAGTCGTAGCATAGTCACTATATGACATATTTCTTTTTTGTGCATGTAAGCCCATGTTCACACATTGCAGAAATACAGTGCTTTTTGTTCTGCAGATGTCTGCACCAAATTACACAATAACAACTTTCTCTAGTTATTGCATTTATGCTGTATTTTTTAGCAGAAAAACCCGGTATTTATGCTACATGTGAACACAGACTATTTTTCCAACCAAAGTGGATGTGACGTCATGTAATCTCTGCACACTGAGCATCTAAAGAGTCAGATGCAGCTGAACTTTGCGGTTGTGTCATTTTTTTTTTTCTCTATAGGCTTTTTTGTGGAGCCTGAAAATAAACGTAAGCAAAAAAAAAAAAGTGCCGTTACATTTTTAGACACAGAATCAAAGCTTTTCTGTAGTATTAAAATGCATTAAAAACCCGAATTCACATCTGCAACAAACGTGTGAAATATTGGGAAAAATACATAAAAACGCAGGAAACACGCAGTAAAAAGGGAAAATTGCTATTGTATTGCTTGATGTAAAAACCTGCAGGAAAAGCGCAGCATTTACGCTATGTGAACACGGCCTCAGTGATACATTTTTATTAAATTTTTTAAGGTTTAATAGAGAAAAATCTGGTAATCAATTGTACCATTTTTTTTTTTCCATTATTTACCCATAAATAATTAATCTGATCACTGTGTTGTTTGGGTCGTTACAATTACAGGGACACCAAATATGTCTGTTATTTGCTGATTTGTGATGTTTATTATTATTTTTATTTTATTTTTATTTTTTTTAAAAAAAAGCGCAATAAAATTACATTGCTCTCTTGTTTGATTATTATTTTTAGTAACTTATTTGAAGAAAAAAAAATCTTGTACTCTCCCTCTACAACACAGGACACAGATGCATTGTACGGCGCAGCAGCTCTATGTCCAGTGTAATCTACCTGTGGAATCAGAGGTGGCGCTGCAACTTCAACAACATCAATCTTTATAAATAAATTTTTATATAGCGCTAACATATTCCGCAGCACTTTACATACATCAGGAACACTGTCCCCATTGGGGCTCACAATCTAAATTCCCTATTTGTATGTCTTTGGAGTGTGGGAGGAAACCGGAGGAAACCCACGCAAACACGGGGAGAACATATAGACTCCTTGCAGATGGTGTCCTTGGTGGGATTCAAACCCAGGACCCCAGCGCTGCAAGACTGCAGTGCTAACCACTGAGCCACCGTGCCGTCATAAAATCCTCCTCCTACTTCCAGCAGAGCCTGTGGCTCAACAACCAAGACAGCTAGGGCTGCTGGACACACCTGAATATTGCTAGTTCGTTTCCAGGGGGAGTGAGAAAAACAAATTGTAATTTTTATCTTTGTTTCTCATTTCTTTATACAATAAATTTATAAGAACAAAATAATCTGACTTTTTAATTCACCTACAGTATATATCTATATACTTCTCTATGTAACTGAATATTCTGCTTCTGGTTTCTCTGCCTGCAATACAGAGGTCAAGATTACCAAATCCTCCTCTATTGTACAGTTTGGGCAGTGGCTCAATGTTAGCGCTGCTGCTTATGGACACAAAACTCACTATTTCAAATGTGGAAACTCCCAGGAGAGAATTTCTGAGTTAATTTATTCACTGCCCTGAGAGGAGGAGCTGGGACAAGAGCTGTGAACAGCAGGACTATGGGAGTGAGCCTTCAAATCGGGACAGTCCCACTGAATCCAGCATGGTTGGTAGGTATGAGTAATGGCACAGTCCCCACCACAGCATGTTAGATTGCACTGTAAAACTCTCCAATCCACCCAAGCCTGTTAGCTGCATATTTCGGCTGATCAGATCATCCTACATGTGCAGAAAATAGTGCGTGTGAGTCTATTAAATTCACATACACAAGCAATTACATATAGGTACGTCATTGGTTATGAACGGATTAAACATGATGCGTCTGACCATGTCACACACACCACATGCCATGATAAGGTAGTAAAATGTTAAAATGACTACCGATGGGTGTAGTTTTTTATACCCGTAGACTATGTCATCTACTGTAGTCATAGTTGATGGGAAAATATTTTATTTATAGTGATGGACCTGCTATGTTCACGTTGCATTTTTGCAGCGTTTTTAATGCATTTTATGCAAATTAAAAGCTGACTTTTAATTTTTCAACATTGAAAACAATGGGAGTGCAAAAATGCTATGTGTGAACATAGTGTGACGCCCTGGACCCCAGGGGTCACAGGTCACAACATCACCACATACACCCCCACACTAGAAAGGTACCATCAGCCAACCACAAAGACCTGATTGCCTCCTTCAGAGTCAGACAGGCACACCAGGTGGGCGGAGTCAGGCGGAAAGACACGCCCCCGAGGAATCTGCTGGCCTGAGGCTGGGAAAACACAAACAGTTAAGCAGAACAGTCAGTCAGAGGAGTTGAGTCAGTGCAGTGGAGAGGAGTGGAGTGTACAAAGGAGTTGGTCCAGTACAGTCAGGCAGGTAGACGGCAGTGACCGCCTGCAGGAGACCGGGAACACGACCAGCGGAACCGTAAGGGACCGGGACAGTGTAGTGGCCTGCCGGAACCAAACCAGGGAGCTAACAGGATACTGCAGCACCGGGCAGGGTACTCAGACCCCGAACTAGGCTATATGCCACCACCATAGTCGAATTAACTGATTGTGGTCTGGACCTCAGGGGTTCATTCCCACCAAAGTCCCATTTGACGGCAAAAGCCCAACGTGTCCGGATAGTAGCCACCGCCAAAGGCCAGAGATCCCAGGGCCAGCGCCTGCGGGCAAAGGAGCTCCTTCGACATCTACACGCCGGGGAGCGCACTACCAGTGCTCAGGCACAATGATCAAACTACAACATAGGTGCAGGAGAAAGGTGGACATTGCCAACCCGACTAGGAAGCTTCAGCCGGCTGCGGGCCCCGTTCATACCTTCGTTTGGTTTACCAGTGACTCTGTGTGGTTTAATCGTGAGTACACCAGTGCCATCAGGCACCGCACCGCAACCCTGCGTCCTGCACCCCGGTCCTCCCACCACCGGGCCCCGGGACCAACACCCCCTACCCACAGAGGGGTCAACACCTAGCTGCGCCACTACACCGCTCCCGGGAGTCCCCGTACCTTCACCGCAGTGGTGGTGTCCACCATCACCACAACCCATGGGTGGCGTCACGAACAATCACCCCAAAACCAAATACCCGCATTCGCCCGTGTGTAATGCCAACCCCATTGCAGAGCGACGTGACCCCCAGGTCCGTGAGAGGCTCGAGCCACCACCCGTAGAACGCGAGCACGGATCCGAGCGGCTCGGCGGCTGCAGCCGAGGCCGTGGGGTGGTACAATAGCCTGAGGAGTGAAGGAGGTTTTTTTCTCACTTTTTGTGGAATGTTTCTTATTTTTTCCAGTGAAATCCATTTTAGCTTCAGTTTTGTATGTTTAATTGCCATGCCGTAACATGGACTATTGCTCTGAGATTATTGTTCCCAGCAGCGACCATGTGTGCAGGTGACGGGGTCTTGTGGTCACCCGCCACCGGGCCGCGGTTCTTCTCCTGGGTTGCCACGGTGGCCTTGCCCGGTTCTGTGACCCTTGTGGTGTCAATAAAGCTGGGGATGGGGACAATGGGGTTAGGTGTTCGTGACACCACCTGTGGTGTGCGGCCAATTATTAGCCGCCGCTGGGGGACTTCTCTCTTCTGGGGCGGATGGTAACGCAGCTCGGGTGTTACAGCTCTCCATAGGCAGAGCTAGGGAGGATGATGGTGGTAGTAGTCTATGGCGCCTGAGCTCAGGGGCGACTGTGCCGGTAGAGATTGGACGACACAGAGGGTGCAGTTCAAGGTCTTTACTCACTGGAACGACACTGCCATTGGAGCACCGAGTTTCGCTGTAATGGGCCTCAGCCGATCCCGGATACTTTGGAGGTCGTGGCCGGTGTTTCCTTCTGTGCGTCTCCTTTCAATGGTTTCCTTCCACCCCAACTCCTGGGCCGTGAAACCGGTCACGGGTGCCTTCTGCACTCCCCGCAAACCCTGGGATCCCCCTTCTTTTCTTAAGAACCCCGGTCGATCCTCAAGCTCCAGACCACGGGTCCCGAACTGTCCGTGTCCATTATTACGATTTAAGGAAGACTCGCTTCCAAAATGCGTCAACCGCGTCCCCATGTCTCTATGTGTAATGGATTTTAATTAATCAAAAACAAACAGGAACAGAGTATATTGTACCAAACATTTATTTTCACTTAAAAAAAATAAATGGAGGAATTTTTTGACCATACACTTATTGATAGGACAGGCGAAGGAATACACTGCTCAGAATATTAAATTTATATAAAATATATCAAATGTATAAAAAAAAGAACAAATTGAGCTACGCACCAACACCCTCCCCAATAAATAAATAAATAAATATATTGCACTAGTGGAATTGAAATATATGAAAAACCTCTGTATAATTTTAATCCCTTACAAATTAATTTATAAATTTAATTCCTATTTTTCAATAAATATTCTACAAAAATATATATTTATAAATAAGAATAAATATTTTTTACAATGATATTTAAAGGGAATAAATATTAAAGGTATCAAAAGTAGAAATAACTACTCTAAATATATGAGAAGGTCAGCCTGTGATATATACAATTATGGTAAAAAACTATTCCAAAACTTTGAGTGCAAAAAAGATAACATAAATCGATATATTTATGTTATTTTTTTTGCATTCAAATTTTTGGAATAGTTTTTTACCATAATTATATATATCACTGGCTGACCTCATATATTTAGAGTAGTTATTTCTACTTTTGATATCTTTAATATTTATTCCCTTTAAATATCATTGTAAAAAATATTTATTCTTATTTATAAATATATATTTTTGTAGAATATTTATTGAAAAATAGGAATGAAATTTATAAATTAATTTGTTAGGGATTAAAATTATACAGAGGTTTTTCATATATTTCAATTCCACTAGTGCAATATATTTTATTTATTTATTGGGGAGGGTGTTGGTGCGTTGCTCAATTTGTACTTTTTTTTTATACATTTGATATATTTTATATAAATTTAATATTCTGAGCAGTTTATTCCTTCACCTGTCCTATCAATAAGTGTATGGTCAAATAATTCCTCCGTTTTTTTCAAGTTATTTGTGTTTTTAATGGGTTGTGAATAAATTAATGTTCAAGAATTTTTTTGCAAACTAAAAAATAAATATTTGGTACAATATACTCTGTTCCTGTTTGTTTTTGATTATATAATCTTTGAGTTAAGTTACCACAAATATTATGATGGGAAGTTTAAAGGAATTTTTTCAATATGTATCTGGATTTTAATTAGCACTAATAAACGGGATTTTAATGACGGATATTTTCCCTGAATGAAGACGTTTTTTGGTGCCGGATTCCACGCCCTTTTCTGCAAGTAGGGAAGGATCTGTCTGTTTTCATAATACAGATGCCTCAGTTATTTATAGGGAAACAGACTACAGGCTGCTATCAAGCGCCTTATAGTCTTCTGTTAGATTGACGAGAGCCACATGGATTTCTTCCTGGATGTATTTTGATATTACATGTATACATTATATACATTTATACATATATCTGGAGCACTTCAAGGAACCCATTTGAGCATACTAGGTATTTTTAGGTCTACTCTCATATAAATCAAAGGGTATGCAATTAATTTGGAAACTAATTAGATCCACTAATAAAAATGCTTGTGAAAACACTCTGCCAAGTAATGCTTTGATAAGCTTGGATGGTTTCCAATAAACATAACTGGGAGGCAGTAACGCTACTATGTATTCCAAACAGTCTAAAGCTAAATGGATCATTCTGCATTAAAACATTTCTGCCGAAGTTAAAGAGTGATGAAGGGGCTGGCTGTGATGCTTCATTTAATAGCTAAACCAGCCCCTTTCCTCATCTAGTTACAATATGGAAGAGGGTGGGCTTAGCAATTGAAATGAATCTGACAGCCAGCCATATTTCACACTCATCACTGTTGCAGACATAGGGCCATTTCAGCAGCTCGTTACAGCCACTGTTGTCGCCCAGGGATATGGGGTACACGGTCCCGGGCAGTGTATATCTTGGGAATGTCACTGTGGTGGCCGTTGCACGGTTCCGTGACATGGGCCCTTTTTGTAATGGGGGTGTATTTACAGGGGATTAGGTTAGTGTTCAGGTTAGTGTTCAGACGGATGGAGGAGCTTTTAAACTAAGATCTGGGGGGAGAGAGGGTAGTGGAGCAAAGAAGGGGATAGATAGAGCAGATAGAGACAGAGAGACGGTAGGGGTCAATGAATGATTAGATGGGGATGGAACATGCAAAGAAAGTAGGGAGTCCAGGAGTAATAAAGGTGTTAATAGTATTAAATGTCTACTGGCAAATGCAAGAAGTCTTGCAAACAAAATAAATGAATTGGAGACTCTTATGTCAACCATGGATTATGATGTGGTGGGCATTACGGAAACCTGGCTGGATGAAAGCCATGACTGGGTGACAAACATACAGGGTTATAGTACATTTTGGAAGAACAGGAAAGACAAAAAAGGTGGTGGGGTGTGTATATTTATCAAATCTAACATAAAACCTGTGTTGAATGATGACATTGGGGGGAACTGCAACAATGTAGAGTCAGTATGGGTAAATGTACATGGGGAGGGGAATAATGGAAAAATTCTAATTGGAGTTTGCTATAAGACTTAAACATACCTTAACAAATAGAGGGTGAAATGCTGGAAAAAATTGAAAAGGCAGCTAATAATAATAATCGGGTTCTTATTATGGGGGATTTCAACTATCTAGACATACAGTGGGACATAGAATCTTCTGGTTATGCTAAAAGCTGTAAGTTCTTATCTACTATTCAAGACAATTTCCTCTCTCAGATGGTAGATTAACTGACCAGGGGAAATTTGCTAGATCTGGTCCTGTCAAATAGACCGGATATAATTTCAGATCTACAGATCCGGTAGCACTTGGGGACCAGAGATCATAATATGGTAAGCTTCAAAGTAATATTCAATAGAACATTTCAAAGGGGAAATGCTAAAACCTGGAATTTTAGGAAAGCTGATTTCAACAAATTAAGGGAAGAGCTTAAATGTGTAGATTGGGACAAGTCATGGTAATTGGGGATACCGAACATAAATGGGGTAAATTTAAGGATAGAGTCCTGTAAAAAACGTATACCCTCTGGTAATAAAATGTCCAGGAATAAAAAAAAACCCACTATGGATAAATAAGACTGTACAAAGTATAATAAAACAAAAACAAAGGGCGTTTAAAATCTTAAAGGATGAGAATACAGAAATAGCATTTCAGAAGTATAAAGATATCAATAGGAAATGCAAAAAAGAAATCAAACAAGCAAAATTAGCTACTGAAACAAAAATCTTCAAGGATATTAAAATAAATCCCAAAATCTTATATTAATGCCAAAAGGAAAACAAAGGATAGTATCGGCCCCCTAAAATATAATAACAAGTTAGTTATAGAGGACAAACAAAAGACTGAGATATTAAATAGGCATTTCTCATCTGTGTTCACCAAGGAACTGACTGTACCAGGGATCATTCAACAAGTGAAAAATCTAAGTTCACCACCCGATATAATTAATTTAACACAAGAAGAATTACGCCTGCATCTGAGTAAATTAAACATTGACAAATCCCCAGGGCCAGATGGCATTCATCCATGAATATTGAGAGAATTGAGCTCCGTAATCAACAGACCGGTGTATCTAAACTTTTTAGACTCGCTTGTAACAGGGTTGGTGCCTCAGGATTGGTGGATTGCTGATGTGGTACCTCTATTTAAGAAAGGTAAGAGGGTAGATCCAGGCAACTACCGTCCAGTAAGCCTGACATCAGTAGTATGCAAAGTTTTTGAGGGCATTTTAAGGGATGACATTCAAAAATATATTGCAGAAAATAATATAATAACTGACAAACAGCATGGATTCATGAAAGATAAGTCGTGTCTAATCAACCTGTTGGGGTTCTATCAGGGGGTAAGTGCAAACCAGGATATTGGTAATGCAGCTGATGTGATTTATTTGGACTTTGCAAAGGCATTTGATACTGTACCACATAATAGCCTTATACTAAAGCTCCAGAAGCAAGGACTAGGGGAAACTATATGCAACTGGGTAAGGAATTGGCTAGAAGATAGGAAACAAAGAGTAGTCATAAATGGTACATTCTCTAAATTGCCTATAGTCAGCAGTGGGGTGCTGCAGGGATCTGTGCTAGGACCGATTCTTTTTAATCTCTTTACTATCAATCCCATCCACAAGGTCATTAATAAAGTGTCAGTCTTTGCTGATGACACCAAACTATGTAGGATATTAAAAACTGACATTGATAGTACAATATTTCAAAAAGATCTGGATAAGATGTCAGAATGGGCAGATACTTGGCAAATGAGATTTAATGTTGATAAATGTAAGGTAATGCACCTAGGAAAGAGTAATCCTGTAACTGCGTATACATTAAATGGAAGTAAACTCAGGACTAAAGAACAGGAGAAGGACTTGGGCATTCTGGTTACAAATAAGCTGAGCAGCAGCACTCAATGTCAAGCAGCAGCTGCAAAAGCAAACAAGATTTTAGGGTGTGTAAAAAGAGAGATAAGATCCCGTGATCCCAACGTATTGTTACTGTGAAGCCCCACAGGTTCTGTTGTGTCAATGCATTACCTTCAGAGACTCCACGTGGATGGAACAGTCTGGTCACAGGTAGGGAACCTTCTTCTAGGATTGTCGTGACGCCACTCTCGGTATTGCGGTCATTGGGGACCGCCACTGCAGATTAAGGGGGTGCCTGGGGCTGATGGTGGGTGCAGTCGGATGTAGTGGCCTCCCGAGAGTGAGGCAAGCCCCCAGGGCCCTGTGTTGGTGTGTGGAACCACAAGGCGCAGAATAACTCAACACAAGCAGATTGTCTTTCAGGGGTTTTACTCACTGTTGATGGCAGGGTGAGTAACCCGGGCGTAGCTGGGATGAACCAGGCTGGAACCAGGCATCCTTCAGGCTGACTTGTGAGGGTGGCTACTGACTCTCCTTCCTTAGCCCTTCTGTTGTTTGTGATGACCCAGACTTGCAGTCCCTACGGGGGTCACCCAGGAAAGTTGCTGCTCCCCTCGTTTCGGCCCGTTTGCTTGTAGCCTGGACCAGGTCACTCCAGCTGCTTGCCTCCTGTGAACTATGGGCCCTCACTTTGCTACGTGGCTGCGGACTCTGTGGTGTTGTCTTGGGGGTTTTGAAGTGCCCCCTCAGGCAGGTTTGACAGAAGAAAGATGAATCAATCTCTGCACTGGTACCTGTTACCCGTTGCGGGCCTGGTACCTCCCCAGCAGTCTCCTTACTCTGCCACCCATTTGCTCTCTCTTTAGCCTTGGGTGGATTTTGGGTGGCACTACTAGGTGACCGGTCTCCCCCGTCAGTAGTCACTGCGCGGACGCTGTTAGCTTGCAGCAGCTCCAGGGCCCTCCGTCTACTCTCCCTGAGCTCCGCACTAAACTGGCTCACTTGTGGGTTCTGCACGTCTGCCCTGTCTGAGCTCCACTTCCACACTCCTCTCTCTTCAACTCCCTGCTCCAGACTTCTCCTCCCTCCTTCTTCCTCTTTCCCCCTTGTGCCTGCCTACGCCACCTAGAAACCAGGCTCTCCACCACACCCCTTGAGAGGACATGGAGGCCACGCCCCCTCCTGGAAGTTCTCAGGAGTCCTCCCAAAGGCACATGTGTGAGACTTGATTACTATGCGCCTGTGTAGTCACACCTCGGTCAGCCTTCTGGATTACCTGTATTCCACTGCCCCCAGCATAAATGCAGTACTCAGTGGTGCCTGACCAGGTCAGGGGCGCCACATTCCCCCTTAGTTATCACCAGCACGTCCTCGGGCTGCAAGACAACATTTTAAAATGCATAACATAGTAAAAACATTTAAAACATTTTAAAACCACCAGGTACCATACATCACCACCCTCCACCCACAAGTCCGTTAACCCACCCAAAATCCTCTCAGGAGGCAGGTCACCGGTCCTTTTGGCAACCAGGTCTTGGCCATCCGCTTCCCCAGACCTTTCCTCCAATATTCCTCTCCCGTTGAGCCGCGCCTTCAGCCACTTCTGGCAGGGTGTAGAGGCAGCTTTCGTGGTCTGGTGGTTTCAAGGTATACCTGGCCTGGTGGAGCCGCGCCTTCAGCCTCTTCTGGCAGGATGTAGAGGCGGCCTCCACAGTTGGTGCTGACCAGGTACCCTCTTTGTGGTGGAGAGCCAGGCCCCATAAACAGGCGTGCTCCCTGGTTGCAGGTGAGCTCCCTGGTTGCAGGCGAGCCAGGCCCCATAAACAGGCGTGCTCCCTGGTTGCAGGCGAGCCAGGCCCCTAAACAGGCTGGCTCTGGGTGGTTGTACCTCTGAGGTAACTATATACACTGCGAGAGTTTGTGGCTATAGCCAGTTCATAGCCTTAAGGTTCATAGGTTAAAGTGCACAAAGCCTGGTGCAAAGTGGCAATTTCTCACATTAGTCTATGTGGGCACATCTCTTGAACATGTAAACGTTGCAAACTTGTCAAAACTTGTAACTCTGCTGTACTTTCTTGCTTTGCTTCTTTACATAGAAATCCTCCTCACCAGGGCTTGGGCCTGTAGGGCTGCGGCACCTGTCATCCTCATCTGTAGCTGTATCCTCTGTTGCTTCTTTATCTTTGTTGGTGTCTATTTCCAATTCTCTATCTTCTTCTTCTGTTTCTGTTTCTTTTTCTTTGTCTTGTTCTTGTTCTATTATCTCTTGTGGCTTTTTCTCTTGTGCTGTTTCTCTAGATTTTGGGATTGGTATAGAAGCGGCTGGGCTGTAGTCAGGTTCTTTAGGACATGGTGTAACGTCCAGCGCATACCATCCTTGTTCTCCTTGATGCCTTGTAAAAATTCTACTACGTCTCCCATCTGTAGGTTTCTTCCTGGATGTCCTCAGGGTAAATGTGCTCTTACATCCCTTCTGTTCACAAATATGCCTTCTTTCATTCCAGGTGCAACTATAAAGCCATATCCTGATTTCAAGCTGAAGTCTTCTACTACACCACGACAACGGATTCCCCTTTCTTTGTAGCGAATCTTTCTTTGGTGTTGCTTATCTTCAAGGTCTTTAGCTGTTAGATCATACCTGTAAGGAGATTGCTGGGTTGTGGCTCGTCTTGCGCGGGCATGGCGTGAAGCTCTAGTTATGGGGCTCCTCTTTACCGCAGGCTCCCAGGTCACGTACACACTTGGTATGGTGATGGCTAGAGGTTCTTCTTCTGAAGGTGTTGGGCTCTCCTCCCAGCGAGAATACGGCAGCATTTCTGGCTCATGGGTCAGCTCCTCAGCCTTCTGGCCTCCCCTCACCCTTAGTTCTTCTGAGCACTCCTCTTGTGGCAGCGCTGGGGATGGATTTTTGTCAGCAGGCCAGGGTGGAGGACTCTTTACCGTGGATGTTACGGGAGTCTTCCTGTGGGCATGTGGAGGAAGCAGATACCGTTCCACCATCTCCTTTGGGAAATGGGCCTCTAGATCAGCCTTCAGCTTCCAGTATTCGGGGTCCTCTCCCAGTAAGAACGGGGGGTCCACTTCCTTGGGCTGAGGAGCGGTGTCTGCTCTGGCCCTGCAGGCCGGGGTAGATAATTGTACAGTCTTGTCTTGGTGGGCCGTGCCCAGCATGGTGGCGGCCTGGTGGGCCGAGCCTAGCATGGCTGCGGCCTGGGTTGGAGTCGCTGCAGTGACCGGTTCTCGGCCGGGCCTAGCATGGCGGCGGCCTGGGTCAGCGTCACTCCTGCGGCGTGGATTAACGTCGCAGCTGCATCGGGATCTTGCTTGGCCGAGCGGGGCATCGCTGCTGCGGCCTGAGCTGGACGGGCCGGGCTGGGTGTTGCTGCTGCGGCGTGGATGGGCGTCGCTGCTGCGGCGGGATCTTGGCGGGCCGCACCTGGCATGGCTGTGGCCTGGATCAGTGTCGCTCCTGCGATGGGGATGGGCGTCGCTTCTGCAGTGTGGATTGGCGTCGCTTCTGCGGTGTGGATTGCCGTCGCTTCTGCGGTGCGGATGGGCATCGCGGCGGCGGGATCTTGGCGTGCCGCACCTGGCGTGACCGTGGCCTGATTCAGTGTCGCCGGGCATCTCTCCAGGGACCGCGGGCATGGCAGCAGGGGTCGGGGCACTCGCGCTGGCAGGGGCATTAGGTGACTCACCCCTCAGCAGCATCTCCGGTGTTCGGGCAGTCGCTGCTCCGCACGTCGCTTGCCTCGCCGTCCACTTCTCATTGCCCCGAGCGATTACAGCCATCTCGCTGAGTTCTGCGCGTGCTTCCCGGATCTGATGCAGCACCTTTGCCTCCAGCCTCTCACACCACTGGTCCAGCTCCCAGTTCTACCAGGCAGCAGGGCCCATCTCTGGATCGCTGCGTGTGAACTCCATCTTCTCTGCGTCGTCGCTGCTCTCCAGATCTTCTCTCAGCAGCAGCAGGCCTGTGACTTCTTCTTGCAGCTTAAGTGTCAGTCTCTTCACTTCTCCAGAGCATTCCCAGCGTTCAGGGTCAGAACCTTCCCGCTCACAAGGTCAGGACGCTGCAGGGGATCTCTGGGTAGCCACACCTCTTCGTGGGCGGTAACTTCTTCCAGCGCGGGTTGTTTTTCAGCACGCTTTTCATGGTGGCAATATGGCGGCGCTTCATACATTTTAAGCAGACCGCTCAGGCACATGGTCACCTGTCTTAACAGGTCTAGTCCTTATCCTGTTCGAGACGCCAGATGTGAAGCCCCACAGGTGCTGTTGTGTCGGTGCATTACCTTCAGGGACTCCACGTGGATGGAACAGTCTGGTCACAGGTAGGGAACCTTCTTCTAGGATTGTCGTGACACCACTCTCGGTATTGCAGTCATTGGGGACCGCCACTGTAGATTAAGGGGGTGCCTGGGGCTGATGGTGGGTGCAGTCGGATGTAGTGGCCTCCCGAGAGTGAGGCAAGCCCCCAGGGCCCTGTGTAGGTGTGTGGAACCACAAGGCGCAGAATAACTCAACACAAGCAGAATGTCTTTCAGTGGTTTTACTCACTGTTGATGGCAGGGTGAGTAACCCGGGCGTAGCTGGGATGAACCAGGCTGGAACCAGGCGTCCTTCAGGCTGACTTGTGAGGGTGGCTACTGACTCTCCTTCCTTAGCCCTTCTGTTGTTTGTGATGACCCTGACTTGCAGTCCCTACGGGGGTCACCCAGGAAAGTTGCTGCTTCCCTCGTTTCGACCAGTTTGTTTGTAGCCTGGACCAGGTCACTCCGGCTGCTTGCCTCCTGTGAACTATGGGCCCTCACTTTGCTACGTGGCTGCGGACTCTGTGGTGTTGTCTTGGGGGTTTTGAAGTGCCCCCTCAGGCAGGTTTGACAGAAGAAAGATGAATCTATCGCTGCACTGGGACCTATTACCCGTTGCGGGCCTGCTACCTCCCCAGCAGTCTCCTTACTCTGCCACCCGTTTGCTCTCTCTTTAGTCTTGGGTGGATTTCGGGTGGCACTACTAGGTGACTGGTCTCCCCCGTCAGTAGTCACTGTGCGGACGTTGTTAGCTTGCAGCAGCTCCAGGGCCCTCCGTCTACTCTCCCTGAGCTCAGCACTAAACTGGCTCACTTGTGGGTTCTGCACGTCTGCCCTGTCTGAGCTCCACTTCCACACTCCTCACTCTTCAACTCCCTGCTCCAGACTTCTCCTCCCTCCTTCTTCCTCTTTCCCCCTTGTGCCTGCCTATGTGTCACGCTCCCCGGGTCCCCTGCGCTGTCCCCCGGCTCACCTGTCACGCGTCCCGGCTCCCCTGCCTCGCTTCCCGGTTCCTTGGTCCGGTCACCGCCGCTCCCCGCTCCCCCGGCGTCCTGGTCCCCGCTCCCGGCGCCCGTCGGCTTCTCAGCCCCAGCCCAGCCCTGCTGCTTCCTCCTCGCAGCTTCCTGCCCTGGCTTCTGGCACTCGGGCCGCGCGCATGCGCATTAGGGCGCGCGCGCGGTCATTGACCCTTTCTTAAAGGGCCAGCGTCCATTAACAGGAAATGATGCAAACAGGTACAGGGTATAAAGGGGTTTAATGTCCAAGGGGGCGGGGCCTGATCTTCGTGTTTCCCAAGCTAGGAGTCAGGTCTCCTGGTGTCTATATGATATACTCACCTATCTCTCTTGTAGAGCCGTGCCTGCCTCGCCATCCGGTCCTGCCGAATCCCGAACCCCGAACGCTGTCCATCTGCCATCCTGACAGTCCGTACCATCTCGGATCCCTGCGGTGACCCGTCATCTCGCTCCGAAGGTTCCGGACCCCGCCTGACATCTTCTCGGCTTCCGAACCTGAGCTACGTCACCCGGACTACCTACAGTGACTCCGTGGTCCCAGGGACTTCTCCGTTAAACTCATATGCACGGACTGTTCTGCTGTCTATAGTGCTCCAGCTACCGGACCCCTTACCACCATCTAGGAGTTCGGCCCAGTGGATCCACCTCCTGGGTCTGCCCGTCAACCTGGCCATGACAGTAAGATCAGGCCATGGATCCCGCTGCAGCACTAGCAGCCGTACAGGAGGAACTCCAACGCCAGCGTGAGACTCAGACCCGCATGCTGCAGTTCATGTCTTCTGTGGACGCCCGCCTGAACACGCTACAAGCAGCAGTTGCGTCTTCAACATCCCGGGCTTCCACTAGTCAAGCCACGGCTCCAGCTCCCGTGGCGACTTCTTCAGATACTTCCAGACTTCGTTTGGCCTCACCACCCCGGTACGCCGGAGACCCCAAGACCTGCAGGGGATTCTTAAACCAATGCTCCCTCCATTTCACGCAGCTGCCGCATTTGTTTGCCTCCGACCAAGCCAAGGTCGCCTTCATCATGTCCCATCTAGAGGGTGAGGCACTGGCGTGGATGAACCCCTTGTGGGAGAAGGGGGATCCTGTGACCACGAACATCCAAGAGTTCCTGCAGGCATTCCGTGGCACCTTTGATGAGCCCGGACGCGCCTCCGCGTCTGCTTCGTCTCTTCTCCGGTTGCGTCAGGGGATTCTGACGGTGGGTCAGTACGCAGTCCGGTTTCGCACCCTGGCTTCGGAACTCGGCTGGAACAACGAGGCCCTAACCGCCGCCTTCTGGGAAGGACTCTCGGGGCGAATTAAAGATGAGCTGGCGGGTCGTGACGTACCGACCACCCTGGATGCCCTGATTGCCCTAGCGACACGAGTAGACATTCGCTTTCAGGAGCGAGCCAAGGAAGTGTCCCGTGAGAGACGTCCGTTACGGCATTCCTCTCCTCCGCAGAAGCCCTCCGTACTTCAGTCATCGACAGCTAGGGTCCCCGTCCACGAGCCCATGCAGATCGACCGAGTGCGGCAATCTGAACAACGTCGAGCAGAGCGGCTCGCCAAGGGTCTCTGCTTTTACTGCGGAGAGGGCACACACCTGCTACGCTCCAGTCCAGAGAGGCCGGGAAACTCCAAAGCCTAGGGTTGGTAGGAGAGGCCACCCTAGGTGCTGGGACTCTCTCAGACCCGGTTACGTGGACTGTGCAAGTGACAACGGGAGAGACGCGGTTCACGGCTGAAGCATACCTCGATTCCGGGGCAGCAGGCAATTTCAGTCAGCAGGCCACGGTGGACAAGTACCAGGTGCCTGTTACTCCACTCGACAAGCCCCTAGTGATTGCCTCTGTGGATGGGAGACCCCTCTCTGACACCATCTCCTGGGTCACCAGGCCGGTCGAACTGCGTATCGGTGCCCTGCACACCGAGAACATCGCTCTCTATGTCCTTCCACGCATGTCCCATCAGATCCTGCTGGGACTTCCCTGGTTGCGGACACACGAACCATCAGTCAGCTGGGGCACTGGCGAAATCACCCGATGGGGCTCTTCATGCCATGAGAAGTGTCTGAAGTCCATACAACCCATCCGACGGCCTCCGGTTCCAGAGAACCTACCGGAACTGCCCTCGGCCTATTGGTCCTTCGCAGACGTCTTTGATAAAAAGGAGTCTGAGGTACTTCCGCCACATCGTCCTTACGATTGTGCCATTGACCTGCTCCCATACGATTGTGCCATTGACCTGCTCCCAGGAACAACACCACCTCGAGGACGGATATATCCATTGTCTCCAGCCGAAACAAGGGCCATGTCTACTTACATCACAGAGAGCCTGGCAAGGGGATTCATTCGGAGATCCTCCTCTCCTGCTGGAGCAGGCTTCTTCTTCGTGAAGAAGAAAGAGGGCGACCTACGCCCATGTATAGACTACCGGGGATTGAACCAGATCACCGTGAAAAACAAGTACCCTCTGCCACTCATCCCCGAATTGTTTGACCGGCTTAGGGGAGCTCGTGTGTTCACCAAGCTGGATCTTCGGGGTGCTTACAATCTGGTACGCATCCGCTCTGGGGACGAATGGAAGACTGCGTTCAATACTCGCGATGGGCACTATGAATACTGCGTGATGCCCTTCGGCCTGTGTAATGCCCCAGCCGTCTTCCAAGAACTGGTGAACGACGTTTTCCGGGACCTTCTCTACGTCTGTGTGGTAGTGTATCTGGATGACATCCTTGTCTTCTCTCCGGACCTCCAGACCCACAGAGAGAACGTACAGCTGGTTTTACAAAGACTGAGAGAGAATCGTCTGTACGCCAAGTACGAGAAGTGTGTCTTTGAGCAGTCCTCTCTCCCCTTCCTGGGGTACATCATCTCTGATACCGGACTGCAGATGGATCCAAAGAAGGTCTCCTCCATTCTCAACTGGCCTCCTCCTTCTGGACTGAAGACAATCCAACGTTTCCTGGGATTTGCCAACTACTACCGCCAGTTTATCCCTCACTTCTCTGCTCTGACTGCTCCTCTCTCCGCTTTGACCAAGAAGGAGGCTAATCCAAAGGACTGGTCACCTGCGGCCGACGCCGCGTTTTGCTCTCTGAAGCGGGCATTTGCCTCCTCTCCTGTACTCCACCATCCGGAGTTAAACCGACAGTTCACCTTGGAGGTGGATGCCTCCTCCTCGGGAGCCGGAGCAGTGCTCATGCAGAAGTCCTCCTCCGGGAAGATGGTGACTTGCGGTTTCTTCTCCAAGAGCTTCTCTGCGCCTGAACGCAACTACACCATCGGTGACCGAGAGCTCTTGGCAGTCAAACTGGCTCTGGAGGAATGGCGCTACCTTCTGGAAGGAGCAGTGTACCCCGTGATTATTTACACGGACCACAAGAACCTGGAATACCTGAGGTCCGCTCAGCGACTAAACCCACGGCAAGCCAGGTGGTCCTTATTCTTTGCCAGGTTTGATTTCCAGCTCCATTTCCGACCTGCGGAAAAGAATGTGCAAGCAGATGCCTTGTCCAGGTCATTCATGCCCATGGAGCAGGAGGAGGAGACTACCCAACCCATCATCTGTCCTAGCAAAATCATTCCGGTGGCCCCTGTCACCCTGGCCCAGATACCGCCCGGGAAGACCTATGTCTCTGAGACTGACAGGCAAAAAGTGTTACACTGGGGCCATGCCTCGAAAACAGCCGGTCATGCTGGTCAGAAGAGAACATGGAGCACGATTGTACGTCACTACTCGTGGCCATCTCTTCGCACGGACGTCGCTGCTTTTGTCTCTGCCTGCTCCTCTTGTGCCAGGAACAAGACGCCCAAACACCTGCCATATGGCCGTCTTCTGCCTCTGCCGATACCCTCAGTTCCATGGCAACACATAGCGATGGACTTTATTACGGACTTGCCATTGTCCTCCGGACACACAGTCATATGGGTCGTGGTGGATCGGTTCTCTAAAATGGCACATTTCGTCCCTATGACTGGACAGCCCTCTGCTCAGGAACTCGCGGACGCCTTTATACATCACATCTTCCGCTTGCATGGCTTTCCATCACACATCGTATCCGACAGAGGAACTCAGTTCACCTCCCGCTTCTGGAGGGCGCTCTGCAAACATCTGGGAGTGACTCTGGACTTTTCTTCAGCTTACCATCCTCAGTCTAATGGCCAAGTGGAGAGGGTCAATCAAATCTTGACCTCCTTCTTACGTCATTATGTCAACGCCCATCACGACGACTGGTCCACGCTTCTTCCTTGGGCGGAATTCTCCCATAACCACCACATCAGTGAGTCGTCCTCCAGCTCTCCCTTCCATGTCGTTTACGGACTTCAGCCCTCCGTCCCATTGCCTGTATCCCCTTCTTCGGATGTCCCTGCTGCCGATACTGTAGCCCGTGACTTTGCAACCATTTGGGACTCTGTCAAGGCGTCCCTTGGGCGTGCTTCCCTACGGATGAAGAGACACGCAGACAAGAGACGTCTGGACCCTCCGTGTTTCTCTCCTGGAGATCTAGTCTGGCTTGCTTCCAAGTATGTCCGATTGAAGATACCATCCTACAAGCTGGGTCCTCGCTACATCGGGCCGTTTAAAGTCCTCAACAAGATCAATGAGGTCTCCTACAAGCTACAGCTCCCGGCCACGATGAGGATACCCAATTCCTTCCACGTCTCCCTGCTCAAGCCGGTTGTCCTTGGTCCCTTCTCCGCTGCTGCCAGTTCGGCTCCTCCTCCTATTGCCGATGACGACATCTATGCGGTAAGGGATATCGTGGCCATGAAAACCGTCCGGGGTCGACAGTTCTTCCTGGTGGACTGGGCAGGGTATGGTCCTGAGGATAGATCCTGGGAGCCCCGGGAGAATGTGGGTACTCTGCTGATCCGTGCCTTCCTGTCCCGGTTGCGGGGAGGGGGGCGTGGGGGGGGGGTGCTGTCACGCTCCCCGGGTCCCCTGCGCTGTCCCCCGGCTCACCTGTCACGCGTCCCGGCTCCCCTGCCTCGCTTCCCGGTTCCTTGGTCTGGTCACCGCCGCTCCCCGCTCCCCCGGCGTCCTGGTCCCTGCTCCCGGCGCCCGTCGGCTTCTCAGCCCCAGCCCAACCCTGCTGCTTCCTCCTCGCAGCTTCCTGCCCTGGCTTCTTGTAGAGCTGTAGGGGGAAAAAGCGCAATAGGGTCTTACCCGGTATGAGGGTAGAGAGACAGAAAGAGGTACACTCACCTGGTAGGGTTGTGAAAGTCACAACTCCTTATGATCGCATGTGAGTGCCTTTTTGTGGTTTAGCAGCGGCCCCGGAATGCAGTATATAAAATATAGGTCAGGTAAAGAGAAAACCGGTTTAAATGCCGCGCTAAAAACCACTGATGTTGTAGAGGAAATCTTTTTCATCTACAACATCAGTGGTTTTTAGCGCGGCATTTAAACCGGTTTTCTCTTTACCTGACCTATATTTTATGCCCTGGCTTCTGGCACTCGGGCCGCGCGCATGCGCATTAGGGCGCGCGCGCGGTCATTGACCCTTTCTTAAAGGGCCAGCGTCCATTAACAGGAAATTATGCAAACAGGTACAGGGTATAAAGGGGTTTAATGTCCAAGGGGGCGGGGCCTGATCTTCGTGTTTCCCAAACTAGGAGTCAGGTCTCCTGGTGTCTATATGATATAGTCACCTATCTCTCTTGTAGAGCCGTGCCTGCCTCGCCATCCGGTCCTGCCGAATCCCGAACCCCGAACGCTGTCCATCTGCCATCCTGACAGTCCATACCATCTCGGATCCCTGCGGTGACCCGTCATCTCGCTCCGAAGGTTCCGGACCCCGCCTGACATCTTCTCGGCTTCCGAACCTGAGCTACGTCACCCGGACTACCTACAGTGACTCCGTGGTCCCAGGGACTTCTCCGTTAAACTCATATGCACGGACTGTTCTGCTGCCTATAGTGCTCCAGCTACCGGACCCCTTACCACCATCTAGGAGTTCGGCCCAGTGGATCCACCTCCTGGGTCTGCCCGTCCACCTGCCCCTGACACTATGCCACCTAGCAACCAGGCTCTCCACCACACCCCTTGAGTGGACATGGAGGCACGCCCCCTCCTGGAAGCTCTCTGTAGTCCTCCCCCAAAGGTACATGTGTGAGATCTGATTACTATGTACCTGTGTAGTCACACCTCAGTCAGCCTTCTGGATTACCTGTATTCCACTGCCCACAGCATGGGTGCAGTACTCAGTGGTGCCTGACCAGGTCAGGGGCGCCACATTACCCCTCTATAAATCACCTGTAAGGCCACATCTGGAATATAGGATTCAGTTTTGGGTTAAACATTTTAAAAAGGACATTCAGAAGTTAGAGTCAGTTCAAAGGCGGGTAACTAAATTATTGCAAGGAATGGAAGACCTCACATATGATGAGAGGTTGAAAAAGTTAGATTTGTTAGGGTATGACCGCACTTTGCGTTTCCAACTGCGTTTCAGCTGCTTTTTAGGTCCCTTTTGAACTGCAGCGTTTTCATGCCAAAAGGCATGCGTTTTGCTTTTCCATAATAGTCTATGGAAAATGTAGATTTCTAGACCGCACTTTGCGTTTTAAAACGCTGCATTTAATTTGCATAATTTGTGGCAAAAAACATGCGTTCCAAGAAGCAGCATGCAATTGTTTTTGCCATTTCTGCAGCGTTTTGCTAACATTGAAGTCAATGAGAAGTATCAAAAAGTAACAAACATCAAAATTCCTGCGTTTTACATGCTTTTTAGCTGCAGAAACACTGCGTTTTTTACTTCAAAAACGCATGCTTTTCAGACATTAAAATAATGGAATAATATGTCCCTTTACACACACACATAGTCCGACAATTAAATTATTGAAAATTATGATTTTATTGCTATTTTAGCAATAAATATTATAAAACCGCTATAATTTCATGAAATATAACTTTTTTCTTAATTAAAAAATCATATGTTTTGCTTTTTTTTCTCTTTTTTCATTCTGTTTGACTATTTAATCTTTATTTAGCAGTGTTTTGATGTTCAAAACGCATCTGTCAAAACGCAAGGGAAAAAGCATGTAAAAAGCGTTAAATACGCATCTAAAACGCGGTAAATACGCATGCGTTTTTAGCGCTAATTTAAGGAAAAAGGCAACTTTGGCTAAATCAATGAATTCCAAAACATGCATTTAGAAATGCAACTAGGACGTCGCAAATTGCGGTCATACCCTTAAGCTCAGAAAAAAGACGCCTCAGAGGAGATCTCATTTATATGCATAAATACATGTGTGGGCAATACAAAGGACTGGCACATGATTTATTCCTTCCAAAGACAGTACTAAGGACCAGGGGGCACTCACTGCGAGTGGAAGAAAAGAGATTCCGGCAGTTAAATAGGAAAGGGTTCTTTAGTTAGAGCAGTCAGACTGTGGAATACCCTACCACAAGAGGTAGTAATGGCAGATACTATAACAGCTTTCAAAAAAGGGCTGGATGATTTTCTCAGTACACAAAACATTGTTGATTATAAGTGACTTAGTGACAAAATATATAATTGGTGGAGGAAGGTTGAGCTAGATGGACCTAGGTCTTTTTTTCAACCTAAGTAACTATGTAACTTAGGCTGGGTTCACACATAGCAACAGCGACAACGACGTCGCTGTTACGTCACCATTTTCTGTGACGTAACAGCGACCTTGTAAGTCGCTGTTATGATCGCTGCTTAGCTGTCAAACACAGCGACGCAGCAGCGATCATAACGTCGCTACTTGTGCAGAGAGCAGGGAGCCGCGCACACTGCTTAGCGCTGGCTCCCTGCACTCCTAGCTACAGTACACATCGGGTTAATTACCCGATGTGTACTGCAGCTACATGTGCAGAGAGCAGGGAGCCGCGCACACTGCTTAGCGCTGGCTCCCTGCACTCCTAGCTACAGTACACATCGGGTTAATTACCCGATGTGTACTGCAGCTACATGTGCATAGAGCAGGGAGCCGGCACTGGCACTGGCAGCGAGAGCGGCGGAGGCTGGTAACGAAGGTAAATATCGGGTAACCAGGGAAAGGGCTTCCCTTGGTTACCCGATGTTTATCTTGGTTACAGCTTACCGCAGCTGCCAGATGCCGGCTCCTGCTCTCTGCTCGCTTCATTTCGTCGCTCTCTCGCTGTCACACACAGCGATGTGTGCGTCACAGCGGAAGAGCGCCTTTGAAGAAAACGAACCAGGGCTGTGTGTAACGAGCAGCGATCTCACAGCAGGGGCCAGATCGCTGCTCAGTGTCACACCCAGCGAGATCGCTAATGAGGTCACTGTTGCGTCACCAAAACCGTGACGTAGCAGTGATTTCGGTAGTGATCTCGCTGTGTGTGAAGCACCCCTTAGACAAAAACAGTTAAGGAAAACAATTGTTGTCATAAAGATGCCTTTTACACATACACTTTGACCATGTGCACATGTTGAGTATTTGGTGAGTTTTTACCTCAGTATTTGTTATACAAAACAAGGATTGGGTAAGAAATACGGAAGTGGTGACATGTTTCTATTATATTTTTCCTCTGATTGTTCTACTACTGTTTGTTTCTTACAAATACTGAGGTAAAAACTCACCAAATAGTCAATGTGTGCACATGGCCTTGGGTTATGTTCACATGGACATTTTTGGAGCATATCCACTCCAAAAAAAAAAAAAGCGTAAAAAATAAATGGAAGGCTCTTCTTTTTCATTTCTTTGGGAAATCCAGTTTGCTGTTAACACGTGGAGTAATGTTTTTATTTTTATGATGAGGTCTTGAAAATCACCTGATGGAAAAGAGCTTACTTGAAGTAGATCCTTGAAAATCCACTACAAAGTAGGCAGTTTCAAATCAAAAAGCTGCACAACAGACAAACCAACCATTTCAGAAAAAAAACCTCTACAAAACTGCTTCAGAAACCACTTCAGGATGGGGGGAAAAAAAAAAAAAAAAAAAAAGATGCTCACAACTTTACCCCATTTCTTGAAGCTGTTTCCAATTTAAGGCTATGTCCACCCATAATCCTTTTGCTGAGTTTTTAGAATGGAAACGGCAAGTTTTAAGTAGTTTTGAATTTTTGAAGAAGATTTGGAGAACTTCTGCTCAGGTTCTGCTACAAAATCTCCTCAAAAATACTATGTGTGCACATGCCCCAAAATATATATATTTTTTATTTTTATCAAACTAAGTCAACATAACCTAGGCCACCCCATGATGTAATAAATTACCTAACAACCTTTCATATTGTTATGTTACACCCCATCGCTGGTGTCCAACTCTACCACTCCAGTCATGACTTACAATTAGAGATGAGTGGACCCACAAATATTCAGGATCGGCGGGTCCATCCGGATTCGGATTCAAAATTAACCTCAAACATCTGCCCCGATGGGGATCCCCATATATGTCTATGGGGACCCGAATATTGTGCTTTAAAATGATGGTAGAAAGAGCTAGGGGGATTAGAGCAGGAGTGTTATACAGTAGTTACTGAGTTTACTGAACGGCTGTAACACTACTTCTGTGGCCGCTCATTACCCTCATACATATTCACTGCTTCCCTGCCCACCGGCAGTCTCAGCGTCTCTGATTGGTTGCAGTCAGACTGCGCCCCCACCCTGTGTGACAGCATGTCTGCTTGTTTGGAATCACACACGCTGTCTGCATCTCTATAGTAGTGTATAAATAATTAAATGAATAAAGATATTGGTGTAAGGTCCTCCCATATTGCAATACCAAGCACAGATATTGCATATGGCTACAGGCTGCAGCACCCAGTCGTGTGATTATCTTGGCTATCTATCAAAATAAAAAGGGTGACCCAATGTAGCTTTATTTAAAATTATTTAAATAAATAATTTTAAAAAATTGCGTGTGGCCCCCCCAAATTTCATGCCATGATAAAGTTGTATTATCAGTAGTATTCTCAGGCTGGGGAGCCCCATGGTTATGCCTAAAAGCCTAAAATATAGCCTAAAAATAGCAGCCTGCAGCTGCCCAGAATTGTTGCATCCATTAGATGTGACAATCCCATCACTTTACCCGAGTCATCCCGTCTGTCCTGGTGCAGTGGCAATCGGGGTTATATAAGGAGTTAATGACCTCTCACAGCTGCTACTAAGCCCTAGATTAGTAATGGGAGGTATCTATGAGCCCCTTCCATTACTATATCTGTAAGTGAAAAGAAATAGACACAAATACCCAAAAAATCCTTATTTGAAATAAAATACAAAAAACACCCTCTTTCTCCAATTTATTAACCCTAAAACCCAGCTGTGTCGTAATCCACATGAGGTCCCATGACAATTCCAGCTCTGCTACATATTGAATTCACAGTGCAAAGGCACAGAACATGTCCGCACGCTATGGCTTTAGGCAGAGACTGAATGAGCAGCAGCGATAAGCAGCTGGAGTGCGAGAGAGCAAGCTCCAAGGACAGAGGGATCCTGTGGGGTGGACATCCAGGCCTCACAGTGCTTTGCACGCATGGGTTGCAGATCCCAGAACAGACCAGGACTTCAAGCTGTCTGTTAACTGTGCCAGGCAGGTGGGTTTTCAGGACTCATCTGCCACCATTAACGTATGAGGCATCAACAGCAAAGGGAGGACCGGGACATATTCCCTTAAATAGTAAAGCTGTCTGCGGCAAGACCCAGACACCAGGAGGACCTGCAAGTGCTCCACGCCAGGGAGGACCCACATACACCAGAGTGCACAGATGGAGAGTGGCACCAGGTCAGCTGGCACAGCCATCAGGACACTGGCGCACCTGGGATCCAGTACGTCCCCAGGGCGTAAATCCAGTGAGTAAAAACCATCAAACTGCACTCTCTGTCTGGACTGCTTTATTGCGCTGCCACGTTAACCCTTCACCTACCCCACCTACCCCTGGGATAAAGCCCTGCTTGCGGAGGGCTCCACCATCCAGGCTGCCCCCTCCATCATCCCCAGCGGGAATCCGCAGCGGCGGCTCTATCATCCCTGGCCGCAAATCGCGAGTGGCATAGTCGGACTTTATTTTTATTTTATTTTTAATTTAAAACTGGTCAACGGTGCCACCGGATCCGGTACCCCTCGAGCCACGGACCGACCGGATCCGAGCAGCCTGGCTGCCCCGGGGCACGACACTTGCCTTGTATGAAAGACGTATTGGTGGTTTTCCTTTGTTTTCTCTTATTGAACGTCTTGGTTCTGTGTCTGTTTGTAGTTGTAGCTCTTCATTTTCAGTATTCTGTATTTCATCAATTTCAACTTCTTTTTCATCAGATGTTCTTTCATCTATATCACTGCTGTTTTTCTCCTTTTTTGTTTCTAGAAAAATCATAGTGTCTTCATTTAGATCCTCAATGAATGCCCCACTGTTACTCCCCTTAACTCTGTCTGTTTTGGGGTCTAGGATTCTATATCCTTTGCAATTTTCACTGTATCCAACAAATATCCCTTCTATGGATCTGTTTTGAAGTTTGGAATGTTTTTCTGTTGGAATGAATACAAAAACTTTACATCCAAAAACTCTTAAATGATTCACACTCGGTTTCTTACCCTGCCACAGTTCATATGGGGGTTTTTTCAGTATTCCAGAAAAAAGTCAGTAAGTAGCTGCCAATGCTGCTTCACCCCAATATTTCACTGGTAGTTTGGAATCTGTTAGCACACATCTTATCATTTCAGTCAGTGTTCTGTTCTATCTTTCTGTGTATGGAACAGTCTTTTGATGCTCTATACAATTTTCTCTTAAGTAGTTTTCTATTTCTTGTCCTGTGAATTGACCTCCATTATCACTTCTAATGACAATTGGCTTCCTCTGAACTTGCTATTCGACTTTGTCACGTAGTCTACTAATTTATTGAAAACTTCACTTTTGTTCTTGATCAAGTATGTGACTGTGTATCTTGAGTAATCTTCTATAAAAGTCACTATATATCTATTGCCTCCTGATGTAGGTCTACATGTAGGTCCTGATGGGTCCACATACGTCAGCATGCACCAAATCAAATGGTCTTGTGCTTTTCGTCTCACTTTCTTTAGGTATATTCTTGTAGCTTTAGATTTTATACAACATTCACATCTTATGGTAATTGAGCAATCAGATATCAATAAATCCTTTGTCAATTCTTTCTTTTGTAGCTCCATTATACTTTCAGGATGTCTGCGTCCTAGACGTCTATGTCACATGTGAATACAATTCTTGTGACCATGTGTACACAACTGCATCTGTTATTTTAATGTGGATGATATGAGATGATATAATTGTTCATCTGCCTTGCCGTTGGTTATTATCTTATTTCCCGCTAGGATTCAATAGTCATCATCTTTGAATTGTACAGTAAGTCCTTTAGCTGTTAGATGTTTTACAGATACCAATCCTCCTGCTAATCCTGGAACATATAACACATCCTGTACAAGTATTTTTGAATCGTGCCCATACTTATTAGAACAGTTTAGCATCCTTATCCAATACCTTTCGCAGTTATTTTGCTTCCATCTGCAAGATAAATGGCTTCCTTCCTATTTAAATCAAGTTCAGTAAAGAAACTTTTATTACTTGTCATATGACTTGTTGCTCTTGAGTCAATAAACCAACCTGATGATGATTTCTTATCAGTTACTTTAAATGGGCCATTCCAATTATTTACACATGAATCAGAGATTGTGTTTTTCACCTTCTGTGTATTTTCTTTATGGTGTAATTTCTGTTGTTTTGCTTTTCATATAGTACAGTTTTTCCTTAAATGTCCATTTTTCTTACACCTGAAACATTCTCTTGTCTCTTTATTATGGGGTCTCTTTGATTCTGTAGCTTTAAAGGCATTTCCACCATCTTTTTCAGTAGAATCATTTGTTTGTGCTTTCCTTCTTTGATATTCATCTATGAGTCTGGTCTTCACAAACTCTGTGATGTCTGTTTCCGGTCTTGTCTCTAGTGCATTTATTAAAGCAGTGTATGAATCCGGTAAACTGCACAATAATAATGCTGCTTTGTGGCTATCCTTAATATCTTCACCAATTGATCTCAGCTGTGAAATCACTTCCATCATAGAGAATATATGCTTCTGCATATCATTATCTGCACTCAGTCTCATGCTGTAAAGCTTTCTTAGCAAAAATAACTTGTGATTTAAGCTGGGTCTTTCATGTAGCTTTCTTAATGCCTCCCACACTCGCTGTGCTGTATCCTCATTCCTTATGTGGATTAATTGAGAATCTTCCACTAATAGGCTGATAGTATCTCTTGCTTGTATATTTTTCTTAGGCCCAATGATAATAATCAGACATGGGATATCTGTAGTGATTACTTCCCATAAATCATCTTTAGACAATAACATCTCTACTATGAACTTCCATAACTGATGGTTCTCATTATTCAGCTTAGCTACTGTGGGTTTTAGCTCTGTGCTATTCATTATCTTTAACTTACTTGTTTGGAGAGAATTATTCTGAAGAATTCTTCTGCATTCACCAGGGTCTTGCTGAGCTTTCTGGCGTCCTGGATGTCTGGGATCTTCGGTGTCTGGGATCTTCGGTGTCTGGGATCTTCGGTGTCTGGGATCTTTGGGTGCCTGGGATCTTTGGGTAGTAATATTTACACGGCACTCCTGAATTCAGTAAAATTATGATTTTTTATTATTTCTTACTCAGTATAGTTAAGTCAGACGTTGCGGCCCAAACATGGCCTTCATCAGTAACTAAAATAGATTAACAAAATATCCAAAATTACATCAAAAGAATAAAAAAATTATAAAAATAAAATAGGAACATCAAGTACAGTAGATTTATACAAAACAGATTAAACATCTGTTAATAGTACCAGATGATATAGATAGAATAGACCAATACAATGAATGATATATCATAAGTGATTACAGTGCTGTATAGCAAAGTGCTGGATCCCAAAGGAAGACCAGAGGGGTGTAGAGAGAAGTAAAAACTAGAAAAAACATGAAAAATAACCATGAAAAATTACTGTGAAAAATAATGTGAAAAATACTTGAATAATAGTGATGATAGTGAGGTAATAGAATGGGACAAAAAGAAAGTGCCAGTCTTACCTAGCACCTGAGATGAAGGCAGTATTTGGAATGCTAAAATGAATGTGGGAAAATGTCAGGTATTGAGCTCCTATACATGAAAGGAATGGAGAGAGCACAGACCTCCCAGCTTACCTAGCAGATATGTGACTGTGATCTGCAGCCTGTTATTTCTGCCATGGGCAGTTGTAGTAATGCTAAATAAAGGAAGGATATATAACATTAGGTGGCTTCCCAAAAGGAGGACTAGAGACAACAATCTACAAGCTTACCTATTAAGAGAATTTCTGTGGTTTGCAGCATGTCATTAGCAGTATCCACTGCTGTGTGGAGGGATTGACTATAGGAAACTGTCAGGCTTAAAAGCCGGCATGATCCAATCACATGGGGGGAGGGGCGGGTCTAGCTATGTGGCATGTGCGGGAGGCCTGTGTCGCTGGAACCAATGAACTTAGACTGGGCACAGAATCGCTCCTAGTGTCGCGGGCGGAGGAGGGGACGCTGCACTCACCCACTGCTCGGGTCTGGCTGCTGCTGCGGCTGCTGCTCGGTGGTGGCTCGAGCGGTGGGCCGGATCCCGGGGACTCGAGCGGCGTTCCTCGCCCGCGAGTGAAAGGGGGGTGGTGTGTGGTTTGGGGATATTGTCCGTGACGCCACCCACGGTTGTGGTGAAGTTGTGACACCACCGCTGCTCTGGACGGGGATTCCGGGAGCGATGACAGGGAGCAGCTTGGATGTTGGTTCTCCCCTCCGTGGGTAGGGGGGGTTGGTTGTCCCGGAGGCCCTGGTGAGGGTTTTAGGGATGGTTGGCAGGTGGGTTACGGGGCCTGGTGAGGTGCAGGGTCACGGAGGCAGCGCTGTGCCGCACGGCACGGTGGTACTCACTCAGCCAGTAATTCACACAGAGTCTCTGGTCAAACAAACGGCTGGATGGACGGGTCCCACAGGCGGCTGCGGTTGTTCTCCTCCTGGCAGGTTGATGGTGACTGCCTTTCCCTGCACCTGTGTAGTGTGTATGGTTCCAATGGGTTCCCACCGGTAACCTGCTCCCCAGCTTGGATGGATGCTGAGGGAGCCCCTTTTGCTCGCAGGCTCTGGCCCTGGGAACTGTAGCCTTGGCGGTGACTGTGTTTCCCTCTACGGTGTGAGCTGTTGCCTTCAATCGGGTCTTGGCTGCTGGGAAACCCCGGAGGTTCCCTTCGCTAACGGATTTGACCGGTTTTACGGCGACTCCTAGCCTGGTCAGGGTCCGTAGGCCCTGCTGGATGGTGCTGGCTTCTCTTTACTCTCCGATCCGGTACCGCCGGGCCACCGCCCGTCCACGGTCCATACAGTTTGCTCCGATCAGCCTCTCCTGCAGACAGTCACCACCGTCTGCCAACCTTGCTGGTTGTGCCCGGGCCACACACCTGGACACGGTCAGTCTTCTCCTTTACCACTTCACTCTTCAGCCTCCAAAACTGAACTCTAAACTGATCCCTTTTCCCTGCCTCCAGGACTGTGAACTCCTCGGTGGGCGGGATCAACCGCCTGGCCCACCCCCTGGTGTGGACATCAGCCCCTGAAGGAAGGCAACAAGGATTTTGTGTTTGGCTCTGGTGTGCCTAACCGGGGTGTAGGGTGTGTTGGTGTTGTCCTGTGACGACCTGGCTTGTCCAGGGCCCCACACTAGCACAGATCCCTGCGGCACCCCACTGCTGACTATAGCCCACTTAGAGAATGTACCATTTGTGACTTCTCTTTGTTTCCTATCTTTTAGCCAATTCCTTACCCAGTTGCATATAGTTTCCCCTAGTCCTTGCTTCTAGACCTTCAGTATAAGGCTGTTAGGTGGTACAGTATCAAATGCCTTTGCAAAGTCCAAGTAAATCACATCAGCTGCATTACCAATATCCAGGTTTGCACTTTCCTCCTTATAGAACCCCAAGACATGGTTAGACATGACTTATCTTTCATGAATCCATGCTGTCTGTCAGTTATTATATTATTTTCTGCAATATATTTTTGCATGTCATCCCTTAAAATGCCCTCAAAGACTTTGCATACTACTGATGTCAGGCTTACTGGACGGTAGTTGCATGGAACTGAGTTGCATTGCAATTGAGACTCAGCCCAATACTGTGATAAAAGGAAACTGAAAAGTGGCCAAATGCTGTGATGTGAAGTGATGGCCTAGACTGCTCCTCCGCCCTCTATCTACCAGACTATGCAGAATTCCCTCCTTCTCCCAGAAGGCAGGCTCCGACTGTATCAACTGCCCCTCTGTCTCCATGCTGCAGCAAAAGCACACACAAAGGATAGCCTGTACTACAGAAGAGAGGAGTTTACTTCTGGACTATGCTATGAATTCTAGTACCTTAGTGTCGAAATGTAAATTTATTCACTTCTAGGTCATGCTGGAAATTGAAGAACCCCAGTGTTGCAGCTCAGATATTTACTTCTACAATGCGCTGACATTTCACAACTTTATGTTGTAGCATGCATTTACTCACAACTATGGTATTCTGGAGCTTGTAGTACATCAGTTTTTTTAATATACACTTAGTCGCTTCTATTCCGGGAATTACCTTGGTCTTGCATTGTGCTTGGACTTGGAGTGCCTTACTGATACAGTGTGCATTTTTTTCGCTTCAAGGCTATGCTGGGACTCTGTGTTATAATATGCATGTATTTACTTGTAGTGCCTTAAGGCCGCTTTACACGCTGCAATATCGTTACCGATATCGCTAGCGTGCATACCCGCCCCCATCGGTTGTGCGATACGGGCAAATCGCTGCCCGTGGCGCAGAACATCGCTCAGACCCGTCACACTACTTACCTGCCTAGCGATATCGCTGTGATCGGCGAACCGCCTCCTTTCTAAGGGGGCGGTTCGTTCAGCGTCACAGCGACGTCACTAAGCGGGTGCCCAATAGAAGCGGAGGGGCGGAGATGAGCGGGACGAAACATCCCTCCCACCTCCTTCCTTCTGCATTGCCGGCGGCCGCAGGTAAGGTGAGGTTCCTCGTTCCTGCGGTGTCACACATAGCGATGTGTGGTGCCGCAGGAACGACGAACTACATCGTACACTCAGCAGCAACGATAATTGGGAATAGGGGAGCATATCACCGATTAGCGATTTTGAACGTTTTTGCGACGATTCAAAATCGCTAATAGGTGTCACATGCAACGACATCGCTAAAGCGACCGGATGTGCGTCACAAATTCCGTGACCTCAACGAAATTGCTTGAGCGATGTCGTAGCATGTAAAGCGGCCTTTAGTTTTGCAGTGTACTATGCGGAGACTTGCAGTAACTCTGTTGTAAAGTGTAATTTATTTTCTTGTAGTTTAGGCTAAGGTTTGCATTACCTCAGTGTTGCATTACACATTTATTCCTTTACATGTTAAGGGCACTTTACACACAGCAATATCGCCATCAATATTGCTAGCGAGCGTACCCGCCCCCGTCGGTTGTGCGTCACGGGCAAATCGATGCCCGTGGCGCACAACATCGCTTACACCCGTCACACTACTTACCTGCCTAGTGACGTTGCTGTTGCCGGCGAACCGCGTCCTTTCTAAGGGGGCGGTTCGTGCGGCGTCACAGCGGCGTCACTAAGCGGCCTCCCAATAGAAGTGGAGGGGCGGAGATGAGCGGGCCGAACATCCCGCCCACCTCCTTCTTTCCTCATTGCGGGCAGCCGCAGGTAAGGTGATGTTCCTTGTTCCTGCGGTGTCACACATAGCGATGTGTGCTGCCGCAGGAACGACAAACAACCTGCGTCCTGCAACAGCAACGATAATCGGGAAAGGAACGACGCATCAACGATCAATAATTAGGTAAGTAATTTTGATCGTTAACGGTCGTTTGTGCGTTTCACATGCAACGACGTCGCTAACGAGGTCGGATGTGCGTCACGAATTCCGTGACCTCAACGACATCTCATTAGCAATGTCGTTGCGTCTAAAGCGGCCTTTATTCTGATAATCTCAGCAACTAAATGTTGTAATATTATTATTATTATTATTATTAAAGGGAACCTGTCACCATATTTTCCCCATATAAAGTACAGCCAGCATCTTTCAGCCCTCTGTAACCTCATGTATATATGAGCCCCATCTGCAAAACACAAAAAAAAGGTTTTATTAAACTTAAACCGGATGGGCCTGACTAATGGGCGTCGCTTGTCTTGATCCGGCCCCTCTTCTCTTCTTGCAATCACTGTCCTTTTCCCCTGCTTTGTGTGGTTGATGCATCATCCACCACACAGTCTCTCCCCTCACGTTCATGCGCAGGTGCACTTCGCTCTGCTCTGCTGAAGGCAGTGCAACATACTGTAGTGTGCATGTGTGAGAAAACACCAAAGACAGATGTTAACCGTAAGTAAAGCTGGCGCATGCGTACTACAGTACTTTGCTCTGCCATTGGTAGGGCTCAGAGAAGTGCACCTGCTCATGATGCCGATATCTAGGATACCGATACAGTCAAGTGTGATACCGGGAAGGGGTCCGGTGCCAGTGCTAGCATGGAGCCACTTGACACACAGGCCCCATAGCAGCCAAATGTTTTGCTGCCATTGGTGATACACCACTGGTCTGTGTATAACCACTATCCTATTACTGAACAAAATACATTATACTAAGGCCAATCTAACAGTAATATCACATACAAGGGATAAATTATCACTACACCATGACCAAATATTATCACCAAATAGTACCTTAATAATACACCTTACAAATCATTATCAATAACCACAGTACTTACACTAATTTTACTACCAGTGCCATTATACACAGCAGCTCTGCAGATCATGAGTATATACAGTTAGGTCCAGAAATATTTGGACAGTGACACAAGTTTTGTTATTTTAGCTGTTTACAAAAACATGTTCAGAAATACAATTATATATATAATATGGGCTGAAAGTGCACACTCCCAGCTGCAATATGAGAGTTTTCACATCCAAATCAGAGAAAGAGTTTAGGAATCATAGCTCTGTAATGCATAGCCTCCTCTTTTTCAAGGGACCAAAAGTAATTGGACAAGGGACTCTAAGGGCTGCAATTAACTCTGAAGGCGTCTCCCTCGTTAACCTGTAATCAATGAAGTAGTTAAAAGGTCTGGGGTTGTTTACAGGTGTGTGGTTTTGCATTTGGAAGCTGTTGATGTGACCAGACAACATGCGGTCTAAGGAACTCTCAATTGAGGTGAAGCAGAACATCCTGAGGCTGAAAAAAAAGAAAAAATTCATCAGAGAGATAGCAGACATGCTCGGAGTAGCAAAATCAACATTCGGGTACATTCTGAGAAAAAAGGAATTGACTGGTGAGCTTGGGAACTCAAAAAGGCCTGGGCGTCCACGGATGACAACAGTGGTGGATGATCGCCGCATACTTTCTTTGGTGAAGAAGAACCCGTTCACAACATCAACTGAAGTCCAGAACACTCTCAGTGAAGTAGGTGTATCTGTCTCTAAGTCAACAGTAAAGAGAAGACTCCATGAAAGTAAATACAAAGGGTTCACATCTAGATGCAAACCATTCATCAATTCCAAAAATAGACAGGCCAGAGTTAAATTTGCTGAAAAACACCTCATGAAACCAGCTCAGTTCTGGAAAAGTATTCTATGGACAGATGAGACCAAGATCAACCTGTACCAGAATGATGGGAAGAAAAAAGTTTGGAGAAGAAAGGGAATGGCACATGATCCAAGGCACACCACATCCTCTGTAAAACATGGTGGAGGCAACGTGATGGCATGGGCATGCATGGCTTTCAATGGCACTGGGTCACTTGTGTTTATTGATGACATAACAGCAGACAAGAGTAGCCGGATGAATTCTGAAGTGTACCGGGATATACTTTCAGCCCAGATTCAGCCAAATACTGCAAAGTTGATCGGACGGCGCTTCATAGTACAGATGGACAATGACCCCAAGCATACAGCCAAAGCTACCCAGGAGTTCATGAGTGCAAAAAAGTGGAACATTCTGCAATGGCCAAGTCAATCACCAGATCTTAACCCAATTGAGCATACATTTCACTTGCTCAAATCCAGACTTAAGACGGAAAGACCCACAAACAAGCAAGACCTGAAGGCTGCGGCTGTAAAGGCCTGGCAAAGCATTAAGAAGGAGGAAACCCAGCGTTTGGTGATGTCCATGGGTTCCAGACTTAAGGCAGTGATTGCCTCCAAAGGATTTGCAACAAAATATTGAAAATAAAATTTTTTTTTGGGGTTTGGTTTATTTGTCCAATTACTTTTGACCTCCTAAAATGTGGAGTGTTTGTAAAGAAATGTGTACAATTCCTACAATTTCTATCAGATATTTTTGTTCAAACCTTCAAATTAAACGTTACAATCTGCACTTGAATTCTGTTGTAGAGGTTTCATTTCAAATCCAATGTGGTGGCATGCAGAGCCCAACTCGCGAAAATTGTGTCACTGTCCAAATATTTCTGGACCGAACTGTATACTACAGACACGGACAAAGAGACAGAGACAGACACAGGGAAACAGACAGACAGGGAAAGAAAGGGAAAGAGACAGACAGGGTAAGAGACAGACAAAGACAGGTAAAGAGACAGACAAAGAGACAGACAAAGAAAGAAACAGAGGGAAAAAGGGAAAGAGACAGACAGGGAAAGAGAGGGAAAGAGACAGACAGGGAAAGTGACAGAGATAGATAGACAGACAAGGTAAGAGATTGAGACAGACGGAGAAAGAGACAGACAATCAGAGACAGACAGGGAAAGAGACAGACAGACAAAGAGAGAGAGAGAGAGACAGAGATATATACAGAGGGGGAGACAGACATTATAATTACATTTATATCTATTTGTTTTGTGGTTTTTGTGTGCAGAATACATTTTTGTTAATACATTCTATTTTGTTAACAACAGTTATTAACCCGGGCGAAGCCGGGTAGTACAGCTAGTTGTATATAGAAATGCTATGTGGGGGCTCATGCTGTATATAGGTGAATATGTGGGCTCATAATGTATATACGAAGCTATGAGGGGGGGGCCATAGTGTATATAGGTGGTTATGACTGTGAGGGCTTCTACTATATACAGGGGGACTTTATGTGGGCTCATACCGTAAATAGGGAGACTGTGTAAGGTCTCATACTGTATATAGGGGGACTGCAGACTTATAAATCATCCCAGCACAAACACTGCATGCTGCAAGGATTCATCAATTTCTGAGCCAGGAACAGCATTCACGTGAGTGCAATTGTGTAATATGCATGTTGCCGGCAAGGATCCGACCTTGCTCAATTCAAGTGTATGGAATGGGCTTGTCCGACTAGTTCACAAGGGCATCTACTGGGCGCACTCTTGCTCAATAAACTTGTATTGCGCGAAACGCGTCCACTAGTCGGGTTATGGCCAAGAACATGCATATTTCACAATCACAGACACATGACCGCTGTTCCTGGCTTAGAAACCAGACAACCCCTTTAAGATTGTAGGATCCTAGAATGCATAGTGGCATCCCACAGAACCCTCTACATCTTACCCTCTGAACTCTCTGAAATACTAGTGTGGCGGGCGAAGGAGGGGACGCTGAGCTCACCCACTGCTCGGGTCTGGCTGTTGCTGCTGCTCGGTGGTGGCTCGAGCGGTGGGCTGGATCCCGGGGACTCGAGCGGCGTTCCTCGCCTGTGAGTGAAAGGGGGTGGTTTGGGTTTAGGGATATTGTCCATGACGCCACCCACGGTTGTGGTGAGATTGGTGACACCACCGCTGCTCTGGACGGGGATCCCGGGAGCGGTGACAGGGAGCAGCTTGGATGTTGTTTTCTCCCCTCCGTGGGAAGGGGGGTTGGTTGTCCTGGGGCCCGGTGAGGGGTAGGGATGTATGGCAGGCAGGTTACGGGGCCTGGTGAGGTGCAGGGTCGCAGGGGTAGCGCTGTGCCGTACGGCACGATGGTACTCACTCAGCCAATGACGAATGCAAAGTCTCCGGTAAAACAAACAGCTGGATGGACGGGTCCCACAGACGGCTGCGGTGTTTCTCCTTCCGGCAGGTTGATGGTGACTGCCTTTCCCTGCTCCTGTGTTGTGTTACGGTTCCAATGGCTTCCCACCGGTAACCCGCTCCCCAGCTTGGATGGATGCTGAGGGAGCCCCTTTAGCCCGCAGGCTCTGGCCCTGGGAACTGTAGCCTTGGCGGTGACGGTGTTTCCCTCTACGGTTTGAGCGGTTGCCTTCAATCGGGTCTTGACTGCTGGGAAACCCCGGAGGTTCCCTTTGCTAACGGATTTGACAAATTTAACGGCGACTCCTAGCCTTGTCGGGGTCTGTAAGCCCTGCCGGATGGTGCTGGCTTCTCTTTACTCTCCAATCCGGTACAGCCAGGCCACCGCCCGTCCACGGTCCATACGGTTTGCTCCAATTAGCCTCTCCTGAAGACGGTCACCACCGTCTGCCAACCTTGCTGTTCCGTCCGGGCCACACACCCGGACCGCCTTCAGACTGCTCCTCTACCACTTTCCTTCCTCTCACTTCCACCTCAAACTCTATCTCCTCACTAACTGCTTTCTTTTCCCGCCTCCAGGACTGTGAACTCCTCGGTGGGCGGGACCAACCGCCTGGCCCACCCCCTGGTGTGGACATCAGCCCCTGGAGGAAGGCAACAAGGATTTTGTGTTTGGCTTCAGTGTGCGTAACCGGGGTGTGGGGTGTGTTGGTGTAGTTCTGTGACGACCTGGCTTGTCCAGGGCGCCACATTCCCCCTTAGTAAAATGCAGACCGTCCGCGGGCTGCCCGTTCATCACCGGTTTTATTTTAATTGTAAAAGAGTAAAAACGGTAAAACATGTAAACAGCATTTTTCAATCTTCCCACATCAGGAGGCACATTTCTTAAACGTTACCAACATTTTTAATAAATACGGTTACTGCTTCCGCTCTTCTCCCACCCAAGCAACCTGGCCCTGATGCTGCCCCTAAGCAAATTGGCAGCACCCCTTGACCCCAGTCCAGCACCAAGTTGCCCGAGCGGGTTCTGTCCCTTTCAGGGGACCTGCGTCCATGGGGACCCCTGAACCCCCCGGAGGATCGCCACCGGTTACGGTAGTGGCGGGCCTGGGCCATCACTTTCCTCCAGGCCCATCCTCCAAATCAGCCTCTCCGGAGGCGGTAACGGTATCAAGCCCACCATTTTTATTTACATTCCACAAGTTCGTGGTTACCCTGCAAGTTCTCGGGCTTGTCCGTAAGCAGTTCCTTACGCAAGGTCACAGACAGTCCCCACGGGGACAACAGTTGCCGGCAACGACCGGTTCAATCACGGTTGTTAATCAGGTAAACTTTCAGTTGATCATTTTCACTTATCATTCTCAGACTTCCAAACGGTACTGGTGGTCCCAACGGGGACAACTTGCAGCAGAGCTCCGCTGACTTTCACTTTAAGTCCACGGTGGCGACCGGAGGAGGGGGCTGGGCTGGGACTCGGGCCTCTTGACCGCCCCTCAGCTTTGCATCCAGCGCGATCCAACCCCTCTCCCTGCAGTGCCTGGTGTACTGCACCAAGTCTCCCGGCATCAGATTGCGGCCCGGGTGATCTTCCGGTAGATGGGCGTTGACATCCCGTCGGGCCACAAAGACTTCGGCCTCCAGGCCCAGCGGTGTCGGTTCCCTGTCCCAATATGGGGCCGCTGCGAGCCCCTGCGCACAGGTCGGGCCCCGCGAGACCTCCTGGACACTGCCCACCACTGGCAATCTGAGTGGAAGGTCCCAGGTGACTTGGCCTGCCTTGCAGCGGCGACCCGGCGCAACCTCAGCCGAGGTGTGGGGAATGGACACAGGGATCCTCTCCCGCTGAACCTCCGCCTCCTCCTGCACGAGACGGGCTGCCGGGGCCGATGCGGGGTCAGGCACAATCAGCGGTGCCTCCGGTACAGCTTCAACAATGGACTCGGCCTTCGGCGTCTTCCAAGGGAGCGGTGCTGCACGGTCACAGGCCTTGGCTGCAGATCGGTCCGCTTGGGCGGACAGGCGGGGTACCGCTACCGGTTGGGCGGGTAGCGGGCCTAGTGGCGGGGCAGTAACGACTAACGCGGATAGCAAGGGAGGCGGCAGGGTGAGCAGGCGCGGGCCGGTCCCCTCAGCCGCAATGGCCGATCCTTCCGGAATACAGGGACGTGGGTCTCTTACCCGCTCCTCCAAATCCTCCTCCTCGCATCTCCTTATAGCCGCTACCACCTCCGCCATGTCGGCCTCCCACTCCTCCAGGAGGAGCTGCATGCGGATCTGCAGCCTTTGTTGTAGCTGGGCGGTCCGGACCTCCACCCACGCCGCGGTTCCAGGCGCGGGGGCTACGGTGCTGCAGGATGGCTGGTACATTTCTGTGGAGGCCTCTTCCAGGAACCAACAAAAAGATGGCCGCAGGGTCCTGGCATCCCTGCTTTTATAGCTGCGGGCTACATGCGGCCAGACGCCATCCGTCCCCCTTAGTCTTTTTCCGGCTCCTCCTCTACAGGGGCGGGGTTTGGATTTTCGCGCCTCCACTGCTCGAGGAGACGCTCGAGCGGGGACTTTTCATGCCCAAAATGGCGCTTCTCCAAATTTTCGGCCGGACACCTCCGGTGGTCACAAGGCGCACCTCTACCAGATGGCAGAGCGGTAAGATCCTGTTCGTGACGCCAAGTTGTCGCGGGGGGAGGAGGGGACGCTGCGCTCACCCACTGCTCGGGTCTGGCTGCTGCTGCTCGGTGGTGGCTCGAGCGGTGGGCCGGATCCCGGGGACTCGAGCGGCGTTCCTCGCCTGTGAGTGAAAGGGGGTGGTTTGGGTTTAGGGATATTGTCCGTGACGCCACCCACGGTTGTGGTGAGATTGGTGACACCACCGCTGCTCTGGACGGGGATCCCGGGAGCGGTGACAGGGAGCAGCTTGGATGTTGTTTTCTCCCCTCCGTGGGTAGGGGGGTTGGTTGTCCCGGGGCCCGGTGAGATGTAGGGATGTATGGCAGGCGGGTTACGGGGCCTGGTGAGGTGCAGGGTCGCAGGGGCAGCGCTGTGCCGCACGGCACGGTGGTACTCACTCAGCCAATGACGAATGCAAAGTCTCCGGTAAAACAAACGGCTGGATGGACGGGTCCCACAGACGGTTGCGGTGTTTCTCCTCCCGGCAGGGTGATGGTGACTGCCTTTCCCTGCACCTGTGTTGTGTTACGGTTCCAATGGCTTCCCACCGGTAACCCACTCCCCAGCTTGGATGGAGGCTGAGAGAGCCCCTTTTGCCCGCAGGCTCTGGCCCTGGGAACTGTAGCCTTGGCGGTGACTGTGTTTCCCTCTACGGTTTGAGCGGTTGCCTTCAATCGGGTCTTGACTGCTGGGAAACCCCGGAGGTTCCCTTCGCTAACGGATTTGACAAATTTAACGGCGACTCCTAGCCTTGTCGGGGTCCGTAAGCCCTGCCGGATGGTGCTGGCTTCTCTTTACGCTCCGATCCGGTACCGCCGGGCCACCGCCCGTCCACGGTCCATACAGTTTGCTCCAATTAGCCTCTCCTGCAGACGGTCACCACCGTCTGCCAACCTTGCTGTTCCGTCCGGGCCACACACCCGGACCGCCTTCAGACTGCTCCTCTACCACTTTCCTTCCTCTCACTTCCACCTCAAACTCTATCTCCTCACTAACTGCTTTCTTGTCCCGCTGGCTCCAGGACTGTGAACTCCTCGGTGGGCGGGACCAACCGCTTGGCCCACCCCCTGGTGTGGACATCAGCCCCTGGAGGAAGGCAACAAGGATTTTGTGTTTGGCTTCGGTGTGCCTAACCGGGGTGTGGGGTGTGTTGGTGTAGTTCTGTGACGACCTGGCTTGTCCAGGGCGCCACACTAGAAGAGTAGGTGTCAAACAGTAAGTGCTATAAAAATGTTACTGTAAGAAGATGGACATACTGCCCACATTTCCCCTTGAAGACACAAGTATTTTTATTATGTGAAATTTGTATTGTGACATTCGTTATTATTGATAGATTGTGTTTGTCCCAACAGTTTGGAGAGTTAGTTTTAATATTTAGAACTAACCTAGAGTTGGAGGGGCTAAAATAAAGGGACAGAGACAGTTTCCTGTCAGGATGTAAGATAGAACCCAGCATGCAGTAAGAGCAGGTCTAAGGTCTGACTATTGAGCAGACCCACATGACGAGGGTGTCCCTGACGTGAGAGGGACCGGGACAGTGGATAGAGTGATCCTTGTGCTGAGTCCGTTCTGTGGCCTCTTCAGTATCAGGATTAGTGTTTATGTCGGAGACTAGATAATAGCCTTACAATATGCGGTCTCCTATTGATATAAGATGTAAATATATCTATAAATTTATTTTGACCATACTGTATTTCTTTGCAATATATCTTCGCTATTATTCAGCAAATAATTTGTTAGAAAAGGCAAAAATGTCATTACATAAAAGAATTATTTTCTCAGTGTTAGTAGGTTACATGATACATGTTATATTGTCTTTTTCCATGAGACTAAGTGATACTCTCAGGAGTGTTATTAGCAAGAACATCACATCATGAGATGGAGTATGATAATCTTCATTATCAAGTATTACATTAGCTCATCATGAAACTGTTCATTTCTTGTGGACCAGTAGCCATGGCTAGGGTTACATCAGTAACCCAGTAAACTGTAAAAAGGCATTAACTACATTAATGCACTGTGGCTAAGCTTTTTTTTTAACTTGAACTATGATGTGTCCTCATTCTACCTCCTATGCAGCCATGTATAGTAATGTGGTATATACTGCAATGCATTATTATTCTGCACAATATATTACATTATTTGTGATTGCACACAACATGGGACAAAATTTATCATATGTCCTGTAAATCATTGTATATCAGAAGTTTAAACTGTATTATATTTCTGTTTTACGGCAAGTCTAAAAAAAAATATTCCCAATTAATATGTACAGTATGTATTCCCAATTAAAAAGTAATGACTGCTATGAGCTTCCTTTTTTTTTTTTTTTACTTAAAAGGATCCTGTCAGGTGCAATATGCACCCAAAACCACAAGCAGTCCTGGGTGCATATTGCTAATCCCTGCCTAACAGTCCCTGTATCTAGTAGCAGAGATAAAGGGATCTTTAGAAAAAGTATTTCTAAAGATTCTTTATGATATGTGAATGAGGCAAGTGACTAGTCGCAAGGGCGATATTTTCTCCTGATTAGTCTGCCCTCTTAGCATGTTAGTACACCCACAGGGGCGTGCTAACATGCTATTCAATGCCATTGTCCATTCAATGCCCATTGCCCAGAACTGCGTACCTGTGTCCGTTGTCACCGCCTCAGACATTGGGTTTAGCGTCAGTGGGCATGATCAGTCCCTGCACTTCTGGTCATGCGCACTATGGAGCCGGGTGTAGCGTCTCAGTCTTAGAGAGGTCTAGTGCACGTGACCAGAAGTGCCGGGACTTCTAATCATGCACACTGAGCCTAACCCCGGCGTCTGAAGTGGTGACAACTAACACAGGTATATGCATCACTGTCGATGATGCTGAGCAATGGACATTGAATAGCATGTTAGCACGCCCCTGTGGGTATGCTAAAATGCTAAGAGGGCAGACTAGTAGAGGGAAATAACACCCCTGGACTAGTCCCTGCTCTCATTATGCGACTAGATGTATGGATGGTTAGGCAGAAATTAGAAATATGCATCCAGAACTGCTTCTGGTTCTGGGTGCATATTGGTCCTGACAGGTTCACTTTAAAGTTTAATAAATATGTTTACACAATGGTGACCAACCAGGCAGTGACATTATTGTGGTCTTAAAAAAGCAAGGACCCAAGCTCCAATGTATGTCTCCCTGTACACCTCCCCCACTTAAATTTTTTTTTACATATATAGTTATTGCACATATAAAACACACTACACAAAGACCATCATTAAATCACCACTATCATTACGAATACACAGAGAATAAATAATATTACTATACCCCTACAGAACAACACACTGCTGTATATGTAGGAACAAGCATTGTCAGGACTTCATATTATTGTATACAAATAAAGCAATAGAGAAAATACAGACAGGGTAGTAATAAACCGTATCTGTCTTCTACAGTCATGGCCAAAAGTTTTAAGAATGCTACAAATATTAATTTTTACAACGTCTACTGCTTAAGTTTTTTCTAATGGCAATTTGCATATACTCCAGAATGTCAAAGAGTGATCAGCTTAACAGCAATTACTTGCAAAGTCAATATTGGCTAAGAAAATGAACTTTAACCCCCAAAACACATTTCAACATCATTGCATTCCTGCCTTAAAAGGAGCAGCTAACATTGTTTTAGTGATTGTTCCATTAACACAGGTGTGGGTGTTGCTGAGGACAGGGCTGGCGATCAATCTGTCATGATTAAGTAAGACTGACACCACTGGACACTTTTAAAGGAGGCTGGTGCTTGGTATCATTGTTTCTCTTCAGTTAACCATGGTTATTTCTAAAGAAACCCGTGCAGCCATCATTGCTCTGCACAAAAATGGCCTAACAGGGAAGAGTATCACAGCTACAAAGATTGCACCTCAGTCAACAATCTATCGCATCATCAAGAACTTCAAGGAGAGAGCTTCCATTGTTGCCAAAAAGGCGCCAGGGCGCCCAAGAAGGACCATCAAACGCCAGGACCGTATCTTAAAATTGTTTCAGCTGTGGGATCGGACTACCAGCAGTGCCGAGTTAGCTCAGCAATGGCAGCAGGCTGGTGTGAGTGCTTCTGCACGCACTGTGAGGCGGAGACTGCTTGAGCAAGGACTGGTTTCAAGGAGGGCAGCGAAGAAGCCACTTCTCTCCAGAAAAAACATCAGGGACCGACTGATATTCTGCAAAAGGTACAGGGAGTGGACTGCTGAGGACTGGGGTAAAGTAATTTTCTCAGATGAATCCCCTTTTCGATTGTTTGGGACATCTGGAAAACAGCTTATTAGGAGAAGAGGTGAGCGCTACCACCAGTCTTGTCTCATGCCAACTGTTAAGCATCCTGAAACGATTCATGTGTGGGGTTGCTTCTCAGCCAAGGGAATCGGCTCACTCACAGTCTTGCCTAAAAACACAGCCCTGAATAAAGAATGGTACCAGAATGTCCTCCAAGAGCAACTTCTCCCAACTGTCCAAGAGCAGTTTGGCTCCCAACAATGCCTTTTCCAGCATGATGGAGCACCTTGCCATAAAGCAAAGGTGATCACTAAATGGCTCATGGAACAAAACATAGAGATTTTGGGTCCATGGCCTGGAAACTCCCCAGATCTTAATCCCATTGAGAACCTGTGGGCAATCATCAAGAGACGGGTGGACAAACAAAAACCAACAAATTCTGGCAAAATGCAAGCATTGCTTATGCAAGGATGGACAGCTATCAGTCAGGATTTGATCCAGAAGTTGATTGAGAGCATGCCAGGGAGAATTGCAGATGTCCTGAAGAAGGGTCAACACTGCAAATATTGACTTGCTGCATTAACTCATTCTAACTGTCAATATAACCTTTTGGTACTCATAATATGATTGCAATTATATTTCTGTATGTGATGTAAACATCAGACAAACACAATTAAAAACCAGAGGGCAACAGATCATGTGAAAATATAATTTTAGTGTCATTCTCAAAACTTTTGGTCATGACTGTATATGGAGACAACCATATTCCCACTCCTGTAGATACATGATTGTGTATAGCTGTTCCACTATGCATGGATCTTCAAGATGTTTAAAGTCTATGGTCAGTCCTGAATCAGTTAAATGTAGTCTGAATTTCTAAAAAAAAAAAAAAAAAATGGAGGAAATTTTCTAAACAAAATGCAGAATTCCATGGCAGTTTGCACTAAATTTGTCACACATACCTTGCACCACATTTATAAGTGAGCCTGGCTTTGTAGGAAATGGACATCCTTGAAATGCAACACTGTGTACTAAAATTGCGGTCAAATTTCAGGGCAGAATTTTGGTGCCAATCAATAGGCTTTATAAACAAAAGAAAAAGCACATTCTAAAGCCAGCTTTACACGTTGCAATTTCGCATACGATATCGTATGCGATTTGCAACGCCCCCATCGTATGTGTGGCACGTTCAATTTGTTGAACGTGCCGCACAAACGATTAACCCCCGTCACATGTACTTACCTTCCATACGACCTCGATGTGGGCGGCGAACGTCCACTTCCTGGAGTGGGAGGGACGTTCGGCGTCACATCGACGTCACGCGGCAGCCGGCCAATAGAAGCGGAGGGGTGGAGCTGAGCGGGACGTAAACATCCTGCCCACCTCCTTCCTTCCGCATTGTGGGCCGGGAGCCGCAGTACGCTGGTAAGATCTGTTCATCACACTGCGATGTGTGCTACCCCGGCTACGATGAACAATCTGACGTGCAATTCTAGAGAAAGGTACGATGTGTATGCGATGAACGTTTTAACGTTCATTCGCAATCGCACGTACCTGTCACACACTGCAATGTAACTTACGATGCCGGATGTGCGTCACTTACGACGTGACCCCGCCGACTCATTGTAAGATACATTGCAGCGTGTAAAGCGGGCTTCAGTCTGTTTAGTCTAAGTTGATATGGAAAAATATCCACCAAAGATCTGGTATTCACAGGGGATTTGAGTAAACAGAGAAAATTTATTTTGAAAAAAAAGCAATCAAAAAAGATAGATAAAAATAAGATATAAAATAAACTCATATGCCTCTATGAATATAAGATAAGGATTTTCCTTGTAGCAAAAGGAAGCAGTATTTAAATAAAAATTCTGGTTCACAGCCACAGAATTTTTATGCTTCCTTCACTGATGAAGAACATCAGTAATAATTATCCAATTTATAAGTAAAACATAAACCCTCTCACCGGAACCAGGCCATGGAATTGCGGGAACAACTAGCGGGTGATAGCATGTGGCGCTAAGATGGCGGATGTCAACACACATACACCTCCAATGATAATCGCGTGCCGCCATGCGCCCAGATGCAGCTTAAATATATTAGGCTGCACCCCAAACAGCCATGTCCAGTCACCGATGACGTCACCCATGGACCACTCAGGTGGGGACACGTCATCAGGTCTGCTGACACTGGGCCACCAATAGGAAGTTACCATGTCATGGACATTTATCATCTGTGCATGCACCACAGCAGTCACTATGCGAACAGGTGCAGAGCACCCAGCAAACACCTGCACAGTGTGGGACTTGGCCAAGTGCCCTGAGCAACGGCGAAGCTGAGCAGCAGCCGAGTCCGAATGGGAGACCGCTGGATCCAAAGATGTCCCAGATTCAGCCTCAAAATGGGAAACATCCCAATGCCTAACAAAGGGTTTAGGAATTATAGCTCTTTAATATGTAGCTGCCTCTTTTCAAGGGACCAAAAGTAATTGAAAATGATCTCAAAATGTCTTTAATAAGCTACATGGCCCTCATTAGTTCATTATCAATTAAGCAGGTAAAAGGTCTGGAGCTGATTCTAGGTGTGGCATTTACCTTTGGAAGCTGTTGCTGTGAAACCACAATATGTGGTCAAAGGAGTTCTTCAGACCATCATTAGTCTGGAAAAAAACAAGAAATGCAGTACATCAGATAGCAGAAATGTTTGGTCTGGCCAAATGAACAATTTGGTAAATTTAGCAAAACAAAGAGTGCATTGGTGAGCAGCATGGGAAATGTAAAAGGCTTGCACATCAACAGAAGACAGCAGTGGTGGATGATTGTCGAATCCTTCAATGGTGAAAAAAAACCTTCACATCAATAACCCAAATGAAGAAAAACACTTTCTGGGAAGTAGGTGTTTCATATCGAAGTCTACCATAAAGAGAAGACTTCATGAGAACAAATACAAAGGGCTCATCACAAGGTACAAACCATTAATCAGCCTTAAAAATAGAAGGGCCAGATTGAACGTTGCAAAAACACATCTAAAAAAGCCACCCAGTTCTGGAAAAACATTCTTTGCACAGAAGAAACTAGTATCAACCTGTACCAGAATGATGGGAAGAAGAAAGTATGGAGAAGGCTTGGGAGGCCTTATGATCCAAAGTACACCATATCCTCTGTAATACATGGTGGAGGCAGTGTGATGGCCAGGCATGAATGGCTTCCAATGGCCTTGGGTCACTAGTGTTAATTGGTAATGTGACTGAAGACAGAAGCAGCTGGATAAATTCTGACGTGTACAGGGAGATACTTTCTTCTCAGATTCAACCAAATTCAGCAAGGTTGCTTGGACGGTGCCTCACAGTACAGATGGAAAATGACCCAAAACATACTGCGTAAGCAACCAAGGAGTTTTTAAGACAAAGAAGTGGAATATTCAGCAATGGCGAAGTAATCACCAGTTCTCAACCCCATCTAGCAGCATTTCACATGCGGAAGACAAAACGTAAGGCAGAAATATCCACAAAAAAGCAACAACTGAAGTCACCTGCAGTAAAGACCAGCAAAGGATCACAAAGGAGGAAACCCAACGCTTAGTGGCGTCCATGACTTTCAGACGTCAGGTAGTGATTGCCTGCTAAGGATTCTCTGCAAACTATTAAAAATAAACATTTTATTTATTAAAGTACATTTGTCCAGTTACTTTTGAGCCTCTGAAATGAGAAGACTTTATAGAAAAATGCTTGTAATTCCTAAACATTTCACAGGATATTTTTATTCAACTCCTTTAATTAAACCTAAAAGTCTACACTTCAATTGCCTCTCAGTTGTTTCATTTTAAATAAAAAAAAAATTAAATAAAAAAAATATAGTGACCTGCAGAAGCCAAATTACAATCATAAAGGTTTGGTCACTGTTGAAATATTTCTGGACCTAAATACAGGTGCATCTGAATAAATTAGAATATCATCAAAAAGTTAATTTATTTCAGTAATTCAATACAAAAGGGTAAAATATATTATATAGAGTCATTACACACAGAGTGATTTATTTCAAGTGTTTATTTCTGTTAATGACTTTTGGGTTTTCATTGGATTTAAGCAATAATCATCAACATTATCTCAGAAAATTAGGCCCTTAGTCTGGTTCAGTAGGTTATAAAATCATGGAGAAAATTGCTCACAAAAGTGACTCCGGCCTTATTCAGATACTCCTAATGTGGAGAGCTTATCAGATTTTTAGAGAAATAAATATTTTGTCTAATCTGCACAGCTGGGATCACCATTCCTAAAGTAGAGTTGTCAATGGAATTAACAGGCTTAATAGCTACAAAAAAAGACAGATTTTTCAGCAGAATCGGAGATTGTTTTATATAATTAAGGAAGACATTAGCTATAATCTACACAAATAAATCGCATCTGCGTCCATTTTTAACTGTTTTGCCAGATTACCTTCTGGTCAACAATGTGTGCATAGGGTGCACCTATAGTATTATTAATATTATAGAGTTTAGTCAAGATGAGAGTTCATGTATGCTGGGGACAATATCGGATGGCTATGCAGTATGTTGGCAGGATTGGCCTAGTGTGTAATGTGAAAAAGCGTGTCCCAACTCCACCCTCAATAGTTGATGTAGTAAAAAAGACACATCAGGCATGTTGCATTTCAACATTCTCAACCTATACTGCTGATATGATAGATGTGTCTGGCAGTTGCATTCCCCTCCTACCACTTTAAAGACATGGACACTAAGGGGCCCTTTGCACACTACGACATCGCAAGCCGATGCTGCGATGCCGAGCGCGATAGCCCCCGCCCCCGTCGCAGCTGCGATATCTTGTGATAGCAGCCGTAGCGAATATTATCGCTATGGCAGCTTCACATGCACTTACCTGCCCTGCGACGTCGCTCTGGCCGGCGACCCGCCTCTTTCCTAAGGGGGCGGGTCGTGTGGCGTCACAGTGACGTCACACGGCAGGCGGCCAATAGAAGCGGAGGGGCGGAGATGAGCGGGACATAAACATCCCGCCCACCTCTTTCCTTCCGCATTGCAGACGGGACGCAGGTAGGAGATGTTCCTCGCTCCTGCGACTTCATACACAGCGATGTGTGCTGCCGCAGGAACGAGGAACAAAATCTTACCGTCGCTGCAGCCAAAATAATGAAAATGACCGACACTACACCGATCATACGATACCGACGCTTTTGCACTCGGTAATCGTAGTTAAAACGATTTACACACTACGATGTCGAGAGCGATGCCGGATGTGCGTCACTTTCGATTTGACCCCACCGACATCGCACCTGCGATGTCGTAGTGTGCAAAGGGCCCCTTAGCCTAGCAATTGTTTATGTACATCTAAAAATACACATCTGCAGTTTTTTCTCACTATCAGACATGAGATCAGAATAAACCTTTCCCGTTTTAGGTCAATAAGTAACAAAATGTTTATATTTGCCAAATGCCAGAATAATGAGAGAGAGAGAATGTTTTAAGGCATTTTTATTACTTTATGCAAGGCAAAACTTTACATACTTTTCATTAGTATTTGGTACCATTCATTGCCCTTTAACTGTATTACTTGGGTCAAACGTTTTGGATCACCTTTCATAGGCTTCTCACAATTTTTGGTATGAATTTGGGCCCATTCCTTCTGACAGAACTAGTGTAACTGAGCCATGTGTGTAGGTCTCCTTGTTCGCAGCGGTATTTTCAGCTTTTCCCATAACTTTTCAATAGGATTGAGATCAGGGCTTTGTGATGGCCACTCCAAAACATTAACTTTGTTATCCTTAAGTCACTTTGTAACAGGTTTGGCAGTATGCTTCGGGTCATTGTCCATTTGGAAGACCCATTTCCGCTCGAGCTTTAAGTTCCTGGCTGATGTATTGACATATTGCTTCAGGATTGAGACATAATTTTCTTTCCTCATGATGCCATCTATTTTGTGAAGTGCACCAGTCCCTCCTGCAGCAAAACAACCCCACAACATGATGCTGCCACCCCATGTGTCACGGTTTGGATGGTGTTCTTGGGCTGCAAAGCTTCTCCCTTCTTCTCCCTTCTCCCATCTTGTTTGAATTTGCGTATAATTATTTGTACAGATGAATGAGCCACCTTCAAGTATCTAAAAATTGCACCCATGGATGAACCAGACTTGTCCACAATTCTCTTCCTGAGATTTTGGCTGATTTCTTTTGACTTTTCCATGATGCTACACAAAGAAGCAGTGTGTTTCAGGTGTGCATTAAAATACATCCACAGGTGTAATTCACTCAGATGTTGCAAATAAACCTATCAGCAGCTTCCAAAGATATGACCTGATCATATGGGCTGTCCCATATTGTTTAAAGGGATAGTACTCTTAATGTATGTAAAGTTTTGATTTTGCAGAAAGTAATAAAAATGCCTTAAAACATTCTCTCTCTCTCTCTCTCTCTCTCTCTCTCTCTCTCTCCTCTTATGTGGACATCTTAACACTTTTGCACCAAGAAACCTCTCTAGGTTCGTGGTTTGTGAATGGTCGGGGGTAGATGGTCATTTGGATAATGAGTTGGTGGGTGATTGCTGGTCTGTTAGCTATGCTCCTTTCTTTAACAGTTCTTCCTTTTTCTTGATTTCCATCAATGTTCTTTCAATGTTTCCAGTGGGTTGTTCGGTCAAAGTGGTGGAACCTGCCATTTATTATGAATTTACATTAGGCAGTAATATAAACCTGGCTGTAATACAGTGGTATTTATACCAAGCACAGCATGGCTCCTGTTTATACCACCGAAGTGACTCTTCGCTTGCGCTCTTCGATTGCGCTTAATGGCAGCGGTTACAAGAAGAAGTAAACAGATTGTGAAAGGATTGTATTGAGAGAGTTCATGACAGCCAGGCCAGCTTAACCGTCTGGAAGCCTGGATTTCCATGTTTTATGTACTTTGGCACAATCTACTATCCACCACTTTGATTTGTCAATCGCGAGGTCACGTCTTCACATGTACATTCATCTCTCCATTGAACAAATGAACCATTCTTAGCAAATCTAATATATATTTTATTTATGTTCCTGCAGAAATAGTTCCCAGAGATCTTCGGATGAAAGAGAAGTTTCTAAAGCATTTAACAGGTATGGTGTTTGACTGCTACAAGGAATGAGAGGGTATAATGGCTTAGTAAGACTATGTTCACAAGTTGCGTTTTTTTCTGCATCCAAAACCTACTCTCTTGGCAGTAAAAAAAAGTAGGTTTTGCTGCTTTTTTGATTTTTTTTGTTGCATTTTTTAGCTGTTTAATTAAAAAACGTTCCAAAAAATGAAGCTAAAAATGCAATGTATGAACATAGCCTAATATATGACTTGGCCTGGTTTACCAAAAACGACAGCCACCTTTTTAACGATTCACCAGATTTGTTAATAGAGGTAGCAGAACTTTTATCACATAATAACCTCAATAATGTGCTTATACCATTTGAAGGAGCACTAAATCTAAAGCTTACTAGTCTAAAGGCCCCCAGTACACCTTAGACTAAAGCTGGGGTCACACATAGCGACGCAGCAGCGATCACGACGGGCGACCTGACCTTATCAGGATCGCTGCTGCGTCGTTAAATGGTCGCTGGTGAGCTGTCAAACAGGCAGATCTCACCAGCGACCAGTGACCAGTCCCCAGCCAGCAGCGACGCGTGGAAGCGCTTGGTAACTAAGATAAATATTGGGTAACCAAGGAAAGCACTTCTCTTGGTTACCCGATATTTACCTTAGTTACTAGCGTCCACCGCTCTCACCCTGCCAGTGCCGGCTCCCTGCTCCCTGCTCTCCTAGCCAGAGTATACATCGGGTTAATTACACGATGTGTACTCCAGCTACGTGTGCAGGCAGCAGGGAGCCGACACTGGCAGCGTGAGAGCGGTGGACGCTAGTAACTAATGTAAATATCGGGTAACCAAGGAAAGGGCTTCCCTTGGTTACCCGATATTTACCTTGGTTCAGCTTACCGCAGGCTGCCAGAAGCCGTCTCCGTGCTCCCTGCTCGCTTCTGTTCGTCGCTCTCTCGCTGTCACACACAGCGATGTGTGCTTCACAGCGGGAGAGCGACGAGCAAAAAATGAAGCAGGACATTCAACAACGAGCGGCAACCTCACAGCAGGGGCCAGCTCGTTGCTGGATGTCACACACAGCGATAGCGACGGTGACTTAGCAACGACGTTGTTGTCGCCGTCGCTGTGTGTGACACCACCTTAACATTAGCCGAACCCGACAATATGAATGGGTTTCAGCAACAGTTTAATCTGTAAGGGAGTCCCCTACAGATGATTGCCAGGGAGGAAAAGACCTGGCATGTTCAGTTTCAGACCGGTAATCCTTTTCTTCACTAAGAGATCAGCCACCATATGGTAGCCACTCTGTCGTAAAGAACTCAGGAGCACTCAGTAGCGCGAGCACTACAGTGTATGGGAGAGTTTGGTAAAATAATGGGCTGCTCTAATGTTCAGCTTAAGGCCCCGTCACACACACAGATAAATCTTTGGCAGATCTGTGGTTGCAGTGAAATCATGGACATATTGTTCCATTTGTACACAGCCACAAACCTGGCACTGATTGTCCACAATTTCACTGCAACCACAGATCTGCCACAGATTTATCTCTGCGTGTGACAGGGCCTTTACAGCCATCTCAAGTTTCATTAGTTAGAATTATTTTAGATTTGTTGAAAGAATTCACAGATATGGACAGAAGTGGTTCTGAAAGTTTTTAGAACTGGAAAAAGCTGATGTAGAGTAGTAATAATGATGGCAACCTTTTTATTTTTGGTGAGTGAGTCACCATCCTTAAGTAACTGCTTAGATGGTACTTCTCATAACTTGGCTACTAAAGAGAGCCTGATTGCCAGCAGATGGTCAAGAAGACATTTCTCATTTGATAGGAAATTGGGAAATTGATCTATGCCATTTAAAAAAGAATTTTACCTCCAATATACACTGAATAAAAATATAAATGCAACACGTTCGTTTTTGCTCCCATTTTTCATGAGCTGAACTCAAAGATCTTGGACTTTTTATATGAACACAAAAGGCCTTTTTCTCTCAAATCTTGTTCACAAATTTGTCTAAATCTGTTTCTGAACACTTCTCCTTTGCCGAGATAATCCATCCACCTCACAGGTGTGGCATATCAAAATGCTGATTGAACAGCATGATTATTGCATAGGTGTGCCTAAAGCGGGCTTTACACGCTACGATATATCTAACGAGATGTCGGCGGGGTCACGTCGTAAGTGACGCACATCCGGCATCGTTAGTGATATCGTAGCGTGTGACAGCTATGAACGAGCAGAAATACTCACCTTCTTGTTCATCATTGACACGTCGCTCATTTTCAAAAAATCGAACGTCCGGTTGTTCAATGTTCCTGAGGCAGCACACATCGCTCCGTGTGACACCCCGGGAACGATGAACACAGCTTACCTGCGTCCTGCCGGCAATGCTGATGGAAAGAGGTGGGCGGGATGTTTACGTCCAGCTCATCTCCGCACCTCCGCTTCTATTGGCCGGCCGCTGTGTGACGTCGCTGTGACGCCGAACGTCCCTCCCCCTTCAGGAAGTGGATGTTTGCCGCCCACAGCGAGGTCGTTTGGAAGGTAAGTACGTGTGACGGGGGGTTACAACATTGTGTGACACGGGCAAGAAATTGTTCTAGTCTGGCACATGGTAGAAATGTTCTCTTCATGGATCAATTCCAATTTTCACTGTACAGGGTAGATGGCAGATGGTAAATGGTGGTGACACCAGATACGGACTGGGTTTCTGACCCCCACTGACCCCTGAATAGTGTAAAACTGAACATTTTATGGTGGCCTTTTAGTATGGCCAGCCTAAGGCACACCTGTGCAATAATCATGCTGCCAAATAAGCATCCTGATATTGCACACCTGTGAGGTGGATGAATTATCTCTACAAAGATGTGCTCACTAAAACAGATTTATATATATTTGTGAACAATATTTGAGGGGGAAAAAGGCCTTTTATTTACATAGAAGAAGTCTCAGATCTTTGAGCTCAGCTCATGAAAAATGCTATAACAAAAATGTTAAAATGTTGCGTTTACAGTTTTGTTCAGTATACCTTGCATAAGTCATTAGCACAGGCGATTATAAGGAAAGTTGTAACGTATCTTATCAAAGAAAGCAGCTTTTTTTCCACACTTATTAGACATTTCTTTCCCTCCCCCCTCAGCTCTGTAATAAGTGTTTTAGCTCAATCAGAGGTTGGTTCAGATCAGCTCACCTCTCCTCTGCTGTATATTTTCCTCCATGTTGCTCTGTGTGAGTTAAAAAGTGAATGGAGAGCAGGCATTCCCTGCAATGAGCTGTGCGGTCTAGGGAAGAAATCATTGCAGCTCTCCTCTGCCTAGCCACAAGTAGATTTGGGAATTACAGAGAGAGCATGGACAGGAGAAAACTGGTGAGAATGAAGGATATACAGTAAATCACATAATAACCTGAATGGTGTTATTCCTCATACACAGGAAACCTTATTCAAGAAAGGTACTTGAAGGCACAATTACCCTTTAATTATGGTTTTTGCCCTTGTGTCTACCGATTGGAGTTTCATAAGTAAATAAGGTTGATCTTCATGGACAACGTTTTCAATGTGTTAACTGTGACTTTAAACATAAATGACCCTTCATTTATACACGAGTGATTCGCAGTGAAAGTGCACCAATCAGCATAATTTTCCTATATAACCTAAAGCCAGTGCTGAACTGGCACTATCATGCTGATTCTATACATACCTTCAGTTGTCAGCTAGGATGTATATGTTTTGAAACATAAGCAAGTAAAGTTTGTAAAATGAAGTTTTTTGATTGGCAGTAGTTGCCGAGCAGCTGATAGCTGGGGTGGGTATTCATAGTGATTCCTGCCCCCTCCCTGTCTATCCACTATCTATTTTTTATGCTACTTCCATTATAGAAAATTGTGGCTATAAATCATGGTGGCTAAAAGGACCTGTGCTGATGTCATACCCATGTGTGCAGAAGGGGCGGGACATCAGCTAACAGAAAAATAATGTTGCTTCCTGATATCAGCTATGTTGACTGAGGCTCTGCCCCTTCTGGTCACATGGGTATGACATCAGAATAGGTCCTTTTAGCCACCCTGATTTAGCCACAACCATTAGTAAAACACTTCTAAAATGGAATTGGCATACATAATAAATAGAGGGAGGAACAACAGGCAGGGGGGCGGTAATCACTATCAAACCCCACCCCAGCTGTTAGTTGCTGCAGCTGCTGCCATTCAAAGAGCCGCTCATTTTACAAACTTTACTTGCTTGTGTTTCAAACCCTCTACACCCTAGCTGACAATTAAAGGTATGTATAGAATCAGCATGATACAGTTAGGTCCAGAAATATTTGGACAGTGACACAATTTTCGCGAGTTGGGCTCTGCATGCCACCACAGTGGATTTGAAATGAAATCTCTACAACAGAATTCAAGTGCAGATTGTAACGTTTAATTTGAAGGTTTGAACAAAAATATCTGATAGAAATTGTAGGAATTGTACACATTTCTTTACAAACACTCCACATTTTAGGAGGTCAAAAGTAATTGGACAAATAAACCAAACCCAAACAAAATATTTTTATTTTCAATATTTTGTTGCAAATCCTTTGGAGGCAATCACTGCCTTAAGTCTGGAACCCATGGACATCACCAAACGCTGGGTTTCCTCCTTCTTAATGCTTTGCCAGGCCTTTACAGCCGCAGCCTTCAGGTCTTGCTTGTTTGTGGGTCTTTCCGTCTTAAGTCTGGATTTGAGCAAGTGAAATGCATGCTCAATTGGGTTAAGATCTGGTGATTGACTTGGCCATTGCAGAATGTTCCACTTTTTTGCACTCATGAACTCCTGGGTAGCTTTGGCTGTATGCTTGGGGTCATTGTCCATCTGTACTATGAAGCGCCGTCCGATCAACTTTGCGGCATTTGGCTGAATCTGGGCTGAAAGTATATCCCGGTACACTTCAGAATTCATCCGGCTACTCTTGTCTGCTGTTATGTCATCAATAAACACAAGTGACCCAGTGCCATTGAAAGCCATGCATGCCCATGCCATCACGTTGCCTCCACCATGTTTTACAGAGGATGTGGTGTGCCTTGGATCATGTGCCGTTCCCTTTCTTCTCCAAACTTTTTTCTTCCCATCATTCTGGTACAGGTTGATCTTTGTCTCATCTGTCCATAGAATACTTTTCCAGAACTGAGCTGGCTTCATGAGGTGTTTTTCAGCAAATTTAACTCTGGCCTGTCTATTTTTGGAATTGATGAATGGTTTGCATCTAGATGTGAACCCTTTGTATTTACTTTCATGGAGTCTTCTCTTTACTGTTGACTTAGAGACAGATACACCTACTTCACTGAGAGTGTTCTGGACTTCAGTTGATGTTGTGAACGGGTTCTTCTTCACCAAAGAAAGTATGCGGCGATCATCCACCACTGTTGTCATCCGTGGACGCCCAGGCCTTTTTGAGTTCCCAAGCTCACCAGTCAATTCCATTTTTCTCAGAATGTACCCGACTGTTGATTTTGCTACTCCAAGCATGTCTGCTATCTCTCTGATGGATTTTTTCTTTTTTTTCAGCCTCAGGATGTTCTGCTTCACCTCAATTGAGAGTTCCTTAGACCGCATGTTGTCTGGTCACAGCAACAGCTTCCAAATGCAAAACCACACACCTGTAATCAACCCCAGACCTTTTAACTACTTCATTGATTACAGGTTAACGAGGGAGATGCCTTCAGAGTTAATTGCAGCCCTTAGAGTCCCTTGTCCAATTACTTTTGGTCCCTTGAAAAAGAGAAGGCTATGCATTACAGAGCTATGATTCCTAAACCCTTTCTCCGATTTGGATGTGAAAACTCTCATATTGCAGCTGGGAGTGTGCACTTTCAGCCCATATTATATATATAATTGTATTTCTGAACATGTTTTTGTAAACAGCTAAAATAACAAAACTTGTGTCACTGTCCAAATATTTCTGGACCTAACTGTAGTGCCAATACAGCACTGGCTTTAGGCTATATAGGAAAATCCTGGTGACTGATGCGCTTTAAATATTGTGACTTAAAGCATTGCTCCAAACAAAGGGTCACTGCATAAAATATCGTGAGCTGACAATATCATTTTATATTTTAATTTAATTATTTTTTGGTTCTTTTAAGATAAACTTACATTTTTTTGCAGTTCAATCTCTTCTGTTGTATTCTAGGGCGACTGTCTTTTACAAGCCCAAACTGCAATAAACACTTTAGAAGACTCTACAATAGCACAAGGGACTGCACCATTCCCGAACGTAAGTAAGATCTAATGAAAATGCACAGGATGTAAATATGGAATACTGCTGTCTAAAAATTACAGTCTAATATAGAACAAACAATGTAGTCCTGCGCACAGTTTATTTACTTCATTCACTCACTTGTAAGCTGCATTTCAATTAATAATTATTGATGAGAGATCCTGAATAGTGATGAGCGAGTATGCTTGTTACTACTCGGTACTCGCACGAGTATCACTGTACTCGGGCTACTCGGCGGGTACCGAGTAATTTCGCGATACTCGTGCTTTACTCGTGGTCTTCATTTCTGCATGTTGGCGCTCTTTTGAGAGCCAGCCCTCATGCAGGGATTGGCTGGCAGACCACTGCAATGCCACAGCCCTGTTAGTTGTGGAATTGCAGTGATTGGCCGGCCTGCACAGCGTGACCGAGCCTTTATACCGGCCGGCGCGCTGTGCTCTGTACACAGCCATCTCATATTCCCTGCTTTCCACGCCCACAGGCGCCTATGATTGGTTGCAGTGAGACACGCCCCCACGCTGAGTGACAGGTGTCACACTGCACCCAATCACAGCAGCCGGTGGGCGTGTCTATACTGTGCAGTAAAATAAATAAATAAATAATTAAAAAAACCGGCGTGCGGTCACCCCAATTTTAATACCAGCCAGATAAAGCCATACGGCTGAAGGCTGGTATTCTCAGGATGGGGAGCGCCACGTTATGGGGAGCCCCCCACCCTAACAATAACAGTCAGCAGCCGCCCAGAATTGCCGCATACATTATATGCGACAGTTCTGGGACTGTACCCGGCTCTTCCCGATTTACCCTGGTGCGTTGGCAAATCGGGGTAATAAGGAGTTATTGGCAGCCCATAGCTGCCAATAAGTCCTAGATTAATCATGTCAGGCGTCTATGAGACACCCTCCATGATTAATCTGTAAATTACAGTAAATAAACACACACACACCCGAAAAATCCTTTATTAGAAATAAAAAACAATAACAAAGTCCCTCATCACCAATTTATTACCCACAACAAAACCCTCCATGTCCGGTGTAATCCACGGTCCTCCAGCGTCGCGTCCAGCTCTGCTGCATGGAAGTGACAGGAGCTGCAGAATACACCGCTGCTCCGGTCACCTCCACGCAGCTAATGAGGTGAGTATAGCGATCAGCTGAGCTGTCACTGAGGTTACCTGGATCCAGCGGTGGCCGCGGGTAACCTCAGTGACAGCAGCTGATCACGCTACTCACTGCCGCTCCGGTCAGCTTCACACAGCAACTGAGGTGAGAAGCGCGATCAGCTGCTGTCAGTCAGGTAACTCCCGGCCACCGCTGGATCCAGCGGTGGCCGCGATTAACCTCAGTGACAGCAGCTGATCGCGCTTCTCACCTCAGTTGGTGCATGGAGCTGACCGGAGCGGCAGTGAGTAGCGCGATCAGCTGCTGTCACTGAGGTTACCCGCGGCCACCGCTGCATCCAGGTAACCTCAGTGACAGCTCAGCTGATCGCTATACTCACCTCATTAGCTGCGTGGAGGTGACCGGAGCGGCGGTGTATTCTGCAGCTCCTGTCACTTCCATGCAGCAGAGCTGGACGCGACGCTGGAGGACCGTGGATTACACCGGACATGGAGGGTTTGTCGGGGTTAATAAATTGGTAATGAGGGACTTTGTTATTGTTTTTTATTTCTAATAAAGGATTTTTCGTGTGTGTGTGTTTTTTAACTGTAATTTACAGATTAATCATGGAGGGTGTCTCATAGACGCCTGACATGATTAATCTAGGACTTATTGGCAGCTATGGGCTGCCAATAACTCCTTATTACCCCGATTTGCCAACGCACCAGGGTAAATCGGGAAGAGCCGGGTACAGCCCCAGAACTGTCGCATATAATGTATGCGGCAATTCTGGGCGGCTGTTGACTGATATTGTTAGGGTGGGGGGCTCCCCATAACGTGGCGCTCCCCATCCTGAGAATACCAGCCTTCAGCCGTATGGCTTTATCTGGCTGGTATTAAAATTGGGGGGGACCGCACGCCGTTTTTTTTAATTATTTAATTATTTATTTCACTGCACAGTATACACACACACACCGGCTGCTGTGATTGGGTGCAGTGTGACACCTGTCACTCAGAGTGGGGGCGTGTCTCACTGCAACCAATCATAAGCGCCGAAAAGCAGGAAAGCAGAGAATACGAGATTGATTAATGAGCGGCCGGCTTTTTCAAAAGAAGAAAAGCCGCAGGAGCAGTGTGAATGCCGTGCAGTGCCGCAGCAGTGATCGGCGAACGGTGAGTAAGAGAGAGGGGGGAGAATGACCGACAGACTGTGAGAGGGGGACAGACAAGACAGAGAGAGACCGACAGAGCGAGACCGACCGACGGGAGATAGAATGAAAAAAAAAATGACCGACATCGCTTGTAAAAAGCACAAAACGTGCGTTTTGGACATCGGAGTGCCACACAATGTTTATGTAAAATCTTTCATGTATTAATCTCAAAAAGTAACATACACCAGCTCTATCTCACTATTGGGTATGTGCCCTTAACATTTCCGCCATGAAAAATCATTTTGGAATCATTTTGCAAGGTTTTCTGGTGAGTCCGTAAAAATGGCGTAAAACGCGGACAAAATTGTTCACAGCTGTGACTTTTGAGTGATAAATGCTTCAAGGGGTCTTCCCCATGCTGTTGCCATGTCATTTGAGCACTCTTCTGAGACTTTTGTGACATTTTTAGGGTTTCTACATGCTGCCGGGGGGTCATTTCACAAAAATACTCGGGTCTCCCATAGGATAACATTGGGCTCGTTGCTCGGGCCGAGTACACGAGTATCTTGGGATGCTCGGCCCGAGCCTCGAGCACCCGAGCTTTTTAGTACTCGCTCATCACTAATCCTGAACTGTAAAGTTCGGGGTTCATACCAAATATCTTGTGTCTGGTGCTAAACCCTGAACACGGACTTTTTGTTATATATCAGGTTACTGTTCGGTTTTGGCATCTAAATAAAGCTTGCTGAAAAGCTTCAGAGCAGCCAATCAGCAAGCTTTTCAAGTTTGGCACTTCTGGCCCCAACACAGCCATGTCAAGTAGTGGCATGGCTGTCATTGGCCGATGCACCACTATGAAAAAGAAATGATTTGGGTTCATGCTCTATGTTTGAAAACCAGCGTGGGTAAAGCAGCAGCTACAGGCTGCAACCCCCAGCGGTCTTCTTTACTGTGGCTGGTTATCAAAAATACAGGGGATCCCATAATTTAAAAAAACGATGTAGGGTCCCCCACATTTTTCATAACCATCCACGGTAAAGCTCACAACTGGGGACAGGTTTTATCAGGGTGGGAAGGGCCATGGTTATTGATTCCTCTCAGCCTAAAAATACTAGCCCACAGCTGCCCCTGAAGTGGCGCATCCATAAGATGCACCAATTCTAGCTCTTTACCTGGCTCATGCTGATTGCCCTGGTGCGGGGACAATCAGAGTAATATATGGGGTTCATGACAGCTGTAATTAGTCAAGAATCATAGCAGCTATCAAGCCCTAGGTTATTAATGGAGAGGGGTCTATGAGACCCCCCCTCCCCCATTACTAACCCTGTAAGTCAAAGGAAATAAAGACACAGAAAAATCCTTTATTAGAAATAAAACCCACACTCTCACACATTTATTAACCCCAAAAACACCCTTGCAAGTCTGATGTAATCCACACGACATCCCACGATGATCCCGGTGCTGCTACATCCAGAAGCTGCAATGATGAAAAACACGACCACTCACTGTAGTTTGGGACACTTTGACGCCGGCAGCAGGGAGCCCCAGGCTGTGATAAGCAGTGACGTCAGTGAATTCACCAGAGGTCACAGCCAGGTTTCGCCAGTGAACCCGCTGCCAAATTGCTGGATTGTGGGACACGGTGCCACAGGAGTCTGACAATCTGGCAGTCAGGTCACTGGAGGTCACACTGGCTTCTCCCTGATACCCTCAATGGAAGTTTAACCCGCTAATGGACTACTGTGTGGCCGTGTCTTGCAATCCGACAGTCCAGAAATCCAGCAGTGGGTTCAGAAGAGTTCACTGAGGAAAGCGAATAGCCCCTATTTGAACTCCATTGAACTGACTGTCGCATTGTCGGAATGTGAGAGACTTCGCAACAGCAATCCGACAATCTAGCAGTCAGGTCACCAGAGGTCACACTGGCGGCTCTCCATTGCCGTCATTGAAAGTTCAACTCGCTGATGGATTGCCGGACTGCTGTGTGGCCGTGTCCCGCAATCTGACAGTCCAGAAATCCGGCAGTGGGTTCAACTGAGTGCACTGAAGGCAGCTATGTGAAATCCGTTGACGTGACTGCTGGATTGCCAGACTGCTGTGTCACTGTGTCCTGCATTCCGACAGTCCGGCAGTCAAGTCATCAGAGTTCACACTTGGAGCCTCCCCTGCTGCCATCAGTAAACGTAGTTGAACCGACTGCCAGATTGCCATATTGTGGGATATGGCGGCAAAGCAGTCCAGCAATGCAGCAGAGTGAACTTCTGCTGGATTGCCGGACAGCTGTGCCACCACATCAGGCAGTCCGGCAACTGGTTCAACTGAGTTCATTGACTGCAGCAGGGAAGCCCTGGGCTATGAACTCTGGTGAACTAAGTGACATCACTGCTTATCACAGCCGAGGGCTCCCAGCTGCTGTCAGAGTCTCTGTGAGTTTTCACATTTTCCATCACCACAGACTCTGGATGTAGCAGGGCTGGGATCATCGTGGAACGTTGTGTGGATTATGTGTGTGTGTTTGTTATTTCAAATAAAGTATTTTTCTGTGTATTTATTTTCTTTGTCTTACATGGGAATGTCTCATAGACCTCTCCCCATTAGTAATCTCGGGCTTGATGACAGCTGTGATTTTTGACAAATCACAGCTGTTATTAACCCCATATATTACCCCGATTGTTACCATACCAGGGGAATCTGAATGAGCTGGGTAAAGTGCCAGAATTGGTGCATCTTATGGATGTGCCACCTCAGGGGTGGCTGCAGGCTAGTATTTTTAGGCTGGGAGGGGCCAATATCCATGGCTCTTCCCACCCTGATACTACCATCCCCCACCTGTCAGCATTACCATGGTTGGTTGACAAAAATGGGGGGGACCCTACGCCATTTTTTTAAATGATCGGATCTCCTCTATTTTTCATAACTAGCCAAAATATCCACAGGTCCACTCATCACTATCAATAATACTCAATATTTATTAACAAATAAAACAGTAAATAAAAACACTTTTTGGCTCCAGCAATAAGATGTTGTCATGCAGCAGGAAGAGAATGATTAAGATCCTGGGCAGACATATAGCATCTTCACACTGCAGGAACAGATCAAAATAGAGATAGATAGATAGATAGATAGATAGATAGATAGAATGACAGGAAATTATGAATGCTTGTGAGTTATGTGGACGGAATTAGCCAGATAATAAAATAAAGCCCTTTACTTCAGCAATGATACAAGTGTAAAGAGGCGATCTGAGAAGGGAGTGAAGAGGGAGGTATACTTTGAGTCAGTAGGCTTGGAAAAATAGTAACCCGCAGATCCTACAAGTGTGTATAGGTGCCAGCTGAAAAAACATAGCAAATACAAAATGGCTACAGCTGCACACTAAATGCCATCAATGTATAAGGGAACTCTGGTACTGCATTACTGCTATATGAAAAAATGAGATTTTTAGTTTATGAATTGGCCAATGCATGTAAGCCCGGAACCAACAGCAAGGTAAATCTCAATATTCCGGGTACCTAGTGAGTTTCTTTCTGACTGAGCAGTCCGCCCTATAAACCAGGCTGTGTTCATAATCCTTATACCAGGAGTCCTAGCTGCCCAGACATGGAGGTTAGTCCAGATAGTGGCATTTCAAGTTAGATTTTATATTCTAGCTGCCCAGACAAGGATGTTTTTAACCTAGATAGTGGAATTTTGGTTAAGTACCCGGAATATTGAGATTTACCTTGCCGTTGGTTTCCGGGCTTACATGCATTGGCCAATTCATAAACTAAAAATCTTATTTTTTCATATAGCAGTAATGCAGTACCAGAGTTCCCTTATACATTGATGGCATTTAGTGTGCAGCTGTAGCCATTTTGTATTTGGAAAAATAGTAGACTTGACCAAAATGATCATATTACATGGTCAATAATGAGAAGTACATGTTTGGCAATTAAGAAGGAGGGGTCTGTAGTACAAATACATTAAAAGGATAGATTTCACATAAGTGAACATATGGATATAAGAAAGTGAATTATGTCTTGCAGTTATTATTCAGCTGATTTTTATAGGTGCAAACTCAGATGTCCATGGTCACCCTATATTCTAGCTGTTTAAAGGAGCCCCCCTTTAAGACAATTTATACCAACTGCCTAGTATGCTGATTGCATTCTCCACATAATAAGCTCTGTAGTACTATAAACAAATAATAAAAGTTCATTATTAAACAAAAGTTCCCATCATGTGAAACCTTCCTTTAGATGGAATTTGAATTCTATTTTGGGCATTAACTCACAGGGCCTAATGATGGGATGTTATGCATTCACTATGCGGACATTTAAGCATCGTCTCCATAGTACAAACTACAGGATTGTATATATTAACTCCATGAATAAATCCCAAAGGAATATAATACAACCTGAATCAATTACACTCTACTAAATAGTGTAGATCATTTTTTGCCTGCATAAAGTATTACTTCCTATTAAACACAATTAGGTTTATTTATTTTTTGGGTGAGGAATTTGATTATTTGCAAGATTCTTTAGGTTTGAGCAAGTCCGTTCTAATATTGGTCTTTTCATATGCTAAATAGTTGCAAGTCAAATTTATATATGAGATAGCCAAAATGATTGTCTATAAAATGAAGGTTGGCTCACGCTCAAAGCTGTAGTTCAGGTTTGAGAAACCTCTGGCCTACAGGATTACTTTTTCTGTCGCCTCCGGGCACATTCCTGGGGACTGCAGTGCTTGTGCAGCAGCTGCGGTCTTGCCAGCTACCAGCCCTTTAAATCCCAATGTGTGATGTGAGGACGCACATATAGAATTCACTAGTGAACGCTGCGTGTGCATACCATTAGGTCCTTACGCTGGCCTGTGCCAGCTTGCTCAGGACTTATTTTGGGTGCGGGGTAGGCGCTAGATGCGCTCTAGTGCCACAGAAGAAGAGGTTCGGCAGCTTTACTTGCCTCCCTGCTTTACACATGCTTCCAGGTGCTGTGTGACTCCTCCCCCCAGTACTGTGAGCCCTCCACCAAGTGCAGTTCCCCCCAGCGCTGTGTACCCCCTAGTACTGTGTGCCACCCCTCATTGCTGTGTGACCCCCTCAGTGGTGTGTGCCACCTCCCAGTGCTGGAAGTGCCCTCCAGTGCTATTTGTGCCCCCAGTGATGTCTGTGCCCCAGCCCCTCCTTCGATGTCTATGCCCCAGCCCCTCCTATGATGTATATACACGCAGCGTCTCCTGTAATGCTGTAATGTATGTCCACCAGTCTATCCTGTGATGTATGTGCCCCTAGCCCCTTCTGCAATGTATATGCTCCAGCCTCTCCTGTGATGTATATGCCCCAGCCTCTCCTGTGATGTATATGCCCCAGCCTCTCCTGTGATGTATATGCCCCAGCCTCTCCTGTGATGTATATGCCTCCAGCCTCTCCTTTGAAGTATATGCCCCTCAGCCCCTCTTGTAATGTAAATGCCCCCAGCCTCTCTGGTGATGTATATGTCCCCAGGCCCTCCTGTGATGTATATGCCCCCAGGCCCTCCTGTGATGTATGTGTCCCCAGCGTCTCCTTTGTGATATATATGATTTACCAATCTTACTATCACAAAGAGTTGACTGCACTCCAGACCGAGACAAACCTGGAAAAGCAGATGTGAGAAGCAACATGATCAATATCACCTAACAACACAGCCGCACTAAAGAGAAGCAGCTTCAGGAATCACAGTAGAGGTAAGTTAATGAATTGTTTGACCAAATATAGCAGGGTAATTTTCAAGTTGATAATTTTGTGTGGCCGCCAAAGGTTGTTAGAAATTTACAAATGGCCCCCAATAGAAAAAAGGTTCCCCACCCATGCTGTAGTGGATGGTAAAATATAGAACCTGAAAGTCAAAAGTTTAAAACCCTGTTGCTTATCAGTGTAATTAATATAAATGGGTATCATTATCATATAGTGCTTCCTTGATCAGTTGTTTAGCAGTTCTGCTATTGAGAGCGGCTTACTACTTATGTAATCTCAGCCTCAGAAATGCTTTATGATAGCCTCATCCCTGGGTTAATTTAGTCAAATATTTTCCATAATTTTGCTTGCAGCCATAGGAAAAGTCCATTGATATGACAATATACTCTGCCAATCAGATTGTAAACTAAATTATATTAATACATAGTATATAAACAACTGAATCAAGAACAGGAAACACCACAAATTTAAATATCTGTAAGGGATATATTGGGAGGTGTGATGGTTAGTGTCTTTAAATAAGAGGCAACAGGCTTGAACAGAGGCAAATGTTTAGAATACATTAAAGAGCTAACACTGACAACAATGTGCTTGATGTAGTTTGCTAGCAAACACTTCAGCAGCTCTTCCTTCATTGTCTTTTTTTCTGTTATACAATGTACAGTACACATCCACAGTGCTGGTCATGACCCTTTCTCGTGATCAACTCTCTTGCCCTACAGTACGTCTTGTCTGGTAGCTTGCATGATCTTGCAATATACTCACTTAATTATTACATCACAGTCCCAGACAATCTTTAACCATCTCTAAAGTGGTAATTCTCCTCAAACTCATGCCCATTCTACAAAGCCTCCTCATTTCAGCAGTTGAAAAGTAATTGGACAAGTTTACTTTACCATAAATAAAATGTTAATTTTTAGTACTTCTAAGAGAATCCTTTACAAGCAATGGCTGCCTGAGGTCTAGAAGCCATCGATGTCACCAAACACTGTGTTACCTTCTTTGTGATGTTTTGCCGGACCTTTAATGCAGCTGACTTCAGTTGTTGGAACCAGTCACAAGGTTTTCGCTATATAAAGTATGGGAAGCATCTTTAAACCCTATTTTACAGCATACTAGAATGTTGTATGTATGTCCCCAATTCTGTATGCAACTCACAAAAAAGGGCAATTATACTCACAGACGGCGCAGTCCAGTCCTATGGACGTTTCTGGTCTTCTTGTTCCAATGTCTCCTCTCTTTGTTCAATCATCGTCCCCCTTTCCCTGCTTCGTGTGGATGCATTACAGCCTGTCAAGAGTTTTGCCACCATGTTGTGGTATTTTACTAAATTTGTTCATAAGAATGCTTAACCAAATTCGAGAAAAAAGTAAAAGTTGGCACAAAATGAGGCTCAATGCTTCGGCATGTATTATAGTCCTCACCACTCTGCCTCTTCTGATCTAATACATACTCACCTTGCCCCGTGGAAAGAAAAACATATTGGTTTCAACAAAGTATGAAAAATAACAATGCATTACTTCCCATAACTAAAGTACTTAACCTTTCAAACAATTTAATAGAAGTTTGTTTGATGAGATTAAGGCTCATTATTAATTTTATACACGATTAACCTGAAGTTGGCTCCTGTTTTAGCTAAGTAATGGAGGCTTATCTTCATATCTAGACGTTAGAAAAGTCATATGGATCACGTAAGAGTCCTATATATTGGTTAGCGTCTTGTTATGCATATACGTACACGATGCCAGGAAACAAGTCCGGACTGCATCCTAGCCTTAGGTGTTATTCTTTCTTTCTCTATTAAAACTATTACTTTATTGTCTTATTTTGTGCTTGTTATGTTATCTGACGCCTATTGCATAGGTGTTAAGTTACCACCCAGATTTAAAGTACGCCAATCATAACACAAAAAGTCATGCTCACACCTTAGGCCCCCTTCACACATCAGTGAAAAACACACGTTATTCACTGACGTGATAAAGGTGCATTTTGTCCCTCTGTGTGCCATGATTTTGACACATGTGTGATCTCCATGTGCTATTCATGATAATCCACGGAGATCAGGCACTTATACTCACCTGTCCATGCCGCTGCTCTCCATGGTGCTGAACTCTCCTGGATGCTGTCTCCCCTCTGCAGTTACTTCTGGGTCAGCTGTGCAGTGAATATGCATGAGCATAATTAGCCAGCCTGGAAACAGGAGACAGCAGTGGCTTAAGACAGCATCGCTGGAGACGAATGAGTATAAAAAGCTTTTTATTTCAATTATACTTGATTTTTATGGTACGTGTGGTCCATGAGACATCAGTAATGCCGGAGAAAAATGGACTTCTCTCCATGCGGAACACACGGACATGCGTGTGCACCACATGGAAACACGTCAGTGAGAAATCACTGATGTGTGCGTAGACCCATTAAGTTTAATGGGTCTGCGTATGTCCATAATTCTGGTACGTGTAAAAACTGAAACATACATACCAGAATCACTGATGTGTGAAGGGGGCCTTAGAAAGCTCTACATGTGCTAATTTTTTGGTGGCAAGTAGAAGTGTTGGGTCTTATGGGGTTTTGTGCAGTGTGTAAACAGGCCTTTATTACACATTACACATTACTCATTTTTGTTTTTAAAGATATAAAAAGTTTTAGGGCATTTTGAGCTAAACTTAATTTTTTACATTAGGGTTTCATTAAAAATGTTGAAGTATTTGGCTTATCTAGCCCCAAAATATCACAGTCCATAGCAGGTAATGTAGGTTACAAATGTGTAGTAAAATACTTACTGATCACAGTCTTCTACTGTTTCCTGTTTTAATGTTTTCATCTTGTGAGCGCTGCTCTGACTGCCTAGAAGTCACTGCCAACCGTTACTTTCTAATATAAGTTTGTAGCACCCAGGGATGTGGGGTACTCGGTTCCGGGCAGTGTCTCTATTGGGAATGTCATGGTGGTGGCTATAACTCGGTTCCGTGCCCTGGGCCCTTTTTGTAATGGGGATACTTATAGGGGAGAATATGATAATGTTCACTTGTGATACCACTTGTGGTGTAGCGGCTAAGTGAAGGGAGCCGCCGCTGAAGAATGTCTCTACTGGGGATGATGGTAAGTGGCAGCTCGTATGGTAGTCCCTCCGCAAGTAGGGAGTTGCCCCAGAGGGTGTATGGTGCAGTGGGCGTCGGAAGAAGGTAGTCTACACAGATGTTCAGTGCAACTGGTTTACTCACTTTCTGCAGATGTTAACTGGTTGCCCGAGGCCAGCTGGTTTCGCCTCCAGGTCCCCTTTGTCCCAGTGCCAGTCTGGTTCTCTGGTCCCTTTTCCCCTGCACCTGTCTCTGGTAAGTGGGTCCCCGTGGTATAGAACAACTGGGGGTTCCCGTTCTGTGATTTGTACACTTCTGTCCGCCTGGCGGTAGCGTGAACCCTGTGGGGTTGGAGTCTCTGGTCCTGTCCCCGGTTCTCCCTGTGCTACTGAGTCTTCGGATTCCTTAGGGTCAGCAAGATCCTTGATGGTCCCCTCGCTGTGCAGATGTTAACAGGTCGGCTTGAAGCTCTTTCCTGTCCTAGGGTCCTGTACCCCAACGGTGCGTAGTTCCGAGAGTACTCCACTGTACTCCACCGGCAACCACTTCTCCTGGTTACCAGGTCACCATCAACCCGAGCCAGGACGTCACTTCACTTCCACCTTCACACTCCTGCGGTCTGACACTTTCAACAGTTACACACGTTCTGTCTCCTGTCTTCCCGACTACTCTCCACAGTCTGCCCCTCCCACCTGGTCAACTAGTAACTGGAGTAGCTCCACCTCTAGGCGGCCATCCATTGGTCCCACCCTAGCTGGGTACTATTGTATGAGGGATTGTTGGGGAAAACTGGCATTATCAGGGGTTTTTGGTGTTACTGGCACTGGGGTTCTGGGTCTCTAAGGGGGTAGGCCCTGCATCCTTGTGGGGATGCAGAACCTTGTAGCACCCTGATGGTCTCAGGGGTGCTACAAGATTATAAGAGCTTTGTTCTGAGTCTCATAGACTTACATCAAGAATTGACTTTTGGTCTGCACAGCAATCACTGGAGTGATCCGGTTATTCACAACTGCGGTCACATGGTCTAGAAGAGAAGTGGAGCAGCGCTGGAAATGGCAGAAGACAGCAACCTGTATTTTGCCACACACACAGAACATATATTACTGATACTAAAGCCCCATTTACACGCAACGACATAGCTAACGAAATGTCGTTGGGGGTCACGGAATTCGTGATGCACATCCGGGCCTCGTTAGCGACGTCGTTGCGTGTAACACCTACAAGCGAGTGTTAACGATCAAAAATACTCACCTAATCGTTGATTGTTGACACGTCGTTAATTTTCATAATATCGTTGTTTGTTGTGGACGCAGGTTGTTCGTCGTTCCTGAGGCAGCACACATCGTTACGTGTGACACCCCAGGCATGACGAACAACACCGAACCTGCGCCCTCTGGCAACAAGGTGGGCGTGTCGTTCCTTCGGCTGCTCTCCGCCCCTCCGGTTTTATTGGTCGCCTGCCGTGTGACGTCGCTGTGACGCCGCACAAACTGCCCCCCCCTGAGAAAAGAGGCAGTTTGCCATCCCCAGCGACGTCGCTAGGCAGGTAAGTATGTGTGACGGGGACTAACGATATTGTGCACCACGGGCAGCGATTTGCCCGTGATGCACAAACGACAGGGGCGGGTGCGATCGGCAGCGACATCACTAGCGATGTTGCTGTGTGTAAAGCAGCCTTTAAAGTAAAGTAAAGTAAAAAAATACCGAAGTAGTCTTTTAAAGGAAAGCTATCTTGTCTCAAAAGGCAATTACTTAACATTATGGGGTTAATTTGTAGGTTACATAGTTACATAGGTTGAAAAAAGACCTAGGTCCATCTAGTTCAACCTTCCTCCACCAATTCTACATTTTGTCACTAAATCATTTATAACCGACAAGGTTGTATTTACTGAGAAAATCATCCAGCCCTTTTTTAAAAGCTGTTATAGTATCAGCCATTACAACCTCTTGTGGTAGGGCATTCCACAGTCTGACTGCTCTAACTGTAAAGAACCCTTTCCTATTTAGCTGCCGGAATCGCTTTTATTCCTCTCGCAGTGAGTGCCCCCTGGTCCTTAGTATTGTCTTTGGAAGGAATAAGTCATGTGTCAGTCCTTTATATTGACCACACATGTATTTATACATATAAATTAGATCTCCTCTGAGACTTCGTTTTTCTAAGCTAAACAAATGCAACTTTTTCAACCTCTCACCATATGTGAGGTCTCCATTCTTTGTAATAATCTAGTTACCCCCGTTGAACTGACTCTAACTTCTAAATTTCCTTTTTAAAATGTGGAGCCCACAACTGGATACCATATTCAGGATGTGGCCTTACAAGTGATTTATAGAGGGGTAACAATACATTGGGATCACTGGGATCTAATATCTCTTTTTATACACCCCAAAATATGTTTGCTTTTGCAGCTGCTGCCTGACATTGAGTGCTGCTGTTCAGATTATTTGTAATGAGAATACCCAAGTCCTTCTCCTGTTCTGTAGTCCCGAGTTTATTTCCATTTAATGTATACGCAGTTATAGGATTACTCCGTCCTAGGTGCATTACTCCACATTTATCAACATTAAATCTCATTTGCCAAGTGTCTGCCCATTCCGACATCTTATCCAGATCGTTTTGTAATATTGTACTATCAAGGTCCATTTTTAATATCCTACATAGTTTGGTGTCATCAGCAAAGACTGACACTTTACTATGAATCCCATCCACAAGGTAATTAATAAATAGATTAAAAGAATCGGTCCTAGCACAGATCCCTGCGGCCCCTACTGCTGACTTTAGCCCATTTAGAGAATCTACCATTTATGACTACTCTTTGTTTCCTATCTTTTAGCCAATTCCTTACCCATGCGCACATAGTTTCCCCTAGTCCCTACTCTGGAGCTTCACTAGAAGACTATTATGTGGTACAATATCAAATGCCGCAATAGCAATGGGGTCGCCATACTGAAAGCCTGACTATGGGGCGGAAAGGACATGGACTCAATAGCATAGTGATAAAAAGTCTTCCTTGCCTCCCCCAAAGCACCAAAGGGTGCAGTATTAAAGTAAAAAAATGTGGCACACAAACACAAGGCTTTTATGTATGCACAAACCAATGCACATAGCAAAATAATATTGCATAATACAAAGATTTAGTTTTGTATAAAGCATGTAGTGCATGATTTCAATTACCACCATGTAATGCTTAATTTCCCCTGTGGAGGTGCTGCAGTGTAATCAAACACTTGCTGTCAGGTTCTATAACAGATAACACTGTTACAGATATGCATGCATCCAGCAAACAGCATCAGTAAAAAATACTTTACAAAATAATGTTACAGAGTTTTGAAAACGAGACTTGCATGGAGCTGAAAATAGTTAAAGGGATCGGAGCTTCACATTCATTTGTGAGGCTCTTTATATCAAATGTATTTATTTTCTGTTAATGCATCAAGGGTTAATGTCAGTTTCCCTGCTTGCAGCTCGAAATTAACTCACCTCACATGCAGCCAGTTTATGACCACTCCAAACACCTTTAAATAGTCACATGATCCATCACCTGCCCTGGAAATAGAATCTCTTTCTTTTCTTTCTACGTTGGAGGGAGGAAGCATCTAGGAGCTCCTGGAGCTTTTGCTGTTTGGAGCTGTATGCAGTCTTGGTCTCTGGCCGCAACCATGTAATTCTGTTATATCCTTTTGTCTAATTCCATCTGTTTGTCTTCCTTCCTGGTGTTGTATTATTGTACCGCCCCCGTGTTAGCAACAGAGCCGCTCGGATCTGGAACCGCGATGGCTTGAGGGGTCTCCGGACCCGGGGGTTCATGCGGACATTCGAGTTTGAAAAGGGGAGCACACGTGGATCCGTGCCCTTGGTGTTGCTTGTTAGCCTGTGGCCTTTTCCTTGGCACTATCTTTACTGGTTGGCCCCTGTACTGAAGTGTGAAACTAGTCGGGTCCCGCTCACCCATGTGGCTAACGGAGTGAGCTTGCTCTCAGGGTTCACGCTTGGGATTTGGTGGACTGTACTTTGGGAAAAGGCCTATCCCCTCGTTGCGCTAGTACCCCGATTTTGGAGTGGGTGAGGGATGAATCTTGAAGACCCCCGTCGGGTATATTACCATTACACTTGAAGCTACTTGTCGGCCTAGGGTCCGCGTACTCAGTCATGCCCTGGCCCCTGCCCGTAGATGGCTCAAGGCCACCGGCTGCCTTTCCTCGGCAAGTCCGTGCCCCTTGACATGATCCCCTGCGACCGGGGTTCCAGCTCCTACCAGGCCCAGACCAACATCTGCCACCTAGTAGCCTCAAGGAGCCCTGCTCCTGACCTCCTCTCTCTTTCACCTCCAACACAACACTCCTCTTTTCACTTTTTTCACTTTCCCCTACCAACCCCCCAAGTGGGCGGCCCTATTCCCTTCAGGCCCCCAATGGTGTGTCTGGTGGGGATGGTGTAAAGTGTTCCTAAGGTTTTGACTGACTCTGATCTTAGCAACACCAAAGGACCAGGATCCATAACCAAGGAGGATGCGGATACTGTGCAGAAGGGCAGATTGCACAATACCCTGTGACGACCTGATAGGCCAGGGCGTCACATTATTCTAGTGGTGGACCTAGTGGTCTTGTCAACCTTCTCACTAGCCAGAGCAAGTGAGAGCCTAGGCACGTGATCAGCGACGGGCTAAAAGAATCCATATAGGGACATTAGGGAGTGCAGGGATCAGCCGCAGGTGAGTGCAGGAGGTGTCCCCTCTCCCTAGCACCAGGCCCACCATTGACTATGTCCCTGGTGTACCCTGTTTGTGGTGGTGCTTGTTGGGGTACAATTATGCCTGGCAAGATGCCGATAGTCAACACGTGACACAGATAAACCCCATATCTGCCAGATAATTGCGTTTATTACATCACAGATTCCCTTTAATGCATCCTGAGGATTTATAAATCAGAAGTATGTCGCGAATTTGCAGCATTTGTTTCCTCTACAGTGCAAAAACGATGCCTGAGTAAATCTGGGGCAAAGCAGATTTTGGAGCAGTTTGCAAAATTCATAGTTTTTGTCTGCTGTGCCTGAAGTTATCCTAGATGTTCTTTTTTTGTTTGTTTCTTTATGTCTAACTCACTTAAGCACTAATACAATGTCTTCAATTTTAACAATAGGTTACAAGAGATGTGCAAGGCTTCTTACAAGATTGGCAGTCAGTCCTATGTGTATGGATGGATAACAGGAATTGTAAGTAGTTTTTACTGTTTCAGATAATTTTCTTGTGACTTTTATAAAAAAAAAATGATAAAAGAAAAGTATGGAATTATGAGCCAAATTTCTTGTAGGTAATATTACCGTGGATTTATAAAGTATAGGACTGTATGTAGACAGTATATGGCCGATGATATATACTGTTTAGATATATATATATATATATATATATATATATATATAATATGCCTGGCACATCCAGCACAGTCACAGATTCACGGAAATCTTTAAAATCCACAAACTTTATTCCAGTATCTCAGAATCCAGTATGGTGAGCTTGCTTGAAAAGTCTTTTTATATATATATATATATATATATATATATATATATATATATATATATAATGTGTATGTATGTGTATATAACATATATATTTTATATATATATATGTATATATATATATATATATATATATATATTTCTATGGCAAATCATTCAAGAACGTGGTTGTCTAAGTCCGGAGGCCACCCACTGATTTCTTAAGACGTTGCTCTGAGCTCTACTGCTTGTCATACAGAACCACTGAGCTGCTGCATGAGCATGCTCAGTAGAAAGACTATGAACCCATATACTGCTCTGTGCATGCGCGCATGTCAGTGTTATTCAGAGCAGTTTTCTGAGGATTTTAGTACCTGGACTTGCAGGGATACAGATTCACGTTATTTACATACATAGCATTACCCCATTAAATAGTTTGAATGTTGTAACTCAACTTCAGGTGAGACTCCTTAGAACTAATTCAGGAGTCAAAAACTCTTTAAACAATAAGTAAAATTTTATTTTTTTGGTAATTTTATCCAGCTTGAAACATTATGAAAGTTTGCCAATCACTTTATTAGGGGATTTATTTGTATTCCTGTAAAATTACACCCTGTAAGTTGTTTCCAAACCTCTGCTTTTACTCAAGTCAGTTTGCCTGACTTTAACTGCATTAATATCAGAACATCCACATTTGGAGTACAGATGATGGCAGTGAAAAGGTTGGCACCTATCTCCTCCTCGTAGTGTTCTACTTATCAGAACAACCTCCTGCAGCAACTTATCCCCAGAGTTTGTAAGACACAGATGCTGAGCTGATCCTCTCCCTCAGGAGCGGACACAGACAGATGTGGGCCCCTGCGTAAGACCAATAAATGGGCCCTTTGCAATCCAATAGTTGATCATAATGCACAATTTTAATTGCTTGTAGGTAACTGTGGACGCCTTATTTCTTGGGCCCCTGTAGGGGGTAGTATGTCCACACCTGCTATCACTGCCATCATCTATTTTCCAAATTACTATGTTCTAATATCAATGGAAGGAGGACATACTGTCCACCTTCCCCCTTGAAGAGACGTGTGTTGTGTGATATGATGCATTATAATGTTTGCCTGTTTAATGTTTTATCACTGTATTGTGATGAAGCTGAGTTCTGATAAAAAACAGGCAGTGAGCAGGGTAAAAGAGTTAAAGTTTGGGACTAGCCCATAGTGGGAGGGCCAAGTGCAGGGACAGTGACAGTTTCCTCTCATACCGTCAGATGGGGCTTAGTTTGTAGATAAACTGGTCTGAGTGCTCAGCAGAGCCCTATGACTTGGGTGTCCCCAAAGTGAGAGGGGACCAGGGTAAGGGCTACAAAAATCCAGCATATCAGGAGAGAGCGTGACCGAGTTACACTGTGACAAAAAGGAGACAGTTGCACTCTGCAGTGCTAAGATATATGTGGAACAATGAATAAGGGAATATAGACACACATTACTGCTTTGAAAAAATGTAAAAATTGAGATACTTAGCACACAAAAATGGCCAATTTTACGTGAGCCCAACAGCCAACGGCAAGGCGACCTCTTATTGTTGGGTCCCTGCCTACTCTAATGCTTCTCTTTGGGTTAAAAAGCCTACCTGTTACAGAGTGATCTATAAGAGACAGGTCAGAGGACTGCCGGAAGAGTCAGGTGAGTGAGAAAGGTACAAAGAGCAGGACGACTAGCAGAACGGCACAGAGTTTACAACTCTTAAAGGTAAAGAGCCAGGACGGAGTAGAGCATGAGATGAAGTGAGTACCCCGGGCGGGAGTTTCCTGTGCATCAGTAAGCTGCAAACTAGGTTCGGTCATACTAAGAGGGAAAGATTGCGGATCCGCTGGATAGAAATGACTTTCACTGACTGTACTGCAGTGCTAGGCTGGGTTATGGTGCAACAAGCAAGATTAATGGAGGCTGGAACAGCTGAAGCCGAGAAAGTGAAGAGAGTGCGTCTAGAGAAGATCTGTGCTACTGAGATGTACAAGAAGACTTGTGTCCGCTATCTATGTGACAGAGTTATTACCAAATTGCTGTTGGGTCAAACTTTGATGTTAAAGAACTGGTGGTGTCCCTCGATGAACTGGTACATCTGGCCTTGGCCAGCCGAAACCAACGGCATCATGCGGCCTGCATAGGCGTATTGCATCCTTAGTACAAGTGCACACACCCAGCCAGGACGCCCTCTTTCATGTAGTGTTCCCAGGGTGCAGAAGCTGCAGACCTCGCCCATGACCACTGTCCTGCACCACGCTACATCAGTACAGCTAAAGGCAGGCAAACAGACTGGGGAAAGCCGGGGTGTGGATGTCAGTTACCCAAAAATATGTAAATAAATTAAGACAAATCCTTCAAAAAAGTAATTTGCAAAGTTTCATAACATTCCACGCTCTATAAAATGATTTAAAAAATTGTATGTTCAGTTACTCTTCAAATAGCATGGCTCACTCATCAAATCTCATTGTAATTAGAGGATGTGTATGAAGTGAATAGAGAAGATGCTAATAAGATGTGCAAGCAGGATTCTAAATTGTAAAAAATAAGCTGTACTATAAATGCTCCACTCTAGAAAAAGCAAAGTCTAAAGACGTTTACTGTTAAATTACTCAGGAGTGTAGACTTGCTTTTTTATATGTAGCAATGTGGGACCTACATTTCCAGGGGTTACAGGAGGACTAAGGGCTCTGTACCAAGCTTAAAATCTATAAGTAAAAGCTCTATACCTCTGAAATACTTACTTTCTGAAAGGAGCAGACATGTTAATGAAGTGGGAATAAATGCTACCACTATCATCACTAGTAACATATGTACTTCCATAATTTACAGCAATTGGGAGGAAGGCAGTACTATCTGTATGTACATTCTTATAAGGAGACATAAGAAGGCAGTACTATCTGTATGTACATTCTTATAAGGAGAGGGAGGGAAGGCAGTACTATCTGTATGTACATTCTTATAAGGAGACATAAGAAGGCAGTACTATCTGTATGTACATTCTTATAAGGAGAGGGAGGGAAGGCAGTACTATCTGTATGTACATTCTTATAAGGAGAGGGAGGGAAGGCAGTACTATCTGCATGTGCATTCTTATAAGGAGACATAAGGAGGCAGTACTATCTGCATGTACATTCTTATAAGGAGACATAAGAAGGCAGTACTATCTGCATGTACATTCTGATGAGGAGACATAAGAAGGCAGTACTATCTGCATGTACATTCTTATAAGGAGACATAAGAAGGCAGTACTTTCTGCATGTACATTCTTATAAGAAGGCAGTACTATCTGCATGTACATTCTTATGAGGAGACATAAGAAGGCAGTACTATCTGTATGTACATTCTTATAAGGAGACATAAGAAGGCAGTACTATCTGCATGTACATTCTTATAAGAAGGCAGTACTATCTGCATGTACATTCTTATAAGGAGACATAAGAAGGCAGTACTATCTGCATGTACATTCTTATAAGAAGGCAGTACTATCTGTATGTACATTCTTATAAGGAGACATAAGAAGGCAGTACTATCTGCATGTACATTCTTATAAGGAGAGGGAGGGAAGGCAGTTCTATCTGCATGTACATTCTTATAAGGAGACATAAGAAGGCAGTACTATCTGCATGTACATTCTCATAAGGAGACATAAGAAGGCAGTACTCTCTGCATGTACATTCTTATAAGGAGACATAAGAAGGCAGTACTATCTGCATGTACATTCTTATAAGGAGACATAAGAAGGCAGTACTATCTGCATGTACATTCTTATAAGGAGAGGGAGGGAAGGCAGTACTATCTGCATGTGCATTCTTATAAGGAGACATAAGGAGGCAGTACTATCTGCATGTACATTCTTATAAGGAGACATAATAAGGCAGTACTATCTGCATGTACATTCTGATGAGGAGACATAAGAAGGCAGTACTATCTGCATGTACATTCTTATAAGGAGACATAAGAAGGCAGTACTATCTGCATGTACATTCTTATAAGAAGGCAGTACTATCTGCATGTACATTCTCATAAGGAGACATAAGGAGGCAGTACTATCTGCATGTACATTCTGATGAGGAGACATAAGAAGGCAGTACTATCTGCATGTACATTCTTATAAGGAGACATAAGAATGCAGTACTATCTGCATGTACATTCTTATAAGAAGGCAGTACTATCTGCATGTACATTCTTATAAGAAGGCAGTACTATCTGCATGTACATTCTTATGAGGAGACATAAGAAGGCAGTACTATCTGCATGTACATTCTTATAAGGAGACATAAGAAGGCAGTACTATCTGCATGTACATTCTTATAAAGGAGAAACAGGAAGGCAGTACTATCTGCATGTACATCCTTATAAGGAGACATAAGAAGGCAGTACTATCTGCATGTACATTCTTATAAGGAGACATAAGAAGGCAGTACTATCTGCATGTACATTCTTATAAAGGAGAAACAGGAAGGCAGTACTATCTGCATGTACATCCTTATAAGGAGACATAAGAAGGCAGTACTATCTGCATGTACATTCTTATAAGAAGAGGGAGGGAAGGCAGTACTATCTGCATGTACATTCTTATAAGAAGAGGGAGGGAAGGCAGTACTATCTGCATGTACATTCTTATGAGGAGACATAAGAAGGCAGTACTATCTGCATGTACATTCTTATAAGGAGACATAAGAAGGCAGTACTATCTGCATGTACATTCTTATAAAGGAGAAACAGGAAGGCAGTACTATCTGCATGTACATCCTTATAAGGAGACATAAGAAGGCAGTACTATCTGCATGTACATTCTTATAAGAAGAGGGAGGGAAGGCAGTACTATCTGCATGTACATTCTTATAAGAAGAGGGAGGGAAGGCAGTACTATCTGCATGTACATTCTTATAAGGAGACATAAGAAGGCAGTACTATCTGCATGTACATTCTTATAAGGAGACACAAGAAGGCAGTACTCTCTGCATGTACATTCTTATAAGGAGAAACAGGAAGGCAGTACTATCTGCATGTACATCCTTATAAGGAAAAATAAGAAGTCAGTTCTATCTGTATGTACATTCGTATAATTAGAGACAGGGAAGGCAGCCCACATGTACATCCTTATAAGAAGAGATAAGGATGCAGGTCTATCTGTACGTACATCCTTGTAAGTATAATCAGGAAGGCAGTTCTATCTGTATGTACATCCTTATAAGAGACAGAGAAGGCAGTACTATTTGTATGTACATCCCTATAAGGAGCGGCAGGGAACGCAGTACTATGTGTATGTTGTCACATGTATAAAGACAGGCTCAGAATCAGCTTTATCAATTACCATCTGAGACCATGCACATTAAGGCTATGTGCGCACTAGACCGTTTTACCCGCGGATTTACCCACGGATTTGCCGTGGAAATTTCTTGAGAAATGTCTGCAATCTTTGTGCAGACATTTCCCAGCAAATCCTATGAGAAAAAAAAATAGCTGTGCGCACGCTGCAGATTTTTCTCAAGGCATTTCCTTGAGAAGATTTTCTTGAGAACATTTCTTGAGAAAATGAGCATGTCAATTCTTTTCCGCAGGTACCTGCGGATTTCTGCAGTACAGCCTGCAAAATCCGCAGGGAACAACCTGCGGGAAAATCGCGGCAAATTCGCGGCTAATCCGCGGCAAATCCGCATGCGGATTTACCGCGGATTTTTTCCGGAGGTCCGGAAATCTTCCACTCCCAGAAGTTTCTCCAGAAATTTTCTTGAGAAACTTCACATTTCTAGTGCGCACAAAGCCTTAAACATTGCTTTTATCCTTTGGGCATTTAAGGGTTAATCATTCCCCTGGTGCAGCAGTAGACTCACTCAGCTGTCTTCAGTTGAGCACTTCCGGGCTCTATTTAATCCCTCTGTTTCCTGGAGAGGTTGCTGGTTATACTATTCAGTTAGGAGCTAGCCAGGAAGCAGAAATGACATGTTCTTATTGTTTTTGCTGTCTGCTCTGATTGTTTTTGGTGATTGCTGTAAGTTCTATAGTCTACCTCCTTTTTTTTGTTTCCTTACCCGTTCACCTTTGGTGATCCCCTAGTGTAGGTTTTAGGGGTGTTTGAGTTCTTGTTTACCCCCATCCGTTGTTCTGTGTTGGTGAGTTTTTGGGGTCTCCGCCCCGGTCAGTTTTCTGGGTGGTGGGGACATAGTCTTCAGGGCCAGGACGGCAGACAGGGCCTTGTTGGAGGCTCAACACTGACCATCTTTAAGTATACCATCAGGATAAGGGACAACACAGGGACCAAAGTCTTAGGGTCAGCGGAGGAGCCCCTGTACCATCTTTGTCCCCCTGTTACATTTGTACATCTTTATAAGGATAGACAGGGAAGGCAGTACTATCTGAATTTACAATATGTGCAGCAAGAGACAGGTAGACAAAGTAATCAATGATGAAAATATTTACTAAAGACAGAAGGCAGTATCATTTGTTTGTGCAAAATATTCACATAAATACAAAAAGGGAGGTGCTATGTGCATGTTCATCCAATCAAGGTGACAGGGAGGCACTAGCTGTTTTACAAGTGATAGTTCATTCCCTTATGGACATGCTGTATTACTTGCCTATCATTATGTCAGACCCTGGGCCCACCTAAAGATTTGATGACTTTTTGTTTGATTAGTCCAACCCTGCATGGGCTGTTACAATGCAATGGCACCTACACAATGTAACTACGTATTCTTATAATAAAAAAAAAAGTTATGATTCATGCCAAATCCATTTAAATGATTCCAATATAATACAAAGAGCTGCAGTTTTTTTTCTAGAACATTAGGGCCACGTCAACAAGTATATTTTTTTTTTAGTAAAATAAAAATTCACTGATGAGAGAGACTCTATACCACATTTGGTGATAGACAGAAAAAAAACCCAGATGGTTGACATCAAGACTTCACATGGCCTGAGGACACCTACGCTGTATTCGCTTTCTGTATGGCAAGTAATGTAGCACATATCAGATTCCTTGATTGATGATAAATCTATATATACCACAGAATGCAAGGAAGTCATTGATTGATCAGGTGTCAATGCCGCACTTACAGAAGAATGAGGGGACTATCTATAACAGTTGTCATGGAATGGATAGAAGAGTTACGAACTGATGAGAATAAACTCCTGTCTATATTTCAAAATGTTTAAAAGAACTGAGAGTCCTCAGTGGTTGATACCTTTTAATGGCTAACTGAAAAGATGGTAATAATAGCAAGCTTTCGAAAGCTTGCTATTATTACCATCTTTTCAGTTAGCCATTAAAAGGTATCAACCACTGAGGACTCTCAGTTCTTTTAAACAATTTTTTATCTCTACTGGCTAACACGGTACAAAGATATATTTTACTTGTCTATATTTCAGTAAGCGTGCAAAAAGCTGAGAATTGGAACATCTGTGCCGGTTACTGCTTCGGCCTTTAAGTGGCACCATGCCTTTGTTGTGGGCGAAGCTTGACAGCATCAATCCAATAGCTTTCCTTAGATTTGTGGCTCTGGCTAGTCCAGAAGCTATGGGGGTTAATCTTGTTCATTTTAGTTTTATCTGCTGTCAGCACTAGATGGGGCTGTTCTATATAAACCCCTAAGAGCCAGCTCCCACTGCCAGTCATTAGTTCCCGCTATGTGGGTTTATACCTCTTTGAGGTGCTCCTGTTTTGTACTGATTATGCCTGTTCTTTGACCTTGGCTTGACATTTGGCTACTCGTTGGTTTTATGATTCTGTTCCTGATGTGACCTCCTGGTTCTGACTATCCTCATTGCCAGCTTGCGCCACCAAACAACAGCTGACTCTGTGGCTCTTACCCAAGGAAACCTGTGTAAGTCCAAGTCTCAGCACAGGGGTTAAAGGCTGAAGGCCAAAGCAACCTTTGGGTTCTTGGAAACTGAGTACCTTGCCCAAGCCTGTTCATGGTAGCCATTTTGGAGCTGCACGGTGTCTGTGAACAGAGCATTTGTGACATAACCATGTTTATGCTGCCTCATTTGAGAGCAGCATAAAGTAAGGGCAAATACCAAGATTATAACAATTTATCACTTACTGGGCTCTTTTCTGCAGTTTTGAATTTATTCTATGTAATCCTTGATATTCATGAGTTCTGGCTATCCCTCACACACCACTGATTGTCAGCTTTCTGCTGCCAATCAGAAGAAAGATGTCAAGTAGTGATGGGTGAATTCGCAGATATCCAGGATCGGCGGGACTAAATGGATTAAAAAAAAATGATTTGGGCCCGTAATTGATCCCAGATATCTGTCTGTGTGCAGGTCCCCATATCAGTCTATAGGGACCAGAATCTGGCGTTTTCAAATGATGGTAGAAGCGATAAGGGGATTGGAGAAGTCGAGTCATACTTAATGAGACTCTGCGCAGCTCTAACACTACTTCCGGGGCCGCTCATTATCCTTCATACATATTCACTGCTTCCCCAGCCCACTGGCAGTCCTGGAATCTCTGATTGGTTGCTGTCAGACATGCTCCCACCCTGTGTGACATGTCACACTAATTTCAATCAGAGGCGCTGTATATGTGTCTCTATTGCTGTAAAAATAAATAACTAAACAAATTGGCATAGGATCCCCCATCTTATGATACCGAGCACAGATAAATCATACGGCTACAGGCTGAAGCCCCCAGCCTTGTGCTTACCTTGGCTGTGTATCAAAATAAGAGGAACTGTATATGGCTTTTTTTTAATTATTTAAATAAATAATTTAAAAAACCAGCATGCTGTGTCCCCCCCAATTTTCATACCCAGCAATAATGAAGCAGACAGCTAGGAGCTGGTATGCTCAGGTTGTGGAGGCCCATGTTTGTTGGGCCCCCCAGCCTAAAAATAGTAGCCCAGTTGGGCCTGCCAATCCTGAACCTGCCCATCACTACTCAACACACGATTGATCTGATGTGTAATTGTAGTTTTAACTGTATGGACAGCTTTAGTGTCTTTAGGAAGACTCACTGGTATATCCAAGAGTAACCCATGTGTCATTTGGGCATAATGATATCATAGTGATATTCTCACTGACAATTCTGCAGCCATTGTGTGTCTTTTCCTCCGTAGGAATGTCCTCAGATCACCACGCTGTTTGAGAGTGCACATTTCATAACTGTAATTGAATAAAATTAGTAGATAGCTATCTAGCTCATCCCATAAATCTCCATTAAATGTCATAATGTGCGTTTCCTCACAAGTTTGTCTCTATTAGACACAAAACATGCAAAAACATATTTTAATTTGTTAAAAGCTTTATAACTGTAGACATTAACATGACCAGATAGAATCAGGCAGCACACTTTCTTAGGCCTCCTTAGTAAGTCCATGTTTCCAGTATGCGTTGTATTGGTTTTTTTTCCCGGATACCACACGTACCCATTATAACCTATGGGACTGCTCACATGTTTGTGTTTTTACATGTATCATGTGTCCTTGCAACACACAAAGACGTGTCCATTTTTTCTGGCTGCTCAGATGACAAGGGCCAATACAAGTGTATGGGTTAGTGACACGGATGGCATCCATTTGATTTATGTATTTAACATTGCAAAGCATAGCAGGAATTTTGTAATTTCCTAATTATTTTTAACTATGCGTGAAAAACACTGTTGGCACTCTGATGGTAAAAACGGACACACTGATGACACACATGACACCGGTACCATTTTTTTCTCGGAAGTGTGAAGGAAGCTTAAAGGGGTTGTCCACTACTTTGACATTGATGGACTATCTTTAGGATAGGTCATCAATGTCTGATCAGCCGGGGTTTTTGACACCCTGCACCCCCACCGATCAGCTTTTTTCAGCCCCGGCGGTGGCAGCAGACAGCCAGAAATGCTCAGTTCCGGCGCTGCTCTGTTTTCTGATAGTGGCCCGGTACCGCACATCCGCCTCCTATTGATTAGAATGGGAGGTGGATTTGCAGTACCAGGCCGCAGCCACTATCTGAGTACGGAGCAGTGTCGGAACTGAGCATTTCCGGCTTCCTGCTGCCACTGTGAGGTATCAGACCCAGCCAATCAGACATTGATGGCTTATCCTTAGGATATATCATCGTCAAAATTGTGGACAACCCCTTTAATAGACATGTTCTGTATATATGGGCATCTGTGCCCAAGTGGATATACCAGCTACCTGTTTATTATATAGTATGCATGAAAAAAAAAAGGGGTCAACTCTCTAAAATATGTAATATCCGTCAAAAGTTTGGATACTCATGCTCATGCAATAGTTTTAATTGTTCTTATTGTAAAGATTCAGCAAAACTACGGAGAAATACATACGGAAACAAGGCGTAAAGAAATGTGAAATAAACAAGATGATGTGCCAAACCTTAGATTCCTCAATGTTCCCCTCTTTTACTCTGATGACCCCTTTACACCTCTTCGGCATTGTCTTAAGCAGCTTCATCCGGTAGTCACCTGGAATGTCTTCAAATGAACAGATATGCCTCATCAACAGTTCATTGTGGAATCACCGGCCTTCAGAAAGTGTTTGCGACCATCAGGTGCTTTTGTAGAGGCAGTGTTGGTGCATGAATCCATACATGCTGAGCCCTATTCCATAACTGTTCTAAACCAGAATATGGTGGTCGGAACTACTCACCTAAGTAAATAGGAGCAACAGTCCATCATTATTTTAAGACATAAGGTCAGTTAATATGAAAAATTTCTAGGACCTTGAAGGTATCTTCAAGTTCAGTCACGAAAACCATCAATCACTATCATGAAAATGACTGTCTTGAGGGCCAACCCAGTAAAGGAAGACCATTAGTTACTTATCGTCATGGTTTCGATGCCTTCTGTCTGAATCTACAATAAGTACATTCCAATAAGAACAAGGAAAGCTTCTGCATGAACAGGTGTGTCCAAACTTTTGACTGGTAGGTCACACCAAACACCACTGTGTGACATGACATGTAGCAAACTTTTGAGTGAAAAATATTCATTAGTCTCATCATATACAGGAGGTAAGTACATTAGAAAACAGGGGCTATATTAGCAACAACAGGTATAATCAAGGGGAAAAATATGTAAAAGGGTAATTATTGAGAAGACATGGGCCTCAATTGATCAAAGCGATTACGATTCTGAGTAAAATGCCTAAAAGTTGCCACATTTTTTGCGAAGTGCAGATCTATGAGAAAATGTTGTGACTTTTGGCGTTTACGTGCCAGTTTCAGCCGGCTCTGCCAAAATGGGTGGAGTTGTATCCTGACGATGCGTGTCGATGACTACTCGCCTGATTCATGACAATCTGCAGCATAACTTATTATGGCACAAAACTTACTCCAGTCCTGATCTTTCCTGTGACCTTCAACTGGTGTCGGCTTCATAGGAGATTGTCACTTTTGCTATATAACGTAACACTTTGGCATTGCTGTATATAGTACAAGGGATCAGATGATTGCAGGTGCCCTAAGGGGACTAACAAATAAAGTATGAATAGGAAGAATTTTTTTTTTTGAAAAATGCATACAATTTTGAATCACCTCCTTTTCTACGCATAACAATAAAGAGATATAAAAACTATATATTCATATATACGTATTTATGTTCAGAAAGGTATGATCTATCAAAATGTAAAATTTATTGAGATGTTCAGTAAGTGTGACGCCCTGGACTAGCCAGGTAGTCACATACATACCAACATACACACTCCCCACCCTAGACAGTTACAACAGTCAACCAAAAACCCTTGTTGCCTCCCTCCAGGGTCTGATGTCCACACCAGGTGGGGCGGAGCCAGGCGGTTTGGCCCCACCCACCGAGGAGTTCACAGGCCTGGAGGCGGGAAAAAGCAGTGAGCTTAGTTGAGAGGTGGAAGTGAGAGGACAGAAACTGCAAGTGTCTGGGTCGGAGCCCAGGCACTGACAGCAAGGTTGACAGACGGTGGTGGCCGTCTGCAGGAGGTAGTGGACCTCTGCAGAACCGTAGGACCAGGGTCGGGCGGTGGCCCGCCGGTACCGAACCGGGGAGCGGAGTGAAGCTAATCACACAGGCAGGGCCATCGGACCCAGACCAGGCTTGGAGCCGCCGACAAGAGTCAAATCCGAGTGTTACAGGAATCCCAGGGGTTTCCCAACAACCAAGACCCGACAGAAGGCAACAGTCCACCCCGAGAGGATATACAGCCACCGCCACAGGCTAGAGATCCAAGGGCCAGCGCCTGCGGGCAAAACGGGCTCCTACGGCACCTATACGCCGGGGAGCGGACTACCGGTGGGCAACCACAGGAGTCAGAACATTCTAAAAGGTGCAGGGAAAGACAGCCACCATCACACCGTCCGGGGAGAGCACAACAACACTGCAGCCGGCTGCGGGACCCGTCCATCCGGCCGTTTGGTTTACCAGAGACTCTGTCATTGATTGTCTGAGTGAGTACACCAGTGCCGCCCGGCACCGCGCCGCGCTGTCCCTGCAACCCAGCCATCCAGCCTCCCCATATCACCACCGGTCCCGGGATCACCAACCCCTACCCACGGAGGGGACAACATCCTAGCTGCTCCCTACCATCTCTCCCGGGATCCCCGTCACCAGCAACGGTGGTGCCCTCATCACCATGTCTCATGGGTGGCGTCACGAACTCTCTCCCCAAACCAACCATCCCCTTTCACTCACGGGTGAGGAGCGCTGCACGAGTCCCCGGGTCCGGCCCACCACTCGAGCCACCGAGCAGCAGCAGCAGAAGCCCCGGACCCGAGCATGCGAGTGCGTACCCTCCGCCCGCGACATAAGCGCCGTAACAAGAAAGAAATCAAAACACCAACAACGCTAAAAAATGCAATAAGAAGCAATGAAAGCATAATATGTATCCCAAAATTGTATAATTAAACACACCCGAATTCGGCATGAGAGGTGTGACACATAAATTGGACGCGGATCGCCCATGCAAGTTTGAGTGCATGGTAAACATCGGCCTGCACTTGGATGACATCTGAATGCAATTTGATTTCCGCATATTCACACAATGGAAATATTGTTTTCCCTCTTCTCTTTACAGTGTGCTATGATGTTCTTATTCGAGAGAACCAGATCACACTAAGCTGACACTCCGATCAAACTCAGATCAGAGTGTCATTCGCATAATCGGCCCGATTTTCTCAGATGAGAGACTCTAAGGTCGTGGGACCCCACCATGATGCAGAAAATACTGTGTCCTTAGTTACTAGATTACTAAAGACCTACTTTTATATAACTAAGTAGATTTCAGAACATTTACAGATAGGCAAAGAAGCACTGGCGGACATATTGCATGTTCAGCCGATTCAGTCGGACAGGGGGCCAAAGGTTCAGGGGGCCCTTACTGGCCGGTTACTAATGAGGCAATCAGACCTGTTATCCGGAGCTCCAGGTTCTGGAAGGCCCCTGGTTAGATCGCCTGCATCATAAGCAGCGTGCGGGGCAGGGAGCATTCCGCAGCTCCGCGTAGTCAGCGGAACGCAGAAATCTGTCCTCTGTTCCCTACACGAATATATATGTGTGAACGGCATGAACCCTGTTAGTGTATTCGTTTTTCTTGGCCTGAGCAGTTCATCACTGCTTTATCCTGCTGTGAGTATTCTAAATTGTGGAGTATATTTAGTCCTCTTTTTGCTATTTTGCTATTTTTCTAATTATATAGATTAGTGTAGGGACCTACAAGTATGAGGAACCGTGACGTGGTATGTAGGCTACCGTTATTTCGGCCATAATATCAACTAATACCTCAGATATTGTGTATTCATTTTTCTGCACATGACATTTTATATGGGGTGCAGCCAGGCACCTTAATGTTGAGACTTGCATATTGGTGACTCCGTCCCTATATGGTGCACACTAGTACCGGGCATCCCGCCTGATCGAATAGTATGGGCGTGTAATAGGCTGCTGACTGGGTTACTATGCGCCTGTAAGTGTGAACGGAGCCCTATGCAAGCCACTAGTGTGCAATTTTACCATCCAGCGATCACCACCTCCATATTCTGGAGTTGTGTGAGTGCTTTGCTCCTCTTGCACCTGTGATATTTCCATCTATTGGGGGTCTGGTTGCACCCTGTTAGTGCATTAGTTTTTCTTGGCCTGAGCAGTTCATCACTGCTTTATGCTGCTGTGAGTATTCTAAATTGTGGAGGATATTTAGTCCTCTTTTTGATATTTTGCCATTTTCTGATTTACATATGAACACTACTCATGTGAGCATCGCTGTGCTCGGGTATGCTCGGTGCACAGTCCAGTGCGAGCCACTTGCAGTCTTTGAATGGCTCACACTAGGCGTAACAGTGTGATCAGATGTAGTGTGCACCAAGCAAAAAATGGAAAAACCCGCCCAACTGCACAAGGAATTTTTCTGTTTATGGCTGCTACATGTTGGCGTAGACCCAAACCGCCCAGTTAGTGACTTGTATTGGGGTTAAGATCAAGTCCAGGTCCCAAACCGAACTTTACCTAAAGTCTGACTGAACCGAACTTCCACGGGTTCGCTCATCTCTAATCAGGACAACCGAGTCAAATCTTAAAAGGAGCCTGTCGTTTTTCCCATATAAAGTAGGGTCACCACCTGTATTTTAGAATACTGTATGTACGTCCCCAAACCACTCTGCATAAAGTGAAAAACATCATATATGATACTCACCTGTGCAGCGGTCCTGTCTGTTGGACATCGCTGGTCTCAGTCTGGCGCCTCCTATCTTCTTGCGATCACCATCCTCCTTCCCTACTTCATGTGGATGACACGTCCTAACTCATCGGCACAGTGTCCTCCATTGCGCCCCTGCACAGGTGCTCTTCTCTCTGGAAAGTATAGTAGTGCGCATGTGTGGGCGTTCTTTGGCCATTTCCCTTGCATGCGCACCACAGTACTTTGCTCTGGCCTCGGGAGGACAGAAAGAAGTGCACCTGCGCAGGAGAGTAATGGAGGAGACATAGAACACATCATCCATACAAAGCAAGTAGGAGGACGGTTCCGGATCAAGACCAACAATGCGCATTGGACTGGACCGCCATATAGTTGAGTGTAATAAGAGGTCTTTTTTTTACGTTAGGACATATACACACCATTCATCATTGCTGTATATAATGGCTTACTGGCAGTGTTGAGCGAGTAGATGACTATTTGTACTCGCTATACTGTTAGCGAGTACTGTCCGATACTCGCATATTCGTTACGAGTAGCGGGCACAATGTAAGTCAATAGGAAATACTCGCTAACCTGAAAGCCGTACTATTCGTGCGAGTAGCGATTAGTCGGTCCAGGGTTTCTGTGCACCGCACCCTCATTACCCCAGGCCCCTGCTGAGCTGGTCTCTCTTTCCTTTGCACTACAAAATCTGTATCTAGATGTATTGCTGTATGGAAAGTTTGGATGTGACAAGCCTTTTTTTGCTATGTACACACCTTTTTCATAGCTGATCAAAGCCTTTGCACCTGCTCTACATTCCCATACACGCTCCCTCCTAATTATTTGCTCTGGCAGCTTTCTTCTTAGCATTTTTCTCTCCATTCACAGATGTTGTGAGGTGGAAGAACCTTATTTGTTATTTAATGTAATTTTTCTGTTAGTTGCTTGGTAGCACCACACCTTGTGCTAATCTGCCGTGAAAGCTAATAAAATATTAATATCAATTACTTGTGATATTAATTCTTCTTTGCTGCCTTAGGGGGAAGCATCGTTACATATTTGGCACAGCGCTAGTTTTTATTTTTTTTTTTGTTATTTAATTTCCTTTAATTATTAAATGGTGTTAAATAATTCAAATTAAAGGCATTAAATATGTACATTATTATTTTTAAACTAATATAAGAGACACTCCTTTAATTAAATGATTGATAACAAATGCACATTGGAGGAAAACAAAATAACCAGAGGGCATAAAGGAATTGTCTCACTAACTCGCTTCACAAAGTGAGATTATGCAATGAGGGTCTGTGATTAGTGAGCGTGAAAGCGAAAAGTGTACAGGGGTCTTCACAATGAAAGGAGGACGTCAGAACTTCATGTCCCGGGTGATTATGTGTGGCACAATAAAAAAAATCGCCCCTGAAGAGGGCGCCATGTATTTATCTTTGCTTTAGATCCCACTTGTCCTTACTTTCCTCTTCTGGAAAAATGGCACATAATTTAAAGAGGTGGTCCACCACAATATATAGTGGCCACATCAATTTAAACCTGTGAAAGAATTTGTTTTCCAAATACCTTCTGTTTCCGATTGTGCCTGTGAGCGGCGCTATCGCTGTCCACTCAGTCCCCATCATGTGACTCCCGGCTGCAGCAGCCTTTAATGTCTGGTGATGTCAACTTCCGTAATTGGAAGTTAACCCGACATCACTGAGGCAGGACCCAGTCTCTCTGAGTGATTGGGCTGTGCGTGGCGTGTCATTGCACATCACAGTCCAGCATCACTCTTGCTTGCGGTGTTCTGTGGTAAAGGAGAGAGTAGAGAGATGCTGAGCTGTGATTTGCGATGAAACTCCGCCCACTGCCCAGTCACTCACCAAGACTGGGTCCCACCTCAGTGATGCTGGGTCACCTTCCAATTCCGGAACTTGACGTGACATCACCGGACATCAGAGGCCGCTGCAACCTGGGTCACGTAATGGGGACTGAGCGGACAGCAATAGCGCCACTCACAAGCACAATTGGAAACAGAAGGTATTTGGAAAAAGACTTCTTTCACAGCTGTAAATCCATGTGACCACTATACATTGTACTGGACCACCTCTTTAAGTTTCTTCAAACTCCTTCATGACCAAGTGATTTAAAACTTTTGCACTCTCGCTTATTTTCCTTCTCTTCTTCCAAGAGCCATAACCTTTTTAATACTCCACTGACAAACATGAGGGCTAGTTTTTTGGAGGGCGAGTTGTAGACTTGATTGAGATCATTCACTTCACTATATAATATACTAAAAAACAGGAGGTGAAATTATATATACATAAAAAAAAAAAAAAACATTTCCACGATTATATTTTAGGTGTTCATTTTGCAGTAAGAAAAAAAAGTCTGGCATCATGACTTTTCAGGTCTGTATAATAATGGCAATACTAAATTTGTAGAGGCTTCTTTATACCTTAGTGGTAAAAAAAACTGAAATAAATTTAAAAAAAAATAAAAATTGAGAAAAGAAACAGGATATAAGTTCTTTAAATCATCTCCTGATGGAAAACATTACAAATGGTGTAGATAAAAAACTGTACAAAATGCTGTAGGAATTACTATTAGGCTCCCTTCACATGTCCGTGAAAAAAGCACGTTTTTCACGGTCCGTGGTGTGGGTGCGTATGTGTGTGCGTGTTCTGTGTGTATGTTCAGCGTGTACTGTCAGTGTGCTACCTGTGATAGCCCAGGACAGCCAAAGTTACCCAACTGTCCCCACCGATGCTGTCGAGAGATTAGACAGGTCTGTAGTTGGCAGCACAGTTCTGACTGAGGGATGGTTTTTTTTTTTGAGTAAGGCTGGAAACACACCTATGCGTGTAAAATCGGTCCGACTAGGCTGAAATAAACTCTGCTGATTTTAGTTCACGTTTGGTCCGAGTGCAACGCAAGTGCGATGCTTGTTTTGAATAATTTAATGATTTGACTGAGATGCATATTTCCTGCAACATCTTAACAAAATTAATTCGATTACACATGTGTCAGATAATTAACCTTTGGAAATGTGATGTCACATTCATCTGTTGAATAATGAATGAGCGAAGTTACTTCCACACTCGCAAATTGGAACACTGGTGCGCGTGTGATCCTTCTTTAAACACGCTTCCATAGGAAATCATTGAGAAAAATGGTGTGAGAAACTCGCAAAAAAATCGCAAATGCGAGCTGAATCATTCACTAACATGTGTCCGATTCCAATGCGAGATTTTCTCACATTGCACTACTGCGAGAAACTCGCAAGTGAGAAGCCGGCCTAATGGGTATATGCTGGAGTGTTTGAAAGAGGACAGAAAGATACTGGAAGAAAGAAAGAGGTTTAATATTTTAGTTAAGGGAGTGGTGACAGCTGAGGAGAGGGACTGGAAGACGTTAGGGGAAATCCGATCAGTGGTGTACGTAGTAGGGCGAAAAGATGAGAGGAGCCTAGTAACTTTTTCAATATGAGGGAACAACACTATAAAGTCGCTTTATGCAGACATGTCTGACAATCCTTTATTAAGACTTTGTCAATGGAATGTATCTCTTGTTTTTTTGCTCTCAGTTTTAGAAACTGACAGCCCATACAGATTATGTATATGTATATATATATATATATATATATTTATATATTTATATACACATACACACATATATACACACAGTATGTGTGTGTGTATGTAAATATATATATACCGTATATATATATATATATATATATATATATATATATATATATATATATATATCTGTCTGTCTATCTCAATGGGCATATTCACACATCGGATTTTTTTGGCTAATACATTTACAAAAGCCAAATGCCAGTGCATGTCCTATTCTGGCCAGACTCTGCCATTACGTGAAAATAGGCCATCTGTGTTCTATATGTTTTTCACTGATCCATATTTTCTGGATGCGAAATCGGACACTGTCCTGTGAATATAGCTTTAAGCATCCAGGGCCAGGTTTCTTTCTAAGGACTTATTTAGTAACTTTTTCTGTATTCTGCAGTTTTTATATAGAAGATTGATTCCAAAAAATAAAATGTAGAAAAATGAAAAACATTTATAAAAGCCAATATAAATGTATAATTTCTGCTCCTTAGTAATCTTTAATTATGGTTCTCATTTCATGAAAACATTAATCTGCCAGTAGATATCATTACTTGTACAAGTTTCTGCAAGACAAAGGCCATAATATAAAATCAGCTGTTGCTTATGTAGCAGTGTATGACTGGCACCCCCTGGAATAGCAGTGTATGACTGGCACCCCCTGGAATAGCAGTGTATGACTGGTGCCCTCTTGAATAGCAGTGTATGACTGGCACCCTCTGAAATAGCAGTGTATGACTGTCACCCCCTGAAACAGCAGTGTATGACTGGCACCCCCTGAAATAGAAGTGAATGACTGGCACCCCCTGAAATAGCAGTGTATGACTGGTGCCCTCTGGAATAGCAGTGTATGACTGGCACCCCCTGAAACAGCAGTGTATGACTGGCACCCCCTGAAATAGCAGTGTATGACTGGCACCCCCTGAAATAGCAGTGTATGACTGGCACCCCCTGAAATAGCAGTGTATGACTGGCATCCCCTGAAATAGCAGTGTATGACTGGCACCCCCTGGAATAGCAGTGTACGACTGGCACCCCCTGAAATAGCAGTGTATGACTGGCACCCCCTGGAATAGCAGTGTATGACTGGCACCCTCTTGAATAGCAGTGTATGACTGGCACCCTCTGAAATAGCAGTGTATGATTGTCACCCCCTGAAACAGCAGTGTATGACTGGCACCCCCTGAAATAGCAGTGTATGACTGTCACCCCCTGAAACAGCAGTGTATGACTGGCACCCCCTGAAATAGAAGTGTATGACTGGCACCCCCTGACATAGCAGTGTATGACTGGTGCCCTCTGGAATAGCAGTGTATGACTGGCACCCCCTGAAACAGCAGTGTATGACTGGCACCCCCTGGAATAGCAGTGTATGACTGGCGCCCTCTGGAATAGCAGTGTATGACTGGCACCCCCTGAAATAGCAGTGTATGACTGGCACCCCCTGAAATAGCAGTGTATGACTGGCACCCCCTGAAATAGCAGTGTATGACTGGCACCCCCTGGAATAGCAGTGTATGACTGGCACCCCCTGGAATAGCAGTATATGACTGGCACCCCTCTGGAATAGTAGTGTATGACTGGTGTCCTCTGGAATAGCAGTGTATGACTGGCACCCCCTGAAACAGCAGTGTACGACTGGCACCCCCTGAAATAGCAGTGTATGACTGGCACCCCCTGAAATAGCAGTGTATGACTGGCACCCCCTGAAATAGCAGTGTATGACTGGTGTCCTCTGAAATAGCAGTGTATGACTGGTGTCCTCTGAAATAGCAGTGTATGACTGGCGCCCCCTGGAATAGCAGTGTATGACTGGCACCCCTCTGGAATAGCAGTATATGACTGGCACTCCTCTGGAATAGTAGTGTATGACTGGTGTCCTCTGGAATAGCAGTGTATGACTGGTGTCCCCTGGAATAGCAGTGTATGACTGGTGTCCTCTGGAATAGTAGTGTATGACTGGCACCCCTCTGGAATAGTAGTGTATGACTGGTGTCCTCTGAAATAGCAGTGTATGACTGGTGTCCTCTGGAATAGCAGTGTATGACTGGTGTCCTCTGGAATAGCAGTGTATGACTGGCACCCCCTGAAATAGCAGTGTATGACTGGCACCCCCCTGGAATAGCAGTGTATGACTGGCACCCCCCTGGAATAGCAGTATATGACTGGCACCCCCCTGGAATAGCAGTGTATGACTGGTGCCCTCTGGAATAGCAATGTATGATTGGTGCCCTCTGGAATAGCAGTGTATGACTGGCGCCCCCTGGAATAGCAGTGTATGACTGGTGCCCTCTGGAATAGCAGTGTATGACTGGCGCCCCCTGGAATAGCAGTGTATGACTGGCACCACCTTTGTTCGCAATGTATGATTTAAATGAATATCCAGAAAGAGACCAGAAGCACAAATAGGCTCTTATCTGTTGTAAAAATTTGTGTATATATATATATATATATATATATATATATATATATGTAACAGGCTCACCTGTGACAGTTGTGTGTAGCCACAACTAAGCTATAAGGGCTTCATAGAAAACGGCTGCTACAGCACCCCGGTGTAGGTAAAAAAAAAGCCGGAAAAGAATGGGAAATATGCCGCACTGCCGCGTGGAGCGACCAACCTGAATGAATTCCAAGTGATTTTATTAGTCAACGCGTTTCAGCGAGAGCCCACCCCTTCCTTGTATCATTGTGGTCCACTATAAAATTCAGTTGGAGGCTTCCAGCTAATCCCACCGGCCAGATCCCACAGTGTTCCAACCTCCTCACACAGACAGGTGTCAAACAACACCTATTTTATCTATACTGTAGTGTATAAATCAATAACTTAGCATAGGGTCCCTCTTATTTTGATACACAGCCAATATAAGCACATGGCTGGGGATTGCAGCCTGTAGCCACCTGCTTTATCTGCGCTGAGTATCGTAATATGGGGTGTCCCTATGCCAATTTATTTATTTTTACATTTTAGGTACGCAGATAGCGTGTGTGATTCCAACCAATGACAGACGCTGTCACACAGTGTTGGGGCGGGGTCTGACTGCAACCAATCATAGACGCTGTCACACAGGGTGGGGGGCACGGTTTGACTGAAACTAATCACAAACGTTGGAACTGTCGGCGGGTAGGGGAAACAATGGATATGTATAAGGGTTGATGAGCAGATCCAGAAGTAGTGTTACAGCCACGCAGGAGATTCAGTAAGTATAACGCTCCTGGTCTAACCCCCTTAGCCCTTTCTACCACCATTTTACAGCACAATGTTTGGATTCCCATAGACTTATGTGGGGTTTGGCGTCTGGGCAGATGTTCAGGTTCAAGTCTGGTCCTGAACCGGATCTTTTTAAATCTGGCTGGAAAATCTTTACCCAGGACCTCAGATCTTCACAATTATGAAGAGCCATGGGACTGCAAATGGCCCATATATTCTTTCACAGGGGCCCTTTTTTTGTCTTTGTCTGCCAGTAACTTGAATGCTCAGTTCACACAAGTGAAAATTTGTTTTAGGCCCCCTTCACACGCACGTGTCTCCGGTACGTGCTAGGTCCGTGCCCGCATGTACCGGAGACACGGGCACATGTAAACCAATTAAAATCAATGGGTTTATGTGCATGCACGTGTTCAGCCATTGGCCCATGCCTCTGTGTGGAGCAGACGTTAGCCCGTGTGCTCCACACGGACGCATGTCCGTTTTTCTCCGGCAGCACGGGTGTCACACGGCCCGCACCCGTACCACATGGATGTAATGTGGATGCGGTCCCGTGTGACACGCGCCGGAGAAACACACGTGTCAGAGAAAAAAATAAAACTTTACTCACCTTCTCCTGCCCTCCTGTCTCTGCCGCTGCTGTCACTTGCTGCCGACCGCCGCTCATTATGCTCATTTAATATTCATTTCACTGCGGCGGAAGCAGCAGGGAGTCGGCAGGACCGCGGAGACCGAAGATCAGCACCACGGACAGCGACGCCAGGGACAGGTGAGTTGAAAGTTCTCGTTCTCCATGTGTTATCACGGAGAACACACGTAGTGCCATAAACCGCACACGGAAGGGAAAACGCGCCTTTGACACGTCTGTGAAACACGTGGGCAATTTTCACGGACGTGTGAAGGGGGCCTTAAATAGGGAGAAGGGGGGTAAGCAGCTTTTAGGGCAATTGCAGCTTTTCTCCAGGGAGAAGAAAAGGATTGGACATTATAAGCCAACACACTGATCCTTTTTAGGCCCAATATCATGCATCGGGGAAGATCCTCATGCACATTATTTGGCTGGTCTTGTCGAAGTTTGCGGTTTGACTGACTTCAATGTGTATGCGTGCCTCATGAAAGACATAGCTAAAGTAAAGCAGTTGCAGAGCAAGTCAACCAAAGTAATTCACTGAATGTCTAGATTGCGGTATGAATAAGGATGATCAAACTTGGGTTATTCTAGTATAATACCGATGGTACGTTTATCCAAAGACTAAAGGGTGCTTTACACGAGACGATAGATCGTGCGATGCATCGTCAGGGTCATGGTTTTCGTGACTCACATCCGGCATTATACACGACGTCGTCTCGTGTGAAACCTCTGAGCGACGCAGTATCGCTCACAAATCGTGAGTCGGGTACTCGTCGCTCAGTTTCATAATATTGTTTATTTTTACTTGTGCCGGTTGTTCATCGTTCCCGTGGCAGCACACGTCGCTCCGTGTGACACCACGGGAGCGATGAACACAGCTTACCTGCGTCCCACAGCTCCTGCCGGCTATGCGGAAGGAGGTGGGCGGGATGTTTACATCTAGCTCATCTCCGCCCCTCCGCTTCTATTGGCAGGCGGCTGTGTGACATCGCTGTGACGCCGAACGCCCCTCCCCATTCAGGAAGTGCACGTCCACCGCCCACAGCGACGTCGCTCAGCAGGTAAGTACGTGTGACGGGGGTTTCATGACTTTGTGCGACACGGGCAGCGATTTGCCTGTGACGCACAAACGCCGCGGGTAGGTACGATCAATTGTGAAATCGCACGATTGGTCATCCCGTGTAAAGCAGGCTTTAGTTTAACTTCTATATTTGTAGTTGAGAAGTAAGATTTTCCCTGAATATGAATTAATTGACAATTTACTAATGTTTTTTTACCCTCCTCTGGATTAACAGTTTAGGATTAGGTTATGGATATACAATGGCATTTGTCTCAGATAAAGTATAACTTCAGTGGGGAACACTAGTATTTGATACATTGGCAAATAGGCCACTTTTCCTACATACAAAAAATACATAGTACACTTCAACTGTGACAGAGAATACAAAACAAAAATCGAAAAAAAACCACATTGTATGGTTCTTAAATAATTAATTTGCATTTCATTTAATTAAATAAGTATTTGATCACCTAACAACCAGCAAGAATTCTCTCACAGACCTGTCATTTTTCTTTAAGACACTCCTACTCTGCACTCATTACCTGTATTAATTGTACCTGTTTGAACTCATTACCTGTATAAAAGACACCTGTCCACACAATCAATCACACTCCAACCTCTCTACCATGGCCAAGACCAAAGAGCTATCTAAGGACATCAGGTACAAAAATTGTAGACTTGCACAAGGCTGGGATGTCCTACGAAACAATAGGAAAGAAGCTTGGTGAGAAGGCAACAACTGTTGGTGCCATTATTTGAGAATCGAAGAAACACAAGATGACTGTCAATCTTTCTTGGTCTGGGGATCTATGCAAAATTTTGCCCTGTGGGGTAAGGATGGTTCTAAGAAAGTTCAGTGGTCAGCCCAGAATTACAGAGGAGGAATTGGTCCATGACCTGAAGAGAGCTGGGTCCACAGTCTTAAAGATTACGGGTAGTAACACACTACACCACCATGGATTAAAATCCTGCAGAACATGCAAGGTTTCCCTACTCACGCCAGTACATGTTCAGGCCCATTTGAAGTTCGCCAATGACCATCTGGATGATCCAGAGGAGGGATGGGAGAAAGTCATATGGTCAGATGAGACCAAAATAGCACTATTTGGTATCAACTCCACATGCCATGTTTGGATGAAGAAGAAGGATGAGTACAACCCAAAGAACTCTGTCCCTACTGTGAAGTAAGGGGGTGGAAAACATCATACTTTGTGAATGCTTTTCTGCAAAGGGGACAGGATGACTGCCTCATATCGAAGGGAGGATGGGGTCATGTATCGCAAGATTTTGGCCAACAAACTCCTTCCCTCAGTAAGAGCATTGAAGATAGGTCATGACTGTTTCAGGTCATTGACATGCTGGAAGACCCACACAGCCAGGGCAACTAAGGAGTGACGCTGTAAGAAGCATTTCAAGGTCCTGGAGTGGCATAGCCAGTCTCCAGACCTAAACTCAATAGAAAATCTTTGGAGGGAGCTACTCAATGTAACCCAGTGACAGCTCCAAAACGTAAAAGATCTGGAGAAGATCTGTATGGAGGAGTGGGCCAAAATGTCTGCTGCAGTGTGTGCAAACCTGGTCAAGAACTACAGGAAATGCCTGACCTCTGTAATTGCAAACAAAGGTTTCTGTACCGAATATTAAGTTTTGTTTTTCTATTGTATCAAATACGTATTTCATGCAATAACATGGAAATTAATTATTAAAATCATACAATGTCATTTTCTGGATTTTTTTTTATTCTGTCTGTCACAGTTCCAATGTACTTACGATAAAAATTACAGACCTCTCCATTCTTGGAAAACTTGGCAGTGTATCAAATACTTCCTCATTGCATGTAGTAAAATAAGCAAAATGGCAGACATGTTGCATGGAAATCTTGGTTGCTTTCAACTTACATTATTAAATGGCATAGAAGCAAGTCTCCTATCACAGTCTCTAAGGAGCGGGTGTGATACAATCAATCAGATTTCTACATCTCATACAACCATTTATTCCATTACAACACAATAGAAATCAAACATTCCTAGGCTTGTAGTCTTATATTAGACTTGTCTTGTCCATTGCTCTTACACACGGTCCCTTGGCTAATCCTGTTTCCACATCCTTACAAATATCTCCCACATCCGCCCTTATCTCTACACTAAAACATTAATTAATGCTGTTAGCACTTATCGCCATAACGGCTATAAAAGGTTATCAATTAGATACCATAATGTGTTATTGTGCTGCTGCTGTGTGTTGTCCTTCCATCTCCTGTTTCCTGGAGAGTTCAGGTCACCGCTCTGCTGCCCATTTTCAAGACTCCTTTACAAATTCAGTTTACTGGTGACCTATAGCTAAAGATATACAGTCAGGGCCAGAAATATTTGGACAGTGACACAAGTTTTGTTATTTTAGCTGTTTACAAAAACATGTTCAGAAATACAATTATATATATAATATGGGCTGAAAGTGCACACTCCCAGCTGCAATATGAGAGTTTTCACATCCAAATCGGAGAAAGGGTTTAGGAATCATAGCTCTGTAATGCATAGCCTCCTCTTTTTCAAGGGACCAAAAGTAATTGGACAAGGGACTCTAAGGGCTGCAATTAACTCTGAAGGCGTCTCCCTCGTTAACCTGTAATCAATGAAGTAGTTAAAAGGTCTGGGGTTGATTACAGGTGTGTGGTTTTGCATTTGGAAGCTGTTGCTGTGACCAGACAACATGCAGTCTAAGGAACTCTCAATTGAGGTGAAGCAGAACATCCTGAGGCTGAAAAAAAAGAAAAAATCCATCAGAGAGATAGCAGACATGCTTGGTGTAGCAAAATCAACAGTCGGGTACATTCTGAGAAAAAAGGAATTGACTGGTGAGCTTGTGAACTCAAAAAGGCCTGGGCGTCCACGGATGACAACAGTGGTGGATGATCGCCGCATACTTTCTTTGGTGAAGAAGAACCCGTTCACAACATCAACTGAAGTCCAGAACACTCTCAGTGAAGTAGGTGTATCTGTCTCTAAGTCAACAGTAAAGAGAAGACTCCATGAAAGTAAATACAAAGGGTTCACATCTAGATGCAAACCATTCATCAATTCCAAAAATAGACAGGCCAGAGTTAAATTTGCTGAAAAACACCTCATGAAGCCAGCTCAGTTCTGGAAAAGTATTCTATGGACAGATGAGACAAAGATCAACCTGTAACAGAATGATGGGAAGAAAAAAGTTTGGAGAAGAAAGGGAACGGCACATGATCCAAGGCACACCACATCCTCTGTAAAACATGGTGGAGGCAACGTGATGGCATGGGCATGCATGGCTTTCAATGGCACTGGGTCACTTGTGTTTATTGATGACATAACAGCAGACAAGAGTAGCCGGATGAATTCTGAAGTGTACCGGGATATACTTTCAGCCCAGATTCAGCCAAATGCCGCAAAGTGGATCGGACGGCGCTTCATAGTACAGATGGACAATGACCCCAAGCATACAGCCAAAGCTACCCAGGAGTTCATGAGTGCAAAAAAGTGGAACATTCTGCAATGGCCAAGTCAATCACCAGATCTTAACCCAATTGAGCATGCATTTCACTTGCTCAAATCCAGACTTAAGACGGAAAGACCCACAAACAAGCAAGACCTGAAGGCTGCGGCTGTAAAGGCCTGGCAAAGCATTAAGAAGGAGGAAAACCAGCGTTTGGTGATGTCCATGGGTTCCAGACTTAAGGCAGTGATTGCCTCCAAAGGATTCGCAACAAAATATTGAAAATAAAAATATTTTGTTTGGGTTTGGTTTATTTGTCCAATTACTTTTGACCTCCTAAAATGTGGAGTGTTTGTAAAGAAATGTGTACAATTCCTACAATTTCTATCACATATTTTTATTCAAACCTTCAAATTAAACGTTACAATCTGCACTTGAATTCTGTTGTAGAGATTTCATTTCAAATCCAATGTGGTGGCATGCAGAGCCCAACTCGCGAAAATTGTGTCACTGTCCAAATATTTCTGGACCTAACTGTAGCTGTAGAATATATGACCTAGAACCGGAATTTAAAATATAAACAAGAATATATTAACTATAACTAGAATATAGAATATGTAAAATATCTAACTACAATATAGAATATATATACTTTAACTAGAAAGTAGAATATATAAACTATAGCTGAAATTTAGGTATTATGAGCCCTAACATAGCCTCCCTATACAGTGTGTCCACCGCCATTGACTTGAGAACAGTGGCAGCTATAGGCATAAAAGTAGTGTCTAGGTATAGTAAAGTAGACATGCGCTACGGAATGACACTTCCTATACCGCCACCTGGTGGAAAACAACGGAGATAGCATTTTTATCTTGAAAACGGAACAAGATAGAGAAAAAAAGTGGATTACAAAATTGTAGGGCATCATCAATTCAATACGAATTGACACCTTGCATACAGAAATGCTATGATATGAAACCCATGACCCTCTCAAAACATTGAATGCTGGTCACACATATGGCGCTCATTTAACTTTGATGCTCAGTGGCCACCGTCAGCTGCAATGCACATCTGGACTCTGGACAGTATACTGTATCTTGCTGCACGTTGTGCAATATGGTAGGTGACACGTTTGCACAAGCATCTGTGATACATCGTTGTAGGTCCTGTAATGTTGGTGGAGGGGTCGCATACACCTGCTGTTTGATGTGACCTCACAGAAAGAAGTCAAATGTGGTCAGGTCAGGTGAGCGTGGAGGCCACTCCACGCAGCCACCATACCCAATGACTTGTAGGAAGGTCTCCATGACGTATTGCTTCACGTCCGCAGTCTTGTGAGTTTTACACATTCTACTCATAGCATTTCTGTATGCAAGGTGTCGATTCGTATTGAATTGATGATGCCCTACAACTTTGTAATGAACTTTTTTTCTCTATCTCATTCCGTTTTCGAGATAAAAATGCTGACTCCATTGTTTTCCACCAGGTGGCGCTATAGGTGGTTTCATTGCGTAGCGCATGGATACTTTACTATACCTTGACTCCACTTCTATACCTATAGCTGCCGCCGTTTTCAAATTAATGGCGGTGGACAGGACATGGGTTGACACATTGTATACAGTATAGGCTCCCTATATAGAGTGTGAACTCCACATAGTCCTTTTATATACAGCATTAGGCCCCACATATACTGAACATAGGGAGGCTAAGCAGGGCCAGCTCCAGGCTTTTGTGGGCTCTCGGCAAAATAGTCTCAGTGGGCCCTATGAACACAGACATGCACCTATACAAATATGTACACATACAGGCATACATGCATGTACATATTTGAAGACAAATTTACAAAAAATACATATAAGCAAACATAAATATACACAGTCATATACACTGACATACATAAATATACACGTATACATTCACACACAGGCACATTAGAGATATTAAAACTCACCTCCCTGCTTGTCTCCGTCTAGCTCCTCCTGGGCATGTGGGTGTGTAAGGTGCTGCGTGATGGCTGTCACTAGCAAACATGGCTGCACAGTGCAGTGAGACTACTGTATATACATCACAGGAGGGGTTGGGGGCTACAATATATACATCAAAAGAGGGGGGCCCATCAAGCTGGGGAGGTGATATACAGCTCTGGGGGCTCATACAGTATGAGGTGTGTGATTATACCAGGAACTGTAGCTGACTAATTTTGGATTCAGTAAGTTGATTGTGTGCACAATGGTGTATATGATTATATGCTGTGGCTAACCTGTTGCTTTAATATTTGGCCCTCACCACTGTATGGACACCGTACTGTGGTGACTCCATGATTTGGACACAGTGTCTAGATAGCCTAGGGGGGCATATACAGCTCTGGGCGGCCCAAACAATTGGTGGTGGTGGGGGGGGGGAGACATTTACAGCTCTAAAGGCCCAGTCACACTAAGCAACATCGCTAGCAACATCGCTGCTAACGAACAACTTTTGTGACGTTGCTAGTGATGTTGCTTAGTGTGACATCCAGCAACAACCTGGCCCCTGCTGTGAGGTCGTTGGTTGTTGCTGAATGTCCTGGGCCATTTTTTAGTTGTTGCTGTCCCGCTGTGAAGCACAGATCGCTGTGTGTGACAGCGAGACAGCAACAACTAAATGTGCAGGCAGCAGGAGCCGGCTTCTGCGGAGGCTGGTAACCACAGTAAACATCGGGTAACCAAGAAGCCCTGTCCTTGGTTACCCGATATTTACCTTCGTTACCAGCCTCCTCCGCTCTCACTGTCAGTGCCGGCTCCTGCTCCTTGCACGTGTAAGAGTACACATCGGGTAATTAACCCCATGTGTGCTGTAACTAGGAGAACAGGGAGCCAGCGCTAAGCAGTGTGCGCTGCTCCCTGCTCTGTGCACATTTAGCTGCAGTACACATTGGGTAATTAACCCGATGTGTGCTGTAACTAAGAGAGCAGGGAGCCAGCGCTAAGCGGTGTGCGCTGCTCCCTGCACGTGTAGCTGCGTGCGCTGGTAACCAAGGTAAATATCGGGTTGGTTACCCGATATTTACCTTAGTTACCAAGCGCAGCATCTTCCACGCGGCGCTGCTGGCTGGGGGCTGGTCACTGGTTGCTGTTGAGCTCACCAGCAACTCGTGTAGCGACGCTCCAGCGATCCCTGCCAGGTCAGGTTGCTGGTGGGATCGCTGGAGCGTCGCAGTGTGACATCTCACCAGCGACCTCCTAGCAACTTACCAGCAATCCCTATCAGGTTGGATCGTTGTCGGGATCGCTGGTAAGTTGTTTAGTGTGACTGGGCCTTAAGAGGCCCATACACCTGGGGAGGTATACAGCTCTGGGGGCCCACACAGTTAGGGAGGGAGGCCGGAGGAATATACAGCTCTGGGGCCGGTGATGCTGCCTGGCGCTGCGGCTTCTCTCTCTTCATCTGTGGGATGGGAACGCAGCACACTGCGCGCCAGCTCTGCCTATAGATGAAGTTCAATACACGTGCATGCAGCGTTCAGCAGTGAGCTCTGGGTGTATGTGCAAAGTTTAAACTGCTGGCAGCCAGGCTAGTGTGGCTCCAGCCTCAGAACTGCGGTCCCCGGAACTCGACCCAGGGGCTGCAGAACTAATCACCACCGCTGATGACGGCAAGTGGACCCCCGGCTGTCCTGGGTCCCGGCACCAGCTCTAAGTATGAGCCCCCATGTAGCCTCCCTGTATAAACATTATTATTCTAAAGTAATCGAAACGCGTAAACTTGCTACAGGGTCAGTGTTCCTCTGTTATACCATATAACATGGTTTTTAAAATTTTGAAATAAATTAAGAATTTCTTAATCCATTTGGATCGTGCTGCCAGGTTGCTATGCTAATTGTACCTGCTTATATTCAGTATAAGCCCGCACATAGCCCTCCTGTTTACAGCAACACATCTTACACAGGATAAAAAAAAAAAACTAAACAAAACATACATCGCTCCAATTTCCCCAACACTGTGCTGAAGGCTCCGCTGCACTGACTGCATTCCACCGTTTCCAGCCATCAGGCTCTCTCGATAGTGGGTGCAACTGGAAGATTCAAGGGGCTGGATGTAGCCCGCAGGCTGCACTTTTCCCAGGTCTGCTGTAGTTGATTTCCCCACAGGTTGTAGTTTCAAATATGAGGTCAATTGTTGGGGGTATCTGCTGTTTTGCCACCTTAGGGGCTTTTCCTCACACTTCATAGTATCCGCAACCTTTTCCAGAAAAAAAAAAATTGTACTCCAAAAAGGTCCAAGAGGCTTCTTCTCTTCAGAACTCTGCAGTGTGACCAAAAAGCAATTTCTGACCTCATATGGGGTATCAGTCTACTCAGGAGACATTGCACATCCAATTAAGGGGTTCATTTTCTACTGATACAATTGTGAAAAATAGAAATTTGGGGCGAAAGCTAAATTTTGGTGGGGAACTTTTTTTGCATATCCAAACGGATATGTTTTACTACACACAAAAAAAAAAAATCAACTGTTATCCCGGGCTATAATGTCTGTATACTCTCTTTTCCGTCCTCCCCGAACCAGATATGGTATGCTCAGACCATGTTCCTGTACGGTCAGACACGGCCATTACACAGTACAGCCCAGCTACAGAGAGATCTAGTGTGCATGACCAGAAGTGCGCTGACTTCTGATAATGCGCACTGCCCAACCTCTGTTGATCGACTTTCCCCCAAAATTAGTTTCCACTAATGCAAATGCTGCCCATGCAGCCTTTTCCTTGCCCTGCAACAAACGGAGAAACTCATCTTGAAGAAGTTTATGAATTTGAGGTACAATAAAAGACTTATTCCTTTATCTTTGCTTGGAAATTTATCAATGAGATACAGTACTTGAAGGCATTTGCATTTTTATCCATTGCCTTCAGAAAAAGTCTTCATTAAAACCAACTTGATATGCAATGGTAGTAAGAGAATCTTCTGTGAGTCAAGTGTTGGATGGGACATTTTGACTCCATGGCTTAAGAGAATGTCGGAGAGGCCGTTCTCTTTTATTGTAGCGATATTCCCTTGCACCACTATCCTACTCACACAGAAAGCAGCAGTACTTGGTGTATCCACTCTGGAGGCCAAATCAGAGGGCAACCACCTATAAGTCACTACAGAGGAGCCACAAATATTGGTCATAGTTTAGGCAGCTCAACAGCGATTTCAGGAGGTCATAGATTTCTTTCACACGGACGGCTAAACAAACAGGAATTGAAGGTACCGTGTTTCCCCGAAAGTAGGACCCCCCCGAAAGTAAGGCAGGGTGGGGGTTTCGGGGGGGTCCGCCAATGTAGGGCACCCCCCGATTGTAAGGCAGGGTAGCGGGGGGGGGCCGGGGAATGTAAGGCCGCCTATGGGTGGTGGTCGCGGCGTAATGTAAGGCCGCATATGGGTGGGGGTCCCTGGGGAAAGTACAGGAACTTACCGCTGCCGCTGTTCCCTCGCTCCATCCAGGCCTTCTCCAGTCTCGTGCCACCCGTGGTCCGCCTCCGGTGAATGGCCCCCGCAAGGCTCCCTGCTGGCCATCAGCTCGAGCTGTGATTGGCCAGTCAGCCGGCTCGCAGCTGATTGGCCCTCAGCTCGAGCTGCGATTGGCCAGTCAGCCGGCTCGCAGCTGATTGGCCCTCAGCTCGAGCTGCGATTGGCCAGTCAGCCGGCTCGCAGCTGATTGGCCCTCAGCTCGAGCTGCGATTGGCCAGTCAGCCGGCTCGCAGCTGATTGGCCGAAATCAGCCGCGACGTCACCGCCTGCAGGCTCGCTCCGATTTCGGTAAGTTCCGAAACTCTGTGTGTGTGTGTGTACGGTATGTGTATGGGTGCCGTATGGGGCTGTATGTGTCAGTGTGTGTGTACGGTACCGGTACGATATGTGTGTGGGTGCCGTGTGGGGCTGTACCGGTACCGTATGTGTCAGTGTGTGTGGTGGCAGAGTGGGGGGCAGAACCACTGTATGGGGAGGCTGCAGGGGGGAGGATGGGGTGGATGCCGGATCTCAAACAATGGGGAGGCTGCAGGGGGGAGGAAGGGGTGGATGCCGGATCTCAAACAATGGGGAGGCTGCAGGGGGGAGGAAGGGGTGGATGCCGGATCTCAAACAATGGGGAGGCTGCAGGGGGGAGGAAGGGGTGGATGCCGGATCTCAAACAATGGGGAGGCTGCAGGGGGGAGGAAGGGGTGGATGCCGGATCTCAAACAATGGGGAGGCTGCAGGGGGGAGGATTGTCATTTTTTTTCCAATGTAAGGCCTCCCCCGAAAGTAAGGCAGGGTGGGACTTTTGGGGGTAAAATTAATGTAAGACAGGGCCTTACTTTCGGGGAAACACGGTAGCACATGGTCATTATCCGGCAAGATGGCTTTTAGGCTTGTTTTGGACAAATCGATGAAGAGCCTCTATTTCTCTGGATTATGACTCCTCTATAGAGCTTTCATTAAAACAAGATCACACTCCATGATGAAGTATTGGAGAAGATATTTATCAGTTGAAGAACAAAGAAATCCAAACATCGCCTGCTAAGAGATTCCAGTGATGTAGCCTAGAACACAAGAGCTCAGCCTTAGGGTACAGTCTCACTAAACGACGTACCAGCGATTCCGACCACGATATGACCTGGTCAGGATCGCTGGTGCACGCTACATGGTCGCTGGTGAGCTGTCAATCAGGCAGATCTCACCAGCGACCAGCCCCCAGCAACGCGTGGAAGCGATGCTGCACTTGGTAACTAAGGTAAATATCGGGTAACCAAGCAAAGCCCTTTGCTTGGTTACCCGATATTTACCTTGGTTACCAGCACACACCGCTTGGCGTTGGCTCCCTGCACTCGTAGCCAGAGTACACATCGGGTTAATAAGCAAACCGCTTTGCTTATTTACCCGATGTGTACTCTGGCTACGTGTGCAGGGAACAGGGAGCCAGCACTGGCAGCCTGAGAGATGCAGACGCTAGTAACCAAGGTAAATATCGGGTAACCAAGCAAAGCGTTTCGCTTGGTTACCCAATGTGTACCTTGGTTACCAGTGTGCGCAGCTGCCAGACGCTGGCTCCCTATTCCCTGCACATTCAGATCGTTGTTCTCTCGCTGTGAAACACAGCAATGTGTGCTTCGCAGCGGGAGAGCAACGTCCAAAAAATGAACCAGCACTGTGTGTAACGAGCAGCGATTTCACAGCAGGGGCCAGATCGCTGCTCAGTGTCACACACAGCGAGATCGCTAATGAGGTCACTGCTGCGTCACAAAAACCGTGACTCAGCAGCGATATCGCTAGCGATCTCGCTATGTGAGAAGTACCCCTTACTCTTGGGATGATCAAAATCTCTATCAAGATAATTCAGATCACTTTGTGTTATAAAGGTATAGTACAGTCAAGGTTGCTCAAAGAATGTTTAGGCTATGAGCGGAAAGATGCTTGATGACACCAAGCGCCAACTTCTTCACTTGACTCAACTGAAAAAGTTTCTGGTGCTTTTGGAACTGGTAGTTTTTCTGTATGTGGTACTTGGTGTATTCCAGAATGAAGGCTTAGATAACTGTAAAGTCCACTGCTTCCTTGGAAAGCGTTCCCTTATGGGGGGGGCACACCATGGAGAAATAATTGTTAAGCCATGTGCCCACGGGACTCTGTACCTGCGGATTTTTCTGGATTTTCCAGATAAATCCGCAGGTTCTAGCATGTACAGGCACTCCCCATGTTACCCTATGGGACATGGGGAGTGTCTGTGTCCACGCTACGGAAAGTGTGGCTGCGGAGATCCCTCAGCCGCACCTAACTGCATGTCAATTATTCATGCGGATTTACTTGCGGAGATCCCGGCCCTCCGCTATGGAGATAGAGGCCGGGACGTCCGCAGGTAAATCGCGTGAAACTCCGCATGTTTCCCGCAGCTATTCCTCTTGAATCTCGCAGCTAAAAATAGCTGCGGATGCCGGTGGGCAGCTGTGGGAAACATGCGGCCGTACCTGCGAATATATCCGCAGGTACGAGCGCCCGTTGGCACATAGCCTTAGTGTGATTGGTTGGTTCTCTCCAGATCATTAGAAGTGCAAAAGGCATAGATTGCCTCTTCCCATGCAGCCACTGGGTAAGCTGTGATGTACATCTATTGGAGCATGTATGTGTCCAAATAGCGTTCTGATTTTCTATGCTGCACCCAAAATACAGGTTGTAGGCTTTCCTTGTCATGGTAGTCAAGATTCGCCTTTGTGACACAAAAGTGACTTCTCCGCATATGTAGCAAAAACTATCTACTTTGTTAATAGAAGAATGAGGCATAGGTGCAAAACCATACAGTGCCTTGCGAAAGTATTCGGCTCCCTTGAATTTTTCAACCTTTTCCCACATTTCAGGCTTCAAAGAAAAAAAATTAAATTTTATGATGAAGAACCAACGACAAGTGGGACACAATTGTGAAGTTGAATGAAATTTATTGCTTATTTTAAACTTTTGTAAAAAATAAAGAACTGAAAATTGGGGCGTGCAATATTATTCGGCCCCTTTACTTTCAGTGCAGCAAACTCACTCCAGAAGTTCATTGAGGATCTCTGAATGATCCAATATTGTCCTAAATGACTGATGATGATAAATATAAGCCACCTGTGTGTAATCTAGTCTCCGTATAAATGCACCTGCTCTGTGATAGCATCATGAAGACCAAGGGACACAACAGGCAGGTCCGTGACACTGTTGTGGAGATGTTTAAAGCCGGATTTGGTTATAAAAAGATTTCCAAACATCCCAAGAAGCACTGTGCAAGCGATCATATTGAAATGGAAGGAGTATCATACCACTACAAATCTACCAAGACCCGGCCGTCCATCCAAACTTTCATCTTAAAGAAGAAGACTGATCAGAGATGCAGCCAAGATGCCCATGATCTCTCTGGATGAACTGCAGAGATCTACAGCTGAGGTGGGAGAGTCTGTCCATAGGACAACAATCAATCGTACACTGCACAAATCTGGCCTTTATGGAAGAGTGGTAAGAAGAAAGCCATTTCTCAAAAAGATATCCATAAAAAATGTAATTTAAAGTTTGCCACAAGCCACCTGGGAAACACACCAAAACAGGTGGAAGAAGGTGCTCTGGTCAGATGAAACTAAAATTGAACTTTTTGGGCACAATGCCAAATGATATGTTTGACGTAAAAGCAACACAGAGCATCACCCTGAACACACCATCCCCACTGTCAAACTTGGTGGTGCGAGCATCATGGTTTGGGCCTGCGTTTCTTCAGCAGGGACAGGGAAGATCGTTAAAATGGATGGGAAGATGGATGGAGCCAAATACAGGACCATTCTTTAAGAAAACCTGTTGGAGTCTGCAAAAGACCTGAGACTGGGACGGAGATTTGTCTTCCAGCAAGACAATGATCCCAAACAAAGCAAAATCTACAATGGAATGGTTCACAAATAAACGTATCCAGGTGTTAGAATGGCCAAGTCACAGTCCAGACCTGAATCATATTGAGAATCTGTGGAAAGAGCTGAAAACTGCTGTTCACAAACGCTCTCCATCCAACCTCACTCAGCTCCAGCTGATTGCAAAGTAAGAATGGGCAAGAATTTGAGTCTCTTGATGTGCAAAACTGATAGACACATACCCCAAGAGACTGCAGCTGTAATCACAGCAAAAGGGGGCGCTACAAAGTATTAACTTAAATGGGATGAATAATATTGCACACCCCAATGTTCAGTTTATTTTTTACAAAATTTTAAAATAAGCAATACATATCGATCAAATTCACAATTATGTCCCACTTGTTGATTCTTCACCATAAAATTTTAATCTTTATGTTTGAAGCCTGAAATGTGGGAAAAGGTTGAAAAATTCAAGGAGGCCAAATACTTTTGCAAGGCACTGTAGAAACATGTTAATATGCAAAGAAACTAAGCTAAGAAATCCTAAAACTGTATACTTTATACAGAGAACATTTATATACGTAGGTGCTGCAACTGTATTTAGGATTAAAGGGGGCTTTACACGCTGCGACATCGCTACCGATATATCATCGGGGTCACGTTGTTAGTGACGCACATCCAACGCCGTTAGCGACATCGCAGCGTGTGACACAAAGGAGCGATGATCGATTGCAAAAATGTCAAAAATCGTTGACACGTCGCTCCTTTCCATAATATCGTTGCTGCTGCAGGTACGATGTAGTTAGTCGTTCCTGCGGCATCACACATCGTTACGTGTGACACCGCAGGAACCACGAACATCTCCTTACCTGCGTCCACCGGCAATGAGGAAGGAAGGAGGGATATTCGGCCCGCTCATCTCCGCCCCTCCTCTGCTATTGGGCGGCCGACTAGTGACGCCGCAGTGACTTAGCTATGATGCCGAATGCACCTCCCCCTTGAAGGAGGCATTGTTCGGCGGTCACTGCGACATCGCTGCAATGTTATGTGCATGTGACGCTGCTGGAGCAATAATGTTCGCTACGGCAGTGATCACCAAATGACACACGAACGACGGGGGCGGGTGCTATCACGCATGACATTGCTAGCGATGTCACAGCGTGTAAAGCACCCTTAAGTCATTGGAGTGAGTTGGCATTTTTTTTTTTTGACTGGTCGTCCTAAGAAGACAGAATACTGAAGGCTCAATAGACTAAATAGATGATTTAGTAGACTAGCTGCCGAAGAAATAATAAAGACACAATTTTTCTATAAGCCTGCATGAAAGGTGTCATGTCATAATTACAACCACCACTGGATCTTGAAAATTAGAGCCAGTCAGCAAATGTAAGCACCATGCTGGTTTTCAGCACTACCAAATTAGTTAAGTTTATCTGTTTTAACCCCTTCAGCCCCCAGCCTGTTTTCACCTTAAAGACCCGGCCATTTTTTGCAATTTTGACCAGTGTCACTTTGACAGGTTATAACTCTGGAACACTTCAACGGATCCTGGCGATTCTGAGATTGTTTTTTCGTGACATATTGTGCTTCATGTCAGTAGTAAATTTAGGCCGATATGTTTTGCGTTAATTTGTGAAAATTTCGGAAATTTGGCGAAAATTTTGAAAATTTCGCAATTTTCAAAATTTGAAATTTTATGCCCATAAATCTGAGAGATAGGTCACACAAAATAGTTACTAAATAACATTTCCCACTTGTCTGCTTTACACCAGCGCAATTTTTGAAAAAAAAAAAAATTCCGTTAGGAAGTTAGAAGGGTTCAAAGTTCATCAGCAATTTCTCATTTTTCCAACAAAATTTACATAAAAAAAATTTTTAGGTACCACATCACATTTGGAGTGATTTGAGAAACCTAGGCGACAGAAAATACCCAAAAGTGACCCCATTCTAAAATCTGCACCCCTCACTCTGCTCAAAACCACATCCAAGAAGTTTATTAACCCTTTAGGAGCTTCACAGCAACCAAAGCAATGTAGACGAAAAAATGAAAATTTTACTTTTTTAACACAAAAATGTTACTTTAGCCATAAAAATTAGTATTTTCACAAGGGTATCAGGAAAAATGCATCATAAAATGTATTGTGCATTTTCTCCTGAGTACGCAGATACCTCATATGTGGTGGAAATCAAATGTTTGGGCACACGGCAGGACTCGGAAGGCAAGGAGCACCATTTGAATTTTTGAACGCAAAATTAGCTGCACTCATTAGCGGACGCCATGTCGGGTTTGAAGACTCCCTGAGGTGCCTAAACAATGTAGCTCCCCCACAAGTGACCCCATTTTGGAAACTAGACCCCTCAAATATTTTTTCTAGATGTTTGATGTGCACTTTGAACCCCTGGGGGCTTCACAGAAGTTTATAACGTTGAGCCGTGAAAAGAAAAAAAATTTTTTTTACCACAAAACTGTTGCTTCAACCAGGTAGCTTTTTTTATCACAACGGTATCAGGAAAAAATGCACCATAAAATGTATTGTGCATTTTCTCCTGAGTACACAGGTACCTCATATGTGGTGGAAATCAATTGTTTGGGCATACGGCGGGGCTCAGAAGAGAAGGAGCGCCATTTCACAGTAAAATTGGTTGGAATTATTAGCAGACGCCATGTTGCATTTGGAGACCCCCTGAGGTGCCTAAACAATGGAGCTCCCCCACATGTGATCCCATTTTGGAAACTAGACCCCCCCCCCCCCATACAAAAAAATTAGTTTGGCGAAATAAAAAATACAGACATCAGTAAAAAAAAAAAAAAAATGAATAAAAAAAAAAAAAATATGAGCGGCTGCCACTAAGACCAGTGCCAAACGTGAGAGCAATGCACGAGTCTCGCATCGCATCATCCACTCCAGTCTGGAAGCAAGCAACTGCGCTGGATAATGCGATGCGAGAGGGCGGGGCGGCAGATGAGAAAGGGCGCAGCGGATGGAAGATGGGAAAGTGCGCAGCGGATGGAGGAGCGGCAGAGGATGGGAAAGGGCGCAGCGGATGGAAGATGGAAAATGGCGCAGCGGATGGAGGAGCGGCAGAGGATGGGAAAGGGCGCAACGGATGGATGATGGGAAATGGCGCAGCGGGTGGAGGAGCGGCAGAGGATGGGGGGGGGGGGAGGTGAGATGGGGATACCTACCTTACAGGATGGATCTAGGCAGCAGGATCACAGCAGACAGAAGAGGCAGCAGATGAAGGAGGCAACAGATTGAGGAGGGTGAGAGGGGGCAGTAGATGAAGAGGATGGGAGAGAGCAGGCAGCAGATCGGGGAGGGGGGCAGAGTCTGATGGGAGAGAGAGATGGCTCATGGAGGAGGGGGGGCCCCAGAACATGGAGGGGGGAGGGTGGCTTGCAGCACATGTGGGGGGGGGAGGGTGGCTTGCAGCACATGTGGGGGGGGGAGGGTGGCTTGCAGCACATGTGGGGGGAGGGTGGCTTGCAGCACTGCAAGCCACCCTCCCCCCCCACATGTGCTGCAAGCCACCCTCCCCCCCCCACATGTGCTGCAAGCCACCCTCCCCCCCACATGTGGAGCACTGCAAGCCACCCTCCCCCCCACATGTGGAGCACTGCAAGCCATCCTCCCCCCACATGTGGAGCACTGCAAGCCACCCTCCCCCCACATGTGGAGCACTGCAAGCCACCCTCCCCCCACATGTGGAGCACTGCAAGCCACCCTCCCCCCACATGTGGAGCACTGCAAGCCACCCTCCCCCCACATGTGGAGCACTGCAAGCCACCCTCCCCCCACATGTGGATCGGAGCGGCGGCCGGGACAGCGGTGGATCGGAGCGGCGGCCGGGACAGCGGTGGATCGGAGCGGCGGCCGGGACAGCGGTGGATCGGAGCGGCGGCCGGGACAGCGGTGGATCGGAGCGGCGGCCGGGACAGCGGTGGATCGGAGCGGCGGCCGGGACAGCGGTGGATCGGAGCGGCGGCCGGGACAGCGGTGGATCGGAGCGGCGGCGGGGACAGCGGTAAATCGAGCGTGGCGGCGGGGCGATCGGAGACAGGGGCGAGCAGCTGGGACAGGGGCGGGCGAGCGGCTGGGACAGGGGCGGGCGGGCGAGCGGCTGGGACAGGGGCGGGCGGGCGAGCGGCTGGGACAGGGGCGGGCGAGCGGCTGGGACAGGGGCGGGCGAGCGGCTGGGACAGGGGCGGGCGAGCGGCTGGGACAGGGGCGGGCGGGCGGGCGAGCGGGGGCAGCAACTTACCGATGGGCACCCGCAGAGCTTCGGCTTCCAGGGACGGTCACAGGCCGCAGATCCACATTGATTGGAGAGAGCGGTCACAAGACCGGTCTCTCCAATCAGAGCTGGGGGCGGGTGAAGCATCGATCACCCAGCTCCAGCCAATGGCCAGTGCTACAGCAGCACTGATCAGGGCTGGATTTCAATGTTCCAGCCATTTTCAATGGCTGGAACATTACAGTGGCTGTAATTGGCTGAGCGGCGTTCGTCAGCCAATCACAGCCTCTGTAGGTTCGGGGAGGAGGCACCACCCCTCCTGACGTCAGGCAGAGGTCCCCTCCTTCCCGAATCCACCGTTTAAGTAAATAAATTTCACTCCCCGGGGCTCCGGGACCGCGATTTCGCCAGGACGTACTGAGTACGTCATGGGTCCTTTAGCACCATGTCACCATGACGTACTCAGTACGTCCAAGGTCGTTAAGGGGTTAAGGTTGTGTCACACATAGCGATGCAGCAGCGATCATGACCAGCAATCTGACCTTATCAGGATCGCTGCTGCGTCGTTACATGGTTGCTGGTGAGCTTTCAAACAGGCAGATCTCACCAGAGACCAGTGACCAGCCCCCAGCGACGCGTGGAAGCGTAACTAAGGTAAATATCAGGAAACCAAGGAAAGCACTTTTCTTGGTTACCCGATATTTACCTTAGTTACTAGCGTCTGCCGCTCTCACGCTGCCAGTGCCGGCTCCCTGTTCCCTGCACTCCTAGCCAGAGTACACATCGGGTTAATTACCCGATGTGTACTCCAGCTACATATGCAGGGAGCCGGCACTGACAGTGAGAGCGGTGGACGCTAGTAACTAAGGTAAATATCGGGTAACCAAGGAAAGGGCTTCTTGGTTACCCGATGTTTACCATGGTTAGAGCTTACCACCGGCTCCCTGCTTGCTTCAGTTCGTCGCTCTCTCGCTGTCACACACAGCAATGTGTGCTTCACAGCAAGAGAGTAACGTCCAAAAAATGAAGCAGGACATTCAGCAATGACCGGCGACCTCACAGCAGGGGCCAGGTCGTTGCTGGATGTCACACACAGCGACAGCGACGGGACGTCGCTGCTACATCACAGAAAATAGTGACTTAGCAGCAACGTCGTTGCTATGTGTGACACCACCTTTAGTCTCGGAACCAATTTGGTTGTTGAACAGTGTAATTGAGGTTTACTTTGATGTACCCATAAGTCACAATATGATAAAACAAAGTTTTATGTAAGTGGGTTTTGTTTTGTTTTTTTTTTTAACATTTTCCATTTTTTTCTCACCTTACAGATAATCAAAAGAACATGAATTACAAAGAATTCAGATAAAACAAAAAAGTGCCTTGGAAACCAACAGGGAACAGATTCGGATGTTTCTACAGCACATTCCATTGTGAACAAATACATTTATTTTTGCATATTGACAAACTAATGTACTTCCATAACTGTCACGGCTTACATTTTATGTTGTCCTGTCTTCATGCAGATGGATGTAATGTACAATGACTAAGTAACTGCCATACTGAGACACGGCCCTAGTGCTCTTGTCATACACAAAGACAAGTGTTTGCCAGAAAACCTTACGAGAAGAAGACCATGGGAGCCTCATGTTTCGGCTCAGAATGGCCTCCAATTGGCTGTTTTTTTTTGGATTTTTGGATATAGGTTCAAAACCCAACATTCAGGTCAGATGGGTTATACTGCCAAAAAGACTGTGACCTCCACTAGAAGAATAATATTAATACTGACTATGTTCTGTGAAATATATGTTGCAATTTGTTCATACAAACCTTGTAGACTCCGCTTTGCAACACTCGTAAATCAATGTACTCAATGCTTATGCAACCAAAAAGCTACATTTGGTTCCAATACATGTTTTTCTTAACCCAAAACGTAAAATATTTATGGTCACAAGAGTTTAGTGCTTATTTAATATTTGCATGACAGATTGCCTTGCTCATTGTCTGCACTGGACAATGTATTCTTATGTAGAGATCATTCTACGAGCGCTGCATAGCATTTACTTTATGTATAATACCGCAGAGGCATTTGTGAGCGAGACGTGTGGGGAAGCAGAATTGTATATAGCCATATACAGGCAGATGCCATTAGTTTTCTGTACAATAAATGTATAAAACATTCCAGTGACAGTGCAATATGTAAATAGGTGTAAATACGACATGCATAATAAATGTTTGGTATATATACAGCACATTGGTGTGGACGACTCTACATTGTATACAACTGTTCTAAAATATTAAAATAAAATGGGCTAAATTTATGGAAATGGTTTATACCTGAACAATTCACCTAAGACCACTTTAGCCATTTCACAGTAGGCAAAGAAGGGGGAAAAAAAAACAAAAAACAAGATATGGTAGAATTCTGTCTCATTTTAAAGAAAACCTGTCATTGGATTTGCCGAGCCAAAACGGCTTCACCACTGTGTGTCGCTTCATTAGGATCCTCACGATTCGTTCCTAACCGATTACGTCTGAAAAAAATAGCCGCAAAACTAAACAGTGCACATCAATGTTAGACTGACCTTCTGTATTAGGTCTCTTCTTTTCACCATTTCAAGGTTTCCAAATCCTGAAGTCATTAAAAGAAGTAGGAGTGCGTCTTATGATCCAAATGCACTTTAATCGGGAGGTGGAGGAGAGGGGGGGGGGGGGCAGGGTCACAGGTGGCAGGCGCTGTGATGGGGCCTATGGAGGCAGGGGCATCCTGAAAGTGTCGGCAGTGCGGGGTACAAATAATAGTGCATGGAGGTGGCACGTGTGCAGAGGAATCTCATCTCAAGATCTCATCTGCGCACGCGCTGCCTCCGGCCCATTGGTCTCCCAGCAGCAGACTTAAGGAAAAACGCACCCAGAGGTGGCACATGAACAGATGAGATCTCTGCTTGTCATTGAGTCGATAGCTCAAATCTGCACACTAACTAACTGCGGGTGTCATTTCTTTGAAGCCCACACCGCCGACAGTTTCTAGAAGGTGCCTACCTCAACATTTGGGACACCCACCGGCTGCATCATCAACCTGCTCCACCCCACCGCCCCTGCCATCCCCCCGATAAGACCACCAGATTGTAAGACAGGCGCCGTTTTTAACTTTTTTTTCTCTAAATTTGGGGTGCGTTTTATAAACTAATATGTAGAAGGGGGTGGGGGGGTGGGGCATTAATTTTTACTGGCATTCTCTGGACACTTGAAGAATGATCCGTTTTTGTTAAAACGACCGACTTCACATGTTCAGCTTTTTAGCTGCATCTAAAAGACACTCTGAAGCTGAACATGTGAACAGTCGGTCGTTTTTAACATTGAAGTGCATATGTTCATTCTTTTGAGCGTTTTCTGGGTACTTGTTAAAGGCGGGTTTTTGAGCAGACCCATTTAAAAACCCTGTTATGTGCATATTAGGCTGCTTTCACACAGTATTTTTGCATCAGACACAATCCGGCTCAAAAATCTATGCAACGGATGCGGCGGAAAAAACGGATCAGTTGCATAAGTGTTTCCATGCGGCCCGTCTGTTTTTTGACGGATCCGGTTTGATACTGAGCATGCGCAGTTCAAAAAACCGCATCCGGCTGCCGGATGCAGTTTTTTGCCGCAGGATGCGGCGTCCACAGGCTTGCATTGTAAATCGCACCGCATCACTCCGGATCCGGCGCAATGCGTTTTTTCGCCGCAGACAAAAATACGCTGCAAGCAATGTTCCATCTGGCCACCGCATCGGCTAAATATGCCGCATTCGGCAAAAAAAAACAAAACAGACGCAACCCAAGGCCATGCGGCACAATCCGGCCTTAATGCAAGTCTATAAGGAAAAACCGCATACGACGGAAAAAAAAAAAAAAAAAGATGCGTTTTTCTGCTAAGCGCCGGATTGTGCCTGATTGCAAAAAACTGATGTGTGAAAGCAGCCTAACCCAAAACATATTTCCAGCTTTTTCTATGAAAAATAACATATTTTTAAAGAGTATTTTCAGGAGTTTTTTTTGCCAGTAAAAGCACCTCAAGTCAGAAATAAAACAAAAACATTGTTTTTTTTATGTTTTGTGCTTGTTTTTGTTCTTTTTTGCTGCCAATTATTTCATGAACTTTATAAAATAAAGATAAAAAGGATTCATGTCATTGTAGAAAAATTAGAAAGCATTCCTCCCTTTATGTTATGGTGATTCAATACGTGAAGTTTTGCTTTGGTCGTCAAGGCCCAAACACCCTAGGTCATGAGAGGATTAAAGGGGTTGTCCACTACTTTTACATTGATGGCCTATCCTAAGGATAGGTCATCAATGTCTGATTTACTGGAGTCAGACACCCCGCAACCCCGATGACTAGCTGTTCTCTGTCCCGGCAGGCAGCAGCAGGAAATGCCGAGTTCTGTAGATACTAAGTCTTCTGATAGCAGCCGTGGCCAGGTACTGTAGGTCCACATCCCATTCAGATCAACAGGAGGCGGATGTGCAGTACCCGGATGGAGCATTTCTGCCTGCTGCTGACACTGCCAGTACTGAGAACAGCTGATCAGCAGGGGTGCAAGGTGTCAAACCCCGGTCGATCAGACATTTATGATCTATCCTAAGGACAGGCCATCAGTGTCAAAGTAGTGTAAAACCTATTTAAAGGGGTGGTTCAACCATATATTTTTTTATTGTCTAGTTTGATATTATATTGAAAAGAAGGGAATTTTGTTACTTACCGTAAATTCCTTTTCTTCTAGCTCCTATTGGGAGACCCAGACGATTGGGTGTATAGCACTGCCTCCGGAGGCCACACAAAGCATTACACTAAAAAGTGTAAGGCCCCTCCCCTTCTGGCTATACACCCCCCGTGGGATCACGGGCTCATCAGTTTTAGTGCTAAAGCAAGAAGGAGGAAAGCCAATAACTGGTTTAAACAAATTCACTCCGAAGTAACATCGGAGAACTGAAAACCGTTCAACATGAACAACATGTGTACCCGAACAAAACCAACAATCCCGAAGGACAACAGGGCGGGTGCTGGGTCTCCCAATAGGAGCTAGAAGAAAAGGAATTTACGGTAAGTAACAAAATTCCCTTCTTCTTCGGCGCTCCATTGGGAGACCCAGACGATTGGGACGTCCAAAAGCAGTCCCTGGGTGGGTAAAGAAATACCTCATGTTAGAGCTGCAAAGACAGCCTTCCCCTACGGGGAGGTAACTGCCGCCTGCAGGACTCTTCTACCTAGGCTGGCGTCCGCCGAAGCATAGGTATGCACCTGATAATGTTTGGTGAAAGTGTGCAGACTCGACCAGGTAGCTGCCTGGCACACCTGTTGAGCCGTAGCCTGGCGTCGTAATGCCCAGGACGCACCCACGGCTCTGGTAGAGTGGGCCTTCAGCCCTGATGGAACCGGAAGCCCAGCAGAACGGTAGGCTTGAAGAATTGGTTCTTTGATCCATCGAGCCAGGGTGGCTTTGGAAGCCTGCGACCCTTTGCGCTTACCAGCGACAAGGACAAAGAGTGCATCCGAGCGGCGCAGGGGCGCCGTGCGGGAAATGTAGATTCTGAGTGCTCTCACCAGATCTAACAAATGTAAATCCTTTTCATACCGAAGAACTGGATGAGGACAAAAGGAAGGCAAGGAGATATCCTGATTAAGATGAAAAGAGGATACCACCTTAGGGAGAAACTCCTGAATGGGGCGCAGCACTACCTTGTCCTGGTGGAACACCAGGAAGGGAGCCTTGGATGACAGCGCTGCTAGCTCAGACACTCTCCGAAGAGACATGACCGCCACTAGAAAGGCCACTTTCTGTGAGAGACGAGAAAGTGAAACATCCCTCAGAGGCTCGAAGGGCGGCTTCTGGAGAGCAACTAGTACCCTGTTTAGATCCCATGGATCTAACGGCCGCCTGTACGGAGGGACGATATGACAAACCCCCTGCAGGAACGTGCGCACCTGAGAAAGTCGTGCTAGACGCTTCTGAAAAAACACGGATAGTGCCGAGACTTGCCCTTTAAGGGAGCCGAGCGACAAGCCCTTTTCCAACCCAGATTGCAGGAAGGAAAGAAAAGTAGGTAACGCGAATGGCCAGGGGGATACTCCTTGTGCAGAGCACCAGGATAAGAAAATCCTCCACGTTCTGTGGTAGATCTTAGCAGAAGTGGACTTCCTAGCCTGTCTCATGGTGGCAACGACTCCTTGGGATAATCCTGAAGACGCTAGGATCCAGGACTCAATGGCCACACAGTCAGGTTCAGGGCCGCAGAATTCCGATGGAAAAACGGCCCTTGGGACAGTAAGTCTGGTCGGTCTGGTAGTGTCCACGGTTGGCCGACCGTGAGATGCCACAGATCCGGGTACCACGACCTCCTCGGCCAGTCTGGGGCGACGAGTATGACGCGGCTGCAATCGGATCTGATCTTGCGTAGCACTCTGGGCAAGAGTGCCAGAGGTGGGAACACATAAGGGAGCCGGAACTGCGACCAATCTTGCACTAAGGCGTCTGCCGCCAGAGCTCTTTGATCGCGAGACCGCGCCATGAACGTCGGGACCTTGTTGTTGTGCCGCGACGCCATTAGGTCGACGTCTGGCACCCCCCAGCGGCGACAGATTTCCTGAAACACGTCCGGGTGAAGGGACCATTCCCCTGCGTCCATACCCTGGCGACTGAGGAAGTCTGCTTCCCAGTTTTCTACGCCCGGGATGTGAACCGCTGATATGGTGGATGCTCTGTCCTCCACCCACAACAGAATCCGCCGGACTTCCTGGAAGGCTTGCCGACTGCGTGTCCCTCCTTGGTGGTTGATGTATGCCACCGCTGTGGAGTTGTCCGACTGAATTCGGATCTGCTTTCCTTCCAGCCACTGCTGGAAGGCTAGTAGGGCAAGATACACTGCCCTGATTTCCAGAACATTGATCTGAAGGGTGGACTCCTGCTGAGTCCACGTCCCTTGAGCCCTGTGGTGGAGAAAAACTGCTCCCCACCCTGACAGACTCACGTCTGTCGTGACCACTGCCCAGGATGGGGGTAGGAATGATCTTCCCTGTGATAATGAGGTGGGAAGAAGCCACCATTGCAGAGAGTCCTTGGCTGTCTGGGAAAGGGAGACTTTCCTGTCCAGGGAAGTTGACTTCCCGTCCCATTGGCGGAGAATGTCCCATTGAAGTGGGCGCAGATGAAACTGTGCAAACGGGACTGCCTCCATTGCTGCCACCATCTTCCCTAGGAAGTGCATGAGGCGCCTTAAGGAGTGCGACTGACCATGAAGGAGAGACTGTACCCCTGTCTGTAGTGACCGCTGCTTGTCCAGCGGAAGCTTCACTATCGCTGAGAGAGTATGAAACTCCATGCCAAGATACGTTAGTGATTGAGTCGGTGACAGATTTGACTTTGAAAAGTTGATGATCCACCCGAAAGTCTGGAGAGTCTCCAGCGCAACATTCAGGCTGTGTTGGCATGCCTCTTGAGAGGGTGCTTTGACAAGTAGATCGTCCAAGTAAGGGATCACCGAGTGTCCCTGGGAGTGCAAGACTGCTACCACTGCCGCCATGACCTTGGTGAAAACCCGTGGGGCTGTCGCTAGACCAAATGGCAGAGCTACGAACTGGAGATGTTCGTCTCTTATCACAAAACGTAGAAAACGTTGGTGCTCTGTAGCAATCGGCACGTGGAGATAAGCATCTTTGATGTCTATTGATGCAAGGAAATCTCCTTGAGACATTGAGGCAATGACGGAGCGGAGGGATTCCATCCGGAACCGCCTGGCGTTCACATGCTTGTTGAGCAGCTTTAGGTCCAGAACAGGACGGAACGAGCCGTCCTTTTTTGGAACCACGAAGAGATTGGAGTAAAAACCTTGCCCTTGTTCCTGAAGAGGAACAGGGATCACCACTCCTTCTGCTCTTAGTGAGCCCACCGCCTGCAGAAGAGCATCTGCTCGGTCGGGATGTGGGGAAGTTCTGAAGAACCGAGGCGGAGGACGAGAACTGAACTCTATCCTGTACCCGTGAGACAAAATGTCTGTTACCCACCGGCCCTTGACCTGTGGCAGCCAAATGTCGCAAAAGCGGGAGAGCCTGCCACCGACCGAGGATGCGGAAGGAGGAGGCCGAAAGTCATGAGGCAGCCGCCTTGGAAGCGGTTCCTCCGGTTGCTTTCTTGGGGCGTGAGTGAGCCCGCCAGGAATCTGAGCCCCTTTGCTCCTTCTGAGTCCCTTTGGACGAGGAGAATTGGGCCTTGCCGGAGCCTCGAAAGGACCGAAACCTCGACTGCCACCTCCTTTGTTGAGGTTTGCTTGATCTGGGCTGGGGTAAGGAGGAGTCTTTACCCTTGGACTGTTTAATAATTTCAGCCAATTGCTCACCAAACAGTCTGTCTACAGATAGTGGCAAGCTGGTTAAACATTTTTTGGAAGCAGAATCCGCTTTCCATTCTTTTAACCACAAGGCTCTGCGCAAAACCACCGAGTTGGCAGACGCCATTGAGGTACGGCTCGTAGAGTCCAGGACAGCGTTGATAGCATAGGTCGCAAACGCAGACATTTGCGAAGTTAAGGACTCCACTTGCGGCACTGCTGGACGTATGATAGAGTCCACCTGTGCCAGACCAGCTGAAATAGCTTGGAGTGCCCACACGGCCGCGAATGCTGGAGCAAACGACGCGCCGATAGCTTCATAGACAGATTTCAACCAAAGGTCCATCTGTCTGTCATTGGCATCTTTAAGTGAAGCCCCATCCTCCACTGCAACTATGGATCTAGCCGCAAGCCTGGAGATTGGGGGATCCACCTTTGGACACTGGGTCCAGCGTTTGACCACGTCAGGGGGAAAGGGATAACGTGTATCCTTAAGACGTTTGGAGAAACGCTTGTCTGGATAAGCATGGTGTTTCTGGACTGATTCTCTGAAGTCAGCGTGGTCCAGAAAAGTACTCAGTTTACGCTTGGGATACCTGAAATGGAACTTCTCCTGCTGTGCAGCTGCCTCTTCTGCTGAAGGGGCTGGGGGAGAAATATCCAACAGTCTATTGATGGCCGCTATAAGGTCATTTACCATGGCGTCACCATCAGGAGTATCCAGATTGAGAGCGGTCTCAGGATTAGACTCCTGATCACCCTCCTCTGTCTCATCATGCAGAGACTCTTCTCGCTGAGACCCTGATCCGCGTGATGACGTGGAGGGTCTCTCCCAGCGAGCTCGCTTAGGCTGCCTGGGACTGTCATCTGAGTCAGAGCCTTCAGCCTGAGATGCCTGGGACCCCCTTGAAGCACGGATTAACTCCAACTGAGGGGGACCGGGGAACATTGACGCAGCAGTGTCCATGGTTTGAGTAACTGGCCTGGCCTGCAAGGTCTCTAGGATTTTTGTCATAGTGACAGACATCTTGTCAGCAAAAACTGCAAACTCTGTCCCCGTCACCGGGACAGGGTTCACCGGTGACTCTGCCTGGGCCACTACCACCATAGACTCCGGCTGACGAAGTGGCACAGGGACCGAACATTGCACACAATGGGGGTCATTGGAACCTGCCGGTAGATCAGCCCTACAAGCGGCACAAGTAGCGTATACAGCCTGTGTCTTGGCACCCTTGCGTTTTGCGGATGACATGTTGTCGTCTCCTCAGAGCAATATAGGGTATACAGCCAAGAAGCGACCTTACAGTGCAATATATATATATATATATATATATATATATATATATATATATATATATATATATATATATATATATATATGGTAGAGAGAAAAAAATACACCAATATAACACTGTGGCACTAGTGGGGCCAGCACTAATGTGCTGCTTACCGCCCGCTTAACGCGGGTGTGTGGTCGCCAGAAATCCCTCGTCTGGGTCTCCCAGAGCCTGTGTCCGTTCTCCAGCCAGACTGCATGTAGGAATGGCTGCCGGCGTCCTGTGGAGAGGGGCGGGCCCTGGGCGTGTGCAGACAAAGTGCGGGAAACCTGCGCCCCACTGTGCTCAGTGAGAGGGCTGGAGTATGTAAATAAGACTCCAGCCCTCGGCGCTGACTATCGTACAGCGTCTCTCCCTTGCCCTGATTGACAGGGTGGGGGCGGGAACGAAGCGGAGCTAGGCCGCAAAAGCCGGGGACTAGATTTATAAGCGCCGCCGTCGTAAAAGCACGGTCGGCGCTAAGTCCCCGGCGCACCACAAGTCTCAGCCGCGCCGCCGCTCCAGGGGCGGCCGGCGCGGCAGTCCCCAACACAAAAAGTCCCTCAGAGAAACTGCAGTGACTGTAACCCCAGCGCACAGCGCTACTGTCCCCGGCGCACTAGCACACCCAGCAAGTCTGGAGTGTGCGCGGCCTGTCCATACGGGAACACAGAGTACCTGAATGTTGCAGGGCCTTGTCCCTGAACGGTACCCAGCTCCGTATCCAGCAGGTTCTACGGGTCTGTGGATGGAGCCCGGCCTCAGGGCTTGGGGGCCGGTAAGATCCCACTTCCTCAGAGCCCCTCAGGGGGATGGGGAAGGAAAGCAGCATGTGGGCTCCAGCCTCCGTACCCACAATGGGTACCTCAACCTTAACAAACACCGCCAATAGGAATGGGGTGAGAAGGGAGCATGCTGGGGGCCCTAGTATGGGCCCTCTTTTCTTCCATCCGATATAGTCAGCAGCTACTGCTGACTAAACAGTGGAGCTATGCGTGGATGTCTGACCTCCTTCGCACAAAGCTTGAAAACTGATGAGCCCGTGATCCCACGGGGGGTGTATAGCCAGAAGGGGAGGGGCCTTACACTTTTTAGTGTAATGCTTTGTGTGGCCTCCGGAGGCAGTGCTATACACCCAATCGTCTGGGTCTCCCAATGGAGCGCCGAAGAAACAATGTCTCTCTCAAATACCTTGTGTTGGCAAAAGTTCCTGTGAGAGGCGCTATTGCAGACCGCTGTTCCCCGCTCTGGTGACGTCACGTCAAGTGCTGAACACGTCACATCCCTGCGGCCGGCTGCAGTTTTCCTGACTCACTGAGCTGTGGGCAGTGTTTCACCGCTGTCACAGCACATTTGCTCCCTGCTCCCTCACAGCAGAACGCTGCAAGCAGGAGACGCGCTGTGTTGTGACAGTGGTGAAACACCGCCCACAGCTCAGTGAGTCAGGAAGATTGCAGCCGGCCGCAGGGATGTGATGTGTGCGGCACTTGATGTGACATCACCAGAGCGGGGAACAGCGGTCTGCAATAGCGCCTCTCACAGGAACTTTTGCCAACACAAGGTATTTCAGAGAAACATTGGTTTCTCAATATAATATCGAACTAGACAAAAAAAAAACATGGGTGAACCACCCTTTTAACATTAAAAAATAAGATATTTCAAGGCAAACCTGGTCATAAACCCTTGGTGACAAATAAATTGAGTTTGGTAAATTAAAATGGTCTTTATTTTCTATTCCTGAATAAGAAACTTTGTGCACTGTGAGGATCGTGACATGAAATGCTTTAACGTCATGATATAAATTATAGATCACGTCTTGTTAAATGAGACTAAAAGATTAATGTCCTGTCAGAACACAACGGATACGGCCATGGCACACGGCGTGAACGGCATTTCTTAGGTGTAATACTAGGAGCTCTTTTCCAGAAAGGATTTACAGCATCTAACACATTGCTGGTACACCGTCTCAAAATCTTCATCGCTGCCCTGTAAGTGGAAAAGTAAAAAGTCAGTTACACAGGAAACTCATAAATGATTATATCTCACTCCTGTCTGCTACAGGACGACAACACTGTCAATATATGGAGCCTAATCTGTATTGGGTTGTGAGCACGCGACGTCTATCGGGTGGATCCCGCCTGCACATGCACTCAAAGGCTGCAAAGAAGCACAGCAAAGTCAAAACTTGCTGTGTACATGTCAACTTGTCACATCTTTTAACGGCTTCAGCCTTTGAAAGCCGTAAAGCAGCTAAAAGTAGTCATCCAACCATTGTTTAGACGTCGTTTACTATTTATACTTTAAGTGAAAAAAAAAAACAAAAACAAACAACAAACACACACAAACAAAAACGTAGGCGACTGAGCCACCTCAAATGTCTGAAAAAGCTTCAGGAAAAAGACCGCTGGCATGATCCCAAAACAAAAAAAAAAAAAAAACAAAACAACAAAACACACAAACACCTTGAAATACCCAGCAGATACATCAGTGTCTTAAAGATGTCATGATGTCATGTGCAGATATCCTAATGGCTTCATAAATCACAGTACACCTTAGGCTAGGTTCACACTTCCGTTCCTGACTGATTTAAAACAACGGATCAGTCGTTTTTTAGTTGTCAACTGATGCAACGGATGTGTTTTTCACAGGATTCCTTTCACAGGAATCCTGTGAAAAAACTGATCCGTTGGGTCCGTTACATCCGCTGTGCGTCTGTTTTTTGACAGATCAGTCATGATCCGTTTGTGTTTGGGACAGCCCAGTGGGTGTGCCAGACATGCTGGGCATGCTCAGTAGAGCATGACGAAATCCAGAGCTGGATTCCATCATAAGACGGATTATAACGGAATCCAGCACCACAGACCTATATTACAAGCGTGATTGACTGTGGCGGATTCCTGCGCGGTGCGTCAATTTTGACGGCCAGAAAAACGTTACATTCTGCATTGCTCCCGCCCGGCGGTCAGTCAAAAAACGACTGACCACGACGCAGAGGATGCAACGCAAGGTCATCAGTCGCAATCCGCCACTAATACAAGTCTATGAGACCCAACGGAATCAGCTAAACGGATAGCATTGTTTACCATAGCCGCGGATTGTGACTGATACATTTTAACGGAAGTGTGAACCTAGCCTTAGCAGGCAGTTGTTTACTATACTATTCAGAAAAGTTTAGGGTCACACGTCAATCATTGACTTCAGGAGCTGTAAAACATCTGGCCCCTCGCCATGTCACCTGCCTTTATTAATGGGTGACAGAACAGCTCATTCTAGATACAATGGTGACTCCTATTAACGGTAACAAGTAAATTCATGAAATTCTGTCCCTCCTAAATATTCCTCCATTATCAGCAAGTTATCACTGAAAACGTGTAAAAGCTAGAGCAACTCAGCCACAAAGTGAAGAGCAGGTAGTTACAGAACATGGTCTCCGAGTGCGTAAAGAGGGGGATATATAATCCACCCCCATCCAGGTGTACAGTAATGCCTTTATATACTATATTTATTGCCTTAAGTTTACAGATGTGACGCTCACCTAGCTTTCGGTTTGGTCCTGCCTCTGCAATAGAAACAAAGTCTCCCGTAACTCAACAGGACCTGCCATGATATAATGAAGAGGCGGGGCACTGCGCTGTTTGGTGCTGCTCTGGCCCCACCTCTTCATTACATCACTGCAGGTCCTGTTGAGTTATGGGAGACTTTGTTTCTAGTGCAGAGGCAGGAGCAAACAAAGCAATGTGAGCGCTCAGCACAGAGACTGCGGGCTGTGCTGTGATGGTATGCCGTGCTCTGGCCCGGACACTGCAGTGATCTGCACTTCCTCCAGGCCAGACATGACTGCAGCGGCACCCTGCTCCTGCCTCCTAAACAGCGGACACACAGTCTCCCCAGCCTCTGCAGAAAGCCGGCGGCTGGAGCTCCCACGTGTGTCCGCTGTTTAATGTAAATGAATATTCATTAGCTGCTCCCCGCCCACCTCTCTCCGCTCTCTTCAGTCCGTGACTAGAAGCGGGTGTGAGGAACAGCAAATCAATACCTGTTTAATGTAAACAGGTATTGATTTGCTGTTCCTCACACCCGCTTCTAGTCACTGACTGAAGAGAGCGGAGAGAGGTGGGCGGGGAGAAGCTAATGAATATTCATTTACTTTAAACAGCGGGCAAACGTGGTTTCTCCAGCCGCCGGCTTCCTGCATCAGCGACCCTCCCTGCCTCCTGTGATCCCACTCCGCTGCCTCGGACTATAAGACACACACCACACTTTCCTCCCAAATTTGGAGGAAAAAAGTGCGTCTTATAGTCTGAAAAATACAGTATAATATATAGAATTATGTTATATATGGTATTGATGGAGGTTTTTGCCAAAATACACAAGCTTTGAATGGTCCTCACTGCAACTGCACAGGTCACAGAATCTAATGCATTAGCAGAGTGCAACAGCCCCCCCCCCCCTTCATAAAGATGGGGGCAAAACAGGTGCAAGGTACTGATATAGCACTGGGCAGCCTGCCTAATCTAATAGTATGGTCATCACTATTCGGCTGCAAGTCAGACACCATGCACTATAGGTTTGTGAACAGGGCACTATACATGCATTATTGCCATAAGTGGTGGGGTGGGGGTGAAATCATCTGTATCTGTTTAAAGCATTGGTTTATTATTTTTTTGCCATGTTTACATTGAAGCATTTGGGGATTTTTCTTTTAAAGTTCCTTTTATTTCTTTGGCTATCTCTTAGACATGGTGAGGTTGGTGTGCTTACTTTGAATATCCACGTCAGAATGGCTGCACAATTCATATATTAAGATGAACAATGAGCATTTTAGGAGTCCAACTGTAGAATGAAATAATGCATGAGTCCAAGTGTTATCAGCCTGTCTGATAGCTGCAGCTTGTACAGAGCAGTGACAGTTCTCAGCAAGGAGGGGGGACACTGAGGAGCTGTCAATGAGGCTAGCTGTTCAGAGATGAAGTTGACCTTTTATAAAGAATTATGCAGCCTTTCTGACATGGATTTTTCAAAGTAAATCCATCAGTGTCACAGGGTATTTAATAATGCATGCAGATTGCTTTGTGCATTCTGTTGACAGATCTGCTTTAGAAAAGGACCTTTCATCGGCTTTAACATGTTAAACTGGTCTAATCATGGAAAAGTTATTGCAGAGCTTAATACATTTATTCATTTTTTTTTCTTGTTTTTACTTCTTAGCTCAGTTGCAGAGATATTAGTCAGTAAAGTTTATATTCTAATTTCTACTATAACAAGGGGATGTAACCAGAGATTCTCCATTGGGGAAGTTGACTTTTTATACTGTAGGGCACTGAGCAATCATATTCAGGCAGAAAAAAAAAAAAAAAATTATAACAAAAAAAAAATGCTTCCAGATGTTACACTTTGTCCGTGTGATATATAGTGACACAACTCAGCACTTTTCCTTGGGTCACACACCTCAGTGTCGGCATCTAGTGTGATTCTAAGCAGGGTTGGTGTAGTGATAGAGCAGAGCTCTAATAACTCACTGAAAACTGCCATAATCATTAGTGAGGACACGTGTGATTAGGGGGGGGTGGGGACGGTACGACAGAGCCAATAATGCTGGAGGGAGGGGGGTGGTCACATATATTCATTTGGTTCTGTGATAGCCATCAGGACATTATTCCTCAATACATGAGATAGATGCAGAGGGGTGTGTGTAATGACACACAGCTCTGCTCAACCCCCTTCTGTATTTGATGCCAGCAGTAAATCTGTGTGACCTATTGAGGAGAGCAGCCGTCTCTCATCACATCTTGCCATATCGCAGAAAAAGTCGGCCCGACCTTCTTTTGAGGAGCTTTTTATTTCTATCCCCCTCTCCACTGATTGAAATTCTGTGACAAGTCCTCTTTTGAGCATGTGCACAAGGCTGTATTTTCTGATGTTTTGTCACCGGAGGCTTATTATTTTTATTCCATATATAACAGTGTCCACTTCAGAGTAGAACATTGCTAAATGTTGAAAAGAAATTCAGGTGTAAAACTTACATAATATGGGTCTTCAATAATGAGGCATTTTTGTGGGTCGTAGCTTCCAAGTAGTTCAATTTTAGCTTTGCAGTCTTGCACTTGGTTACATTTACGTTTCAAGTCTCTGCAAAACAAGATCCACACATCCTAAACCATTAAGAGCATTACTCAGCCCCGTAAGTAGCTGAGGAGAGGGGTCCTATGTCCGAATTCTATAATATAATATAATTCACATATTGCTAAATTGTAGGCGGCGTCCCAGCGTTTAACCTGTGGAATTTTCTTGCAAATGAGGAATCTAGATTTTGTTCTCTGGCACGAAATACATTTGGGTCGGCCCTACGGGTCTTAGTGGATTCTACAGAAGTCCCATTTGTGTCGGCTTTTGAGGTTTCTTTTGTTCTTTGGTCTACTCTCACTTGACTATTTCCACCTTAATAAAACTCCGGTGTGGTATAAAGTAACCGTCCTGTAGTATTCTGGGGATTATTAGGTTTAGCTAGACAAATTATTTAGATAAAAAAATAAAAAAAAGTTATTCTCATCTAATAAAGTGACTGTATATCTTGAGGAGTCCCAATATCCAGAGAATGAAGGGCTCAAAAAGCATGGGTTAAGCAAGAGGGCGCAAAAAATACATACTTTCCCCCGTTGAAGCCATGATGAATGTGTACACATGTTATGGCATATAGCGTATTATGTCAACTTTAAAGGGATTCTGTCACCAGATTTGGTGACTATAAGCTGTGGCCACCACCAGTGAGACCTCATATTCAGCATTCCAGAATACTGTATATAAGAGCCCAGACCACACTAACGTAAAAAACAATTTTATAATACTATAATAGGGGGTGGTCCGGTTTGATGGGTGTCACTGCTCTCCAGTCTGGCGCCTTCTCTCTGCTGTGATCTCCGTCCTCCTCCTACCCAGCCCATCTCCGTCCTCCTCCTACCCATCCACACAGGCCGGCATTGTGGTCCTGCGCAGGTGCACTCTGATCTGCTCTGCTGAGGGCATATCAAAGTACTGTAATGCACAGGTGCGAGGAAAGGTTAAAGACCACCAGCACATGTGCACTACAATACTTTAGTCTGCCCTGAGCAGGGCAGATGAAAGTGCACCTGCGCAGGACCTTAATGCCGGCTAGTGCGCATGACATAGGACGCGTCATGCACAGAGGCCTCAGGAGGACAGTGATCGCCGCAGAGAGGAGGCGCCACACTAGAGAGCAATGACGTCCATCGGACTGCATAGCTCCCTAGGTAAGCATAATAAAGTGTGTTTTCTGCACACCAGCCTGGGTATTCCAGAATACTGTATACAAGAGCTCAGTGATGGTGGCTGCAGCTTATGGTCGTCAAGTCTTCTGACAGGTTCCCTTTAAAAGGCCAGTGGATAGCTCCCACCCCCACAACAAAAAAAAAAAAAAAAACCAAAACAAACAAAAAAAACCTTCATCTGCCAATCTGATTAATGTGGCAGTAAAGGCCCTGTCACACACAGAGATAAATCTGTGGCAGATCTGTGGTTGCAGTGAAATCATGGACATATTGTTCCATTTGTACACAGCCACAAACCTGCCACTGATTGTCCACAATTTCACTGCAACCACAGATCTGCCACAGATTTATCTCTGTGTGTAAAGTGGCCTTTAGACTACAAAAGGCTGCAACTGGAGCATTCATGGGAATTAAATGGTTATTCATGCTGAATTACAGCACTGCAAACAATCTAGAGAATTCCCACTTCAGCGAGGTGAGCAGGCAGCTGACGTCACATCTACTCAAACCTGCCGGGACACATATGCAATGAGTAGGCAGAGTCTACCTGTCCAGTCTTTGAAAGGAGAAAGGTTTATGATATTTGCTGATCGCACACGTGTCCCCGCAGGTATCAGTAGTTGTGACGTCACCCAACCACTTACCTCTGGTGGCAAAAGTGAGCAGAGCGGGACTACCTCTTTCAGGTGTATCCACAGATGGATCACTAACCTCAGGTTACTTTCATCCATGCATAGAATGTAGTCATAGGAGAGGAAATCATTTTTTGTGATCTGAAAATAAAAAGACACACTATATTAAAAGACACACATTGCTTACATTGCTTCATAATAGTGAGGCACATAATTCTGGCAATGTCATTACGCTCCTCAAATAAAGTGTTCACTGTGCTAATTGTACAAAAGAGATCACTAATCCCATCTCTCCGACTAAACCAATACGGTCTCGAAAATTAGCAATTGTGTGCCAGTGCCATACGTCATCCCCTATAACACTACTTCAAATGACCCAATACGATCCTTAGAAGCATCACTTGATCAACCCACTTGTATCGATCAAGGCAGCGCCCATCTAGCCAGAATGTGGCAGAAGTACACAAATCACAGACTTGAAGCCCGGGTTCGCTGTCACCCCCGACACCAAAGAATCTTGACCGCTTGTGGTCTGCACACTGTGAAGTCACAAGTCTGCAGTTATACATAGTGACTGCAGACTTTCTGCAAAAGGCCGGACAAGCTCTTTAACTACAACTAAAATCAATTTTCAATTCCAGTTTTTTGAGTGGAAACTCTCCACCTCTCATAACACCTCAAAAACCTGAAAATTTCAGCTCTGAAAACTCAGCAAAAATCGCACAGCATTTACTATTTTATAAAATCGATGATTGTCATATCTGCTGACACTAAGCGATGAAGAAAAGTTTTAGGAGATAAGGGAGAGATCCCGCAAAACAAAAAAAAAAAACAAAACATGACCTGCTCTTTAGCATGGAGGTGGCCCGATATTATAAAAATGATATAAAAAAAAATAGTATAAACAGTCCCTGCCGGAGGAATGAAAGCTTGTGGCGCCGTCCAAGTAGAAGGGAATTGGGTGGGAATCTCAGTAGAAGACGGACTGTCCTATACCTGTCGTGCTTTATGCGTTGTTTCGGTGTCATGGCTTTTAAGGCACTTTACGGCCCTTGAATCGGGGGAGCAACCCACGTTCCAGTGAGAGGTAGCAGCGCTGTCTATGGACCACTGCAATACAAAACATAATGGATAGGATTCAATGACAGAAGGAACGAGGTACGTTACCTGCCTGGCAGTGTGATTCATGGGAACGCCGTGCTTCCTCATACAGCTCTGGCCGCGATAGTCCGGGGGGTTTCCTATTTCATAAGTAGAGGTGGCTGCACTGTCTATGTGCCACTAGAATAGAAAGACAAACAGTCCAATATATGTGTCTCATGAAGAAGTATAAGGTCTCATGTCCTCACTATTAAAGCACCACTCCAGCATATTATTGTTCCTGAAGCGCTGGAGGGGGTTCCACCAACGGGAGGTCCGTGCACCTAGTAAGATACTCACCCCCCGCCGTCTCCAGCTCCTCCAGGTGCTGCAATCTTGTGATCACAGCTTCTGACTGACCGAAAGTCAGAGGTATCGGTCACAAAACATTCAATGCCACAGTAGTAAAAAATAAATGCATTTGGTTGCAGAACTCCTATAGGGACATCTGTGCATCTAGGTAATTACCTACGTAGGGACACAGCCCAAAGACCCAAGGAGCCCATATGGAAGAAATACAGAGATCAAAGCAGCAGACGATATCCAGCGATGGGCGATTAAGAGAATCAGAACATCTTTATTCTGCCACATAAAGTGCAACATTTCAACCTGTCAGGTCTTTTTCAAGTATGCTCAAAAACAGCCTATGAGAGGTCGAAATGTTACACTTTATGTGGCAGAATAAAGAGGTTCTGATTTTTTTCATCACCCATTGCTGGTTGCCCTCTACTACATTGATCTAAGCCTTCAATGCAAGTCTACGAGAGTCTCACTCTGGATCTTATAGACTTACACAGAGTTGGGATTTCCAGATTGCTCAAGAAACACTGGAGGAGATATTCGTCAGGTCACGAACTGACAGAGACCAACTAGTTTTGGCACGGATAACAGAAGAAGATGGTGAGTAGGAGTCTAGGTGCAGGGAACTTATGATTATTGGCACCACTCCAGCAGTAAAAAAAAAACAAAAAAAAAACAAAAAAAAAAAAAACACTGGAGTGGGGTGACAATGATTGCAGGATGTTTGCATGGCATTATCGTCAGTGACCTTCACAGAAGATCTCACACTGTTAGGTGGTTGCAGATCACAGGGGACTATGCTCCTATAAACTTTAATGAGAGTCCAGCATTACCAGTCTTTGTTCTGCTTTTAAAAATGCCATAATATATCTATCTGTAACAGGTCACATAAGTGTTTTTGGTCATGCGACTAAGAGCCACAATCGTGTCCCTAGTGTAGCCATAGACTTACAGAAATATTTGCATGTCAATACTTTTATACATGTAGCTCAATGTCTCTCCAAAGAACAGACACATGAGGTGACCAGAAGTGGCGCTGTATAGAGAGACATGCAAACTTTGAGGCACCTTTTTTTTTTTTGTACATTGATAAAAAAAAAAAAAAAAAAGTATTTTTTTGCTGGCTTACTGGTATACTCTGCAACTTGTGGAAACCTTGTTAATCCAGGGACATAAACCGCAGGGAAAGGTCAGGAGCCAACTACAGAATCCAGCAAAAAGAAAAAAAAACGAACTCCAGCAGAAAAAAAGTCCAGGAAAATGTTCTTTTCATAAAGAAATTCCATATTTTATTTAATCTTCTATTAAATGTCATTTGTAAATCTACAAGGGGCAAAGTTGTGTAAATGGGGGTAGTAGTCCCACCGGACTATGCGTTTCGGCGTGTATTTACGCTTTCCTCATGGTCCGACCTTCCTGGACTTTTCTCCGCTGGATTTTTTTTTAGCGTTGCATTCAGATCCCTTGGATAAGAAAGCAACCTCCCTGTACGATGTCTGTTCATTTACATGGAACTACACCACGGCCCCCCGAGGAAGCTAACGAAACGTGTGCGTCGGGGCACGTTCTCCACACTGGCATCCACCTGAATACGGGTAATTATGTTTAACCTCTGTATCGCTGCACGCTAGATTGGGGAATAATTATGTTCCACTTTGTGATTTTGTCACTATAATGACTGTTTGACATTCCCCTGTTCCTGCAGCAGCACATATTCAATTCTTATTGATACTCTGAATGCCCACAAGGTATTTATGTGTTTGATATAAGACTATATGTCTATGGATGATTGTAACCTATGTGATGCCTCCTTTTGAGAATGCCATAGGATATTGGAATTTTCCCATATTTGGTGTCGGACCATAGTGCATTATGTCAGGTTCCCCTCCTGTATAAACGTACATGTGATTTATAAATTATTAAATGTGATGTATTTTTAATCTTGCTAATAATTTTTCTTGGAAAAATAAAAAAAACTTTTCTAATGCAAGATTTTAGCTTTGACGCATTCTTATTATATGTGCAGACTATGATTCCCAGTCTTCTCCTCTGTTTAATATGATTGTAACTTGGGTTTAGTCGATTAGAATAAGCAATGATTCTACATTCTGTCCCTTTTCGTTCTATTTATTGATGCTTGAGGATCCAGATCACATCTAACGAGCATCAAAGTATTGTGATAACACACCCGAGGAATGTTACATTTATATGTGGTATACATGTTTTCTATTGATGTAATGAAAGAATAATGGAAATTTGGGAAAGAAATTTAGACTTGGTTCATGTGATTTTATTATGTGCTCTTGTATATAATGTGTAATCATGGTACAGAGATACGGGCATTTAAACATTCAGCTGCCGGAGCCACTGAGCACAGTTTGGGCACAGTTTATGGATACACCATCACTTTCTATGATCGGAAAATCCATCAAAATGTATTTACATCAAGTAATAGACAAAACATTAATGTCAAGTTGCAGATATTTGCAAAAACTAAATTTCGAACAAGTGTGGACAGGTGAGCAGCTCCTTGCCACACAAGGTCAGTAACAATGGTGTGTATTGCGGCTTGTAGCTTATAGAAGTTTCGCTTGAAATGACTCATCAGTATTGATCCCTACTGAAGCATCTTGTAGCCTCCAGCGGCAGGGAAGGGCTCGCTCCTGTGGATGCTCTGTCCAGCCATTACCAGGCACAGATCACATCCCAGCAGTCTGCTGACAAGCCCGCAGGACAGCAGATTCCCACAGGGTTACTAACCTGCACAAGCAGTATCAACCAGAGGGTTCAATTAGGACACTTCACATTAAAGTGGCTCTTAACCCCAGGTTGAAATTTCAGGTTTGATCAGAGGTAATTGCTTTGTCTTCCCACCCTCCCCCCTCCCCAAACATTACTCTTGTAACTTCTGGGTAATTACAGATGCAGCCGAAAAATCCTCCCATGGATCTCATGGCAGATCTGCTACAAATTGTATGGCTTAGGCTGCTTTCACACTTGCGTTGTTTTCCTTCCGTTACAATCCGCCCTTTTGGAAAACAGCGGAATCCGTTAACGGATTCCGCTGTTTCCCATAGACTTGTATGGGTGACGGATTGTGCCAAAAAGACCTGCGTTGCTTCCGTTGGGCGACGCTCCATTGCTTCCGCCCAGCGGGAGGAACGCAGCATGTAACGTTGTTTTGAGCAGCGGAATCCTCAGGATTTCACTGCACATGCTCTTTTTTTTTTGGTTTGTTAAAATCAAAAACTTTATTTTGTCTTCGCGGTGGCCGAACGTTCAGCTGAGCGCCCGCACGCCAGCATGCTTGGCCGCCGGCAAGTGACAGCGCTCAGCTGAGCCACCGGCTATTGAGAGCGATCAGCTGATCGTTCACAATATAGTCTGCTGCCGGTAAAAAAACTGTAAAAAAAAAAAAAAAAAAAAAAGCTTTCCGTTGTTTTGTACGATCCGTAGCAGCCGTTGTGCCACTATATGCAACGCTACGGAGGCCGTCCAACGCAAGTGTGAAACTAGCCTTACACTGAGGGCTCATTCATGAGTTCCACTCAAAATACGACGGGCAAAATATATATATATAGGGTCCTTTAACATCCCAACCAAAGTTGTGGGGGGGGGGGGGGGGGTTTAAATCTGTACTGGTGTGGAAAGAAGGGAATTTTGTTTACTTACCGTAAATTCCTTTTCTTCTAGCTCTAATTGGGAGACCCAGACAATTGGGTGTATAGGCTATGCCTCCGGAGGCCGCACAAAGTATTACACTCAAAAGTGTTAAGCCCCTCCCCTTCTGCCTATACACCTCCGTGCTCCCACGGGCTCCTCAGTTTTGGTGCAAAAGCAAGAAGGAGGAAAAAGAATTATAAACTGGTTTAAAGTAACTTCAATCCGAAGGAATATCGGAGAACTGAAACCATTCAACATGAACAACATGTGTACACAAAAAAACAGGGGCGGGTGCTGGGTCTCCCAATTAGAGCTAGAAGAAAAGGAATTTACGGTAAGTAAACAAAATTCCCTTCTTCTTTGTCGCTCTATTGGGAGACCCAGACAATTGGGACGTCCAAAAGCAGTCCCTGGGTGGGTAAAATAATACCTCGTAAAAAGAGCCGTAAAACGGCCTCTTCCTACAGGTGGGCAACCGCCGCCTGAAGGACTCGTCTACCTAGGCTGGCATCCGCCGAAGCATAGGTATGCACCTGATAGTGCTTCGTGAAAGTGTGCAGGCTCGACCAGGTAGCCGCCTGACACACCTGCTGAGCCGTAGCCTGGTGCCTCAAAGCCCAGGACGCGCCCACGGCTCTGGTAGAATGGGCCTTCAGCCCTGAGGGAACCGGAAGCCCAGCCGAACGGTAAGCTTCGATAATTGGCTCCTTGATCCACCGAGCCAGGGTTGATTTGGAAGCCTGTGACCCTTTACGCTGGCCAGCGACAAGGACAAAGAGTGCATCCGAGCGGCGCAGGGGCGCCGTACGAGAAATGTAGAGTCTGAGTGCTCTCACCAGATCTAACAAGTGCAAATCCTTTTCACATTGGTGAACTGGATGAGGACAAAAAGAAGGTAAGGAGATATCCTGATTGAGATGAAAGGGGGATACCACCTTAGGGAGAAATTCCGGAACCGGACGCAGAACCACCTTGTCCTGGTGAAACACCAGGAAAGGGGCTTTGCATGACAGCGCTGCTAGCTCAGACACTCTCCGAAGTGAAGTGACTGCTACTAGAAAAACCACTTTCTGCGAAAGGCGTGAGAGAAATATCCCTCATTGGCTCGAATGGTGGTTTCTGAAGAACCGTCAGCACCCTGTTCAGATCCCAGGGTTCTAACGGCCGCTTGTAAGGAGGGATGATGTGACAAACCCCCTGCAGGAACGTGCGTACCTGTGGAAGTCTGGCTAGGCGCTTCTGGAAAAACACAGAGAGCGCCGAGACTTGTCCCTTAAGGGAGCTGAGCGACAAACCCTTTTCCAGTCCAGATTGAAGGAAGGACAGAAAAGTGGGCAAAGCAAAAGGCCAGGGAGAAATACCCTGAGCAGAGCACCACGACAGGAACATTTTCCACGTCCTGTGGTAGATCTTGGCGGACGTTGGTTTCCTAGCTTGTCTCATAGTGGCAATGACGTCTTGAGATAACCCTGAAGACGCTAGGATCCAGGACTCAATGGCCACACAGTCAGGTTGAGGGCCGCAGAATTCAGATGGAAAAACGGCCCTTGAGATAGCAAGTCTGGTCGGTCTGGTAGTGCCCACGGTTGGCCGACCGTGAGATGCCACAGATCCGGGTACCACGACCGCCTCGGCCAGTCTGGAGCGACGAGGATGACGCGGCGGCAGTCGGCCCTGATCTTGCGTAACACTCTGGGCAACAGTGCCAGCGGAGGAAACACATAAGGGAGCTGAAACTGCGACCAATCCTGAACTAAGGCGTCTGCCGCCAGAGCTCTGGGATCTTGAGACCGTGCCATGAACGCTGGTACCTTGTTGTTGTGCCGGGACGCCATGAAATCGACGTCCGGCACCCCCCAGCGGCAACAGATCTCCTGAAATACGTCCGGGTGAAGGGACCATTCCCCTGCGTCCATGCCCTGGCGACTGAGATAATCTGCTTCCCAGTTTTCCACGCCTGGAATGTGAACTGTGGAGATGGTGGAGGCCGTGGCTTCCACCCACAGTAGAATCCGCCGGACTTCCTGGAAGGCTTGCCGACTGCGTGTGCCGCCTTGGTGGTTGATGTATGCCACCGCTGTGGAATTGTCTGACTGAATTCTGATCTGCTTGCCTTCCAGCCACTGCTGGAACGCTTTCAGGGCAAGATACACTGCCCGTATTTCCAGAACATTGATCTGAAGCGAGGACTCTTGCTGGGTCCACGTACCCTGAGCCCTGTGGTGGAGAAAAACCGCTCCCCACCCTGACAGACTCGTGTCCGTCGTGACCACCTCCCAGGATGGGGGTAGGAAGGATTTCCCCTTTCGATAATGAAGTGGGAAGAAGCCACCACCGAAGGGAAGCTTTGGTCGCCTGCGAGAGGGAGACGTTCTTGTCGAGGGACGTCGGCTTCCTGTCCCATTTGCGAAGGATGTCCCATTGAAGAGGACGCAGGTGAAACTGCGCGAAAGGAACTGCCTCCATTGCTGCCACCATCTTCCCCAGGAAGTGCATGAGGCGTCACAAGGTGTGTGACCGACCTTGAAGAAGAGATTGTACCCCTGTCTGTAGTGACCGCTGCTTGATCAGCGGAAGCTTCACTATCGCTGAGAGGGTATGAAACTCCATGCCAAGGTATGTCAGCGATTGGGCCGGTGTCAGATTTGACTTTGGAAAATTGATGATCCACCCGAAACTCTGGAGAGTCTCCAGGGTAGCGTCGAGGCTGTGTTGGCATGCCTCTAGAGAGGGTGCCTTGCTCAACAGATCGTCCAAGTACGGGATCACCGAGTGACCCTGAGAGTGGAGGACCGCTACTACAGTAGCCATAACCTTGGTGACAACCCTTGGGGCTGTCGCCAGGCCGAACGGCAGTGCCGCGAACTGAAGGTGTTCGTCTCCTATGGCGAAGCGCAAGAAGCGCTGATGCTCTGGAGCAATTGGTACGTGGAGATAAGCATCCTTGATATTGATCGATGCTAGGAAATCTCCTTGGGACATTGAGGCGATGACGGAGCGGAGGGATTCCATCCGGAACCGCCTGGTCTTTACGTGTTTGTTGAGAAGTTTCAGGTCCAGGACAGGTCGAAAAGACCCGTCCTTCTTTGGGACCACAAACAAGTTGGAGTAAAAACCGTGGCCCTGTTGCTGAAGAGGAACAGGGACCACCACTCCTTCTGCCTTCAGAATGCCCAGCGCCTGCAGAAGAGCCTCGGCTCGCTCGGGAGGCGGGGATGCCCTGAAGAATCGAGTCGGGGGACGAGAGGTGAACTCTATCTTGTAACCGTGAGACAGACTGTCTCTCACCCAACGGTCTTTTACCCGTGGCAGCCAGGTGTCACAAAAGCGGGAGAGCCTGCCACCGACCGAGGATGCGGAGTGAGGATGCCGAAAGTCATGAGGAAGCCGCTTTGGTAGCGGCACCTCCGGTGGTCTGTTTAGGACGTGACTTAGACCGCCATGCATCAGAGTTCCTTTGATCTTTCTGAGGCCTTTTGGACGAGGAGAATTGGGACCTGCCCGCGCCCCGAAAGGACCGAAACCTCGACTGCCCCTTCCTCTGTTGGGGTATGTTCGGTTTGGGCTGGGGTAAGGATGTATCCTTTCCCTTGGATTGTTTGATGATTTCATCTAAACGCTCGCCAAACAATCGTTCGCCCGAAATTGGCAAACTGGTTAAGCGCTTTTTGGAAACAGAATCTGCCTTCCATTCCCGTAGCCACAAGGCCCTGCGGAGTACCACCGAATTGGCGGCTGCAACCGCCGTACGGCTCGCAGAGTCCAGGACAGCATTAATAGCGTAAGACGCAAATGCCGACGTCTGAGTGGTTATGGACGCCACCTGTGGCGCGGACGTGCGTGTGGCTGCGTCAATTTGCGCTTGACCTGCTGAGATAGCTTGTAGCGCCCATACGGCTGCGAATGCTGGGGCAAAAGAAGCGCCGATAGCTTCATAGATGGATTTCAACCAGAGCTCCATCTGCCTGTCAGTGGCATCTTTGAGTGAAGCCCCATCTTCCACTGCAAGTATGGATCTAGCTGCCAGTCTGGAGATTGGAGGATCCACCTTGGGACACTGAGTCCAGCCCTTGACCACGTCAGGGGGGAAAGGGTAACGTGTATCCTTAAGGCGCTTAGAAAAACGCTTATCTGGACAAGCATGGTGATTCTGGACTGCCTCTCTGAAATCAGAGTGGTCCAGAAACATACTTGGTGTACGCTTGGGAAACCTGAAACGGAATTTCTCCTGCAGGGAAGCCGACTCCTCCGCCGGAGGAGCTGAGGGAGAAATATCCAACATACGATTGATGGACGCAATAAGGTCGTTCACTATGGCGTCCCCGTCCGGAGTATCAAGATTGAGAGCGGCCTCAGGATCAGAATCCTGATCAGCTACCTCCGCTTCATCAACTCGCGATTCCCCTCACTGAGACCCTGAACAATATGATGATGTCGAGGGAAAATCTAAGCGAGCTCGCTTAGTCGGTCTGGGGCTGGGGTCTGTGTCAGAACCCTCAGCTTGGGATCCATGAGATACCCCGGGAGGACATTGTTGGTCCAGCTGAGGTGGGCCCGGGAACAAAGAATCAACAGAGTCCCTGTGCTGAGATACCTGCCTGGACTGCAAGGCTTCTAGTATCTTAGCCATAGTCTCAGAGAGTTTTGCAAACTCCGTCCCTGTCACCTGAACAGTGTTAGCAGGTGGCTCCCCCTGGGCCCCCCCTAGCAGAGGCTCTGGCTGAGCAAGTGCCACAGGGGCCGAACAGTGCAGACAATGAGGGTCAGTGGAACCTGCCGGTAGCGGGGTCGTACGTGCGGCGCAGGCAACATAATAAGCCTGTGTTTTGGCACCCCTGCCTTTCGTGGGCGCCATGCTATTATCTTCCCTGAGCAACACAATAGGGTATATAGCCAGAAATCAACTGTGCACTATACAGTGTAAAATAAACATATAATGTTACACTACTGCACAATGGGGCTAGCACCACAGGTGCTGCTTACCACCCGCTTAAAGCGGTTGTGAGGCCACCAGAGTCCCTGCCTGGGTCTCCCAGATTTTGTCCCCCTCTGCAGCGTCCGAGGAGCTGACAGGAATGCGTCCTGAGGAGAGGAGGGAGTCGTGGGCGTGACCCAGAAAGAGCAGGAACTGGTTCCTGCACTGTGCACAGTGAGGGGAGTGGAGTATGCAAGGCATGCTCCAGCCCTCAGTGCTGCTCGTTCTATGCAGCGTCCCGCCCTTCCCCTGCCTGTCAGGGCTATGGGCGGGAGGAAAGGAAACTAGGCCGCAAAAAGCCGGGGACTCTAGTAATAAACGCGGCCGCCGTAAAAGCGCGGCCGGCGTGGAAGTCCCCGGCGCACTACAAGTCCCAGCCGCGCTGCAGTATTTCCAAGGCAGCGGCGGTCAATGCGGCAGTCCCTATACATAAACACACTCAGCAACGCTGAGTGTGTAATGGCACATATTAACCCGGTCAGCTCCGCGGTCCCCGATGCACTAGCACACCCAGCAAAGCTGTAGTGTTGCTGTGCGCGGTCCCCACGGGGACACAGAGTACCTCCAAGTAGCAGGGCCATGTCCCTGAACGATACCCGGCTCCTATCCAGCAGGCTCCACAGGAGTTGTGGATGAAGCACGGTCTCAGTGCCTGAAGACCGATAGGATCCCACTTCCACCAGAACCCTGAGGGGGATGGGGAAGGAAAACAGCATGTGGGCTCCAGCCTCCGTACCCGCAATGGATACCTCAACCTTAACAACACCGCCGACAAGAGTGGGGTGAGAAGGGAGCATGCTGGGGGTCCTATATGGGCCCACTTTTCTTCCATCCGACATGGTCAGCAGCTGCTGCTGACCAATCTGTGGAGCTGTGCGTGCGTGTCTGACCTCCTTCGCACAAAGCAAAAAACTGAGGAGCCCGTGGGAGCACGGGGGTGTATAGGCAGAAGGGGAGGGGCTTAACACTTTTGAGTGTAATACTTTGTGCGGCCTCCGGAGGCATAGCCTATACACCCAATTGTCTGGGTCTCCCAATAGAGCGACAAAGAAACTATTAATTCATATTGTACAATATTCATCTCAATTGTTTCTGGGTAAAGCCAAAGACTTATCAGCAGCCCAGCGTACAGTGAAGTGCTGCAAATCTGTGGGGTGAAATGCTTCAACCACAAAAGCTCAATTCCAGTTTTCACTTCGCATAAAGTGCTGCCTTATCGTTAGATCACTTTGTAATCTATTGGGGTGAGGTCTCTGGGACACCTACTGATCCTAAAAATGAAGCACCTGATGACTATTTATTGTCTTTTCCTGTAAATTGACACTCCTGGCCTCCAAGTGCTTCAGGAAATTATTATAGCGCCATTTATTCCATGGCGCTTTACATGTGAAAAGGGTGCATTCACAGACACGTACAATAATTGTGAACATTTCAAGGCACAGACTGGTAGAGGAGGAGAAGACCCTGCCCAGGAGGGCTCGCAGTCCACAAGGGATGGGTGAGGATACATTAGGTGAGGGTAGAGCTGGTCATGCAACACTGTGCTGGACTGAGGGATATTGCAGTTTGTAGGCTTGTCGGAATAGGTGGGTCTACAGGTTCCTTTTGAAGGGGTTTCTACAGTAGGCGATAGTCTGATGTGTTGGGGTAGAGAGTTCCAGGGTACGGGGGAAGGCACGGGAGAAATCTTGTACGCGATTGTGGGAAGATGAGATAAGAGGGGAGAAGGAGATCTTGTGAGGATCGGAGGTTGCGTGCAGATAAGTACCGGAAGACTAGGTCACAGATGTATGGAGGAAACAGGTTGTGGATGGCTTTTTATATCATGGTTAGGGTTTTGAAACTGAGTCTTTTGGAAATAGGAAGCCAGTAAGGAAACTGGCAAAGAGGAGAGGCGGGGGAATAGCGGGGGGAGAGGTGGATTAGTCCAGCAGCAGAATTTAGGATAAATTGGAGAGGAGTAAAGCGGGCTTTACACGCTACGATATTTCTAGCAATTGCTAGCGATATCGTACACAAAAGCACCCGCCCCCGTCGTGCATGCGATAGTGTGATCGCTGCCGCAGCGAACATTATCGCTATGGCAGCGTCACACGCACCTACCTGGTCGGTGGCGTCGCTGTGACTGCCGAACAATCCCTCCCTCAAGGGGGAGGTGCGTTGGGCATCACGGCGACGTCACTAAGCGGCCGGCCAATCAAAGCGGAGTGGCGGAGATGAGCGGGAAGAACATCCCGCCCACCTCCTTCCTTCCTCATTGCGGGCGGGACGCAGGTAAGGTGAGGTTCCTCGCTCCTGCGGTGTCACACACAGCGATGTGTGCTGCCGCAGGAACGAGGAACAACATCTATAAACAACCATTAACAATTTTTGGTTTTAGGACGACCTCTCCATGGTGAACGATTTTCACCACTTTAGAGGACGTTTAAGGTCGCTGGTAAGTGTTACACGCTGCAATATCGTTAATGACGCCGAATGTGCGTCACTAACAACGTGACCCCGACGATAAAACATTAACGATATCGTAGCGTGTAAAGCCCCCTTAAGTGTTTAAAAGGAGGCCACAGAGCAAGAGGTTACAGTAGTCCAGGCGGGAGATAATGAGAGCACGTACTGGTGTTTTTCCAGATTCTACCAGTGAATAGGGGCCTAGAGTGCCTTCAGACTAGTATGGTTCTCAAACATTGGACCTCCACTCATCAATACAGAACCCTCAGCACTGGGTCAATGAACTACTACAAAAGGGATTTTATTCATTAAGGTACTACAACCTATGCTACCTCACAGATTATATTTTATTTTTTGGCTCAGTGGTTAGTACTGTTGCTTAGCAGCGCTGGGGTCCAAGGTTTAAATCCCACCAAGGACAACATCTGCAAGTAGTTTGTACGTTCTTCCCTTGTTTGCAAAAAAAGATTGGTCCAAAAATTCCAGGTGAGAGGTGTAAGAAGATTGTTGATGAAGTTAAGAGTGACAACAATTTTGTCTGATGCATTTTTTGGAGTTTTGCGTGAAATTATTTTCAATTTTTTCTGTGATGTTCCAATACACACAAATTGTTTTTATTCGTCAACGTGTTTCGGAACAATTTCTCCTTCTTCAGGACGGAAATGACATGTAATTTTTGTGGCCTGAAGAAGGGGAAATTGTTCTCAGAAACGTGTCAATGCATTAAAATCTCCAAGTTCGATCCTCTGGATCTGGATTCTTTACATGGCAGTGTGGCTTTATGTTATTTCTTGCTTCCTATGGATTACGTCTTCCAGGGGTGCTGCGGTAGCCGGTTCATGCTATACTTGTAGTTATGGCTTCTCACAACTACCCCAGGTTAGTGTAACTGCCCCTTCCATGGACCCTCACTATCCCCACATAAGACCCTATTACACTTCTTTATTTCTCAAGTGTATACCTCCATCTTTTTCAGAGGAAGGCACCCTGATATTTAATGATCGGCGCCCCCACTCACCTGTGACTAGAAGTCCCTCATGTAAGAAAAAAAAAACAAGTCAAGGTAATTATAATATTCTATACTCCCAAAGAAACCTGTCCATTCACTACGACGGGCGGCACGGTCGCTCAGTGGTTAGCACTGCAGTCTTGCAGCGCTGGGGTTCTGGGTTCTAATCCCACTAAGGACAACATCTGAAAGGAGTTTGTATGTTCTCCCCGTGTTTGCGTGGGTTTCCTCCGGGTTCTCCAGTTTCTTCCCACACTCCAAAAACATACAAATAGGGACTTCAGATTGTGAGCCCCAATGGGGACAGTGTTGCCAATGTATGTAAAGCGCTATGGAATTAATAGCGCTATATACCGAATTTTTCACTTTATAAGATGCACCTGATTATAAGACGCACCCCCAAATTTGGTGAAGGAAAAGAGATTTTTTTTAATGTTAAATGGGGTCCATCTTATAATGCCAGTGTCCGTCTAACAATTCATATAGGGTATATGTCCCTCATAGCCCCCCCATCATAAAATTAGCCTCCCTTAATCTGGATATGGCCCCCTTATATTGAATATAGCCCCCTTGTGCTGGGACATGTCCCCCTGTGCTGCCCATGGCCCCTATAGATGGCACACCTCCCCTGTGTTTGATATGCCCCCCATACTGCTGCCCATAATAAAATAAAACACTCTTTCCTCACCTTCTCAGTGCTGTAATCCCTGTGTCTCCCTCCGTGGGGTTGAGCTCCGGCCTCCTCCACTTCCTGGTTCTTGCTGCCGGTCATGTGATCGGCACGGCAGAGTGATATCATCTCTGTGTGCCTTATCACAGACAGCAGCAGCAGGAGACCGGGAGATCAGCGCTGGAGGTAAGCAAAGCTTTATTTATTTTACTATGGGCAGCAGTATGGGGGCCATATCTAATACAGGGGGGGGAGTCATGTGCGATCAAAGGGAGCACAGGCACATATAATATGCCCCGCTGCCCCAGCCCATCAGCGCAATGCGGTTTCAGCACCACGCTTCTGATGGACAGCGGCTGTGCATATTATATGAGCAGGAGATCTAACGATGCCGCCCGCAGCCTTCACCTGCCCCCAGCACCACTCCAGAGCGGACCCTGCAATAAAATAAACTGGTACTCATACCACTAATCTGAATAGTAAAATAGTCTGGTGGAAGTTGTCAAAAAGCTCCTGTCACAATTCTCTGGGCACACTGGTCACAAAAAATGGGTCCATGTTCCTATGATATTAAACATTATCTGCATTACCTGTGATCTTAGAATAATCAGGTAGACTCTTACCTGGTGCGATACACCCTCATCTGCTACCAGCTTTCTAAACACGGCTTCTGCTATTGGAGATCGACAGATGTTACCTGCAAGAAATATATAAATTAGGACCTATGAGAGATGTGGAGGCACGTTTGGAAGAAAACAGAAATTATTTCCCTTATTTTTCACAACTCCTTTAACTCCTAATTACTCCATGATACATAAATCCATCACAGAGTGTTGGGATGTGTGGAGCCAGCTCAGGGGGTGAGCCCGCAGAACAAAGGGCAGGTAGCGGCTGTGTAAAACAGCAACCGCCTCAAAGAGCATCAACTGGTGCTAACTGCTGAGATGCCACATCCTGGGAACATGATCATTCTGAACCTCTATCACAGTCCCCGTGTGCATTGAGTGCAGAGGCCCCCGAGGGTTCCCAATACAGTGAAGCTCAGCCACAGGCTGCAGAGGGCAAAACGATCTGTGATATACATTGTGATACTGAAGCGCCGTAGCACAAGCAAATATACGTAGCTTTAAGTTTGTTATGGGGCCTAAAAGTGTAATATGGGAAAAAAAAATAATTAATGAATAGTAGCATTACAAAATTAAAGCAATTTTAAAATCAGCCCCTAGTAGAAGATATGTGGAAAAAAAAAATCAATCAGAATGAAAACAGGGGTTCCCTTGCCGGTTTCCCATACTGGTACTAACCTGACTTCAACCTGGACTGGCAGCACCTTTACAAATGTGAACAGGTGCGTATCTGTACATGATGTGAAATATATGAGGGAAAAAAAAGGAACTGTCGCACACTGCAAAACCACAATAAATTCTACCTAATAAAAATATTTTTGGAGGTATTTAGAATATTATAATGGCCATTGTAATACTAGCCCAGCGCCCCTTCATGGCACCCTCCTTTTTTTTTTATAGTATTTTTTTCTAGTATTACAATGGCCATTTTAATATTCTAAATATCGCCAAAAATATTTTATTAGGTAGAATTTATTGTGGTTTTGCAGTGTGCGACAGTTCCTTTTTTCCCTCATATTTCACATCACGTACAGATACGCATCTGTTCACATTTGTAAAGGTGCTGCCAGTCCAGTTTGAAGTCAGGTTAGTACCAGTGTGGGAGACCGGCAAGGGAACCCCTGTTTTCATTATATATTGCATGTAAGGAGTGGTGCTCTGTTTGCTGGATTTGCACCCCAGCTCCTGGCAGCTTCATTGGCCTTATCTGTGTTCACCCGCTGATCTTATAGGTTTTTAAAGCCCAGAAAAATAGAAAACAAATCTTTATTTTTATATCGCGCTAACATATTCCGCAGCGCTTTACATGCATTAGGAACACTGTCCCCAATGGGGCTCACAATCTAAAGTCCCTATCAGTATGTTTTTGGAGTGTGGGAGACAGCCCACGCAAACACGGGAGAACATACAAACTCCTTGCAGATGGTGTCCTTGGTGGGATTCGAACCCAGGACCCCAGCGCTGCAAGACTGCAGTGCCAACCACTGAGCCACCACAAGACTACAGTGCTAACCACTGAGCCACAGGGAGCCGGCACTGACAGCTGAGAGCGGTGGACGCAGGTAATGAAGGTAAATATCGGGTAACCAAAGGAAGGGCTTCTTGGTTACCCGCTGTTTACCGTGGTTACCAGAGTCCGCAGAAGCCGGCTCCCTGCTGCCTGCACACGTAGCAGAGTACACATCGGGTAATTAACCCGATATGTACTGTGGCTAGGTGTGCAGGGACCCAGCACTAAGCGGTGTGCGCTGGTAACCAAGGTAAATATCGGGTTAGTTACCCGATATTTACCTTAGTTACCCAGCGCAGCATGCTTCGTGTAGTGACGCTCCAGCGATCCCTGCCAGGTCAGGTTGCTGGTGGGATCGCTGGAGCGTCGCTTAGTGTGACATCTCACCAGCGACCTCCTAGCAACTTACCAGCGATCCCTATCAGGTTGTATCGTTGTTGGGATCGCTGGTAAGTTGTTTAGTGTGACTGGGCCTTTAGCCTCATACAGCATGGTCTGTGAGGCGATCTGTAGCTCAGTAACACAGGGTTGTTATGGTGATGACTCAGGGTTACTATGGCAGCCATTGGGTCCCTGTGATTCTTCTCCCTGCCTCCTGAATGCTGTAATCGCATTGATCGCAGCATTTAGGGAGTTAAACTGCTGGGAGCAACGTGGGCACCACTGCGGGAAATGAGAGCCGGGTCCTGGCTGTAACATCATCCAGAGATCTGGCGGCGATCACGGGGGTACAGCACCTGAAGCCAGCGAGCTCCATGAGTTAAACAAAAAAAAAAAAAAAAAAAAGAAGTGAAAAAAACTCAAACGCAATAAAAAAAAAATGCTATTTTTTCACCTGCTTTTTTTTGCATTAAAGAAGTATACAAAAAAGCATCGTGGGCACGTAGCCTTACGCAATAAAAATGTATGGACCCTAAAATGCTAAAACAAGACCTCACGGCTCATCAATGGAAAAACAGGAGTTACCGGTCTCAGAAAATAGCAACACAAACCATTTTTTTTCAGAATGCAGTTTGGATGTTTTTTCATTTTTAGCCAAAAGTAAAAAATAGTACAAATTCTGCACGGCCAGAATCAGGTCATGTCTCCAGGACATTTTACATGACAAAACCCAAGGACCGCGGCGGACTGGAAGGTTTCCACTGCACTCGGCTTCTCACCGCCCCGCAATACATTATATGGGTGGCACGGTGGCTCAGTGGTTAGCACTCCAGTCTTGCAGCACTGGGGTCCTGGGTTCAAATCCCACCAAGGACATCATCTGTGAGGAGTTTGTATGTTCTCCTCGTGTTTGCGTGGGTTTCCTCCGGGTTCTCCGGTTTCCTCCCACATTCCAAAAACATTCAGATAGGGACTCTAGATTGTGAGCCCCAATGGGGACAGTGTTCCTGATGTATGTAAAGCGCTGTGGAATAGCACTATATAAATGAATAAATATTATTATATTATATGGTAACATGAACAGCGCGGTCACAACTCGCCACACCCCCAAAAATAAAATAATAATAAAAGTTTTGGAAAAAATTGAGGAAAATTAAAACATAAAACATCGCATTATATTAAGCACTGCCATTAATATAGGATTTCTGCACTAGAAGGAAGGAGACCCCGGACACCCTGACTTCATACAGCAGAGACCTATGGAGGGTGCAGGAAGCGGCCGGTACAGCCCACACTTGCCCGTCCCCACACACACACTCACCGAGGCACACAAACAGAACAGACTTGCTCCCGGCCGCCGCCATGTCTTCTTATTCCGCCGCCGCCGCGCTCTGCCCGGACTTTCACAGCACAAGCTGTAGAAGTCTCACATTACCGGAAACGCGTCACTTTACGGCACTTAACTTCAACACACACCGCCTGACTGGTGGCTGACGTCATTGTGCGCTGTCAGTGATGGCACCACGTGACTCCTCCAGCAGGTCACATGGTGTAGCATGTAAATAAAAGGTTCCGGATCACGTGACGGAGGGCGGGGTTGTGTGGCAGGTGTGAGCCCCGCCTCCTCGGCGCTCACCTGTATGCTGGGCGTGGTGCTCACGGGACGGGGGAGAAGCGGCGCTGAGCTGTGAGTGCAGCTCCGGAGGAGAGACTGATGCGCAACAAGTGAGTACGAGTCTGGACAGGAAGGGCTGGGTACCGGCTATCTGATCAATGGCAGATGATGTGCCTAGGTATCCATGTCACATCCACCAGTGATGACTGTCAACACCTGCAGGGCAGCTATGGTGGCCATTGGTTGTCACCCAGCCTTCCCAGACAATCTGATGTGGAATTGGGAAAATTAAAATGAATGCACCCCCCTCCTTGTTTGACCCCTTTCTCTGCGCTCCCCTTTTTGTATGCCCCCTTTCTGCGCCCCCACAGATCACTTGTGTTCACCTGGTGGATGTGTACCAGAAAAATGTAAACAGATCCCATTAAGATGATAAATGGATACCTATGATCAGTGAGGGTCTGACAATCCCGGGGATGGGGGGTCCCTTGTGAGTGTACCGCCCCCGTGCCAGCGGCCGAGCCGCTCGGATCCGGCGCTGCGGTGGCTCGAGGGGTCTCCGGCCCTGGGGGGTTCACGCGGACACTCGAATTCAAAAGAGAGGGGATTGATATGTACAGGGGATGTGTAAGTTTGTGACGCCACCCACCGTGTGTGGTAATGTAGGAGACCACCCTTGCTGTTGGGGGAGCCCGGTGGCGATGGTGTAGCAGCAGGATGTTTAACCCCTCCGTGGGTAGGGGGTTTATGCCCCGGGGACCGTTGGTTGTTGGTGATTGGGGTGCCGTTGGGTAGAGGAAGAGGGGCTTTTCAGCGTACTCACTCAGTCCAAGAATAACAACTTTGACAGCTTGTAAACCAGAAATCTGAGCACCGCTGCAGCATGGAGGGAGCACATGTGGATCAGTGCCCTGGGTGTTGCTGTTAGCCTGTGGCCTTTTCTGTGGCACCTTGTCACTAGTTGGACCCTCAAACTTGAAACTATCGGGTCCCGCTCTCACCCGTATGGCTAACGGAGTGAGCTTGCTCTCAGGGTTCACGCGTAGGATTTCTTTGGACTGTATTTGGGAAAGTCCTATCCCATCGGTGCGTTAGTACCCCGATTTTTGGAGCGGGTTGGGAATGAATCTTGAAGTCTTCACCCCCGTTGAGTAAATTCCCGGGACGCGTGAAGCTACTTCCCGGCCTAGGGTCCACGTACCCCGTCGTGCCCTGGCCCCTGCCCAATGATGGCTCAAGGCCGCCGGCTGCCCTCCTCGGCAGTCCATGCCCCTTGACACGATCCCCCTACGACCTGGGTTCCAGCTCCTACCAGACCCAGACCAACATCTGACACCTAGTAAACTCCAGGAGTCCTGCTCCGGACCAGAGACCTCTCCCTCTCAGAGTCACACTCTACCTCCTACTCCTTCCACTCCTGTTTCACTTCTGTCACTTTCTCACTTCTCCCTACCAACCCCCCATATGGGCGGCCCTATTCCCTTCAGGCCTCCAATGGTGTCTGGTGGGTTCGATGCAAAGTGTTCCTAGGATTTTTACTGGCTAAGCTGTTAGCAACACCAATGGACCAGGATCCGTAACCAAGGAGGATGCGGATACTGTGCAAAAGGGTAGATTGCACAATACCCTGTGACGACCTGATAGGCCAGGGCGTCACATGAGCAGCCTCCATTCAAGTCTATGGGAGCGGCTGTGCACCCCTGTCACCTGCGCTCTCCTGAACAATGAATGGAGGGTCTGTTCTGCAGCCACACCACTGCTCCAGGCACATTGTCGGGGGTCCGAGGGATCAGAACCCATAGTGACCTTACATTTATCACTAGGGTTGGTGTGACTCAATTCCATTTTACAGACATACATACATACATACATACATACATACATACATACATACATACATTATATGCGCACGCTTGATGATCCGGACCATTGCCAATGATGGAGCATGTGATCAGATCGGTAGATCCTCCATTGTTCACAACTGCATCATTAGTAGATTCAGTCAGAAATGCTGGAGAAAGAAGACTTGTCTACCAGTATTTTTTTGGTAGAATGATGGAGACCTGACAGACCCCAATAAACTTATTAGGGTCAATCACTGTATATAATCTTGTTTTTCTGGCCTCAATAGCAAGAAAAAAAAAAAAAAAAAAGAGAGAACCGGCACAACGTGACCCCGACCTCAGAGGTGGCAGTGATTTATCACCTGCTCTGTTTCATCCAAGGCTATACAGCTTGGAGTTGGAAAATCTGCATAAAATTGATGATCTGGTCCAAATGCTCACTAACCTAATAATAACTCGGTGTGGCGCCCTGGACAAGCCAGGGGCCACAGAGAACACCTACACTCCCGGTCAGGCACTCCAAAGTCAGACACAAAACCCTTGTTGCCTTCCTCCAGGGGCTGATGTTCACACCAGGGGGTGGGCCAGGCGGTTGGCCCAGCCCACCGAGGAGTTCACAGCCCTGGAGGCGGGAAAAGTACAGAGATTAGTTTTGGAGGTGAAAGAGAGAGGAAGGAAAGTGGTAGTGGAGCAACTATCTGACAGCGTCCGGGTGTGTGGCCCGGGCGGTACAGCAAGGTTGGCAGACGGTGGTGACCGTCTGCAGGAGTGGCCTATCGGAGTTTACCGTAAGGATCGTGGACGGGCGGTGGCCCGGCGGTACCGGACCGGTACACACAGAGAAGTCAGCACCATCTGGCAGGGGCTTACGGACCCCGGCAAGGCTAGGAGTCGCCGTGAATTTGCCAAATCCGTCAGCGAAGGGAACCTCCTGGGTTTCCCAGCAGCCAAGTCCCGACAGAAGGCAACAGTCCAACCGTGAGTGGGAAACACAGCCACCGCCAAGGCTACCGTTCCCAGGGCCAGAGCCTGCGGGCAAAAGGGGCTCCTCCAGCCCATATCCAAGCTGAGGAGCGGGTTACCGGTGGGAACCCATCGGAACCGTTTACCGTACATAGGTGCAGGGAAAGGCAGTCACCATCAACCTGCCGGGAGAAAACACCGCAGCCGTCTGTGGGACCCGTCCATCCAGCCGTGTGTTTTACCGAGAACTGTGGGGAGATAAGGTATGCACACCAGTGACTATGTAAGGGGAATACATGAAATAGCAGAAACTGCTGTGTGAATACTGACTTGAAAAATCCAATAGCCATATGTAAAAGTGAAAATGTGAAAAATGGAATCTACATTACTGCCATGAACATATGAATCAAGAGAAATTTAGCTACTGAATTGATCAATGCAACAGAGCCCCAACACTACGCCAAAGTATTTCTCTACGTTGGGGTCCCTAGCTTGTGTGTGACCTCTCATGCAGTTAAAAAACTTACCGTGTATGGGACGCTGAGACCCAGGCTATTTATGCGTATGATATGGATTGGCAATAGGTGTGTATGGGGAGGGTTCACAAACGAAAAACTACTAACAATAAGGAATAACGTTTGGAACACCATTCTAAGTCTGAACTGGGTGCAAAAACCTAAAAAAACATCACTATGGGGAGATAAGGTATGCACACCAGTGACTATGTAAGGGGAATACATGAAATAGCAGAAACTGCTGTGTGAATACTGACTTGAAATATCCAATAGCTATATGTAAGAGTGAAAATGTGAAAAATGGAATCTGCATTACTGCCATGAACATATGAATCAAGAGAAATTTAGCTACTGAATTGATCAATGCAATAGAGCCCCAACCGAGAACTGTGTCCTCATCATTGGCTGAGTGAGTACCACTGTGCCGTGCGGCACAGCGCTGCCCCCGCGACCCTGCACCTCACCAGGCCCTGTAACCCGCCTGTCATCCATCCCTACCCAATCACCGGGCCTCGGGACAACCAACCCCCTACCCACGGAGGGGAGAACTAACATCAAAGCTGCTCCCTGTCACCGCTCCCGGGATCCCCGTCTAGAGCAGCGGTGGTGTCACCAATCTCACCACAACCGTGGGTGGAGTCACGGACAATATCCAATCCCCACAATCAAACGCCCTTTTCACTCACGGGCGAGGAGCGCCGCTCGAGTCCCCGGGATCCGGCCCACCGCTCGAGCCACCACCGAGCAGCAGCAGCCGGACCCGAGCAGTGGGTGAGCGCAGCGTCCCCTCCTCCGCTCGCGACAACTGCACAGTGTGTCTGACTTGTATACTGCTCCTCGTCAGATTTACAGTCCACATCCCCAAATTTCAGTTGTCCCTGAGCTGGTGGGTGGAGACAAACTGCTATGATGTCTCCCATACCTAGCACACAGATATGAGGGATTCGTGCTCCCCTGTCTTTGTACTACACAGCATGGACAACATTATACAGCAGTACCGAGCAGTGTAACTGTGAATCCAGTGCTGAGGTGAGAGAAACACTTACTAGAAAATTGTAACACAATCTGTGTTTGCATCTCTCACTGCCTCTCACTTTGCTCCCATCTCTGTAGTTTCAATAGGCATCTGTAATTTATAGTGAGCTGGCAATTTTTTATTTTTTTTTTTGTATCAAAATTGCTTTTAGCTGCCCTTCAGAGTGACAAGGTCAAGAGGAGGAGAAGAGGCTCCTAAGTGGAGAAAAAAACCCAGATTTCTCTGATACTGTCATGGCTGAAAGTGTTGGCACAATTGAAAATATTCCAGGAAATTATTGCAATTACACAGCACTATAAAAAAAACAAACTGAGATTATGTCCGCTTTGCCCTTTTTCTCACACAACCAACCCCCCCCCCCCCCCCCAGAAAAAAAAATGAACTGGACGGTATTTTTGCCACCTCTCCAAATTGTGGTTAAACTACTTTTTCAAGCATGTGAGACTTGTTCAAACCACATGTGGTAAATGACAGGTATGGGCAATATGAAAATCACACGTGAAACAAGATATAAAGGGGAGAGGTTGACTCAATCTTTGCATTGTGTGTCTGTGTGTGCCACTCTAAGCTTGGAAAACGGAAAGAGGAGAAGGGAACTGTCTGAGGACTTGAGAATCAAAATGGTTGAATAATATAACAATCTCAAGGCTATAAAGGGTACTTTACACACTGCGACATCGCTAGCGATCTCATTAGCGATGTGAAATTCTAGATCGCAAGTGCGATCTTTCGAGATCGCACATAGGTCGTTTTACGCATGTGCGATCTCGAAAGATCGCACTTGCGATCTAGAATTTCACATCGCTAGCGATGTCGCAGTGTGTAAAGTACCCTTAAGTCCATCTCTAGAGATCTTGATATTTTTAGTCCAAGGTGTGCAACATAATCAAGACATTTATAACCAATGGTACTGCAGCTAATCTCTGGATGTGGAAGGCAGAGAAAAATTGATGAAAGGTTGCAACCCATGATAGTCCGAAGGATTGATAAGTAGTCGCAAACTCGTTCCAAAGAAACACAAGCTGTCCTGCAGGTCCAGGGGCATCAGTGTCAGCGCAAACTATCCGTCCAAATGAAACATTATGGAAGGAGACCTAGGAGAACCCCACTGCTGACAGACCTAAAAAAGCTAGACTGCAGTTTGCCAAAATTCTCTTGTGGACAGATGAGACCAAGATAAAACTTTTTTTTTAGTAAAGCACATCATTCTACTGATTACCAAAAACAGAATGAGGCCAACAAACAAAAGAATACAGTGCCTACAGTCAAATATGGTGGAGGTTCAGTGATGTTTTGCTGCCTCTGGCACTAGGTGTCCTGGATGTGTGCATGACATTATGAAATCTGAAGATTGCCAAAGGATTTTGGGTTGCAATGTAGTGCCCAATGTCAGGAAGCTGGGTTTGCGTCCTAGGTCATGGGTCTTCCAGCAGAACAAAGACCCCAAACATATTTCAACGAGCCTTCAGAAATGAATGGAAACAAAGCGCTGGACATTCTGAAGTGGCAGCAATGAGTCCAGATCTAAATCCCATTGAGCATCTCTGGAGAGATCTTAAAATTTATTATTGGGTGAATATGAGAGACATGGAGCAGTTTGCAAAAGAGTGGTCTAAAATACCACATGAGAGGTGCAAGAAGCTTGTTGATGGTTATATGAAGCGATTGATTGGGTGTGCAGCCAAATGTTGTGTGCAAAACATCATGAAATCTGAAGATTTCCGAAGGAAATTGGGTTACAATGTAGATGGTTTGTTTCATGGGTAGTGTTGAGCGGACCCGAACTGTAAAAATCCGGATCCGCGCGGTTTCAGCGTCTGACCCGGACCTGGGAATCCGGCTGCACGATCCGGATTCGGGTTTCTTATTTTTTTTTTTTTCTCCTTTTGTTCCTATGCTACAAGGGATTTCTTCATTCAAAACCATAATGCCTATCCTCAGGAAATCTTTTCTGACCCTTCCTAAACGTCCTGTTATCATTCCACATTGATATTCTTATTTTCCCCTTGGTTCAGTCCAAATGTTGCCTTTCTGCTGACTAAAATCCCACAATTTCTATCGGTTAAGATCTAAATAGCTGATGAAGCTCCACTAATGTGGTCTATGGGAATAATCATGAAAAAACACATATTTGGGAGTATTACTCAGGATCAGACTACACTGGGCTTTTTTGTAGTCTGTTACCATGGAGATGTAGAAACCAAACAGAAGAGAATTTTTAAACCAGATGTGTTGCAAAGTTCTGTTTTTTTTATATAGTGGAACAGAATAAAATGATGATGAATGCGGTCTCAGCTGTTAAGTATGATCATTTCAGAAGTGCTTTAGTCCTCTTTAACTGTTTTATGCTTTGGTCATTATCTAGTGGAGCTCATCGGTACTCTCATGTCTCTGTCCACTCGAAATTTGAAGTGTATCTGACACACCCAAAAACGTCAAATCACGATTAGCATGTTATCTCCGTGCAGGAACCATAAAGGGGATGAAAAACCAGCTCACCCAGTTTATCCAAATGTTTTGTATGCCAGGAATGCACCGCACAAGCAGAACATCGGGCAGTGAGCGACGACCTAGAGAGGATCTGGGGCCTGACTGCTGGGACCAGGAAAGCTTTTATATTTCAGTGTTTATTAGGAAATCACACAATACAAGTAAAACAAATAAAGTAGATGAAGACTAAAAGCCTCAATCCCACAACCAACAATAGCAAAATAATTGACAACCTAAGAAACGACCGGACTACATGTAAGAAAATTGTAAAATTCCCCGAAAAATCTAGGTCCGTGTCCTGTGAGACAAAGGCATTACCGGCATACCAAAGATTTGCTTCTTTAGAAATCCATTAAAAGGAGATATATACAATATAAAATTGCCATTGGTTACAGACTTGCGCTTTTCTGTTGCACACAGCACTCTTGGACATTGTAAGTCCTTAGTTGCTTACTTAAAGGGGTTGTCCGAAACCAAGCAAATTTCATACTATACATCTATTTGTCAATCTAATCACTAATTTATTATTTAAATTCAAAATAACCTACTGTTGATTTTTATACTCTAATTTTGTTTTGTTTTTCTCCTGATGACGCTTTCTTTGAGTTCCCCAGCATGCACTGGGGGATTCTTATCAGGAATCTGGATCTGTTGTCCCTCCCACTGCCTCCTTTTCTTCCCTGAAACGAAGCGTCATCAGTCAGCTTTGTGTTCACTTACCACAGCTTCTGTCATTGCCTTCCCATTATGTCCTTTACAGTAGCTGTGATGCAGAAGTAACCACAGCTTCTCTAGTGTGACCTGCTTATTTAGACCACACTGCGTCTGGTCCCGTCACCTCATTCACTGAAATAAGAAGTCATCCGGTGGTGGGGATTGAGCAGGATGAGTTATAACCAAACCTCTTACGGCCCTGAAATGAGTTCTCATCATGTCGGGTGCTGCAGTCACTCACCCTGCTTCTGTCACCATCACCTGATGATGTTTTGTTTCAAAAGCATTGTGGACTGAAGATGCGGGAAGTGTGGGAGAAGCTGCAGACAACAGCAAGAGAAAAGATCCAGCATCAGGACGGAGATATAAATATAAAACTATGAATTTATCGGAATCCGTTAAAAACGTAGGTACAGTGAGGAACACAGGGGAGCAGGTGCTATCCTACGTGTTTCGACCTTACGGTCTTAGTCACATGCTTCGGTGCTGGTATCCTGGAGTGAAGAGGGATGAGCTGAATACAATTTTCTCTTTCCTAGAAGCTGCAGACACTCCTCCATTACTGAAATAGGATGTCGTTAGCGGATGGCCGTGAAAGACGTGGAGTACTTGCAGCGTCGACCCCTGATTTCACTTCAGAGTGGAAAACTTAGTGGTGGGAATGTCGACTGCCACAGCCCCCTGATGACGGGCCATTTGAGTATCCCTAGTGCATGCTGGGAAACTGAAACAAATTGTCACTGGAAGTAAAAAAAAAAAACAAAACACTGATGGGAAGTTCAAGTAGTGAGGAAAAGGACAGACATGGGTTTGGACAACTGCTTCAATATAAACATGCAAAACGCCCTGTGTGGTTTGTTTTGTGGTCTACAGGACAGAATGCAGGGAAATTTCCGATAGAAATTCAATGGGGTAGTAAAGATGAGATAATGAAGAGGGGTAAAGAAAACTGAAGCATCAGAAAAGGCCAGATGAAAGAAATGAATGTGTGGCGCCCTGGACTAGCCAGGTCGTCACAGATAACACACAAACACCCCCACCCCCATTACACAGGACCATTAGCCAAACATAAAACCCTTGTTGCCTCCCTCCAGAGTCTGATGTCCACACCAGGTGGGGCGGAGCCAAGCGGTTGGCCCCACCCACCGAGGAGTTCACAGGCCTGGAGGCGGGAAAAGTGTTACAGTAGTTTTCGAGTTTGAAGTGAGAGGAGTAAGCACTTGGGTGTCTGGGTTTGTGGCCCCGGCACTGACAGCAAGGTTGGCAGACGGTGGTGGCCATCTGCAGGAGTGGTGAAGCAATGCGGAACCGTAGGACCGGGGTCGGACGTTGGCCCGCCGGTACCGACCGGGGAGTGAAGTGAAGCCAGCACACACAGGCAGGGCCATCGGACCCCGACCAGGCTTGGAGCCGCCGACAATAGTCAAATCCGAGTGTGACTGGAACCCCAGGGGTTTCCTAACAGCCAAAGACCCGATAGAAGGCAACCGCCCACACCGTGAGGGTATACAGCTACCGCCTAAGGCTAGAGACCCAAGGGCCAGCGCCTGCGGGCAAACGGGCTCCTCCGGCATCCATACACCGGGGAGCGGACTACCGTTGGGGATCCATCGTAGTCAAACAAGTACATCAAGGTGCAGGGAAAGACAGCCGCCATCACCTGTCCGGGGAGAGATACTGCAGCCAGCTGCGGGACCCGTCCATCCAGCCGTTTGGTTTACCGAGGACTTTGTGCATCTCTTAGTGAGTAGACCCGTGCCATCCGGCACCGCGCCGCGCTGTCCCTGCAACCCTGCACCTCACCAACCCTGCCTCCCCATCACACCACCGGGCCCCGGGACCACCGACCCCCTACCCACGGAGGGGGAAAACAACATCCCAGCTGCTCCCTACCATCGCTCCCGGGATCCCCGTCATCAGCAGCGGTGGTGCCCATCTTCACCACAACCCGTGGGTGGCGTCACGGACTAAATCCCCCAAAACCAACCACCCCTTTCACTCACGGGCGAGGAGCACCGCTCGAGTCCTCGGATCCGTCCCACCGCTCAAGCCACCGAGCAGCAGCAGCCGCAGCAGCGCCGGTCCCGAGCATTAGCGAGCGAGCGCAGCGGCGGCGTCCTCCCTGCCCGTGACAAATGGTAGTCCTGTCGGTGAGGGCAGAAAACTCCTCTTTTGTTTGTAATTGGATCCAGGATATCTGTCTGTGCAAACAAAATGGACTTATCTTGCAAGATACCTGAGAGCTTCTATTTAACGGGACTGTCCACTATAAGGCTATGTGCCCACGTTGCGTTCTGTCCCTGCAGAAATTTCTGCAGCGATTTGAACAGCACACATGCGCTTCAAATCGCTGCAGAAACAGTCCGTCATGAAAAGACGATTTCATGCGCTCTGGATGCAGTCCCTCCAATAGACAGAGCGGGGGCTGCATGCAAACACCACGAAAGAAGTGACATGTCACTTCTTAGAACGCAGCGCTTCGGCAGTAGCCGAAGCGCTGCGTTCTAATACGCCACGTGGGCATGGATTAGGCAAAATCTTCATAGATTGTGCAGGGGACGCATGCAGTTACGCTGCGGTGCAGAACGCAGCATAACTGCATGAAAATACGCTATGTGGGCACACAGCCTTAAGCGGGCTTTACACGCTACGATTTTGCCACAGTGATGTCGTTGGGGTCACGGATTTTGTGACGCACATCCGGCCGCTGTAGCAACCTCGTTGTGTGATTCCTAGGAGCGATTTTGGATCGTTGCAAAAACGTCCAAAATCGCTCCTTGTTGACATGGGGGTCCTCTCCCAATTATCGCTGCTGTCGCGTGGGCGAAGTTGATCCTCGAGCCTGCGGCAGCACACATCGCTACGTGTGACGCCGCAGGAACGAGGAACCTCTCCTTACCTGCCACACGCCAGCAATGTGGAAGGAAGGAGGTGGGCGGGATGTTCGTCCCGCTCATCTCTGCCCCTCCGCTTTGATTGGGCGGCCGCTTAGTGACGTCGCTGTGACGCCAAGCAAACCGCCCCCTTAGAAAGGAGGCGGTTCGCCAGTCACAGCGACATCGCCGAGCAGGTAAGTACGTGTGACGCTGCCGTAGCGATAATGTTCGCTACGGCAGCGATCTCCACATATCGCCATAACGATAGGGGCGGGTGCTATCACGCTCACTATCGCTAGCATCGGCTAGCGATGTCGCAGCGTGTAAAGCCACCCTTAGCGCAACCCCTTAAAGAAGTCCGGACACAGAATCCCCAAAAAATTCTTTTAAGCTAATCTATGCTGTTTTGTCATCTAAAATATCCCTATAAATTTTTTTTTTTTTTTTCTTGTTTCTAACTTTTGTTCCTTTTTTAATTATCATTTTATTTTCTGCAGACACTCTATTTACCTGCAGCTCAACCAAACATGAAATCTTCCTGTGCTTGTTTGCCACACCTCAGTAAGAGCTGGCACTGTCCGGCCTCAGTGTACAGCCCTGCCCTCTGAACTCTCATTGGCTGACGGTAATCTGCCCCTGCACCTGATAGATAAATGAACAGTGTGTAATGAAAACTCCACCTAATGGGAGTCTATAGTAGATGTATACACTGTGTGTATTGTGTAATATATATTACACTACAGTTCAATAGTTTGGGGTCACTCAGACAATTTTGTCTTTTCTATGAAAAATCATACTTTTATCAAATTAATTGCATAATGAATAGAAAATATAGTCCAGACATTGATGAGGTTAAAATGAAGCTGCCAGTTAAGGACCCGTGAGGCGTCGATTTCTCAAACCAGAGACTCTAATGTACTTGTCTTGTTGCTCAGTTGTGCAGCGGGGCCTCCCACTTCTCTTTCTACTCTGGTTAGAGCCTGTTTGTTCTCTCCTCTGAAGGGAGTAGTACACACCGTTGTAGGAAATCTTCAGTTAGTTGTATGGAATATCCTTAATTTCTAAGAACAAGAATAGACTGTCGAGTTTCACATGAAAGTTCTTTTTCTGGCCATTTAGAGTTTAATGGAACCAACAAATGTAATGCTCCAGATTCTCAACTAGCTCAAAGGAAGGTCAGTTTTATAGCTTCTCTAATCAGCAAAACTGTTTTCAAGGGATTTGTAAACATCCATTAGCCTTCTAACACAGTTAGCAGTTAGCAAACACAATGTACCATTAACACACTGGAGTGGTTGTTGGAAATGGGCCTCTATACACCTATGTAGATATTGCATTAAAAACCAGACGTTTGCAGCTAGAATAGTCATGTACCACATTAACAATGTATACAGTGTATTACTGATTAATTTAATGTGAGTTCATTGATATAAAAAAAAAAAGTAATGTGCTTTTCTTTAAAAATAAGGAAATATCTAAGTGACCCCAAACTTTTGAACTGTAGTGTACATGGAGTCTCTCCCCTCAAAGATGATGTCGGGGGGGAAGGATCGTCCATTTTTACTTTGAGAGGGGGGGGGGGAAATGTGATAATGTATGTGTATAATATATTTAAAAAAACACCTTGCACAGATCAGTTTTACTTATAAATTAGAATAGTTTTGGATCTCAAAATGGAAAAATAAGTTTTAATGTTCATGGAAGGAATGAAAAATTTTGAAAGCAAGAGAGCTATCCGATATCTTACAAATGGGGTAAGAACTTGCAAATATCTCTGCTGCATCTTCATTCACCATGTTATTGTGACCGGATCATACGTCCGTCACCATCCTAAGATGTCACACAATAAGATGCATGTCTCCGTGTTCTATTATGTGACGTCAGGAAATGGCAGTTCATCAGGGACCACGATGAGATCACAAGCCCACACCGCGGTAATTGAGATTTTCCTAATTATCAATCATATTCTCACAGTTGATAACAGGCATGCTACCAGTAGACCATGTGAGAACACTGCCTGATCTACAGACTGAATAAGCTTTAAATAAAATCCATCTTTTTAATGGAGTATTAAGAGATTAAATGTCATTTGGGGGGGGTTTTGGTGTTGTTGTGGTGTGTGTTTTTTTTTTTTTTTTGGTTTTTTTTTTTTTAAGAATTATTCTTTATCCCAATTTTTTTTTTCTTAAAGTCTTGCTTCTTGCAAAAATCACATTTCTATATAATCATTGAATCAACAAAATGTTTCCTCCTAAAAAATATTTTGTGTATCCTGTATTAGATTGCACTTCAAAATACTTAATGAAAACATGCCCAGATAACAAATATACCCCAAACCTAGAACATAAGTGGACACTAAGAAACCTTAAAAGATCCTTTTCTTTATCGTTCCTATGGGAGACCCATACAATGGGTGTTTAGCTTCTGCCTCCGGAGGACACACAAAGTACTACACTCAAAAGTGGAGCTCCTCCCTGTGAGCTTATACACCCCCTGGAGAACCAGATCTAGCCAGTTTATCGCTTTGTGTTCAGGAGGCATACATCCACACATGCATTCTCATCTGATTTTTGATTTTGGAAAGAGTTTGAAGAAAAGCGGGTCCAAGTCTGGACTCCCGGCATGTCCCTTCTCACCCCACTGTGTCGACGGTGCTGTTAAGGTTGATTCCAAGGCTGGAGCCTTACATGCCGTGCTCCTTCACCATCCCTCCTGGGCTCTGGCTTGAAGTGGGAGCCAGCACGGTTCTCCATGCTTGCCAGGAGACCGGTCTCCATCCGCAGCCCTTCAGGATCCTGCTGGACCGGAGCACTCATCCCCAGGGACTTGGAACCCTGCGTTTCAGCAAGCTAAGTACCTGAGACGTTTATATATTGGGGGTCCCTGCACTTTATTGTTGTGGGAGAGTGTGCTGAGTGTGTTTTATGACATTTCCGGCGGGTTCTCTGGCTGTCGCCTGAGAACCGCGCCGATGGTGCCTGCGCGCCGGTCGCACCGCTCAAATTTAGGCCCCGGCTTCGCCGGAGGCCTAGTTTCGGTTTCACTGCCCTCGCATGTCATTCATGCAGAGGGACAGCGCGGCTCCGCCCAGCGGTCGTTCTGCACAGGGGAGGGACACTCCTCACTGAGTACATGTCTCCTCCCCTGTAAGTCTCTATGGCCCTCCAGATCCCGCTCCCAGAGTGAGTCTCGCCCCCTCTCTTCGCTCAGGCGGCCATTTTCTCAGCGTTTTCTCTGCGATCTGCACTGGTCTGCAGCATCCCTGCTGAGGTGCTTGGGGGTCCGGGCTTCGGGATCTGGAGGGCACACAACACCGCTCCAGCGGTCTGGTAAGCCACAACCTCTGGTTGTGGACCTCTGTATATACTCTCTGGGGGTCATTCTGGCAGAGCCCCCACTCCAGCAGCATGTCTCACACGAGGAGCAAGGCTCCAAAGCTGTATTCAGTATGCACTGCATGTAAGCTCCTACTGCCTGAGCCGAGCACCTATCCACATTGTGATGCCTGCTCTAATCTGACGGTGCCTCAGCCTGGAGTCGCACCCCCAGTGGTCTCTCAGGCTGCTCCGGCTCCTGTGGCTGAACCCCCGGCTTGGGTAGAATCCTTATCTAGGTCTATCTCCAAGTCTTTTGCCGACTCCATGGGACTTCTGTCCAGGACTTTGCTGAACATGCATCAGCCCCCTTCACAGGGTGCCTCTGCTGCTAGGGCTCTCTCAGGACCGGAGCTCACAGAGGATTCATCATCTGGTCCCAGACCCCGTCCTTCTAAGAAGAGACACAGGGCTCACTCTCCTTCTTCGTCCCGCGGCTCTGTTTCAGAAGCTGACTCTCAGGACGAGGAGGATGCCTTTACGGGGGGCTCGGAGGTTAACTCCATGTGCCCCATTGATCTGTCCGAAAGTGACTCAGATGTTAGTGATTTGATTGCGTCCATTAATTCTGTACTGGATCTCAATCCGCCAGTATCAGAGGAACAACCCTCTCTGGCAGAAAAGCACCAGTTTACCTCGCCTAAGAGGGCAAAGAGTGTGTTCTTTAACCACTCCAGTTTTCAGGCCGCTGTGACCAAGCCTGGGGCCTGTCCTGACAAACGCTTCCTAAAGCGTGGTTCTGATGAGTTTTCCCTTTCCACCTGAGGTGGTCAAGGAGTGGGCTCATTCACCAAAGGTAGACCCCCCCCCCCCCGGTGTCTAGACTCTCAGCCTGGACCGTTGTATCAGTGGCTGATGGCACCTCTCTTAAGGATTCCACTGACCGCCAGGTTGACCTTCTGGCCAAATCTGTATATGAGGCGGCAGGGGCCTCGTTCTCCCCGACTTTTGCAGCAGTGTGGGCTCTCAAAGCCATCTCTGCTTCTCTGGAGGGGATGCATTCCCTCGCCAGGGAATCTATGCCCGAAATGGTTACCTTAACTTCCCAAGCTTCAGCTTTTTCATCCTATGCCATGTCTGCCATGCTGGAGGCTTCTCACCGCACTGCGGTGGCTTCGGCTAATTCCCTCGCTATCCGCAGGATCTTGTGGCTTCGAGAGTGGAAGGCAGATGCTTCTTCAAAGAAGTACCTTGCTGGGTCCTGGCTGTTCGGTGAACAGCTGGATGAAATTATTAAGGAAGCTACTGGCGGGAAGAGTACTTCCATGCCACAAACCAAAACCAGGAAACCTGTCAAGGGTAGGAATCAGTCGAGGTTTCGTTCCTTTCGTTCCTCCAACTGGTCGTCCTCTAAGCCCTCGGCCTCGTCCACTAACTCAGCCAAGGACCAAAAATCCAGCTGGCACCCAAAAGCGCATCCACAAAAGACCGCAGGAGGTGCTGCCGCCAAGGCAGCCTCTTCTTGACTATCTGTCCGCGCCAGCAACGTCCTTAGTCGGTGGCAGGCTCTCCCACTTTGGCGACGCGTGGTTTCAACACGTCTCCGATCAGTGGGTGTGTGATATAATCTCCCACGGCTACAGGATAGAATTCTCTTCCAGCCCGCCAAACAGATTTTTTTTCTGTCAACTCCCCCCTGCTCCAAGGCCGCCGCCTTCTCTCAGGCCGTGGCATCCTTGCAGGCAAACGGAGTAATTGTACCGGTTCCCGCCGGTTTCTACTCAAATCTCTTCCTAGTCCCCAAAAAGGACGGTTCCTTCCAGCCCATCCTGGATCTCAAGCTTCTCAACAAGCATGTTCAGGTGCGGCATTTTCGCATGGAGCCTCTGCGATCAGTCATTGCCTCAATGACCCAAGGGGATTTCCTGGCATCCATCGACATCAGAGATGCCTATCTGCATGTGCCAATTGCAGTTTCACACCAGCGTTGGCTACGTTTTGCAATCGGAGAGGAACATTTCCAATTCGTGGCTCTCCCCTTCGGGTTAGCCACGGCCCCTCGGGTATTCACCAAGGTCATGGCAGCAGTGGTTGCGGTTCTGCACCTCCAGGGGTTGGCAGTGATTCCTTACCTGGACGACCTTCTAGTCAAGGCTTCATCCAGCGCAGACTGTCAGCGGAGTGTCTCGCTCACTCTCGCCACTCTATCCCAATTCGGGTGGCTTGTCAATCTGCCCAAATCCACTCTGACTCCGACCCAGAGGCTCACGTACCTAGGGATGCAGTTCGAGACTCTGCCGGCACTTGTGAAGTTGCCCTTAATCAAACAGCAGTCCCTCCAACTGGCGGTGCGCTCTCTGCTGAGGCCCCGCCGTTATTCCATCAGGCACCTAATGCAGGTGCTGGGTCAGATGGTGGCATCAATGAAGGCTGTTCCCTTTGCCCAGTTCCATCTGCGTCCACTGCAGCTGGACATTCTCCGCTGTTGGGACAAGCGGCCTTCCTCCTTGCACAGGTTAGTGGCTCTGTCGCCACAGACCAGGAGCTCTCTTCAGTGGTGGCTTCGGCCCCTCTCTCTGTCTCGGGCGCTCCTTCCTGGCCCCGTCCTGGGTGATCCTCACCACGGATGCCAGTCTATCCGGCTGGGGAGCGGTATGTCTCCACCACCGAGCGCAGGGCACTTGGACTCCATCCGAGTCAGCCCTCTCGATCAATGTGCTGGAAACCAGAGCTGTGCTTCTGGCTCTCCTAGCTTTTCACCACCTATTGGCGGGCAAGCACATCCGAGTCCAGTCAGACAACGCGACAGCGGTTGCCTACATCAATCACCAAGGCGGGACACGCAGCCGCCTGGCAATGTTGGAGGTACAACGCATCCTTCAATGGGCGGAGGACTCCAAGTCCACCATATCCGCAGTCCACATCCCAGGCGTGGAAAACTGGGAGGCAGATTATCTCAGCCGTCAAACCGTGGCGAGTGGTCCCTGCATCTGGCAGTGTTTCAGTCAATCTGCCGCAAGTGGGGCCCTCCGGACGTGGACCTAATGGCATCCCGTCACAACAACAAGGTTCCAGTTTACGTGGCTCGCTCCCACGATCCTCAGGCATTCGCCACGTACGCTCTGGTTCAAGACTGGTCCCAGTTTCGTCTGTCCTACGTGTTTCCCCCTCTAGCTCTCTTGCCCAGAGTTCTGCGCAAGATCAGAATGGAGGGCCGTCGAGTCATCCTCATTGCTCCGGACTGGCCCAGGCGAGCTTGGTATCCAGACCTGCTCCATCTGTCCGTAGAGGTGCCGTGGCATCTTCCGGACCGTCCAGACCTTCTCTCACAAGGTCCGTTTTTCCGCCAGAATTCTGCGGCTCTCAGATTGACGGCGTGGCTCTTGAGTCCTGGATCTTGACGGCTTCCGGTATCCCCCCTGAAGTCATCTCCACTATGACTGAAGTCATCTCCACTATGACTGGGCCCGTAAGTCTTCCTCCGTCAAGATCTATCACAGGACTTGGAAAATGTTCCTGTCCTGGTGTCGCTTTTCCGGCCATCCTCCTTGGCCTTTTTCCATGCCGACCCTTCTGTCCTTTCTACTGTCCGGTCTGCAGCTGGGACTGTCCCTCAACTCTCTCAAGGGACAAGTCTCGGCTCGGTCAGTGCTGTTCCAGCGGCGTATCGCCCGGCTGGCTCAGGTCCGCACCTTCTTGCAGGGCGCGTTTCACATCATTCCGCCTTACCGGCGGCCCTTGGATCCCTGGGACCTCAATTTGGTTCTCACGGTTTTGCAGAAACCCCCCTTTGAGCCTCTTAGGGAGGTTTCTTTGTTTCGTCTTTCACAGAAATTGGTCTTTCTAGTGGCCATAACTTCCCTCAGGAGAGTCTCTGATTTGGCTGCGCTCTCTTCGGAGTCACCTTTTTTGGTTTTTCATCAAGACAAGGTGGTTCTCCGTCCGACTCCGGACTTTCTTCCTAAGGTGGTCTCTCCTTTCCACCTTAACCAGGACATTACCCTACCTTCCTTTTTTTCGGCTCCTGTTCATCGCTTTGAAAAAGCGTTGCATACTCTGGATCTGGTGCGTGCTCTCCGGATTTATGTGTCTCGCACCGCTGCTCTTAGGCGGTGCACCTCTTTTTATGCTAACCACAGGTCTGCGTAAGGGCCTCTCTGCTTCTAAGCTGACCTTAGCCCGTTCGATTAGGTCGACCATTTCGGATGCCTACCAGTGTTCTCAGGTGCCTCCCCCGCCGGGGATCAAGGCACACTCGACCAGAGCTGTCGGTGCCTCTTGGGCTTTCAGGCACCAGGCTACGGCTCAGCAAGTCTGTCAGGCTGCCACTTGGACTAGCCTGCATACCTTTTCAAAGCACTACCAAGTGCATGCTCATGCTTCGGCAGACGCATCCTTCAGGCAGCTGTCGCCCATTTGTGAAGTTAGGCTCCGCCTACTTCTTAGTTTTTCTGTTTATTCCCACCCATGGACTGCTTTGAGACGTCCCATTGTCTGGGTTTCCCATAGGAACGATAAAGAAAAAGAGAATTTTGTTACTTACCGTAAATTCGTTTTCTTATAGTGCCGTATTGGGAGACCCAGCACCCTCCCTGTTGCCTGTTGGCAATTTCTTGTTCCGCGTGTTATCACCGGCTGTTGTCGTGGACAGAGTCTCCGGTTGTTCCGGTTCTTGCTCTGTTTTTACTTGTGGGTGGCTATTCTCCTTCAGCTTTTGCACTAAACTGGCTAGGACTGGCTACCAGGGGGTATATAAGCTCAGAGGGAGGAGCTACACTTTTAACTGTAGTACTTTGTGTGTCCTCCGGAGGCAGAAGCTAAACACCCATGGTCTGGGTCTCCCAATACGGAACTATAAGAAAAAGAATTTACGGTAAGTAAACAAAATTCTCTTTTTTATTGAATATATGAAATATACAAAATAAATGCAATATTGAAAGCACAGATCCCTCCCAACAGGGCCACCTTGTAGACCTGCTGACCACATGTACAGTTAAGACCAGAAGTTTACATATACGATCTACAAAAAGACACATCTGCAGGTTTTTCTCACTATCTGACAAGAAATCAGAATAAAGCTTTTCGCATTTTAAGTCAATTAGAAACTAAAATTATTTATATTTGCCAAATACCAGAATGAGAGAGCATATTTTAAGGCATTTTTATTACTTTCTGCAAAGTCCAAAGGTTATATACACTAAAGGGTGTTTTACACACTGCGACATCGCTAGCGATCTCGTTAGCGATGTGACACGCCAGATCGCAGATAAGATTTGCCGAGATCGCACATAGGTCGTCTTCTCTTTTTTTTTTTTTTTTTTTTTGTAGCGCCGGTCACATGTGCGATCTCGGCAAATCATATGTGCGATCTGGCATGTCACATCGCTAACGAGATCGCTAGCGATGTTGCAGAGTGTAAAGCACCCTTAAGAGTACTATGCCTTTAACAATATGGGACAGCCCATATGTTGATGTCATGTCTTTTTAAGCTTCTGATAGGTTTATTGGTAACATCTGAGTTAGAGACATACTTGTGGATGTATTTAAATGCACATGTGAAACACACTGGTCAAAATAAATCAACCAAACTCTCAGAGTTGTCGACTTGCACAAGTCTGGCTCGGCCTTGGGCACAATTTCTAGATACTTGAAGGTGGCTCCTTCATCTGTACAACAATTATACCAAAGTACAAAGAAGATGTGAATGTCCAGCCATCATACCGCTCAAGAAGATGGGTTCTGTGTACCAGAGATGAATGTGCTTTAGTCAGACATGTGCATATCAACGCAAGAACAAAAGCAAAAGACCTTGTGAAGATGCTGGTGGAAGCTGGTAAAGTTGTCATCCTCCACAGTGAAACGAGTACTGCATGAACATGGGCGGAAAGGCCACTCTGCCAGGAAGAAGCCATTACTCCAAAAGAAACACAAACATTAATCTGGCTTTTTTATAAGTGCGCACAGGAACAAAGACCTTAATTTTTGGAGACATCCTGTGGTCTGACGAAACTGAAATTGAACTGTTTGGCCATAATGACCATTATGTTTGGAGGAAAAAGAGAGCATCTTTGAAGCCTAAGAACACCATCCCACTGTGAAACATGGGGATGGCAGCATCATGATGTGGGGTTATTTTGCTGCAGGAAGGACTGGTGCACTTCACTAAATAGATGGCATCTTGAGGAAACATCATCCAGGAACTTAAAGCTTGGTTGGAAATGGGTCTTCCAAATGGACAATGACCCAAAGCATACTGCCAAACTAGTTACACAGTGGTTTAAGGATAAGGCTCCTTTCACATTGCGTTTTTCTCTACGTCCATAGGTCCCGTCGGAGAATCCGTCCGAACCGCCCCTCCCCCACTCTGCAAAGCGTGTTCCAGACGCATGCGCCCAACAGGGACATTCACTGTTATGGAGCGCACTGCGTTAGCGTGTGCTCTGTTTTGTGCCATTTTTTTGCACATATAAGTTTCTGCAGACTGACACCCGAACGTAGTCCACTATGTTCTGGTGTCCGTCTGCAGAAACGTATATGTGCAAAAAATGGCACAAAACAGAGCACACGCTAACGCAGTGCGCTCCATTACAGTGAATGGCCCTGCCGGGCGCATGTGTCTGGAACACGCTTGGGGAGGGGCGGTTCGGACGGATGCTCCGATGGGACCTGTGAGCGGAAGGTAAAACGCAATGTGAAAAGAGCCTAACAGTCAATGTTTTGGAGTGGCCATCACAAACCCCTGATCTCAATCCTATTGCAAGCTTATGGCCAAAGCTGAAAAAGCCAGTGTGAGCAAGACTACCTACAAATGTGGCTCAGTTCTGTCAGGAGGAATGGGGCCCAAATTCCTACCAACTATTGTGAGAAGCTTGTGGAAGAAGATTCAAAACGTTTTACCCGAGTCATACCGTGTAAGGGCAATGGTACCATATAATAATGAAATGTATGTAGACTTTTGACTTTGTAGAATGTAACAAATGTCATAAAACATTCATTCATTTTTTTTTTTTTTTTTTCTCCATCCACTAAACATGAGGGAATTGTCTGCCAATCACTGTAATGCTTTAGCCATGTTGGCTACTGGTATTACAGTGATTGGCCGACCGCATCATGTCATCAGGTCTACAGAAGACCAGGTGACGTCATCTTTGGCACACTGTATTTGGAATTAGTGTAGGGAGAGTTTCTGCTGGAGAAGGTATATTGTGTGATAGTGTCACGGATGACACAGTCCTGTGGTTTCTGGCCATAGAAGGTCACAGTTTCCTGCTGCACCGAATGCTCCTGACTTTCCTTTGTTCCTGCTGTCAGTATTCATTGGTATAGCTAACTTTCTTGCTGAATTAATCTCTTCCTCTTTTGGACCCAACCCTAGCTCGACTTCCACCCAGCTGCTGGTCATCTGTATTCTCTTCATGCTTTAAATACCTGTTCCTTTCCTGGACTTGTGCTGGTGACATTATTCAGTTCATTTAACTTTGGTTGCAAGCAGATGGCTTGTACACCTCTGTTGTATCATTGTTAAACTTTGCTGAGCTTCTACCCGAGTCATCTGTGGATAAGTAGTTCATGCATTGTTCCCCGTGTGTTCTCCTTGTGTCTTCTATAGTGTTTTTAGTGGCGTTGACTAAGAGCTCATCCCATCTGCTCCCTATTTGGGGCTCAGCACCTATCTAGGGTGGTGAGGGACCACAGAAACCAGCAGTAGGTTTGGTCAGGAGCCACCATCTTCCCTTTACCCAGACATAGGGTTTCTCTTCCCTTTTGCCGTTCGCTTAGTAGTTCCCCATACCTAGCGTGATATTCAGTACCTGCTAGTGCAACAGTCCTTTTCAGGGCTAATTTTATAACCCCACTCTTAGCTGCATTTAGTGTAGAGTAAGTTGCTGGAGAAGGGATTATGTATTAGAGGCCTGTAGGCAGGGTTTACAAACCTTGCTGCTGCAGCCTAAAACTAAAAGTCCTACATCTATATTTTTCACTATTAACACTAGAAGTCCCAGAAATTTCAAACTCCCCCCTGAAGTCCTGAAAGAGGGTCAAATGGCATTCAATAAATTGAATAGAACTAACTAGAAACTAAATGGCTAAACTCAATGGAAAACAACAACCTCCTATGGTGCGACAGTAATGGCCTTAATTACAGCACAAAAGACGGTGATTATAGGATGTTAGCTAAAATCCTTCAGGTCATTCGACCCGTCTCTGGGTTCCAAAGGTAGAAATGTTAAATGACCCCTCTCTGGGACTTCTACTGTTAATACCGCTACTGGCTGCGTTCAGTGTAGGGATAGCTGCTGGAGGAGGGATAGTTTTGGATTAGAAACCTATAGTTGGGGTATGTTGCTTTACAGTTCTTCTACAGGTTGGTCAGGGCACGGGTGATGCTATGGGACACGTGCAGATGTAAGGCAGGGATGGCACCCCTGGAAATGTATTGGCAGCTGGGGCTGAGTACCGCAGTACGGCTGCCGGCATCAGATTGCGGAAAGCCTCGAACAAACCTAAATGTAACATTTCCAGGGCAAGCAGTCAGGATATGCAAGCACGTAGTATCCTGTCTACTTTCTCAATCTCCACAAGGTCCACATGCAAAGCTTCCTCTTTAATTGTGAGCAGCGAGCATTTGATTATGGTGTCATAACCGCCCTCCATCTTGGTTGATTCCTCAAAGTTTTGTCAGTTGAGTGAGGGCCGGCTGATGGCCCTCTAACAATTATGAGCGAGTGCCACATGATGACTCTGTGGATATAGTGAAGGAAGAGAAGAAAAATAATAGAAAAAAAACATTTAACTGTGCACCTTTTCTGGAATGGGTACATGGGAATACACCAGAAAAAAAGAACATTTGACTTGGCTTTATGTTCTGCTGCTGTCATTCGCTGGGGTTGAGGAGTTGGTGCCAATCCAAACTTGTTCCTTTTTGAGAACTGTCAGCTTGCTAGCATTTTCATTCGAAAAGTGGATGTGCCTATTACTTATGCCCCTGGTGGCATAAATACCCATTGCATCAACTTAAGCAGGGAGGGAGCAGTGACTGCAGCCTGCAAGAATTCCATTTGCCTCAACTGTTTTTTTTAAAAAAAAAAATAAAGATCCCTTCATACAATGGGGGGAAAAGGACCAAAATGCACCTATGTGGTGGTCTTTCCCTGGGACTGGTTGGAGAAGTTTCCCCCCAACATGAAGAGTGGAGAGTCATTTGCCAATAAAAGTTCATGAACCAAGGAAAAGTTTGGAAACCCTCAATCTATTTGAAGCCTTGGCGCTGCCTGATGCCTTGAGCTGGCACAGGCAAAACTGCTGCTCATGTTAGCCAGAGCAAAATTAGAGCCTGAAGGCCCTTGGTTTGTGCTACTTGTACACTTCGTTGTGGCCTCCTGGACTTCTTGTTGGCCACAGAAACCCCACTCCTAAATGTAAATGTTTTTTCTGAGGCCATTCACTACGTGTATTCCAGGGTGTATTGCAATCCCTCGTTTCAATTTTTGATAGGCCTTGCACTTACTCCCAGACTGGTGAAGTCTATGTACTATCACTCCATCCAGATGGGGAAAAAAAATTGAGAAATCTCATGGACACGACTCCATTTTATTTCAGACTGAAATGGAATAATGCTGCATTTTTTTTCAAGTAGCATGTCAATGCTCTGCATTTTTTTTTTTTTTTTTTTTTTTCACAATTGAAAGCAATGAGAGAGCAAAAATGCTATGTATGAATAGAAGATTAAGGGGTAGAGGATGCAGCTTTTTCTTTTTAAATGTGCCCTATATACAAGCAGTCATGCAGGAAAAAAATGTTTCCTAACTTCCCCCAAATCCCTTCCCCCAACCACCCCCCCCCCCCCCCCACACTGAAAAATCCATTTTATCTTGGGTTTAGAAGGTCTTATTGTCAGTTTTTATAAAGTGGTGTAATACTATGCCATTATTTTCAGTAACAGAAAAAATAACTCCGGCACTCAAAACGGGACAACAAGAAAAAGTAGAATCCAGATGTTTTTTGCACAGTTTTAATATTTATTCTTTTGAATGACAAAAAATGTTTTGAGCAGTAATCAGTGATAATGATTATCACTGATGGACATAAAAAAAAATTTTAAGCAATCAAAATAAGAAATATTAATACTGAGCAAAAAACATCTGGATTCTACTTTTTCTTGTTGTCCTGTTTTGAGTGCCGGAGTTAATTTTCTAGTACTAGTGTTTTTCTTTCTCCTGAGCACCGCTTTACAGTTGAGCCAGGCCTTCCCTGATTATTTTCAGTAACTACCTGGGACTCTTCCCCAGCAGTGTCCAGGAATCGTCCCCCCATGCTGTTCCCATTCCATTTCAGCGGTGTTTCCATCCAGTTCAGTGATTTCCAGGACTCCTCAGGCCTCTCAGGGGGTCAGCCGGAAAAATGCTGGAGTTTCCCATTGACTTGTATTATGGTCGTTACATGAGATGAGCACTCTAGCATTAGAAATTGCTGGACTCTAAGCACCCGGGCATTTTAGTTCTCGCCCATCACTGCTGGTGACCTATTACCACTTACCCTATGGCCATGTACTTAGACTAGAATGCTGTATTTTCTGATTGCCGATCACTGAGCCAGCAAAATGTTAGTCACCATGCAAATCAGAATGTGTTGACGCACTTGTCTTCTAAACCTCCAAATGAAACAGCTTGTCAATTTATCCCTGATAGACTGTCTTGCTGACTCACGGACGCTCCATACCCTGGGAGGTGAGGGTTCCTCCCAGCAGAGTAGTCACTAATCACTGCGTTCGCATCCTACCAATTCAGCAAATCCTCTGGACAAATACTGTATTACTTGTCTGTTGCCTTCTACCTTGTCTCCTGAGCCGTAGCTGAATGCCTAATGCACAATTATGGATATTTAGGTTACATGATTAAATCCTGCGCACAGCAGATGTACCTTATCTAAGAAAAAACACCACCCATGTAACTTGTTGCATCCATTTATTACCTCCAAACTGGATGAGGATTAAAGTATTAGTTTGATTTTGAAGTGTCACTTTCTAAAGTGCAGTTTTATTTCATTCCTAAAATTGGTGACCACTTAATCTACTAAGCGAGTCTGCACCATGTGTCAGTGATGTCTTCTGAGCGCCAACCCACCGGCAGAACTGGGCAATGATTCTTTCCGATTACCTTGTCCTGTTATCTATGGTATTTCCATACGCACTGAAAAGATAACAGTTTAGTTCTGTTTTTGTTGTGGTTTTTAAATTGTGTATTCTATTCACAGTGAATAACCCGATCCCCTCCAACTTGAAGTCCGAAGCCAAAAAAGCTGCAAAAATTCTAAGAGAATTCACTGAAATCAGTTCCAGATCTGGACCAGATAAGATTATCCCAGGTATGAGCTGCACTTTATTTCTTATACACATATTCTGACATCGATTTATCAGATTGAAAAAAGATCAAGAAATCATTAATATAAAAAATTTTTTTTATTCAAGAATATTTTTAAAATTAATTTTGTATATAAATTGTCGTTCTACAATACAATACCCAGTGACATGGGAATAAGTCACAGAAGCAAAATGGTAATGTAAATAAAAAATTGATTGCACGTTAACCCGAAATAAGATTGACATATCTTATTACAATGTGTAAATACTGTATATAGTTCAAATAAATAGGCCCATCATATAAAGTGCATATACGTAGTGACTAATATAGTGTCTTAGTGCTGTGCTAATTCATAAATTCAATTTTGAAAAAGTAACACAACTACCAAATATTGATCAATTATATAGATATACTACATTCAGCTATATCATGTTTTCTTGTGCTGATCCCAGATCTCAGAGAAGTTAAAGGGAACCTGTCATCAGAAATTTAGCTATAAAGCTAAAAGTTCCCCCCTCTGCAGCTCCTGGGCTGCATTCTAGGAAGCTTCCTATAGATTTTGTGTCACCTTTTATCCCAAAATAAACACTTTATAAACTGGTACCTTTTCGTATGTAAATTTCTTAATTTTCCATGTGGGCGGGCTGTCTGATGTACGTTGCTGTTCCTCCATCATATTGACGCCGCCCCCGAACGCTGAATTTGAAAGTTCAGGACACCGCCCCTGGGTGCCCGTGGTCCAGCGCATGCGCTGTTCCACTGTAGCGGTGCCGTGCACTGTGTGCACGTGCGACCGCTGTGACGCTTTGCGCGGGCACGAGGTTATGGGCGGCGCTGTTAGTGTCATCAGTAAGTGCCGCCCATAACCTCGTGACCTCGTGCTGAGCATGATGGGAAGGAGGGGACGTCCGGGCATCATTCCTCCAGCGCTTGCGCATAACGCTGGAGGAATAGGGGAAAGTGCGGTCACGAGGTTATGGGCGGCACTTACTGATGACACTAACAGCGCCGCCAGTAACCTCGTGCCCGCGCAAAGCGTCACAGCGGTCGCACGTGCACACAGTGCACGGCACCGCTACAGTGGAACAGCGCATGCGCTGGACCACGGGCACCCAGGGGCGGTGTCCTGAACTTTCAAATTCAGCATTCGGGGGCGGCGTCAATATGATGGAGGAACAGCAACGTACATCAGGCAGCCCGCCCACATGGAAAATTAAGAAATTTACATACGAAAAGGTACCAGTTTATAAAGTGTTTATTTTGGGATAAAAGGTGACACAAAATCTATAGGAAGCTTCCTAGAATGCAGCCCAGGAGCTGCAGAGGGGGGAACTTTTAGCTTTATAGCTAAATTTCTGATGACAGGTTCCCTTTAACAGACAGAGTCCCAGAATCTGTAGTCTCCACAGATCTTAACGCCACCATGACACTAGGCAATGCCTGCCAAAATCTTGTCACTGCGTTGCTTCCTGCAGATTTGATAGTGTTTTGGGTTTTTTTTTTTGTTTTTTTTTTTTTTTGCTGCAGATCTCAGTGCCCTGAATATTAAGCCCTGAATAACCCCGCCACACTACTTATTGACAGCTTTAGGGTACAATGTGCATAGGCAGCAAGCTGAAAAACTGTATTTGAGGCGTGGTTATTAGTGATGATTGAGCACTACCATGCATAGGTGCTCGGTACTCATAATGAGCAGTTGGATGCCCAGTTTGGCGTGACTCAAGTACCCAAGTAAAATGGATGTTAACAGGGATAGAGATATAGATATATATATATATATATATATATATATATATATATATATAAAATATATTTTCTGAAAGATTTTATTTAAAAAAAAAAATAAATCCCAAAATCTTGCAATTTTTCATTGTCCACTAGGCATAAAGTAAGTCTCCCATATCCTTTAATTCACAGATGATTTTTCAGCTGTCTCAGTGGAATCCTATCTGTGACGATAATCACAGCTAACTCCTCTATATACATTAGATAACCACGGATCCATAATGGGTTATCACCAGCGTTTCCCTTTATAATAACCTTTTGTCTGGATCAGAGAATGCCTATAAAGTAATTCTATAGAGCAGTCATGGCGAACCTTTTACAGGCCGAATGCCCAAACTGTAGCCCTAAACCCAATTTTTTTTTTCCGAAGTGCCAACCAATCCTATTATATAAATAATTGATTGTAACCTTACCTTTGCCCTCTTCTCTTCAGCAGGGGGCATCACGCTCATGCATGCTTACCACACATTGAAGCTGAGCCCCTGCCCTTTCCAGACACAGCAGTTGGATTGATGTTTCTGGAAAAAATTGCAGCATATTAGACAGAGATTTTAGCCTGGAATGCAATCAGATGTCGCCCTATAATCCACATCTACATTTCAAAGTCTGAACATATTGAAATCCCATAAAGATGTACGAGTGGCTCCCCTCCCCATCATTGTGTAGTTATGCCGCCCTTACTGGCCACTTCCTGGTAAACATGTCCCCCATCCTGATATATATTTCCCACATTCTGGTATATTTGTCCCCATCATGGCCCCATCCTGGTAAATGTACCCCATTCCTGGTAAATGTCCTCCATCCTGTTAAATGTACCCCATTCTGGCATGTTCCCCCATGCTGGTAAATGTACCCCATCCTGACATATTGCCCATCCTTGTAAATGTTCCCCCATCCCGGCATGTACCCCACTCCTGGTAAATGTCTTCCATCCTGGTAAATGTTCCCAATCCTGGTTAGTTTACCCCCATCCAGGTAAATGTCCCCCTTCCTAGCATGTAACCCCTTCCTGGTAAATGTACCCTATCGTGGCATGTTTCACCCTATCGTGGCATGTATGTTTCCTCCCTATCGTGGCATGTATGTTTCCTCCCTATCGTGGCATGTATGTTTCCTCCCTATCGTGGCATGTATGTTTCCTCCCTATCGTGGCATGTATGTTTCCTCCCTATCGTGGCATGTATGTTTCCTCCCTATCGTGGCATGCATGATTCCTCCCATCCTGGCATGCATGATTCCTCCCATCCTGGCATGCATGATTCCTTCACGCTGGCATGCATGCAGTCCCGTCCCCCCCCCCCCCCCCCCATGCTGGCATATGTGTTCTCCCCCACCCCATGCTGGGGCTGGCACTGGCCTCCCCATCCCCACCTTGGCACAGCCGCACACAAGTTATTAAAAAAAAAAAAGCAACACACAACTTACCTCCCTGCACACGCTCCCCCCCGCTGCGCGCCGCTGAGTCCTCAGTTCCCACGCGGCCAGAAGACCTCATTATGCTGGCGCCGCTCGCTGACGCTCCTCCGTCTCCTAGGCAACACACCTGCAGCCTGGGGAGGAGGAGTGTCAGAGCGAGGAGAAATGTCTCCTCCGCTCCAACACAGCTTTGATCTGCCGGCGCCACCGCACCAGCAGAACAAAGTGGCAGGATCAGGCGACAGCAGAATGGGCTCTGCGTGCCCCTGGTGGCACGCGTGCCATAGGTTCGCCATCACTGCTATAGACGTTAAGTCAAAATCTATTTCTGGCTATGGCCCATGTGGCTACGGTAAAGCATATTTATGAATGCTGTTAACAGATGCTTAGGCTCGATAGTTTTTCTCCTCCTCCCCCCCCCCCTTCCTCTCCATAATCCTGTACAAAAAAAAAATTCTATCGGCAATAAAAACAGATTGGAAAAATATGATCTAGCTGGTTTTAATTAATAAAAATACTTTTCATTTTAACCCCTTCTTCACACATGCCATTTACATAGTCCCCTGCAGCTTAACCACTTGGAGGCCACTGGCATGTACGTGATTAGATCCCGGCAGGGGGCACTTTCTCACCCATTAGCTCCACTGCAGCAAGCTGATAAGATACTCATGATGCTTGGCATGTACTGAGACTTGCTTTTACTAGAAAATTTATGGCTTAGGCCCTATTCAGATATCTTTTTTTTTTTTTTTTTTTTTTTTTTACTCGCCCATGATGGCATCACGGAGAGGGGGGATAAGCCCATTCAAGGGCAGGAAACCTACAGGGTAATAGGGTGGCATCCTCCCACACATCAGTTAGTTTATTGTCTTTGAGGGGGGAACCTTCGTGGAGAAGGCAGTACATTGCGGCAGCAGCAGGAAGAAGGTCTCGCCCGAGCCGGCAGATGTAGGCAGTGGCTCCGTCCTTGCTGCAGCCGGTGCAAGAGTCATGTAAGCACCACAATGGGTCCAGTGGGACTTGACTGGCATGTGAGTCGTGACGCCATCCATTATTGTCATCTGGCTGCCACATGTCCTGGGCCTACCAGTTTGTGCACCTTATAGTTTCACCCTGATGACGAGCACACCAGCGACATTGTTGACCTGGAAGTAATATTTCACTTGAAGGGTAGGACTGGAGGAGGCAGCATTGGAGGGTGCAGTTGTGTCTGGCAGGTCCCACATTTTAAAATGCAGTTAGACCGCCAGCAGAGTAGCTTTCTCACTCCAACCTGAGCCATCCTGCAGGATGGAAAAGGAGCAGCAGCAGAAATGGTGGATACTTCAGTCGTAGCAGGAGAAACAGCCGCACCAGTAGCTACATAATGGCAGTCGCATTCCCTCCAGTGGTAAACTAACCATCAGAAGTAACCGTAGGACTAGCCAGCAGACCCACAGCTCCAATAAGGTGGAACTCAACAGAAGAACAGAGTCCACAGCCTCCAGAGGCAACATGTTTCTTCTTTGTGAAAGTTCGCTTTGTAATGGGGTTTTCTCGTCCTTATATTATCAGGGAAAACCAAGGAAATGCATTTCCAAGTCTAAACAAGTCTAATTTGCCTACAGTTCCTGGGGCCAGGACCGAGCCTTGTGCTGCCCCACTTGAAACACGCTTCCAAATGAATGTGCCATTTTTTTTTTTACCACTCTTTGGATCAGTGATTATACTCGGTTATGAATCCACCTAACTGTAGCCTTGTCAATCCCATACTTGGTCATTTTTCCTATAAGGATAGGATGAGATTTTATCAAGTACTTTGAAGTCAAGATATACTGTATCTACTGCATTTCCCTGATCCACCCAGTCAGTGATTCCATCATTGAAGAAAATTAGATTAGTCTGGCATGACTTGTTTGCTACAAGCCCATGCTAGCTATGGTTAATTATTGTATTATTCGTATGCAAATACTTATACATGCTGGTTGAACAGATTTATTAAAAGGTATTTCCTAATATAGAAGTAAGACCCACTGCCTGTAAATTCCTGGCACCGTCCTTTTTTTTACTTTTCTGTTGTCTGACACCTCTTGCCCTGTAGCGCGTGTGTGTGTGTGTGTGTGTGTGTGTGTGTGTGTGTGTGTGTGTGTGTGTGTGTGTGTGTGTGTGTGTTCTTGATGCGCGGATCCCCTCCCTCCCTGGTGCTGTCATAGGTTCTGAAGAATCACATTACTAATAAATAATTACATATTTTATTCACATATAAAGAAAAAATACTTTCCAAGCATTTCCTACACAGTTAAAAAAACAAAAAAAAAAAACAGACCGCACAAGGAATCCATGTGCGATGTGTTTTTTTTTTTTTTTTTATGTTTTGCACACTCCTTTTGCAAAGAACACAGCCAGGCATGTGAACAGCACTATAGATTGTAATGGGTATTTCTGTTTCTCGAGGTCTTAATGAAAATCGCCATTACTTATCAAATGTAAAAAATGTGCCATGTCATATAGCCCAAAGTTCTTCATCACCTTCTTAAGGCCGCTTTACACGCTGCGACATCGCTCAAGCGATCTCATTGGGATCACGGAATTTGTGACGCACATCCGGCCGCGTTAGTGATGTCGTTGCGTGTGACACCTATTAGCGATTTTGAATCGTTGCAAAAACGGTCAAAATCGCTCCTCGGTGACATCACCCCCTATTCTCGAATATCGCTGCTGCTCGGTGTACGAAGTTGTTTGTCGCTCCTGCGGCAGCACACATCGCTATGTGTGACACCGCAGAAATGAGGAACCTCACCTTACCTGCGGCCGCCGGCAATGCAGAAGGAAGGAGGTGGCCGGCATGTTCCGGCCGCTCATCTCCGCCCCTCTGCTTCTATTGGGCGGCGGTTCGGTGACGCTGCTGTGACGCTGAACGAACCACCCCCTTAGAAAGGAGGCGGTTCGCCAGTCACAGCGACGTCTCAGAGCAGGGTATGTGCGTGTGACGCTGCCGTAGCGATAATGTTCGCTACAGCAGTGATCACAAGATATCGCATGTACGATGGGGGCGGGTGCTTTAGCGCTCGACATCGCTAGCAATTGGTAGCGATGTCGTAGCGTGTAAAGCGGCCTTTAGAAACTGCAGTACTTTTGCTGGATCCAATCCTCCTTTCTGTTCATATAGTGTACCAAATCGAGGGTATTTTCAATCTTTTAAATTGTGCTCCAAAATGTAGTGTTGTTGTTGTTTTTAATGTAATTGCATTCGATGTTGTTTGCAGCTCACGTCATTGCCAAAGCACAAGGCCTTGCAATTCTTTCTGTTATTAAAGCCGGCTTCTTGGTGACCGCTCGAGGAGGAAGCGGTATAGTACTCGCCCGCCTTCCAGATGGACGTAAGTGGCCCTCAAAGCTTCCGATACAGTAACTATGAACACTGTATTCTATCTACCGCCTTTTGTACCTCCCTTTTATATTGTGCCTTGTCCTCCCTCAGGATGGTCCGCCCCATCTGCCATCGGCATAGCTGGACTTGGTGGTGGATTTGAAATTGGAATTGAAGTAAGTGTTGTAGTCGGCACATCATTCTTCTACTGATGCAGATTTTTATTTATTTTTTTTTTTTTTACCACTTACCTGTCTTGCCATGAGTGGTTAAAGGGAATCTGTCACCGATTTTTTTGCTATCCCATCTGCGAGTAGAATGTTGTAGTGGCGGAGACCTTGATTCCGGCCATGTGACATTTATTTTACTGGGTGCTGCAGTCTTGATTAAAAACTGTTCTCTGCTGCAAAACTACCAGTTATCTGAATGCTGAGCTCTGTATAACCTCGCCCACACTGACCACTGATTGGCAGATTTCAGTGTACACTGTGCATAGGCAGAAAGCTGTCAAATCAGTGTTGGGGGTGTGGTTGGACTAACTGGCAGCAGACGAAGAGGTCCTCTAATGAAAATCTGCTGCAGATCAAAGTGATCTTATGAAAACTACAGCAAGCAGATCAGTAAGTGACACATCGCTGGAATCAGGGTATCTGTCTCTACATTATGCTGCTCTCCTATTAGGTGTTAAAAACCTGGTGACAGATTTCCCATTTGTTATTAAAGGCAGTCGTACATATTAGACCAGAAGTCCCCAACCTTTCTGACCTTGAGAGCCACGTTCCGCTCTGAGAGAAGGCCAAGAGCCACAAGTAGTGACACCCAGAGATCCCATTACCAGTATAACGACAGCCAAAGTATTTCCACAGAACTCACACCGAGGCAGTATACCAAGATACAAGGGTCCCTACATTACTCTCATTCAGATTTGCTCCTCTGTGTCGGGCTATTCACAAAAGTCACCATCTGCAGGCCTGCTCTTCATAGCTGTGTTGCTATATCCGATGTGTATGCACCAAACTGGAAGACAGCCGCGAGCCACATGTCACAGGCCCGCGAGCCACATATGGCTCCAAAGCCATAGGTTGGGGAACCCTACATTAGACTAAAGGCCACCAATATCAGCAGGACCAGCCAACAATCTAATGTGTATGGGGTCCTCATTGCTCTCCTCAGACAAATAATGCTGGGGAGGGAGAAGGATCTAGTACTTCAACTTCAGACAGTCAATCCTTTTCGTTCTCCAGAAATAAGCCGCTGCTGGAAAAGCCTGGTAATGATTATCTCATTGAGCCCAACTGAGTCTTAATATGTATGGGGGATTTCAGAGAGATCGATGTCAGAAGAATGATTGCTCTTTCTACATCTAGAGGTTAACAAGACAAAACAATCACTGATCTCGGTGAGACCAGCCAGAGAAAACACTGCCAGCAGCCAGCGAGGGCGCTCAAGACATTAATGTACCTAGGATTTCACTGTGTTGAGCGCCTTTGCTCGCTGCCGGCAGTGTTTTCTCTGGCTCGTCTTGTTGGTCTACTAGGCATTGCTCCCACCTGGCCAGAATCCTACTCCACACTGATGAGGGGCAATACCCCGAATCAGCTGTCTGTGGATGGATACCTGGCCTTGGTATTTCCCTTGTCATATCTTTAAACTCGTCAAAAAGTTGGATATTGACTAAAAGGGCCACTTAATATGGTGGTTATGGTGGTCCCTAAAAAGAGCCACTCCTTGGCTGGATCCTTCCCGGAGGGATATCTGGCTAGTTTGTGTTGAGACTCCTAACAGAGGCTCCACGGACTTTTTTGATTTACATCTAGAGGTTGGGAGACCGTATTGTGGAAATGGACCCAAATTTGTCAAAGATATATGCAATAAATGTGTAAGAAGGGAACGCTCCTTTTTAACATTTCTCCCACATAAATTTGGCATTTCCTAACCTTGCCAACCAAATGGTTATATTACTTATAATGATGTAACCACATGCCGGAGAATATAATGGTCCAGAAAACAAAAGAAGCAAGCTCTTGTTCTTTTCTTCTGCACTCTGTACATTTTCCTTCAAGTGAAGGCAAACTGTACTTTAAAATTGGATGAATCTCTGCCCTTTACATCACTTGTGTGATAATGACAAGGCATCGGACATGGCGAAATAATGGAATATAACGACACAACCTTCCATGCCGTAACTTGTTTATGTCCAGAATACGGACAAATCCCAAGCACGGAGTATTTGGCTCTGAAGCCGGCCTGTAGGAATATCACTTGTTAAGTTCAGTTGTTCAATACAATTTTAACCCCTCCACCCCCAAGCTTGTGCTGACCAGGCCAAATTGTACATATCTGACCAGTATCACTTTGTGGTGGCAACCCTGGAACACTTCAGTACATTCCAATGAGTCTCCCATTTTGTTTTTATGTGACACATTATACTTCATGATAGTGCTAAATTGTGGTTGATCTTATTAGTGTTCGAGATCCGATCCGGAATCCGGAGCAATATATGTCAATGACGAGCGGAATAAGAGAGAGAGCGAGCGCGAGAGAGAGAATCAATCCATCCAGATCGTGCACCCGGAATCCGGATCGTGCACCCGGAATCTGGCGTCCGGGTCAGACCCGGATCTACCGCTGAAACCGCGCGGATCCAGATTTTTCCAGTCCGGGTCCGCTCAACACTACTATTAAACGTATCACTTCTGCAGCTCCTGGGCTGCATTCTATGAAGATGCACCTTATCCCTGACTCCCCTTCCAGACCCCAAAATTAACTTTATAAATCTTGACCCCCTCCCCACGTATGCTAATTACCTGTGTGGCTCAGATGGGTGGGCTCATTTTCTGCTTTTGTCCCCCCTCCTGCCGCTGTTTGCCGTACTCCTTTCTTGATTGACGGGATGACACCTCCATCATCATCATCCTGTTTCATTTTCAAATCTTGCGCCTTTATTTATTTTATATTTTTTTGTCAACAGTCATGAGGGCTTGTTCTTTGCGGGATGAGTTGGCATTTTTATTGGTACCATTGTCACCTAATACATTCTGATTGTTTTCTAGTTTGCTTTTTGTGAGGGAGACTGAGGAAGAAATGGCAAATCAGGAATTATTTTGTGTTTTTTTTTTTTTGCTTTTTTGGGAGGCGTGATTTTACATAAAAATATTTATTTTATTTTTTTATTTTTTTTTTAATTTTCTCCAAGTTCCCCTATGCTACTTTTAACTTTATTTTGATAGTCTGATCACTGGTCTAATGCATTGCAAAGCACATGCACTTTAATGCATTAGATCTGTCAGTGTTAGCCTATGTGCCCACGTTGTGTCGAGGTAGTTGCAGTTCTAAACGCATCCTCTGGCAGAAATGGTTTTTGCCAAAGTTGCTTTTGACCACAAAAACGCTATAAATACGCGTGCGTTTTTACCACGTTTTGGGTGCGTTTTTACCACGTTTTACATGGTTTTTCATTGTTTAAGGTCAGATGCGTTTTGATGACAAATACACTACTAAATAAAGTTTTAACATTCAAACACTGAAAAAATGGCAAAAAAATAATAAATGATTAAAATTAAAAAACATAGCTGACTTTATTAAAATGATAAAGATTTGTTAATTATGTCAAAAGTAACGTTAAATTAATGTTTTTCTTAATATTAAGTGTGTGTGTAAAGGGACATATCATGCCCTTAATATAATGGAAAAACGCATGCAATTAAATTGTCCAAAACTCTTGTTTTCTGCATCCAAAAAGCAGGTTAAACGCTAGGATTTTGATGTTTAATGCGTTTTGCAACTTCTCATTGACTCTGTTCTCAAAATGCTGCCCAAATGGCAAAAACAATTGACATGCTGCTTCTTTGAACGCTGAGTTTTTGCCCAAAATTAGGCAAATTAAACGTAGTATTTATAACAGCAAAGTGCGCACAAGAAATCCCCATTTCCCATAGACTTTGCTGGAAAATCAAAACGCATGCATTTTGGCATTAAAACGCTGCAGTTGAAAATGCTGTGGAAATGCAGGTAAAAACGCAAAGTGCGCACACAGCCTTGCACTGACACAAATGCCTTGTAGACCATGCTATTGGTGTGGTCTAACAGGCTACTGTAGTTGGCATACTCTGAAATCCAATTTTTATTTATTTTTTTCTTTAACCTATGGTTGCCATGACAATCAGCAGCCCGCGATTACACTGAGGGGGGTGCTGATCGGGTGGGAAAAGGGGTCATTTTCCCTCTCCTAGCCTCCTAAATGCTGCTGTCAATATTGTGGCATTTAGGTGGTTTGCTATGACATACCAGTACATCTATTTGCTGGAACCTATAACCTACTTGTACATCATATGTCGAGAAGGGGTTAAAGGGAATCTGTCACCAGGTTTCGCTCTGCATCTGAGCATTATGTAAGAGCAGAGACCCTGATTCCAGCAATGTCACTTACTGGGCTGCTTTTGGGGGTTATACATATTTTTACATTCCGAGAACTGCTAGATCTACAGCAAGCAGCCTGGTACAGGACACCGGCAGGTCTTTTTTTTTTTTTTTTATTATTATATATATATATATATATATATATATATATATATATATATATATATATATATATATATATATATATATATATATATTATATTATATTATATATTATATTATATTGTGAGACGGGGAATATAGCTCCGCGCTGGGATCTTTGCTTTGGTCCAAGCGAGTGGCTATAGATTCACAGATGACAGCGGCAGACTGGCAGGTTCCAAACAGATACGGCCACTGCCGTGTTTATTGTGTACACTTATGCCTCAGTGTTACACATGCAAAAACAGGAAAATAAATGTCTAAGGCCGTCTGGCCACTAACTAACAGAATGCTAACTACAAAATAAACCTATGTAACAAACAAAACCGTATTCTCTTACTGTGTGGGTTCCTTAGCACAGCCAGTGGAGGTATGGAGTCTCAGCCCCAGCAGCCATGAGCCTGTCCTGCTATCCTTAGCAGGTTCTTTTCACTGAATGCCTCCTGATTATTTCAGCTGATCCAGTGAGGGATCAAAACCTGGATTGAATGTGGAGAAGGGAGCAACCAGTCCCACTGCCATTCCTACTGATTGCTCCAGGAAAAACCGAGCCCAAAATTACACTGAAATAAACAGGCTTCAGTGACTAACCTATTGCTGAACCAGATATAATGTTCCCAGCCCATTTGCATGGGCCGACCGCTCCACAGTCAGTACATGGAGACATATGAAATTAACCGAGGGGAAACGTAACTGTTCTCTAGTACTTCTCCCCTCGGCATCTCACATACCCCCTCCCTCTGTTCGAGCCCGTGGGGTCGGACACAATGACTTACCAAGCAGTGCGTTCTAGACAACGTGTCTGCGTTCTCATGCGCCTTGCCTGCTCTGTGCTCCACTGAAAATTTAAAATTTTGTAACGCCAAGAACCAGCGTGTCACCCGCGCATTGCCCTCTTTTGCCTGGGACATCCATGTCAGTGGTAAATGGTCCGTCACTAGCCGAATCGGCGTCCTAGTAAATAATAGCGCAGGGTTTCCAGGGCCCACTTCACAGCTAAGGCTTCTCGCTCAACCACACTGTATTTTTGTTCTGCCTCCGTAAGTTTTCTGCTTAGATAGCCTACTGGGTGTTCCTCGCCGTTCACTTGTTGTGAAAACACCGCGCCGAGGCCAACACCAGAGGCATCTGTTTGAACAATAAACTCCCGTGTAAAGTTTGGGGTAACCAACACTGGTTGGTCACATAAAGCCTTTTTCAACCTTTGAAAGGCGTCCTCTGCTTCTGCGTTCCACTTTATTGAGACAGAGGTTGACCCCTTGGTAAGATTCGTGAGTGGGGCTGCGATGGTAGCAAAATTTTTGATGAACCGCCGGTAATAACCAACGATCCCCGAAAAGGCTCTGACCTGTCTCTTGGTGACCGGTTGTGGCCAATTCTGAATGACGTCCACTTTGTTTGCCTGAGGTTTTATAACTCCTCTACCAATGATGTATCCCAGATAGCGAGCTTCTTCCAACCTCAATGTACACTTCTTGGGATTGGCAGTCAAGCCGCCAGTCCTTAGAGAGTCCAAGACAGCTTGCACCTTTGGCAAATGAGTTTCCCAGTTATCACTAAAGATAATGATATCGTCCAAATATGCGGATCCATACTGGACATGGGGCTTTAGGACAATATCCATTAGTCGTTGGAAGGTGGCTGGGGCTCCATGCAAACCAAATGGCATATCCCGGTACTGGAACAGTCCCTGTGGCGTAACAAAGGCAGTTTTGTCTTTGGCAGAGTCAGTGAGGGGAATCTGCAAATAACCTTTTTGTTAAGTCAATAGTGGATATGTATCTGGCTGAACCTAGTCTCTCTATAAGTTCATCAACTCTTGGCATAGGGTAGGCATCGAATTTCGATACCTCATTCAACTTGCGAAAATCATTACAGAACCGGATAGTCCCATCGGGCTTGGGCACCAGCACGATGGGACTAGCCCACTCACTCCGGGACTCCTCAATAACCCCGAGCGCCAGCATTTTCTCTACTTCCCGGGCAATGGCTTGTCTCCAAGCCTCAGGAATTCAATACGGTTTTAACCGTACACGTGACTGAGGGTCGGTGACCATGTCCTGTTTAATTAGGTTAGTACGGCCAGGTAGTTCTGAAAAAATATCTGCATTTCTCTGTACGAACTGCTTGGTTTCTTGTATTTGGGTCTTGGATAGCGTGTCTGCAATACCCACCTCTGGTGGTACTATCTGGGGGTCACTTACCTCAGATTTTGGTGCCACTCGAGGCCCACTATCAAGGGTAGTTTCCACTAGCAGACTCTCTGTACCGCCAGGACTTAAGCAAGTTTACGTGGTAGATTTGTTGGGGTTTTCTCTTGTCTGGTTGATGTACCTTTATAATTCACTTCACCTATTCTTTCCAGCACCTCGTATGGCCCCTGCCATTTTGCAAAAAAATTATTTTCTACAGTAGGTACCAAGACTAAAGGGGGCTTTACACGGTACGACCGATTGTGCAATTGCACAATCGATCCTACCCGCCCCCGTCGTTTGTGCGTCACGGGCAAATCGCTGCCCGTGGCGCACAAAGTCTGTAACCCCCGTCACACATACTTACCTCTCGTGCGACCACGCTGTGGGCGGCGAACGTCCACTTCCTGGAGTGGGAGGGACGTTCGGCGTCACAGCGACGTCACACGGCCGCCGGCCAATAGAAGCGGAGGGGCGGAGATGAGCAGGATGTAAGCATCCCGCCCACATCCTTCCTTCGACAGAGGCGGCGGCAGCCGCGAGAGGCAGGTGAGCTGCTCATCGTTCCCGTGGTGTCACACGGAGCGGCGTGTGCTACCACGGAAACTATGAGCAACTAAATTAAACGATATTATGGAACTTAGCGAGCAGTACACGACTCACGATTTGTGAGCGATACTGCGTCGCTAGGAGGTGTCACACAGGCCGGCATCGTCAGCGATGCCGGATGTGCGTCACAAAAACCGTGACCCCGACGATCTATCGCACGATAGATTGTCTGGTGTAAAGCAGCCTTAACACTCGATCCCCGGGTTGAAAAACTCGTGTTTATAGCCGCCCGGTTGTACACCCTGCTTTTGGGCGCGTTGTGCACGCTCCAAACATTCTTTGACTATTGGCATAACTGCAGCAATTCTGTCCTGCATGAGTGTTATATGTTCAACTACACTGCGGTAAGGAGTCACCTCTTGCTCCCAAATCTCCTTGGCAATATCCAACAGGTCTCTGGGACACCGCCCATAGACCAATTCAAAAGGTGAAAAACCCGTGGAGGATTGGGGTACCTCTCGTATGGCGAACAAGAGATATGGCAGGAGAGTATCCCAATCCCGTTTGTCCTTATCCACTACCCTTTTCAACATCCCCTTTAGGGTTTTATTGAAGCGCTCGACCAAACCGTCCGTCTGAGGGTGATACACTGAGGTACGCAGGTGGGAGACTTTTAGTAATTTACATAGTTCTTTGAGAATACGAGACATAAAGGGGGTCCCCTGATCCGTAAGTATCTCTTTCGGAATGCCTGTGCGAGAACCTGTTCAATAGCTCCTTTGATATTGCTTTTGCATTGGCATTCCGTAAGGGTACAGCCTCCAGATAACGGGTGGCGTAATCCAGTACCACCAAAATGTATTGATGACCCCTGGCGGATTTAACTAATGGACCGACTATATCCATTGCTATCCTCTCAAAGGGCACCTCTATTATTGGCAAGGGTACCAGGGGCTTCTAAAATGTGTCATAGGCGCAGTCAACTGGCATGTAGGACAGGATTGACAGCACCGAGTTACATCTCCCGTCAGAACCGGCCAAAAGAAACGTTGCAAAATACGGTCTTTTGTCTTTTTCTCCCGCCAGGTGGCCCCCCAAGGGATGTTTGTGCCAGGTCGAAAACCACCTGACGAAAGGATTTGGGTACCACTAGCTGTTCCACCACCACTCCTCGCATCTTGTCAATGTGGTATAGCATGCCCTGTTGCACTGCCACATGTGGAAACACATTTTGAGCCCCTAGGTACACTGGGTTTCCCTCAGCGACCTTCACATTTTCCCATGACCTTGTTAAAGTTGGATCTTGGTGTTGAGCGGTCCCGAAATTATCACGGGCCACCTCAAGACCTGGCATCTCTATAACATCCTCTAGCGTGTCCGCCTCGCCTGCAAATAGTCAAAGGAGAGTCTACAGATTCTGGCGCTACCCCTGTGTTTGGTCCCCTATCATGTTGTTCCAGTGGCTCAGGGGCTAACCCCAGGGTATCGTTCACCAGTTTTTCTTCAACCGGGGGTGTTCACGCCATTTTTAACGTTCCACAAGTCCCAGAATAAGGGAAAGTCTCTCCCCAGGATTACGCTATGCAACATAGTCTTTACAATCACCGCCTGATGTCTTTTGGCCCCCAAGGGCGTGGCAAGAGTTACCCAGGCTGTGGGGTAGTTTTTAGTATCGCCATGTATGCAACTAATGCCCACAGTTGAACCTGTTATTACTCCAGGGTCCACCAAGCGAGCATGTACCAAGGTTACTTGACTGCCAGTCTAAGATGGCATTCACACTATAGCCGTTGACCTCAATGCAACACACATGTTCATTTCCTGTGAGGATCTCCGCAGCACAGACTGACTGTACGTATAATGACAGACGTCTTGTAGTGTTACAGGCCATAGGCTCTGTAGTTAATGGGCAGTTAGCAGCTACGTGGCCGAACCCACGACATCGCCAACACTGTATGGGCCCTTGCCTTGCAGTTGGGGACCTCAGTCTGGGCCTGGTGACTTGCTGAGAAATTGCACCATTAACATAGTCCTTTGTGGACCTGCTACCCCTAGTTGCGACATTCTCTTTTGGAAAAGGAGTAGTTTTAGCAGGACTTTCAGGCGATTTCCTAGAACCCCAGCAAGGTGAAAGTGTCCCCCTGGAGTAGGCTTTCAGAAGCGTTGTAACGCTCGACCATATTCACCAACTGATCAGCGCTAGTTGGGTCACCCTGTCCGACCCACCTCTGGATCTTAGCCGGTAAGGTTCGCAGGTACTTGTCTAGGACAACACGTTCCACCATCTGTGCAGGCGTCAAATTTTCCGGTTGCAGCCATTTTTTTACCAGATGGATGAGGTCATACATTTGTGAACGAGCTGGCTGCCACAAAAGTCCATAGATGTACCCGCTGTGCCCGTACATATGTGTTTACTCCCAGCCTTGCCAGGATTTCGCCTTTTAGTTTACTATAGTCCATAGCATCAGCTCCACTTAGATCATTATATGTCTTTTGCGTATCTCCAATCAGGAATGGAGCGACCACTTCAGCCCATTCGTCCACCGGTAGACGCTCACGTTCTGCAATACGTTCAAACACTGCCAGATATGATTCCACATCATCATCAGCAGTCATTTTAAGCAAAGTCTTTTGTACAGCTTTCCGCCCACTGGCAGGGCTTTGTGCACGGACCTCCGTGTCTCGTGGCTGCCGAACCAAGGACTCCTTTATTGCATTTAACTGCTCTTGGTGTATTTGATGCTGCTGCTCCAGCGCCTTCTGGAGGTAAGCATTGGTCTGTTGTTGCTGGGCATTGGTCTGTTGTTGCTGGGCATTGGTCTGTTGTTGCTGGGCATTGGTCTGTTGGTGGACATTGGCCTGTTGTAGCTGGGTATTGGTCTGCACCAACTGTTTCAGCAGCTCCTCCATATTGCTGGTCTCTTGGCTCTTCAGCAGCACAGGAGCTTTCAGCCAGGACATAAACCATTCTATGGGCATTGTCTCTTGTTAATCTGCAGTCACAGTCCAATAGCCACTAATGCCCGCATCCTCCACCATTTGTGAGACAGGGGATATAGCTCAGCTGGGATCTTTGCCGCTGTCATCTGTGAATCCATAGCCACTCGCTTGGACCAAAACAGACTGGCAGGTTCCAAACAGATACGGCCACTGCCGTGTTTATTGTGTACACTTATGCCTCAGTGTTACACATGCAAAAACAGGAAAATAAATGTCTAAGGCTGCTTTCACACATCCGGCTTGATCTCTGCGGCTCAATCCGGCTGTGCAAGCTATGCAACGGATGCGGTGAACACACCGCATCCTTTGCATAAGTTTTTCCTTTGCGGCCAGTCCGGTTTTTGCCGCTTGCGGCATGCTACTGAGCATGCGCAGTGGCAAAAACCACATGCGGCGGCCGGATGCGGTTATTGCCGCATCGCGCCGCATTCGGCCGCCATAGGCATGCATTGAAAAATGCGCCGCATCGGCCGAATGCGGCGCGATGCGGGGTTTTTTTGCCGCACGAAAAAACGTGCCAGGCAACGTTCCATCCGGCCGCCGCATCGGCTAAATCTGCCGCATGTGGCAAAAACCGGACCGAACGGGAGCCCATGCGGCACAATGCGGCACTAATTAAAGTCTATGCAGAAAAAACTCAACCGGCAGCAAAAAAAAAAACGGTTGCGATTTTCCTGCAAAGTGCCGGATTGTGCCGCATTGCAGAAACCGGAGGTGTGAAAGTAGCCTTAGGCCGTCTGGCCACTAACTAACAACAGAATGCTAACTACAAACAAAACCGTATTCTCTTACTGTGTGGGTTCCTCAGCACAGCCAGTGGAGTTATGGAGTCTCAGCCCCAGCAGCCATGAGCCTGTCCTGCTATCCTTAGCAGGTTCTTTTCACTGAATGCCTCCTGATTATTTCAGCTGATCCAGTGAGGGATCAAAACCTGGATTGAATGTGGAGAAGGGAGCAACCAGTCCCACTGCCATTCCTACTGATTGCTACAGGAAAAACCGAGCCCAAAATTACACTGAAATAAACAGGCTTCAGTGACTACCTTATTGCTGAGCCAGATATAATGTTCCCAGCTTTTCCCAGCAAATTTGCATGGGCCAAACCGCTCCACAGTCAGTACATGGAGACATATGAAATGAACCGAGGGGCAATATACCTGTTCTCTAGTACTTCTCCCCTTGGCATCTCAGAGTGTGTGTGTGTGTATTATATAACTATACATTTTTTTATTTTTTTTTCTCTCCTGCAATATGCTGCTTTCAGATGGGGTAGCAAAAATTTGGTGACTGGTTCACGTCTAAGCTATTTTTGCACTCCATTAATGCTGTTCTTGTGATTGACTGTTGCCTGTTGGAACAAATCAATTAAAATTAATATATAAAGCGGCAATGGTAATACTGGAAAATTAGCCATGGCCTTCGAGATTGGGGCTGATCTTACCAGACTCCCTATAGACAATAGGGATGGTTGAAGAATCTACAGGCTCCAAAATACTGTCCTTTTTGTGCCAAAAACTGTCTTACAGTGATTTTGTCAACAGGCTTTTACCACCTAATCTGAGAGCAGCATAACATAGGGGCAGAGATCCTGATTCCAGCGATGTGTCCCTTACTGAGCTGCTTAGTATACTTTTGATAATATCACTGATTAATCAGCTGTAGATTATCATTAGAGGACTACTCGGCGTGCTGCAGGTAGTCCAGCATATTCATGAGCTCTGTATAACTGCTAGATCTGCAGCAGGAAAAACATTGATTTTATCAAAATGACAGCAAACAGCCCAGGAAGTGACATATCACTGGAATCAGGGTCTCTGTCTCTACATTATGCTGTCCAGAGGGGGAAGCAAAAACCTGGTGACACATTCCCATTAAATGACTCGCACCATATTTACTATGTATTTTAGATGTGTTTTTTTTTTTTTTCTTTTTTTTTTTTTTTTCCCCAAGATGGTGTGGTTTTATGGAAATGGCTCATCAAATGGCAGCACCAACATTTTGCCAAAATTGCACCACAATTTAGCATTAAGGGCGCTTTACACGCTACAATAAATCTTATGATATGTCGGCGGGGTCACGTCGTAAGTGACGCACATCCGGCATCGTAAGTATGATTGTAGCGTGTAAACTTCCTTGCAGTTGCGATTGAACAAAAATCCGTACATCGCATGCACGTCGTTCATTTCTCAAAAACTGAACGTGCGGTTGTGCAATGTTCCCGGGGCAGCACACATCGCAGTGTGTAACACCCCGGGAGCGATGAACAGATCTTGCCTCCGTCCGCGGCTCCCACCGACAATGAGGAAGGAAGGAGGTGGGATGTTTACGTCCCGCTCATCTCTGCCCCTCCGCTTTATTGGCCGGCTGCCGCGTGATGTCGATGTGATGCCGAACGTCCCTCCCACTCCAGGAAGTGGACGTTCGCCGCCCACATCGAGGTCGTATGGACGGGTAAGTACATGTAACAGCTTTTAATCGTTTGTGCGACATGGTCAAAAAATTGAACGTGCCGCACATACGATGGGGGCGTCACATCACATACGATATTGTATGCGAAATTGAAAGGTGTAAAGCAGGCTTTACTTATTGGACCAATCTAAGCCAACTATTGTATGGTATAAACCTAGACTAGACAGTGTGAAAATATCAGGGTTCCAGTTCTCTCCTGCACAGCTGTCCACAGTTCTGACTAGCCAGTTGTTGTGGTGTCCGGCCTTAAATGGGTGGTTCACCTGTTTTCGTTACTGGCCACATCGATATTCTCTTGAGAAACAAGGTTTCTCTCAAATACCTTGTGATGTCAATAGTGCCTGTGAGCGGCGTTATTGCAGTCTGCTCACCCTTTTTGCGTGGCTCCCAGGGTCCGTGACCTCTGATGTCTGGTGATGGCACGTCAACGGAGGCCGGCCGCAGTCTTCATGAGTGACTTGGCTGTGGGCAGAGTTTCACCGCTCGTCACAGTCCAGGGCTGTGCTCCCTCCTTCACTGCAGAGCGCTGGGCTGTGAGGCTGGGCTGTGAGGCTGGGCTGTGAGGCTGGGCTGTGAGGCTGGGCTGTGAGGCTGGGCTGTGACACTCTGCCCACAGCCAAGTCACTCAGGGAGACTGCGGCCGGCCTCAGTTGACGTGACATCACCGGACATCAGAGGTCATGGAGCCGGGGCGGGGAGGGAGTATCATGCGAAGGGGTTGAGCGGACCACACTACCACTGCTCACAGGCACTATTGGCAATGCAAGGTATTTGAGAGAAACCTTGTTTCTTAACATCTTAAGTTAATATTGATGTGGCCAGTAATGAAAAGGGGTGAACCGCCTCTTTAAAATAAGCTGTGTGGGCAGATTCTCAAGAGATTTATGTCCGTCTGAGAGATCTTAACAGCTCATTTACATATTAAGAGAAATGTGGATTTTTTTAGAATAAGCCATCAGGTTGTGGCTTTCTACGACCTGTATGTCTATATAGATGGCTTAGTAGGGCTCACCCTACTGCCAGATCCCTTTTATACAATATTGAATACTGTATTCCGCTGATACTGGGGGCTTCTCTGTAAGGCTATGTGGGCACGTTGCGTTCTCTGCAGTGCAGAAAAGAACACACCCTCTGGCAGACTGGACACTGTTTGTAAAAAAAAAAACAAAAAAACATCCACAACGCATGCATTTTGGATGCTTTTTCCATGCGTTTTGGATGCATTTTTGACAGTGCATTCCCCCGGCAATTTAGCTCTGCTACATGCCCGCTGACATCCCACACAGAGTCGTGCGATGAGAATGAACTCGGGTGAACTTCACCCTACTTCATTATCATACCGCGGCCCTGTCTGTGTGTGGCGTCCTGATTTAGCGGTCACCCGTGAAGGACTCACCGGTGACCACTAATCCCCTGAGTGACTGCAGTGAGCAGCGCGATTAGCACTACCGTCACTCAGGCGTTGAACGGCATCCGTCACAATGCGTTGTGTAATGCATGTGACGGATGCCTTGCAAATACTGTGATAATAAAGGCCACGGACTCCAGTGAAATAACGCATTGCGTTAAGTTTTCTTTAGCCAAGAGAGCCCTCATCTTCACCGGCCACGTCCCGACACTACCGCCTACATCACCGCACACATCCCGACATTACCGCCTACATCACCGCATACATCCCGACACTACAGCTCTAATCTTCCCTGCACACCCCCCGACACTACAACCCTCATCATCCCCGCACACATCCCGACACTACAGCCCACATCTTCACCGCACACACACGCACTGGCATTGCCTCAGTGACATCCCCGCTGACAGCGTGATTCACTTCAGTTGCTGCTTGGAGCTCACAGGAGCTGCAGTGTTCTACTGCCGCTCCTGTCAGCTTCATGTAGCAGAGCTGGATGCGTCGCGGTACCTCTGTAGATTAAGCAGCACCTGGAGGGGTATTTGGGTATTTTTAATAAAGTGGTGAAAGAAGGTGACTTTTTTTTTTTTTTTTTGTCTTTTATTCCAAATAAAGGATTTTTTCGGATGTGTGTGTGTGTGTGTGTGTGTGTGTGTTTATTTACTTTCACTTACAGGTTAATCATGGAATGTGTCTCATAGCCGCCTGCCATGATTAACCTAGGACTTAGTGGCAGCTATGGGCTGCCATTAACTCCTTATTACCCCGATTTGCCACCGCACCAGGGCAATTCGGGATGAGCCGGGTAGAGTCCCGGGGCTGTGGCATCTAAAGAATGCGGCAATTCCGGGCGGCTGTTGGCTGATATTGTTAGGGGGGGGGCTCCCCATAACGTGGAGTCCCCCATCCTGAGAATACCAGCCTTTAGCCGTGTGGCTTTACCCTGGCTGGTATCCAAATTAGGGGGGGCCGCACGTCGTGGTGTGTTTTTGTTTTTTTTTGTTTTTTTTTATTTTTTATTCATTTTACTGCACGATATAGACCCGCCCACCGGCGGCTGTGATTAGTTGTAATGAGACAGCTGTCACTCATCGTGGGGGCGTGTCTGACTGCAACCAATCATAGGCGCCAGTGGGCGGGGGAAGCAGGGAATACCAGATTGAATAATGAGCAGCCGGCATTTTCAAAAGAGGAAAAGCCGCCGGAGCAGTGTGACAGCCGTGCAGCGCCGCGCCGGGGATCTGTGAGTATGAGAGAGGGGGAGAGACTGACTGACAGACAGAGAGACCGACCGACAGAGGGAGATTCACCGACATCCACAGACAGAGATTGACCGACATTGACAGAGAGAGACTGAAAAGACCTGCATTTTGCTTGTCAAGAAAGCATGCGGAACGCATCAAAAATGCAGTCCAAGTGCATTTTGGTTGCGTTCTGACCCACATCATTGATTTCAATGGGTGGAGAACGCAGCTACAACGCACAAAGTAGTGACATGCTGCTTTTTCTTCCGCAGCGATTTTTGGCATCCAAAACGCTGCGTTTACAAACGCAGCGTGTGCATTGATTTTTCGGCTTTCTCATAGGCTTTGCTGGGGAAGCTAAACGCATGTAATTTGGCACTGAAAATGCTGCAGTTCAAAACGCAGCGTTTCTGCGGAAAAAAACGCAATGTGCGCACATAGCCTAAGACCTGTGCATTCTGAACACCTACAACAGATGCAGAGATTTACTCTTCGTCTCTTCCTAGTAACAATGTTTCTAAATTTACTCTGGATTTCTAGAAGTACAAAATAAAGAAAAATGTGTCTGTTAGTTGATCTTTTGATAACTGTCTCACGAGCCTCTAATCATTTAATAGAAATCGAGGGGGGGCTGATTAAAGTAAATCAGTCTGATCATTCAGCAGACAGGCTTCTGGCTGAGGAACCGGTTAGACATCTGCTAGTGCAAGATTGTGAACGGAAAATGTTCCAATATTTCATGAGTAACCGTGGACTGTATCATCTGGGCAATGTCCTCTGACTGTGAATTGTCACGATATTGTTTGATATAATACCTTCCTAATATTGGCGTCCTACGGCTCCTCTTTTTCTTTATTTCCCACTGGTCTCTGCTTACTCATTTATTAGCTAGTTGAGGAAAGAGGATAGATAATTCACGGTACAGAAAAATCTATAACCTCAAAGATTAAAACTGCAAATAAAGTTTTTAGTTGTTTATCATAGCACTGTTCTGTCAGGTTAATTGCCTCCCAAACTGAATATATGGGCATGCAAGTCTTTGAAAGCTAAATCCATTGACACCTTTTATATCTTCTATCTGTTGCTGCATTTCTAAGAACTAAACATTTTAATTCATATGTAAATGATGATTTCAGAGCTCTGAGTGTGACCGAGCACTCCCTGAGCCTCCTGAGGTTGTTTCCATAGACTCCAAGTTTGACAGCTCACGATTTGATTTCCTTGCCTGATCTCTCTTAAGCTGGGTTTACACACTGCAACATCTCAAACGACATCGCTGTAACGTCACCGGTTTTGTGACGCAATAGCGATGTTGTTTGCGATGTTGCAGTGTGTGAAACCTATCAGCGACCCGGCCCCTGCTGTGAAGTTGTAATCGTTACAAATCGTTCAGGACCATTCCTAGGTCCTTTGTTTCCCGCTGTGCAGCATGAAGTTTCAGTGTGTGAAGACTTTGCAGAGACTTTGTTAGCAACTTCCCTTTCAAAAGGCTGCTTATCAACGTCCCCAAACAACCAGCTAGGTCGCTCTGCAGGTCCGGATCGCTGTTGAGTTGTTGGCCAGGTTTGCCTGTTTGAACGCTCACCAGAGACTTAGCAGAGACTTAGGGAGGTCGCTATTGCGTCACCAAACCGGTGACGTTACAGTGATGTCCTTTGCGATGTTGCAGTGTGTAAACCCAGCTTTAGACAAGTGAGCCATTGAGCAAGACAATGAGGCGGAGAAACAACCTGGACAGGCAGAGGCTCCGGAAGTGCTCTATAAGGGCTCATTCAGACGACCGTTCCATCTGTTTAGTTCCTGTGTTATTGCAGACCTACTGCCAGGACCATCTTTTCAATGTCTCTTATGTAGGATCGGATGGCACACAAACATTTCTGTGTGCATTCGAGCCTACAAAAAAACACAGCAGATGCTGTATGTTCCGTTATTATGAAACGTCCTATTCTGTTCCATAATAATGACCCGTGACTCAATACAAGTCAGTGGGTCTGCAAAAGCCGCACGGAAGCACTTCCGTGTAACCTCCGTTGGGTGCCCCTGCAGTCTGTGTCCCACTCCTGCGCCAGCCCCGCGGCTGCTCGCACTGCAGTGTGCCAGCATGTGCCGGGATGACAAGCCCCAACATTAGGTTAGCAAAGTTAATTACCTGCAGTGATGAAGTCCTGCACGCCTGACGTCCGCGCTCGTCACTGACTTCCAAGCCCGCCGCGTTCTCACAGGCGGCCCGAGACCGTGACTAGCAGTGACGCTAGTTTTGTTCACTTCGCTTGTGAGCGCGGCGAACAATGGAAGTAATTTGACAAGCGCTGATGTCAGGAGTGCGGCAGGCCGGCAGCGTTCATCACCCAGGTAATGTACCTAGCTAACCTCATGAAGTCAGCGCTAGTCATGCCCTACAGTGACCTGGGTTGACCTCATGATGTTAGCTCAGGTCACTGCACTGCTTTTCCAGTGAATGGGGAAAATTCTGTTCTTCTTGACTGGGACAGTGATTATGGTATGGATAATCATGGGATCCCCTTATTGGATTACACCGAGCCCGGAATTGTTTTTTCTTTCCAATTAATTGTTGAAAGAGGGAATGTGCTGGGGAATGTTTTTTCCAAATAAAAATTTAGTTTTTTCTTTTTCGGACTGGGTTAGTGATGTCGGGTATCTGATAAATGGGGGGGGACTGCACGCAGTAGTGTTTTTTTTTTTGTTGTTTTTTTTTTACTTAAATTATTTTATTGTACTGTACGATATAGACCCGCCCACCGGCGGCTGTGATTAGTTGCAGTCAGACAGCTGTTACTCAGCGTGGAGGCGTGTCTGACTGCAACCAATCACAAACGTTGGTGAGCAGGGAAGCTGTGAATATGAAATAAGCCTAATGAGCGTCTGGCTTGTGAAGAACAAAGAGCTGCCGCGGGAGCAGTGTGACAGCTGTGCCAGTGATCGGTGAGTATGTAGTGCTTGCTCCTACCCTTTTGCGCCGGACTCTGTTTCCCATTGACCTTATATACGGACCAGAATCTGGCCAAATACCCTGGACTGTATGTAACTCTCCATCCCCTTATATATATATTTTTTTTTTTTCTTTATCGTTCCTTTGGGAGACCCAGACCATGGGTGTTTAGCTTCTGCCTCCGGAGGACACACAAAGTATTACACTTAAAAGTGTAGCTCCTCCCTCTGAGCTTATACACCCCCTGGTAGCCAGTCCTAGCCAGTTTATCGCTTTGTGTCAGGAGGCATACATCCACACATGCATTCTCATCTGATTTTGTTTGACTTTTGGAAAGAGTTTGAAGAAAAGCGGGTCCATGTCTGGACTCCCAGCATGTCCCTTCTCACCCCACTGTGTCAGCGGTGTTGTTAAGGTTGATTTACAAGGCTTCAGCCTTACATGCCGCGCTCCTTCACCATCCCTTCTGGGCTCTGGCTCTGAAGTGGGAGCCAGCACGGTCTCCATGCCTGGCAGGAGTCCGGTCTCCATCCACAGCCCCTTGAGGATTCTGTTGGACCGGAGCACTCATCCCCAGGGACATGGCCCTGCGTCTCAGCAGCTAAGTACCTGAGACGTTTATGTTGGGGGTCCCGGTTCTTTAATGTAAGGGGAGAGTATGCTGTATGTGATTGTTTGTTTTAACTTTTCCGGCGGGTTCTCTAGCTTTTGCCTGAGAACCGCGCCAATGGTGCCTGCTTGTCGGCCTTGCCGCTTAAATTTAGGCCCCAGCTTCGCCGGAGGCCTAGTTTCATTTTCCTGCCCTCGCATGTCACTCATGCAGAGGGACAGGTTCGGCTCCTCCCGGCGGCCGTTCTACACAGGGGAGGGACACTCCCCACTGCTGGGGCGTCCCTCCTTCCCTGCAGGTCTCTATAGCCCTCCAGTTCCCGCTCTTTTATAGGAACGCCCTCTTCTCAGGCAGAGTTCACTCTGCTCTGGGACATCCTGCATTCTGCATCTCTGCTGAGGTGCTGCGACTGGGGGACCGGGCTTCGGGATCTGGAGGGCACACAACACCGCGCTCAGCGGTCTGGTAAGGCTGCTTTCACACCTCCGGTTTCTGCAATGTGGCACAATCCGGCACTTTGCAGGAAAATCGCAACCGTTTTTTTTTTGCTGCCGGTTGCGTTTTTTCTGCATAGACTTTAATTAGTGCCGCAAGGCCTTGCGTTCCATCCGGTTTTTGCCGCATGCGGCAGATTTAGCCGATGCGGCGGCCGGATGGAACGTTGCCTGGCACGTTTTTTCGTGCGGCAAAAAAAAACGCATAGCGCCTATGGCGGCCGGATGCGGCGTGATGTGGCAATAACCACATCCGGCCGCCGCATGCGGTTTTTGCCACTGCGCATGCTCAGTAGCATGCCGCAAGCGGCAAAAACCGGACTGGCCGCAAAGGAAAAACTTATGCAAAGGATGCGGTGTTTTCACCGCATCCGTTGCATAGCTTGCACAGCCGGATTGAGCCGCAGAGCTCAAGCCGGATGTGTGAAAGCAGCCTAAGCCACAGCCAGTCTCCGGTTGTGGACCTCTGTATATTCTCCCTGTGGTTCATTCTCTGCAAAGCCCCCACTCCAGCAGCATGTCTCACACAAGGAGCAAGGCTCCAAAGCTTATTCTGCATGCACTGCATGTAAGCTCCTGCTGCCTGAGCCGAGCACCTATCCACATTGTGATGTCTGCTCTAACTTGGCGGTGCCACAGCCTGGAGTCTCACCCCCAGTGGTCTCTCAGGCTGCTGCTGCACCTGTGATTGAACCCCCGGCCTGGGTAGAGTCCTTTTCTAGGTCCATATCCCAGTCATTTGCTGAGTCCATGGGGCTTTTGTCCAGGACTTTGATGAATATGCATCAGCCCCCCTCACAGGGTGCCTCTAATACTCTTGACAGAGGACTCCTATCCTCTGACCTCCGTCCATCGGAGCTCACGGAGGATTCATCGTCTGATCCCAGACCCGTCCTTCGAGAAGGCGCAGGGTTTCCTCCCCCTCCCCATCCCACGGCTCTGTCTCAAGAGCTGACTCAAGATGAGGAGGATGCCCTCACTGGGGGCTTGGAGGCTATGTATCCCATCGATTTCTCTGAGTGTACTCAGATCTTAGTGATTTGATTGCTTCTATTAATTCTGTGCTGGATCTCAATCCGCCAGTGTCAGAGGAGCAACTCTCTTTGGCAGAAAAACATCAGTTTACCTCGCCTAAGAGAGTGAAGAGTGTGTTCTTTAACCACTCCAGTTTTCAGACCGCTGTGACCAAACCCAGGGCCTGCCCTGACAAACGCTTTCCAAAGCGTGGTTCTGATGACCGGTTTCCATTTCCACCTGAGGTGGTCAAGGAGTGGTCTCACTCCCCAAAGGTAGACCCTCCGGTGTCTAGGCTCTCAGCCTGGACCGTTGTGTCGGTGGCTGACGGCACCTCACTTAAGGATTCCACTGACCGTCAGATTGACCTTCTGGCCAAATCTGTGTATGAAGCTGCGGGGGCCGCGTTTTCCCCGACTTTTGCAGCAGTGTGGGCTCTCAAAGCCATCTCTGCTTCTCTAGAGGAGATGCATTACCTCACCAAGTAATCTATGCCTGAGATGGTTACCTTAACTGCTCAGGCTTCAGCTTTTTCATCCTATGCCATGTCTGCCATGCTAGAGGCTGCTCACCGCACTGCGGTGGCTTCAGCTAATTCTCTTGTTATCCGCAGGATTTTGTGGCTTCGAGAGTGGAATGCAGATGCTTCTTCCAAGAAGTTTCTTGCTGGGCTCCCTTTTACTGGTTCACTGCTGTTTTGGTGAACAGCTGGATGAAATCATTAAAGAAGCTACTGGCGGGAAGAGTACTTCCATGCCACAAACCAAGACCAGGAAACCCGCCCAGGGTAGGAATCAATCGAGGTTTTGTTCCTTTCGTTCCTCCAACTGGTCATCCTCTAAGCCTTCCGCCTCGTCCGCTAACTCAGCCAAGGATCAGAAATCCAACTGGCGCCCAAAAGCGCGTCCGCAGAAGACCGCAGGAGGTTCTGCCACTAAGACAGCTTCCTCATGACTCTCGGCCCGCTCCAGCCACGTCCTTAGTCGGTGGCAGGCTCTCCCACTTTGGCGACGCTTGGTTAAAGCAAGTCTCCGATCAGTGGGTTAGAGACATCATATCTCACGGCTACAGGATAGAATTCTCTTCCAGCCCTCCAAACAGATTTTTTCTCTCAACTCCCCCCTGCTCCAAGGCCGCCGTCTTCTCGCAGGCCGTGGCGTCCTTGCAGGCAAACTGAGTGATTGTCCCAGTTCCCGCTCAGGAACGGTTCAGAGATTTTTACTCAAATCTCTTCCTAGTTCCAAAAAAGGACGGTACCTTCCGGCCCATCCTGGATCTCAAGCTTCTCAACAAGCATGTCCGGGTGCGGCATTTTCGCATGGAGTCTCTGCGATCAGTCATTGCCTCTATGACCCAAGGGGAGTTCCTGGCGTCCATCGACATCAGAGATGCCTATCTACATGTGCCAATCGCAGTGTCACATCAGCGTTGGTTACGTTTTGCGATAGGAGAGGATCATTTCCAATTCGTGGCTCTCCCCTTCGGGTTAGCCATGTCCCCTCGGGTATTCACCAAGGTCATGGCGGCAGTGATTGCGGTCCTGCACCTCCAGCGGTTAGCAGTGCTTCCTTATCTGGACGACCTTCTGGTCAAGGGTACATCCAGCGCAGACTGTCAGCGGAGTGTTTCGCTCACTCTCGCCACCCTAGCCTAATTCGGGTGGATTGTCAATCTTCCCAAATCCACTCTGACTCCGACCCAGAGTCTCACGTACCTAGGGATGCAGTTCGAGACTTTGCCGGCACTTGTGAAGTTGCCCTTAGACAAACAGCTGTCACTCCGGTTGGCGGTGCGCTCTCTCCTGAGGCCCCGCCGTTATACCCTCAGGCGTCTGATGCAGGTGCTGGGTCAAATAGTGGCCTCCATGAAGGCGGTTCCCTTTGCCCAGTTCCATCTGCGTCCTCTGCAGCTGGACATTCTCCGCTGTTGGGACAAGCGGCCTTCCTCCTTGCACAGGTTAGTGGCTCTGTCGCCACGGACCAGGAGCTCTCTTCAGTGGTGGCTTCGACCCCTCTCCCTGTCCCAAGGGCGCTCCTTCCTGACTCTCTCCTGGGTGATTCTCGCCACGGATGCCAGCCTATCCGGCTGGGGAGCGGTACATCTCCACCACAGAGCACAGGGCACTTGGACTCCGACCAAGTCAGGCCTCTCAATCAATGTGCTGGAAACCAGAGCTGTGCTTCTAGCTCTCCTAGCCTTTCACCACCTGTTGGCGGCAGGCACATTCGAGTCCAGTCAGACAACGTGACAGCGGTTGCCTACATCAATCACCAAGGCGGGATACGCAGCCGCCTGGCAATGTTGGAGGTCCAACGCATTCTTCAATGGGCGGAGGACTCAAAGTCCACCATACCCGCAGTCCACATCCCTGGCGTAGAGAACTGGGAGGCAGATTATCTCAGCCGTCTTTTCGTGGACGGTGGCGAGTGGTTCCGGCACCCGGCAGTGTTTCAGTCAATCTGCCGCAAGTGGGGCACTCCGGACGTGGACCTAATGGCATCCCGTCACAACAACAAGGTTCCGGTTTACGTGGCTCGCTCCCACGATCCTCAGGCCTTCGCCGCGGACGCTCTGGTTCAAGACTGGTCCCAGTTTCGTCTGTCCTACGGGTTTCCCCCTCTAGCTCTCTTGCCCAGAGTCCTGCGCAAGATCAGAATGGAGGGCCGTCGAGTCATCCTCATTGCACCGGACTGGCCCAGGCGAGCTTGGTATCCGGACCTGCTCCAACTGGTCCGTGGAGATGCCGTGGCATCTTCCGGACCGTCCAGACCTGCTCTCGCAAGGTCCGTTTTTCCGCCCGAATTCTGCGGCACTCAAATTGACGGCGTGGCTCTTCAGTCCTGGATTTTGACGGCTTCTGGTATTCCTCCTGACGTCATCTACACTATGACTCGGGCCCGTAAGTCTTCCTCCGTCAAGATCTATCACAGGACTTGGAAAATTTTCCTGTCCTGGTGTCACTCTTCCGGCCACTCTCCTTGGCCATTCTCGTTGCCGACCCTTCTGTCTTTTTTTACAGTCCGGTCTGCAGCTAGGACTGTCCCTCAACTCTCTCAAGGGACAAGTCTCAGCTCTATCAGTGCTGTTCCAGCGGCGTCTCGCCCGGCTGGCTCAGGTCCGCACCTTCATGCAAGGTGCGTCTCACATCATTCCACCTTATCGGCGGCCCTTGGATCCCTGAGACCTTAACTTGGTTCTCACGGTATTGCAGAAACCCCCTTTCGAGCCCCTTAGGGAGGTTTTCTTTGTATCGTCTTTCTCAAAAGGTGGCCTTTCTAGTTGCCATAACTTCTCTCAGGAGAGTCTCTGATTTGGCTGCGCTCTCCTCGGAGTCACCTTTTTTTGTTTTTTTCACCAAGACAAGGTAGTTCTCCGTCCGACCCCGGACTTTCTTCCTAAGGTGGTCTCTTCCACCTTAACAAGGATATTTCCTTGCCTTCCTTCTGTCCGGCCCCTGTTCATAGCTTTGAGAAAGCGCTGCATACTCTAGATCTGGTGCGTGCTCTCCGGATCTATGTGTCTCACACCGCTGCGCTTAGGCGGTGCACCTCTCTTTTTGTGCTAACCACAGGGCGGCGTAAGGGTCTCTCTGCTTCTAAGCCGACCTTGGCCCGTTGGATTAGGTCGACCATTTCGGACGCCTACCAGAGTACTCAGGTGCCTCCCCCGCCGGGGATCAAAGCACACTCGACCAGAGCTGTCGGTGCCTCTTGGGCTTTTAGGCACCAGGCTACGGCTCAACAAGTCTGTCAGGCTGCCACTTGGACTAGCCTGCACACCTTTTCGAAGCACTACCAAGTGCATGCTCATGCTTCGGCAGATGCGAGCTTGGGCAGACGCATCCTTCAGGCGGCTGTCACCCACTTGTGAAGTTAGGCTCCGCCTACTTCTTAGTTTTTTCTGTTTATTCCCACCCAGGGACAGCTTTGGAACATCCCATGGTCTGGGTCTCCCAAAGGAACGATAAAGAAAAAGAGAATTTTGTTACTTACCGTTAATTCTTTTTCTTATAGTTCCGTATTGGGAGACCCAGCACCCTCCCTGTTGCCTGTTGGCAATTTTCTTGTTCCGTGTGTTATCACCGGCTGTTGTCGTGGACAGAGTCTCCGGTTGTTCTGGTTCTTACTCTGTTCTACTTGTTGGTGGCTATTTTCCTTCAGCTTTTGCACTAAACTGGCTAGGACTGGCTACCAGGGGGTGTATAAGCTCAGAGGGAGGAGCTACACTTTTAAGTGTAGTACTTTGTGTGTCCTCCGGAGGTAGAAGCTAAACACCCATGGTCTGGGTCTCCAATACGGAACTATAAGAAAAAGAATTTACGGTAAGTAACAAAATTTCTCTTTTTGCGGTACGCAAAAAACCCCAGAAGTCACACAGATGACGAACTGGAAAGATGCTGTTGATGAACGGATGCCACACGGATGCATGTGTGAAAAAACAGGATCGTTTTTTGCGGACCACAAAAAATGGAACGGTTGTGTGAATGTAGCCTAAGGGGTACTTTGCACACTACGACATCGCAATCCGATGATGCGATGCCGAGCGCGATAGTCCCCGCCCCCCGTCGCAGATGCGATATCATTGTGATAGCTGCCATAGCGAATATTATTGCTACGGCTGCTTCACATGCACTCCCCTGTCGTGCGACGTCGCTCTGGCCGGCGAACCGCCTCCTTATTAAGGGGGCGGGTCGTGCGGTGTCACTGCGATGTCACATGGCAAGCGGCCAATAGGGGCGGAGATGAGCGGGATGTAAACATCCCGGCCACCTCCTTCCTTCCGCATTGCAGCCGGGACGCAGGTAGATGTTCCTCGCCCCTGCGGCTTCACACACAGCGATGTGTTATACCGCAGGAACGAGGTTAAACATCGGACCGTCGCATCAGCGTAATTATGGAATTCGCCAACGCTACACCGATGATACGATTACGACGATTTTGCGCCCGTTAATCGTATCATCTAGGATTTACACACTACGATGTCCAGAGTGACGCAGGAAGTGCGTCACGTTCGACAGGACCCCACCGACATCGCACCTGCGATTTCGTAGTGTGCAAAGTACCCCTAAGGCCAAGAACACTGCCTCATTTGCATATGAAGGAAAATGCTGATCTGTGTTTAATATGCAAATTAGGCATTTGGCTAGTGGATTAGGTGTTAAGCCCCCGTCACATTTAACGACTTACCAGCGATCCTGAAAATGATGCGACCTGATAAGGATCGCTGGTAAGTCGCTGGGAGGTCGCTGGTGAGATGTCACACAGTCAGACCTTACCAACGTTGCAGTAACGATGCAGGTCGCAGTAGCGACCTGTATAACTATCTCTGCTGTCATTGGGACCGTCACGGTGTCAAACATAGCGATGCATCCCGCTCAGCAGGACATCGCCTTTGAAGAAAATGGTCCAGGACATTCAGCAACTACCGGCGACCTCACAGCAGGGGCCAGGTTGTTGCTGTATGTCACACACAGCGATATCGCTAGCAAGATCACTGTTGCGTCACGAAAAGCGTGACTCAGCAGCGATGCCGCTAGCAATGTCGCTTAGTGAGACGTGGCCTTTAGTTTCCCAGGTTAGGCTTCCCTCTGCCCATTTTATCACGCCCCTGTTGGCATGATAACATGATTTACAAGGGCCGGCGTCATCGTACCTTTCTGCAAATTTAGTACATGCACGCACCTTTCTTCACTAACATTATTGCACCTCTGAAGCAGGATGAGGTGCCATCTTATTCACTTTAGGAAATGTGCAGTGAGCCTCTGAAGCCTGGGCACATACACCCAGATTCAAAGGCGAAATGATGTTGAAGAAAGCTGTGCACATGCGAGAGATCTGCAGAGCTGGTGATGATGCTAGCTTTTGCAAATCATGTTCTCACGTCCTGGTGGGCGTTATAACTGTCACACTTGGTACAAGGAAGAACCAAGTGAAAGGGAAGAGAAACTTGGTCTAGGGAAATGGAAAATGGTGAATCCTGACCAAACTTACTGCTGGTCCCTCACTACCCTAGATAGGTTCCGCATCTATGTGCCAAGCCGGATACCTGACCCTACGTATCCATTGTGCTGGGCCCTAAATAGAGAACGGATGGGATGAGCTCTTCGTCAACCCCACTAAACACTAAAGATGACACAAGTAGGACACACTGTAAAAATGCACAAACTGCTTATCTACAGATTACACAGGTAGAAGTTCAGCCAAGATTTCAGCAACGATACCACAAAGGAGTGAACTGAAAAATATCACTAGCATCAGTCCATGGAAGGACTGGGTATTTAAGGACCAAGATAATGGTGATGATCAGCAGTTGGGTGGAAGTCGAGCTTCTGCTGGCACCAAGAGTGGCATAGATGAATTCAGCAGGAAAGCTACCGATACCAACGAATGCTGACAGCAGAAACATTGGCTGTGCAGAATGCTCCCTGACTTTCCAAACGCTGTGACCTTCTACTGCCAGAAACCACATGACTGTCTGTCACCCATGACATTAACATGATTAGTGAGCCGATTAGTCTGGGGATAAGAATACCCCATCAATTACTCAAAAGCCTAATTGGCATATTTAAAAAAAAGTTTATGAAGACTTTTTTTTTTTTTTTTTTTAAACATGGGTGTCACAGTATAAAGGGCTTGTTAGGCAGGGTATTTTGTAATATACAAATGTTGAAGGGCATAGGGGACTTGTCAAGTTCCCTTTAAGAGGAGACTTCCAGGATAGTTACTACAGTCACTTTATTTCTTCCATGATTGAAGAAATGGTGGTATTTCTTCATTATTTGACTATTAAAATTATATTGATGTTATTGATGATAATTTGATTTTACCCAAATAAAGAATGAGGAGTTGTTCTTTAGAATTTGCTACCAATAGTTACCTTTGATTACAGCAACCTCTGCACTAATGCGGGTGGGCAGATTCGATCTGCAGTAGAAGGTTGAAGGAAAGGGCGACCTGTGTATTGTGATCATGTAGGTTTGTAAAGATAATAATTGAACTGTGGTTTCATTGTGAGATGATAATAATTGATGACGACCTCTTCGCATTGGTAATTGAGAAAGTGGGCAGCAGCACAACATTTCTGAATGCAATGGGCTCACATGGGTGAAGAATCTAAGTAAAACTTTAAAGTTTGTATGTTTCACTGGATATCTTTTCAAGTGGTTCTTTGAGACTCGAAAAGAAGCTTCCCTTTTTCCTTTCAGAAACTGTCAGTCAAGTGAGTTGAGCACATGGACTGTCTGGCAGCCTAGCCCTCAAAAATTTAGATTGGGGTTGATTGCCATACCCTCACTAAAATGCGTTCTGGTCAGTAGTATTACTGCACAGGCAACACCCAAACAAAGTCTGTATTATGAACTGCAACACAACTGCTGAAATTTAAAATACATTGTTTTTAATTATTTGTGGGGGTTGCAGAAGTCAGTCTATCACCTAACATGGAGGAGTTGTTGTAATTTGCCATATAAAACCCCAATTCTCAAAATTGTTGCGATGACATGTAAAATGGGAAGAAAACTAGAATGCAAACATGTGGAAATCTGTTTATAGCTGTATTTTATTCACAGCAGATCAAAAAAGGTCTGTGGAGCCTCTGTTAGGTGTCTAGACACAGAAAATGGCCAGATATCCCTCCGGCAAGGACCTAGCCAAGGAGTGGCTCTTTTTAGGAGACCACCATAACCACCATATTAAGTAGCCCTTTTAGTCAATAGCCAGCTCCTGACGAGTTTAAAGATATGACAAGGGAAATGCCAAGGCCAGATATCTATCCACAGACAGCTGTTTCGGGGTATTGCCCCTGATCAGTGTGGAGTAGGATTCTGGCTAGGTGGGAGCAATGCCCAGAAGACCAGCAAGACAAAACAATCACTGATCTCAGGGAGATCAGCCAAAGAAAACACTGCCGGCAGCCAACAAAGGCGCTCAACACAGTGACATTCTAGGTTTAAACTTGTCAAGAGCTGGATATTGACTAAAATGGCCACTTAATATGGTGGTTATGGTGGTCTCCTAAAAAAGAGCCACTCCTTGGCTAGGTCCTTCCCGGAGGGATATCTGGCTATTTTCTGTGTCGAGACTCCTAACAGAGGCTGCACGGACCCTTTTTGATTTGCTACTTCCCAGGGGGCAATGCACCTAGGATTTCACTGTGTTGAGCGCCTTTGCTGGCTGCTGGCAGTGTTTTTCTTTGGCTGGTCTCCCCGAGATTAGTGATTGCTTTTATCTTGTTCACAACAGAACATAGCACACATAAAAGAAGGTGAAAGTTACACATTATTTCATTTTAGGGTCCTCTCTCCTCCTATACCAGTCTGTCTTGTACTGTTAATGATTGTTGTACGTATACCCTCTCTCTCACTTGTAAAGCGCCATGGAATAAATGGCGCTATAATAATAAATAATAATAATAATAATTTTATTAAAAAAAGTAATTTAGAAATTGAAAGCAACACAGTTTAAAGTTGGGAGGGTTAGCAACACTGGAAAAGTAAGTGGTACTAATAAAAAAAAAAAACAGCTGTATTGTAAAATTTCAGCTAAGTCACATGACCATATGAAAAGAGCATATTAGAGAGGCAGAGTCTCTCAGAAGCAAAGACAGTCAGAGGTTCATCAATCTGCATCTAAAAATTGTGAAACAAGTGCATAAAAATGTTCCTCAATGTAAAACTGCAAATACTTTGAATATTCCACCATGTACAGAGCATAATATCATCAAAAGATTGTAGCTTCTGGAGAAATCCATGTGCACAAGGGACAAGACCAATGGATTATATTAGACTCTCGTGATCTGCGGGTCCTCAGGTGGCACGGTGGTAAAAGGCATGATTCAGTGTTGCAAGTTACTGCATGGCCTGAGGAATACTTGTCTGTGAACACAGTTTGCTGTGCAATGCACAAATGCAAGTTATGCAAGCAGCATGACGACTATTCAGATGAAGAGGTCGAGTGATGAACCGGCCTCCTGCCGTGCAGACCAGTCATCAATAGAACTATTTGGCGAATTATGAAACGAAAAATCCAGCAAAGACCCAGTTCTGTGGAGAAACACGCTTCCTACATCAGAAAAAAATAGGACAACATTCCTCTCCCAAAACTCCAGCAATTGGTCTCCTCACTTCCTAGACATTTACAGCCTGTTGTAAATGTTTGAGGAGATGCTACACAATGGTAGACATGGCCCAGGCCCAACTTTTTTAAGCTGTGGCTCTTCCATTAATATCTATACAGGTTTGTTTTGTTTTTTGGGTTTTTTTTTTTTTTTTTTTGTTTCCAATGAAACGGAAAATTATCCAACGTTTACCTTCTTATATATGGTCTTTTGTTTTGAATGAAATATGGCTAGAAGATTTCAAAAGCATTGCATTATTGTTTCCTTACATTTTACAGTGTGCCAAATTTTAAGGAATTGGGGTTTTATATGCCATAACCTTAAATCTCTGGAAACTATCCTTTTTTTTAGAGTGGATTCATATGCAACATTTCCTTTCCATGGTGATTTTCCAATGTCAGAAGTGGATTCGAAAGGAATAGGAAATTCTAATGTGTATTCTCATTTTTATCTTTGGTGATTTGATCCAACCTTAGTACACAAAATGAGGCTTCAATGCTTTGTTATGCATTATAGTCCTCACCACTCTGACGCTTCTGCTATGGGAAAGGGCCATTTAATATGTAGGTCTATATGTGCCAATATATCAAGTTATTCCCTCAGAAATATAAATAAAAATTATTATAAGCTATACCTTTCTTTGAACTTATGAGACATATACCCTGTTTCCCCGAAAATAGGACCTACCCAGAAAATAAGTCCTAGCATGATTTTACAACATTTTTAGAGTATTCTTGAAATATAAGCCTTACTCCAAAAATAAGCCCTCTGGGGGGAGTCAAACTGTGTAATTTCTCAGGGCCTCCCTCTCTTAGGGACCCCAGCAGTGTGCAATGCAAGTGTAGCGCTCCTGACTATATCAGGGTGCTACAGGGAACTGCATCCTGTTCCCCAGGATGCAGGACCCAACCCCCATGGTTCCAGGTTCCTAATAACCGATGTCGCACCAACACTACAAATCCCAATTACCCCTCACATCAAACCTGTCAGACACAGCAGTGGGAAGGTCAAGCTGGAGTATGGCCACCCACCTGGGGGTCAGGCAGACTGGTGGGAGGGAGGACAATGGAGTCGAGTGGTAGCCCTCAAAGAGTGAGGAGCTGGAGTAGTAGGTCCCGGGGAGCTAGACCACAGGAGTCGGGCACCGGTAGCAGTGACATTGGAAAGAGGTGCGACGGACACAGTCTTGGAGGACTGTCTGTATCAGCCAGCCCAAAAAAATTGACCGGTACCGAGCATGACTGGCTACAGGACCCTAGATCAGGAACTGATAATTAGCTGGGAGGGAGAGTTTCTTTATGAACTTCCTTAAGATCTCATAGATTGAAGGCATCAGCACAACACTGGGGATGGGGTTCTCCATATAAAGCAACCCAAGTGCTAGCCATCAAGAGCATAGCTACACTACATACAGTGAGCGGGGCCCTAACAGCTTCACGCCAAGGGGGCCACAACGGACAAATTGTGCACGGAGGCAGGGTCCGGATTGCCAAGTGGGAGCGGACACCTGGACGGGCTCCCTGTGGCGACTGTGATGCACAGAGACTTTGGTTTACCTTCAGTGTGAGTGTCTACTTTATAATCCTCATCCAGCACCACGACTACCCACAGTGAGTACCCTGGTCCCCCTGCACCTTGCACTCCCAATTATCCACCAATTACCCCAGAGTCTGGGGCCTTCCCTACCTGAGGAAGGACCGACACCTTGCTGCCTCACACCATCCGTCCCGGTACTCCTTCCAGCAGCGGCGGTACTCCGATTACCGCAACCCGCAGGTGGCGTCGCAAACTTCTCCCCTGTAAATATCCCCTTTACAGGGATCGGAGGAGTGCTAGCCGAGCCTGGGCCTAGACCCCTCGAGCCACGACCATCCCGGATCCGAGCACCCCAGTCCACGCCGAGGCGGCACACAAGGTTAAGATTTAAGGATTTTTGATGACTTCACAGTCGTGACCTTGATGTAACAAAAGGCCTTAATTTCAGGAGTCGAAAAGAACTGAACAAAACGCAGGCTGGTATGGATGACTGGTCTTGGGGGAAAGGAGAGAAAACTGGTCGATTTCAGAGGGTTCCCGTAAAATTAAATGGGGATTGTTGTTTATAGAAAAAAATAAGACATCCCCTGAAAATGAGCCCTAACTCATCTTTCGGAGCAAAAAATAGTGTAAAACCCTGCCTTATTTTCAGAGAAACATTGTAGTACATAGAAATGGACATCTTTTAGACTGTAGACAGAAGTAAGGTGTGGACCTGTTGAAATGCAACATGTCTGCGTCAGAAGCCTAATACACATAAGGTAGTTGGCATACACATTACAGAATGAACAACCATTTATGTCACCTTCTGCAGGAAATCAATATTTTATCCAATTTGTTCCCCTGATTGCTAGTGATTATAGAAGGGTTAATAGTTTCTCTATTTCTTCATTAAAGATATTTTATTGTTATTAGTAAGTATATCTGATGGTAGTTCATAGTCATTATGGATAACACACTTGTGGGATTGAAATAAAACAATAGCCTAATCATCACATCTATATGATCCATTATATACAGAAGAAATCGGAACATAGAAATATTTAAGAGCTGAATATCAATCCCTGTGGACAATATTTCAGTATCCTAGATTGATCCAAAAATAATACCAGAAAACGCGTCGTCTGTTTAGTTAGGTGTGAAGTGTTCATTGTGAAATAATTTAAGGAGTGTAAAGTGCGGAAGTTCATTACAAGTATCAAGTGACCCTAGATTATTTATTATCTCGTTTGATTGACGGATCCTAGATGGGTGGTCAGGATTATTTTTTTTTTTTTTTTTTTTTTTTTTTTTTTAAAATGACCACTTCAAGCTGTATTAAATTCTGACCTGGTATAATGGCTTTGGGGTTTTTTTTTTTTTTTTAAAATGACCGACTTCAAGCTGTATTAAATTCTGACCTGGTATAATGGCTTTGGGGTTTGTTTTTTTTTTCGCAATCGCGCTGTACTGGTGTTTACCTTATCACATTGTAGGCAGAAGTACATAAGGCTATAGTGATGTAGATGAGACCTCTTCATTATTTTCTTGCTAATGATCTATATTTGTCATACTGTATGTATACGTCTGTATTACAGCAGTGGAAATGTTCAGATGAGATTCTGTATGATATATAGAATCAGACTAATGGGAACATCTAGTTTAACTATATGAAGCACTGCTATGGTTTTGCCTATGTTATATAGTGGATGATTTCTCAACCCTTGTTGTTCCATATGTCCCTTCAGTCCAGTATAATTTTTATCACATGCACAGCTGCTGCCCTTAATACTCCAAGATATGCTGTCATATGCATCTTCAGTTGCTTTACAAAGTATGGTGGGCTCCATTGTTATTTATCTTGTAAGAAAAAATAAATAAAATCTTCGCGTACAGTGTGAGGAATATGAAATTCATACATGTCAGTCAGCTGTCAATGATCCTCAATTAACTTCTGGAGAGACTTTGCACTGAAAGTAAAGGGGCTGAATAATATTGCACACCCTACTTTTAAGTTATTTTTTAAAAAAGTTTAAAATAAGCAATACATTTCGTTCACCTTCACAATTGTGTCCCACTTGTTGTTGGTTTTTCACCATAACATTAATATTTATATCTTTGCAGCCTGAAATGTGGGAAAAGGTTTAAAAAAAAATCAAGGGGGACTAATACTTTTGCAAGGCACTGTATTTCTGGCATTAGAAACAAGAAAGTCTTAGCCTATGTGTCAACGGTAGAATGTTGCTGCGAATTTTTCTGCATGAAAATCCGCGGCTTTCCCGCAAAATCCGCACCTTTTCAAAGGTGCGGATTTACCGCGGATTTTGGTGCGTATTTTTATTTTTTTTTTTCCCAATTCTGAAGCCAAAATCCGAATCAAAATCCGCAACAATAATTGACATGTTGCAGATTTTTCCGGATCAAAATCCGCACCAAATCCGCCGCATGGGCACAGCATTTCCAAAAAGCCATAGAAATGGCTGGGAAGTGCCGCTGCTGCAGATTTTTGGGAAATCCGCGGCTTTTCCGCGAGAAATCCGCGGCAAAATCCGCGCATTTTCCGCAGCGTGGGCACATAGCCTAAAGGTTACACAATGGTGGGGATCTCTGCAACAAACTATGTATGAAAAATTCGTAATGGGTTAATATTTTAATGCTACACTTTTGCATCTTGTATTTTCAGAAATAATTTGGTTATTGTAAACCTTTTTAGGTTTCTTATTTTAAAACATCAGAAGTTATCATTAGTTATAAAGTTTTGTGAATTATTACCTTTTTTGTTTTTTGAAACAAACAATAGCAAATTTCATGGAACTTGTAAGCAATGCAATGTATTCGACTGATGAAGGTTCTTTATTAGTTAAAAATGCAAAAGATTATTTTTCTTTTGACTTGAACATTCCATTTCTGTGTAAAGGCCGCTTTACACGCAATGACGTATCTAACGATATGTCGTCGGAGTCACGGAATTGGTGATGCACATCCGGCATCGTTGGCGACGTCGTTGCGTGCGACACCTATGAACGACTGCTAATTCTCAGAAATACTCACCTAATCATTGATCGTTGACACGTCATTCATTTTCAAAATATCGTTGCTGGTGCTCGACGCAGGTTGTTTGTCGTTCAATCGCTACGTGTGACACCCCAGGAACAACGAACAGCGTTCCTGCGTCCTCCGGCGACGAGGTGGGCATGTCGTTAATGCAGCTGCTCTCCGCCCCTCCGCTTCTATTGATGGCCCGCTGTGTGACGTCGCTGTGACTACGCACGAACCTCCCCCCTTAAAGAGGTTGTTCATCGCCCACAGCGATGTCGCTAGGAAGGTAAGTACGTTTGAACCGTCCTAGCGATGTTGTTCGCCATGGGCAGCAATTTGTCTGTGACGCACAAACGACGGGGGCAGGTGCGATCGCTAGCGACATCGCTAGTGATATCGCTGCGTGTAAAGCATCCTTAAGTCTCTATTCTGGTTTTATAGCGGTTCTCCACTTTATTTATTTATATTTTCATGATTGGATCCTTAGTACATGCTATCAGTGCTTTTTTCTAACAAAAAAACAATCTTATTTTATGAGTTGCAGGTTGGTTTCCAAATTGACAAGTACAGTAGCTGCTACTGTTCCCTTTGTCAAAGGATGTGTTCTTGCAGGCTAAAGGGGGCTTTACATGCAGCGACATCGCTAGCGATGTCTCTGGTGAAAGCACCCGCCCCCGTCGGTTGTGCGTCACGGGCAAATCGCTGCCCGTGGCGCACAACATCGTTAGGAGCCGTCACACGGACTTGCCTGCCTAGCGACGTAGTTGTGGCAGGTGAACAGCCTCCTTTCTAAGGGGGCAGTTTGTGCGGCGTTACAGCGGCATCACTAAGCGGCCGCCCAATAGAAGCGGAGGGGCGGAGATGAGTGGCCATAACATCTGCCCACCTCCTTCCTTCCTTATTGCCGGCGGCCGCAGGTAAGCTGTAGTTCGTCGTTCCCGAGGTGTCACACACAGCGATATGTGCTGCCTCGGGAACGACGAACAACCTGCGTCCTCAACAATCAACGATTTTTTTTTTTTTTTTGAACATGAACGACGTGTCAACAATGGACGATTTGGTGAGTATTTTCCCATCATTAACGGCCGCTCGTTGGTGTCACACGCAACGACGTTGCTAACTATGCCGGATGTGCGTCACGGAATCCGTGACCCCGGCGATATATCGTTAGATACGTCGTTGTGTGTAACGGGGCCTTTACACTGTTCACATTGAACAATGCTACAATGTAATGACACCCCCTCCCCACCCTCCAACCAGTATCACCAACTTCAGTTTATAAGTTGTTAGGAGGAATATCTGAGGTACAGCACAATTCCGAGTTGTAATGAAAAATGCTACAGTACTATTTTATTTCATTTATAGAATTGTTCGCGAAACCTCACCTATCCAGAGAGATGATCGTTTCTCTTTTTAGAGATGTCATTTCAGTTGGACACTGCCTCTCGGAGTGAAGTTGTCTTACTGTAATAAGTCTGATCCTTATTATTCCTTTTTCCCTAACCGAATCTGTTTAGGAAATCATTTGGGGGAAAACCATCAATCAATGAGCCATCAATGTACTATTATGACCTCCTTCCATTAGAAGAGGAAGAAGACTTTATTTCTGCAACTCAAGTGAACTCAGTTGTCCTTTGCCGGGAACCTTCATATATGATGTCTAAATTATTATAGCATTTCTTGAAACGCACAACAAGCTTATGATGCAGAAAATTAAGACCATTTGTTTTCACAGAACTCCTTTTTCCACCTATTTGTAGGAAGGGTGATAACGTGTTCATTTGTGGTGGTCTGACCGATGGAACTCGCACCTATCAGTAGAAGACGTGATTTCTCTCCCTGTTTGAATGGATTAGCAGTATACGAGCTCGACCACCGCTCTATTGACTTCCTATGGGGCTGCTGAGCACTACACTTGGCTTTTTCTGGTAGCATCACAGACAATGAATGAAGAAACTGTTGTGTGTCCAATCGCATAATCTAGTAACGAGGATAAAAATTCCTCATTGGGGGAAAACCATTCCTTGTTTTGCCGATTTGATGCATGTCCCAACAGTTGGTCCACCCATGATCAACAAGTTATCAGCTATCCGATTTTGAATTTCCTAGAAAGATATTATTATTCATCATGCTTGTTGGAGAGATTTTTAGTTTTATTTAGTACTGAAGTCCCTGTGTTTTGCTCTTTCCTTAAAAACAGGTGTCTGATTTAGTTATTATATTGAACCACAAAAGAGCAGTTGAAGCTTTTGCCAAAGGCGGTAACTTGACTCTGGGAGGAAATTTCACAGTTGCTATTGGACCTCTTGGGAGGTAAGGGCATTGAATAATGGAAATGAAACAAGTAAAATAAAATGTGAGCCTTTTTTAAGGCATTTTCCTATCAAGACAAAACAATCTGATCTCGGGGAGACAAGCCAGAGAATACACTGCCGGCGCTCAACACATTGAAATCCTAGGTGCATTGCTATTTTCTGTGTCCAGACTCCTAACAGAGACTCCACTGACCTTTTTTGATTTGCCCATTTTCCCATGACTCATTCAGGGAAAACCTAGTCAACTTTTTTGCACCAGAGAGACACTGTTACGTGATGCACCTCCTGAGGCCCACTTCAGATTTCCTTTTCAAGTGGTGGGGCAATGTTTAGTGCTTTACATCCAACTAGTGTTTTTTCTTTTCTTACTTACATCTAGAAGCCTCCTCGAAAGCGACCATAAAGCCTGCTTTACACGTTGCAATTTCGCATACGATATCGTATGCGATTTGCAACGCCCCCATCTCGTATGTGTGGCATGTTCAATTTGTTGAATGTGCCGCACATACGAGTAACCCCCGTCACGTACTTACCTGTCAATACGACCTCGATGTGGGCGGCAAACGTCCACTTCCTGTAGTGGGAGGGACGTTCGGCGTCACGCGGCAGCCGGCCAATAGAAGCGGAGGGGCGGAGCTGAGCGGGACGTAAACATCCCGCCCACCTCCTTCCTTCCGCATTGTGGGCCGGGAGCCGCAGGATGTAGGTAAGATCTGTTCATCGTTCCCGGGGTGTCACAAACTGCGATGTGTGCTACCCCGGATACGATGAACAATCTGACGTGCAATTCTAGAGACAGGTACGATGTGTATGCGATGAATGTTTTAACGTTCAATCGCAATCGCACGTACCTGTCACAGACTGCAATGTACCTTACAATGCCGGATGTGCGTCAATTACGACGTGACCCCGCCGACACATTGTAAGATGCATTGCAACGTGTAAAGCAGGCTTTAGTTACAATAAAATTGTACCAATGTATCAAAGTTCACCATGACAAACAATGCACCATCGTGATAACTTGTATCTCGAGACATGTCTAAGAGAAAAATAAGACCAAAGAAGCTTCCAAAATAACTCCTCCATCAAACTGTCAAATTGTCAACACTTGATGTTGTGTCCTGTGCACTTTTTCAGATCTTTGTCTTGGTGCTAAATATAAGTGAAATCTTAGCTATATTGTGGTGTGAAGAAGTGTTTGCACCCTTCCTGATTTCTAAGGGCAAGCGCACACTTTGCTTTTTACCTGCTTTTTACCTGCTTTTTTTGCTGCTTTTTCAACTGCAGCGTTTAATGCCAAAATGGATGTGTTCTGCTTTTCCAGCAAAGTCTATGGGAATTTAGTTTTCTTGAATGCATTTGCAGTTCAAAAAGGTGCCTTTTGTGGCAGAAATTTGGGCAAAAACTCAGCTTTGCAGTTCAAAACTCAAATGGCAAAAACAACTGATGTCAATTGTTTTTGCCATTTGAGTTTTGACAATTACAGCAATTAACAGATGGCAACTCTCTCAGTGCAAAAAAATTTTTTTTTTTTATAAATTTATAAAAAAAAAAAAAAAATTTGCACTAAAAAAAAAAAAAATTTTTTTTGCACTGAGAGAGTTGCCATCTGTTAATTGCTGTAATTGTTGAATATTGAAATTTACCCATTTGCTAATTGCGTTCCATTTGAGTTTTGAACTGCAAAGCTGAGTTTTTGCCCAAATTTCTGCCACAAAAAGGCCCCTTTTTGAACTGCAAAGTGCATTCAAGAAAACCAAATTCCCATAGACTTTGCTTGAAAAGCAGAACACATCCATTTTGGCATTAAACGCTGCAGTTGAAAAAGCAGCAAAAAAGCAGGTAAAAAGCAAAGTGCGTGCTTGCCCTTATCCTTTTGCTTGTTTGTCACACTTGTTTCAGATCACCAAACAAATTTTAAATATTTAGAGAAAGATAACACAAGTAAACACAAAATGTAGTTTATAAAGGAAGGCCTTTATTAAGGGACAAAAAAATCCAAAACTACACGGCCCTGCGTGAAAGTGATTGCCCCCCCCCCCCCCCCTTAAAACATAAATTAACTATGGTTCATATCATCTTTGGAAAGCGGTGTTAAATTTCCCACACCCAGGACTGATAACTGCCACACTTGTTCTCAATCAATAAATCACTCAAATAGGACCTGCCTGACAAAGTGAAGTAGACCAAAAGATCCTCAAGCTTGATGACATGCTGTGATCCAAAGAACTTCCCCAACAAATGAGAAACAAAGTACCGATTTATACTCCTGTATAAGCTGACTTTTTCCAGCATATTTTTTTTATGTTGAAAAAGACCCCCTCGGCTTATACTCGAGTGAGGGTCCCACTTCCGGATTATAAAACCTACTTTTTCCTTCGAAAATGGGGATGCAACTTATAATCCAGATAAAGCTTACCGGGTTGGTGCGGCGGTGCAGGGTCACAGGACAGAAGGTCAGCAATACTGTGACCCGGGGTTGTCATGGCTCAGGAGGGTCGGTGATACTGGGGACATACGAGGTTTAGCGTCTGGCACCATTGAGCCTGCCGGTGTTCTCTGTTGACCCCACCGGCAGATGACGCAATAGACTTCAAAACAATGGCCCCGTAAGCGGCACATGCACAAATTGAGATCTTAGCTCTCCAATATCTCAATTGTTTGAACAGTTAGGGAACCCCTTGTTATGCTGGACCATCTGACCGCCAAAAAATTGTCCAGTAGAAATATCAGTAATAGGGAAATCTCTCAGTAGTTCACAGGGAGTGATTCTGGTATTCAGAGAATGCTTTGGTTAGTGAAGTCTTTCTAGAATCGGTGACGTCCCCTAAGTAGTGGGCAATTTGGATCCTACAGAGACCTCAGCAGCTGACGGGTTCTCATAATTCCCAAATCACTCCCTGTGAAATGCTGATTTTATTTTATCATTACGGGATAAGCAAAACATAAAAATTAAGTAAAAATACATGTGAACATAAAATTTGATTTTAAAATAAGTCCAAATGAAACACCAAAAAGTAGAAAAACAAATGACTCGAGCCCTAATATCGTTCGTCCACTGAACTGGTGTTGCTCCAGTCCCTCTCTGCCATCTTGTGACTGATCAGAAGGTAAAGCTAACAGTGACTATCTCTCTTAAGGCTACTTTACACGCTGCGATATCGGTACCGATATCGCTAGCGTGTGTTCCCGCCCCCATCGGTTGTGCAACAAGGGCAAATCGCTGCCCGTGTCGCACAGCATCGGCCGGACCCGTCACACATACTTACCTGCCCTGTGACGTCGCTGTGACCGGTGAACTGCCTCCTTTCTAAGGGGCGGTCCGTGCGGCATCACAGCGACGTCACTGAGCGGCCGCCCAATAGAAGTGGAAGGGCGGAGATGAGCGGGACGTAACATCCCGCCAACCTCCTTCCTTCCGCATTGGGGCCGGCGGCAGGTAAGGAGAGGTTCCTCGTTCCTGCGGCGTCACACGGAGCATTGTGTGCTGCCGCAGGAGCGACGAACTACTTCGTACCTGCAGCTCCAACGATATTCGAGAATGGACCCCCATGTCACCGATGAGCGATTTTGCACGTTTTTGCGACGATGCAAAATCGCTCATAGGTGTCACACGCAACGGCATCGCTAATGCCGCCGGATGTGCGTCACAAATTCCGTGACCCCAACGACTTCGCATTAGCGATCTCATAGCGTGTAAAGCCCGCTTAAGTTCAGGTCTGAGGGCTTTATTCTGAATCTCATAGACTTGCATTGAGAAGTGATTTCCAGCCCACCCAGAAAACACTGGAGTGGTCCGGACGGTCAGAGCTCCACTCTCGTAGTACAGAAGTGGAGCGGCACTAGGAGCAGCAGAATATGGCAGACCAAGTATTTTATGACACGCAGGGAATATGCGTTGGTGATGCTACCCTGGTGATATAACAAATACCCTGCAGTGGTGCTTTTAAAACACCCCAAGCATCGGTCTATTATCAATTTTTTTTATCCTTTCACCTCCAAAAGCTTCATTCCAGTCACCTCCTCTTCAAGGCACGATATCTCCTCTCCTACCTGTGAATCTCAACTCGTTAGGATTCCCCTGATGTATGTCCTTTTTCTATGAGAATTTTAGTATGTGACCCTCTCCCCGATTTATATTCGTGCCGTGCTCTCTGAAACATACCTGCATACACATTGATTTTCCAATATTTGCTCTTTACATAATCCACACCTAGAATTTCCCTTCTACACAATTGCTTTTTTGTTGTAATACAATGATTTATTAACAAATCTTACAAATCTTTTGTCTTCCTAAAAGTCTTAACCCTTTTTTTTTCTACTTACATCTCTAAGCTCTTACTCTTTTTCTGTTTTGTACCAATTTCTCCTTATGCTCAGATCCTCATTTCTTATGACTTCCCAGATACCTGAACATTAGATATTGTAGATATTTGTTGTGGGTTTTTTTTTGTTTTGTTTTTGCCATGAGCTGGTATCTACCTGACTATACAGCAGGGCCTGGCTTCAGTCACTGAACTCCTAATGCTCTTCTAGAAATCTGGAGGGAGATGTTGCAATCAGGAGCTCGGCGGCCGTCTACACCTACTGCAAGTCACGTGGGCTGTTTGCTGGAATATCTTTGGAAGGGTCTGGGCTGATTGAAAGGAAAGAAACCAATCGCAAGTAAGTTGGGGCTTTGTCGGGGTTCCTTTGTGAAATAGTCAGATTTTTCTGTGATGGCTTATCACTATCACATTTTATTGCTCCCTGACCCAGAGGGCATCTGACTCCAGGAATTCCCTCCAAGCCCCACAATGCGGGGGGCCACAGGTTTGCTTCTTCTTTGCGGTAAACCAGTGTTATTTTCTTTACTACTCGCAGTCACGTGATCTAGAGATGACACCTGCCAGAATTTGAGCTAACTTGCAGCCATATTAACCCCTTTTTTATTAAATGGTGTGGACCCGTAGAAGCGTTATACAAGACGCTAAACGTCCGTTGTCCAACGCGCCATGGACAGCCCCCCCTATGCCTTCACTTGTATCATGATGTTGGATTAAAAGGATATTGACACAACTTTACCGGTGAGTGCCATTGAGCTTTTTTTTCACCCTGTGCAGCAAGTGTTTTTTCTTTGCAATGAGCACCCTGGTTTGTTCCTGTCTGCCAATGAATAATATATATTTGATGGACTTCAAATCGTGCTTGGAATTTGAGCCATATGGTGTGTTTAATAATTGCAGAGTATAGATAGTGCCCAGCTTTTCCCTTTTCCTACATTTTGGTAATCCCTTTTATTAAATGCTTTGGTCAATAGTGACCGCAGCATTTAAGCAGTTAGGGTGATATAGGGAACAAGACCTGTCAGCAGTTCGCTCACAGGCCTTTGGTCATATGAGCCAAGGGGCTAATAACGACCCCTATGACTGCCATGCTGGTTCTCCAAATTATAGGGGAACCTTGGGAGGAAGTATTAGTGATTGTACATCTTATTCCATTCCTTCGTAGGCACAAAAAACAACATAAAAGATTTTATAAAAAAATAACAAAAAATGTAACAATCTCCCTTTTCCCATTTGTCATGTAAGGGGAAACCCCCCCCCCCCCCCCCCCTCCACAACATTTTGTATTCGTGGGTGAAACGGCTGACCTCCAATAATAATCATGTCCCCAATTAAATGGATAAAAAATAATCAGGATCAATCAATAGGCTCTGCTGGGTTTTTCTTTTTTATTTATTAATTTGCTATGCGTTTCAAAAATAAAAACATCCTCTTCCTCAGGCAGCCAGAGGAAGAGTGTGTTTTTATCCTTGAAATGCATAGCAAATTAACAAAGAAAAAGGAAAAATCCAACAGCGCCTGTTGATTGCTCCTGATTATTTTTATCTATTTATCCCAAGACCCGAGGATGGAGCGATTTGAGCTGCAGTTGGTGTTTACTACATTATTCACGAAGTTGTGCCTGACGCACAACCTCATCAGGTGAGCTTTTCCACAAAGTCCTTACTTTACCCATAGGTGAATTGATTCACCCATTGTAGTGCCTCTGGTTTTTTGTATGCCCCCATTTAGGAATCATCCAATTAAAAATGGCAGTGCGTTTTGACCGCATCAGTGCCTCCATCTGCACTTACCCTTAGGGGTACTTTGCACACTACGACATCGCGAAAGTGATGCACATCCGGCGTCGCTGTCGACATCGTAGTGTGTAAATCGTCTTTGATGCGATTTAACGAGCACAAAAGCATCGGTGTAGCGTCTGTCATTTCCATAATTTCGGAAGGACTGATGTTACCATGTTCCTCGTTCCTGCGGCAGCACACATCGCTGTGTATGAAGCCGCAGGAGCGAGGAACATTTCCTTACCTGCGTCCCGGCTGCAATGAGGAAGGAAGGAGGTGGGCGGGATGTTAACATCCCGCTCATCTCCGCCCCTCTGCTTCTATTGGCCGCCTGCCGTGTGACGTCGCTGTGATGCCGCACGACCCGCCCCGTTAGGAAGGAGGTGGTTCGCCGGCCAGAGCGACGTCGCAGGGCAGGTAAGTGCATGTGAAGCTGCCATAGCGATAATGTTCGCTACGGCAGCTATCACAAGATATCGCTGCTACGACAGGGGCGGAGACTATCACGCTCGGCATCGCTACCTTCGGCTTGCGATGTCGTAGTGTGCAAAGTACCCCTTTTAGGGTTAGGTGCACATGACCATTTACGCTAAGAAAATCGGTCTGCTTATGCTGCTCACTCTGATCACAGGTTGACTAGAATCTGATCGAAGTTGGATTTGTTTCTCATAGGTGGAGAAAAAAAAAAGAAGTTTCTCCTCCTTCTCCATTTATATAGGACTGCTCTTGGGTAGCATCAAAGTGCGGTCCGGTTTTATCCCCAGACCCAGAGACTTGTGTTGGCAATTTTTATCCAATGCTCAGATCAAAATTGGACATGTCGCCAATTTATTTAGTTAATATTTTTATTTTCATTTTCTTCTCCTGGATTACTTGGTCCAAGGGAAAAATTGGACACGTACATGGCCCCATAGAACAACATGGGTACAACTGCTATTTGTCAAAACCACAGCGTACACTCTTCCGATTAAACATCCGCATGCTCGAGCCCTAAGGCCAGAGTCACACTTGCGAGTGACTTGTGCGAGTCTTGCATCACATCACTCGGCATGGCCGCACACACTCCTGACAGAAGAGGATCGGGTTCATGCATTTTTATCTAGCTGAGACGCTCCTGTCAGGACCGTGTGTGGCCGTGCTGGGTGATGCAATGCGAGACTCGCTTAAGTCACTCACAAGTGTGACCCTGGCCTAAGGCTGAAACTACACCACTACCCTTTGGTCACAACACGGGTCTGATCACCGGGTCGGATTTTTTGTTACTTAATTTGTAGTGATCCTAGGTGTTTATAATGCCACCCTATTCACTTGTACTGTGCTATGATGTAACCGCACCACGTAGTGCTGATTGGCCACGCATTCTGTGTTGTGGCCACAGTTACCTTCATTGGGTAATGAGATTAGCTGGTGAGTAAAGGGGCCAATATTAAATCTTGTAAGCACAGTGGAAGCTTATTCCATTTTACACTCAAGAATTTGACAGTCACTTCTGATTACTAGATCCATCAACAGCAGCTTGTTGATGTTCTCTAGGTAACAATCTGAATGTTTTGGGTTTTTTTTTCTTTTACCATGCTTCAAAGTATAATCATACTACAAAAAAAGAGCAACAATCCATACTGTATAAAAAAGATGTAACGGACAGATTTATTTTTTCTTCCCAGACAGCGGAGCTTTTCTTTAGGAATCATTTTTCAAGATTCCAAAAACTTGGATCTTTAAAAAGGCTAAAAAGGATAATTCTCGCCTAACGACTTCTAGAGACCACTTGGCATTATTTCTTTTAGCCTTGGCAAGCAGTGAACGCTTCACAAGTCATGCACACCATGCTGGTTATTCTCATTAAAATAAGACCCCCATCGCCCTTTCGAATGTTGTATTTTCCCAGAAATGTTAAACCTGATACTTTTCATTCATTTCACACGTATCTGATTCCTTCGCAATATAAAAAATATTGTCTTGTAATGTGCAGGATTGTAATTGCGTTTTTATTACAGATTTTATTGTCAGGAGGACATCCGGGCATATGAAATCTTGTTTGGTGAAATTCCCCGACCTTCCCAAGCCGAAGAACTCTATGACATTCTTGATTCTTTCACTGAAAAATATGAAATCGAAGAACAAAGTATGCACAGGAGAAAGGTCACCCGAGAACAAAGAAAGGTGCAAGCTACATACATTTTACATTACACTTTTTTGGCTATCAATTCTTCCATCGTCTTCCCGCAGTGAAATCTCTGGGTGCCGATGGGTGGACGTGGTAACTGGGGTCTACCGATGGCCCATGTCTGCTCTATCGTGGTGCTCCTATGAAGCCCAGTCAGTAATATTACTGCATAGTGAAATATTTTAGTATTCCAGTATTCGCCAGGTTTGTGTCACTTGGAGGGACTAGAAAATAAAGAGTAATATAAAAATAAAATATAACATAAAGCAATGTGATAGATTGGACATTTACAGACATGATTATATCAAAATATAAACATAATAAACCCATAAGAAAAACACCAAAAAAGGAATAAAAAAGATAAAATCAAAGTGCCAGAATTGCTGTTTTTGATTACCACACCTCCCCCCAAAAAATACCAATATAACCAGCAGTTGGCTCACCATTCAAAAAAAATGCTTAGGATTATCCGATTTACTGCACATCTATGAGGAATTGGAGGAATTTGTAGATGGATATTAGCAGTCAGGGTTTTACTCCTACATGTCCTTTTTAAGATAATAGTTTGCCTCATGAAGACATCCCATTTTTGGATCAAAGATGAATCTGTAATCTATCTATCACTACTGGTCCGGCCTCGGAGATCCCTGCTGATCTGTCCTAACCAGAAGATTCAATAGCTGGCTGCACATTTATTTGTGTAGTATATTATTATTTATTTTATTTATAGAGCACCATTAATTCCATGGTGCTGTACATGAGTATATAAGCCAGCCATAGAGATGGATGTTCATGGAAGAGCCGAGTTCACTTTAGGTGGTGGTTCAACCATTTTGGCTCATAAAAGAAAGGGGTGCAACACAGTGTTGTAGTTATTCATTTTCTGAGAAGCTCTGATCCGCACGAGCGATCGCACTGTGCAGTGATTAAAATCTCATAGTAGACTGGTAAAATCAGTAAAAAAAAAATGAAAAAAACCCCCCAAAAAAATAAAGGTCAAAATCACCCCCTTTTTGCCCCATTGAGAATAAAACGATAAACAAAAATATACACATTTGGTATTTTCATGTTCAGAAATGCCCGATCTATCAAAATATAAAATCAATTAATCTGATAACTATACGGCGTAGCAATAAAAAAAATTCAAACGCCAATTTTTTATTTTTTTTTTTTTTTAATTGGTCGCTGCAACATTGCATTAAATGGAATAACAGGTGATCAAAACATCACATCATGCAGAAATAGTATAAAAAAAAAAAAATCCAGCTCAAGTCCAAAAATTAAGCAGTCACTGAGCCCCAGATCCCGAAAAATGAGAACGCTACGGGTCTCAAAAAAATGGCGATTTAAAGCGCTATTCTTCTTTTTTTTTTAAAAAAACTTTTAATTAATAATTTTTTTTCACCACTTAAATAAAAGTTAAAATTATAAATGTTTGGTATCTAAAAACTAGTATTGACCTCAGGCATCATATTGCCAGGTCAGGTTTACCGTAAAAGTCCTCATATGGCAAAATTGACAAAAATAGTTTGGCTCTTGGAAGAAGGGAAGAAAAACAGGAAATCGCTGGGGGTGAAGGGGTTAAAGGGACTGTCACCAGGTTTTTGCTCACCCCTCTGAGAGCAGCATACTGTAGAGACAGAGACCCTGATTCCAGTGATGTGTCACTGAGCTGTTTGCTGTCATTTTGATAAAATCTGTGTTTTCTCTGCTGCAGATGTAGCAATAAAAGCAATGTGTTTCCAGCGAACAAAAGCTCCTTATAAAAGCTTAATAAAGAATGCTTGATCCTTCGAAACGCGTTGCTTTTATTGCACTATGGACATCTATTTTTCAGTGTTTTTTTGTTTTATTTGTTGTTTTTTTTCCCCTCTCTAATCTTTGAATTTTAAGGAGCTAGATATTTTTTTGTTGGATATTTCTGACTTGTATCATAGAACTGACCAACATACTTAACAGTGATTAAAGAAAAAGTGCTAATTTTAATGTAAACACTAGAAGTCCCAGAGAGGGGTCATTTAACATTTTTACCATTGTAACCTTATGGAGCTCGAAATTCCTGGGACTTCTAGTGTTAAAAGCATACCCATATAAAAAAACAAAAATATATAAAAGAAAAAAGACCCTAAATAAAATATTGAGATTGGATTATTCTCAGATATGACTAATGAAGAGTTTTTTTAAAAATGATAATAGAGACTATTGTTATATAACCATAGATAATTTGTTTAAATAATGGAGCAAAGATTTCAGTCGGGCATTATAGGGAATCTGATCAGGCTACTCCAGTATAACAGAATTATAAGATGGCCCAGAAATATTTATTTAATGGTGAAAGCAATTCTTTACTAAGCCAAGACACTGTTGTCTTTGCTGGCTGTGGGTGGGTGAGCTGTGCCACCTACTAGTGCAGCCAAATATCCAGAGTGACTGCTGCATACAGCGCATCTGTGGGAAACTGTGTGATCAAACTTTTCATCAAATCTAAAAGCTCTCGCCTTTCAGCGCTCCCTGTGTTCTGTGCAAAACAAATCTTAAAATGGAGCTGATCTGAGAATCTGGTGGATACAATCTCCTCCTACACAGGACATGTGCTGGAGATTCTGGCAGCTGATCAGAAAACATCTTGATATTTGTACAGATGTAGCAGAGCTGAATTTGTCAGTTTCTTACACAGTAAAATTATTTATTTAATACTTTTAATTTTAATTCTATTGAACTATAGGAAATAATTAATGTTGTTTGTATTGTTCTAAGCTGTAAGGCTAGTAATTACCGTCTCTCTCCCACCTCGCTCCTTCGACCCTTTTGCACGCTCTCCTTCGACCCTTTGCTCGCTCTCCCTTGACTCCTCGCTCGCTCTCCCTCGACCCCTTGCTCGCTTGCTCGCTCTCCCTCGACCCCTTGCTCGCTTGCTCGCTCTCCCTCGACCCCTTGCTCGCTCTCCCTCGACCCCTTGCTCGCTCGCTCTCCCTCGACCCCTTGCTCGCTCGCTCGCGCTCTCTCGACCCCTTGCTCGCGCTCTCTCCCGACCCCTTGCTCGCTCTCTCCCGACCCCTTGCTCGCTCTCTCCCGACGCCTTGCTCGCTCTCTCCCGACGCCTTGCTCGCTCTCTCCCGACGCCTTGCTCGCTCTCTCCCGACGCCTTGCTCGCTCTCTCCCGACGCCTTGCTCGCTCTCTCCCGACGCCTTGCTCGCTCTCTCCCGACGCCTTGCTCGCTCTCTCCCGACGCCTTGCTCGCTCTCTCCCGACGCCTTGCTCGCTCTCTCCCGACGCCTTGCTCGCTCTCTCCCGACCCCTTGCTCGCTCTCTCCCGACCCCTTGCTCGCTCTCTCCCGACGCCTTGCTCGCTCTCTCCCGACCCCTTGCTCGCTCTCTCCCGACGCCTTGCTCGCTCTCTCCCGACGCCTTGCTCGCTCTCTCCCGACGCCTTGCTCGCTCTCTCCCGACGCCTTGCTCGCTCTCTCCCGACGCCTTGCTAGCTCTCTCCCGACGCCTTGCTAGCTCTCTCCCGACGCCTTGCTCGCTCTCTCCCGACGCCTTGCTCGCTCTCTCCCGACGCCTTGCTCGCTCTCTCCCGACGCCTTGCTCGCTCTCTCCCGACCCCTTGCTCGCTCTCTCCCGACCCCTTGCTCGCTCTCTCCCGACCCCTTGCTCGCTCTCTCCCGACCCCTTGCTCGCTCTCTCCCGACGCCTTGCTCGCTCTCTCCCGACGCCTTGCTCGCTCTCTCCCGACGCCTTGCTCGCTCTCTCCCGACGCCTTGCTCGCTCTCTCCCGACGCCTTGCTCGCTCTCTCCCGACGCCTTGCTCGCTCTCTCCCGACGCCTTGCTCGCTCTCTCCCGACGCCTTGCTCGCTCTCTCCCGACGCCTTGCTCGCTCTCTCCCGACGCCTTGCTCGCTCTCTCCCGACCCCTTGCTCGCTCGCTCTCCCTCGACCCTTTGCTCGCTCGCTCTTCCTCGACACCCCCCTCGCTCGCTCTCCCTCGACCACCACCCCCCTTGCTCGCTTTCCCTCGACCCCTTGCTCTACCTCACACACAAGCTTCTTATACTAAAGGCCACTTTAGCCGCTGCGATATCTTGACCGATATCGTTAGCGTGGGTACCCGCCCCCATCGGTTGTGCGACATGGGCAAATCGCTGCCCGTGGCGCACAACATCGCCCAGAGCCGTCACACTACTTACCTGCCCTGCGATGTCGCTGTGACCGGTGAACCGCCTCCTTTCTAAGGGGCGGCGGTTCGTTCAGCGTCACAGCAACGTCACAGCTGTTTCACTGATCCACTGCCCAATAGAAGCGGAGGGGTGGAGATGAGCGGGACGAAACATCCCGCCCACCTCCTTCCTTCCTCATTGCGGGCGGGAGGCAGGTAAGGAGAGCTTCCTCGTTCCTGCAGTGTCACACGGAGCGATGTGTGCTGCCGCAGGAACAAGGAACAACTTTGTTACTGCTGCAGCAACGATATTAGAGAATGGACCCCCATGTCACCGATGAGCGATTTTTCATGTTTTTGCAACGATGCAAAATCACTCAAAGGTATCACATGCAACGGCATCGCTAAAGCGACCAGATGTGCGTCACAAATTCCGTGACCCCAACGAGTTCGCTTGAGCGATGTCGCAGCGTGTAAAGCGGCCTTAAGAATGTCCTTTGTTGCAACCAATCATAGCTCCTATTAATGACCTGTAGCAAAATAGCAGAGCTGTCATTGGTTGCTATAGGCCACCTGATAAATATCCAACTAACTGTCAACAACCAGTATATTACCTCACAAGTTCAAACAGTAAGTAAGCGGGTTTTTTTGGCGAATAACTGTAAAGCGCAGGGTTAAAATACTAAATGCTAAAATAATAATCTCTTTCCTGTTTTACAACAGCATCATCTATATTGCTAAGATTTAGAAGATCTAAAGCTAAATTTGAGAGTAGCGCCACTTATTCCTTCACACATGATGGGGCCTTGAGGAAGCATGTGATCATGCGAAACCACGGTGGCTGATGGAGGTGCTATCTGCCTGGTGCAGGCCATATATTGTTAATTTACAATAAAATTAAAAGCACATGGTTCAAGCCAAGGAATGAGTGCCGCTACATTCTTCTTTAGGTTAATGGCTGTACATCTATCTTTGTGCTGAGCACTGCCACTTGTGCCCTAGATACCCTGTTGAGGAGCACTTAGTGGTGTTTGTTGCTGAATGTGTCCTGTGGGACTGCCGATAAACTTTGCTGTGCTGTTGAAAAACAAACTCCCCTTTGAGATTTGGAGACCCCATTATACAGTATAGTGATCTGTTCTCACAAATATCGAGTGCATGTGTGTGGCTGTCTTTCCTGTAGTCACACTATCCAGCCTAGACCTCCAGTGGAAAGGGGTATCCTCGCTCATTAACATTTACTAAACCTATATATTTGTATCTAAAAAGGAACTGTCAGTTGCAAAATCTTTTGAGGTAATAGGGAGTTTTGCTTGGTGGTGATCCCAGTGCTAAGAACTGATTGCTGAGTAGCTCTGAAGTGCTCAACTTTTCTTTTGAGTCAACTCTTTAATGTTGAAGGAGAGCGGCACTCGGCTGAGCATTTGAAGGTCAAGCATATTTGGAAATGACAGCCACACTTTAGTGGCTAGACATGCTTTAAATTTAATGTCGGCTGTTTTTTTGCTGTCTCAACTAAAGGCAGCTTAATGTAGGCAAAAAGATCTTGAATCCGACAATGTATCGCTTAGATTACTGTGTGCAGCCATTCTAACACAGCAGAATTTTTGGCTGTAGCCATGTAGCAGAATCCAGAGAGCTGTCCCTGCCCACACCAGCTCTGTGTATAGAGACTGTACATTGACGGTGAGGTGTCAGAGGAGATGGCGTTCTGGACTGCTGTGCACATGTGTGCCGCCCCCACGTCGGCAGTCGGGCTGCTCGGATCCGCAGTGGCATGATCGGTTTTCGGACCCGGGGGTCGCGAAGACACTCAAATAAAAAGGGACGTATATGTACGGGGATTGTTGTAGATACTTCGTGACGCCACCCACGGTGTGTGGTAATATGGAATACCACCGCTGCTGTTGGGAGGGCAATGGAATGGCAGCTGTTTGTTAACCCCTCCGTGGGTAGGGGTGAATGCCCCGGGGCTCAGTGTCCAGGATACGGGAAGCGATGTAGGCCGGAGGTGCGCTGGGCCGGACCGGGGGATGTTGGTGTACTCCCTGCTGAAGAATTGCACACGAGTCTGTTGGTAAACCAAGGTGTCAGTGGCCAGCTGCCGCGTCCTTGTGTACTCTTGTCCCACACCTGGCTGGTGTACCAATGTACCTTCCTCCGGCATTCGTACTTTCCTAATTCTGGACAACTCCATATAGAACGAGGAAGTCTGCTTCCGGTTCTGTTGTGGTTGGGAGTCGTGCCAGCGAAAACTGACCCTTGGGATTTCAGTGGGTGTTTGCGGATACCCTATCCCCCGCGGTAGGCTGCCGTTTCGCTCTATCTGGGCTAACACTTCTGAAGCAATGTCTGGAACATTGCTCCGGGTCTGGTGAATTAGAGAAGGGGCTTGCAACTGTCTTCTAACTAGGGTCCAGGTACCCCGCCTGTGCACTTTCTGGACCAAATCTCCGTGGCCGGTACCGGCGGGCTCCAACCCTACCCAGATCCACTCTGGATTTCCCGCGACCGTACTCTCGTCGCCTTTGGCCACGGTCCACTGCTTGCCACCTAGCCAGTAGACCAGGGCCGCTACCCTTCACTAGGCTGCCGACTTCAACTCTCCTCTACTCAGCACTGAACTTCAACTAGCACTTCACTGAACTCACTGGTTCCCGCCCCTGGATCCTCAAGACCCCTTGGTGGGCGCTCCCAATCCACCTGGTCCTGCCCACTGGTGTGTCCTTCTTACCCTGGGGGGGGTGGCTAGGATTTTGTGGCTGATGGAATCCGGTGTGAGAAGGTGTTATGTGGGGTGTTGTGTTCTTCTGTGACCACCTGGCGGCGCCAGGGCGTCACACATGACCTTGTAGTTCAAGCAAAGAAGCCCTGCTGCTTAAACAAACGTGGCAAATAAACAGAATTCAGGGATGCCTGTATTGTCCCGATCCTATGTTTTAACCCTTGCCGCATTCTGGCTTCAGATTACATAGCAAAAACCTGCTGACAGATTTCCTTTAAGCAATTAAGACCATACATGCCAAAAAAAATCAGCAAGCTAATATATGCCATTAAAGTGGTCATTAAATTCCTTTTAACGTTTTATGTAGTTTTGCCATTTGTTCTGGTTGTCATTGGAAGATCTTCTAAATTGCCTCTTGACCATACAATCAGATTTCAGCTTCTTCCTATATCTTATTTTCTTACCTTGTATCTTTTAATATATATTTGGCGAGCACTTTTATGTTTCTTTTATCTAATTATGGTACCTTTTTGTTTTAGTTTGTATTATATATTATTAATAAACTTTATTTAGAACCAACTTAGCAGGAAATAACCAAAAAACACAAGTCATGTAAATACAAAGCAAAGAAGTTGTACTAGAAATATAAATGTAGCTGTAATTTGCGGTGTTTTTTTATTTTTGTAGAAAGAGATTAAGTCGAATAGACAGCGCTCTCATCAGTCCGCAAACGGTACAGAAGGTAAGGCCCAGATTCTGTTTGTGTCAAATGGTTAACCTTTTCATTGTGTCCATATTTTACCCGTAAATATTTAAGATTTCTGTGAATTAGATGAGCTGGATTGCATGGAACATTCCAAGACTCATCCTTGGGCTCGAATCACACTTGTATGGTCTCGCGCAAGAATCGCATCGCCTGGACTGAGTGACTGACCGGACAGCCGGCGGCTCTTCTAAGGCTAGGTTCACATTTCAGTCAATTTGTATCAGTCACAACCCGCGGCTCTGGTAAACAGCGGAATCAGTATGTCGGATTCCGTTGTTCCCATATACTTTTATGAGCGGCGGATTGTGACTGAGGCTCTTGCGTTGGATCCTCCGGTCAACTGGAACAACTGACCGTCGGGCGGCAGGAATGCAGCATGTAGCGTTTTTTGAGCAGCGTAATCCTTTTGATTTCGCTGCACATGCTCTCTCTCAGCGGCTGATCACTCTCATTAACCGGCCGCCGGGAGATCATCTGTTTGCTCTCAAAAGCCGGCGGCCGGTTAATGAGAGCGATCAGCTGATCGTTCTCTCTGTCTCTTGAGTTATAACGGAATCCGCTTTCTCTTCCAATACTTGTCATCCGTTGTACAACGCATCAGTCACAAGCGTTAAGCAACGCATGTGACTTATGCAAAACAACGGAAATGTGAACCTAGCCTAACCTAGCCTGGACGTGTCAGCTTCATGTATATCTATGCACCTGACACACTCTTGTCAGGAGAGCCACCATCTGGTCCCGACAGTGCACTCGTGTCATGCATTGATCTGATGCATTAAACTGTACAAACTGGTGCATATGATCTGATATCCAGCCATTGTGCGCTGTCGACAGAAATGTACACCTGCCTCCGGCCAGCAGATGGCCGAATCAGTATAAGACAAAAGTCAGGAGTCCGTAAAATAATCACAACCTTAGCTGGGGTCAGTAACTGGAGTAACTCAGTAACTCTCTAAGCAGAAGCACAGTAACAGGAGTGAACCAGGGTAAATAGAACCTATAACTGGCTACAGGAAGTGGGGAACTACGGGTTCTTAGTGTGAAGATTCACAGAAAGCAGCTGATGATGAGAAAACCATGCTCAAGAATTAAACCCCAATCTCTCAGCCAGAACAATACCACAACCTTCAGAATATTTTATCAAAACCGCTACATTCTCATCCACAACAGCAGCTCCATCCTGTTACAGAAGCAGAAGGTGTGAGCACAGACATTGCTGTTGCAGCATGGCGCTCATCGGCCTCTTGGCCTTGCCTTGTATCTATCAGCAGAAGCTCTGTGCACACTGTTTTTACAGAATACATTGAATATTCCGTAAGTACCAAAACAGAGGAAGGGGGTGACCCCGCTCACCTGTACCCGAGATCAAATCCAGACCGTGCACGGAAAGAAAGAGGTAGGCAGACCTCAGCATCAGCATGAATAGAGTAGAAATCCAGCAATCTGGTCCAAAATAGGTTAAAAATAGGTTCTTTCTTTATTCCATGTTCAAGTTAAAAAATTTTCCATCATTAATTCATAGGAGTAAACGTGAGGACGCGTTTCGAACAGAGTTTGTTCTTAGTCTGTCTCATATATATATATATATATATATATATATATATATATATATATATATATATATATATATATACACATATGTATATGTAATCTATTCGCCTACATAACATTGCCAATTACATAAAGGAATGTTGCAAAAAAACATATATTGCAAGTTATAATTTTTTTTTTTTTTAAAATGTGATTCAGTGGTCAGTATATACCATTGTAACTCTTGGTGTACGTTTTCTCAAACCCCTACATTTCCTGCAGCCACCGTATACAGTGTACATAGGTAAGGATGGTTGACCTTGGGGAGATCAACATCCAACACCGCGGAGACATCACGTTTTTCTCAACGCAGTGACACTAGAACAAGGCCCCCTGGGAAAATATGCAAAACAAGAATGCCGCGGAGACTCCATCACATGTTTCTCAACGCTGGCAGAAAACTAGCCAGGTCTTTCCACACTGATGAGGGGCAAATACCCCGAAACAGCTGTCTGTGGTTGGATACCATGGTTTGGTATAGGCGGATTTTTTGACTGGAGACTGCCCTTCCCGTGGTTGTTCCTTCCCAGTGAAAGACCTGGCTAGTTTCCTGCCAGCGTTGAGAAACATGTAATGTCTCCGCTGCATTCTTGTTTTACCGTATACAATGTGTCCACCCATATCCTGTCCACCACCATTAACTTGAGAACGGCGGCAGCTATAGGCATAGAAGTGGTGTCAATGTATAGTAAAGTAGCCATGCGCTACGCAATAAAACCACCTATAGTGCCACCTGCTGGAAAACAACAGGGTTAGCATTTTTATCTCGAAAACTGAACGAGCTAGAGAAAAAAAGTAAATTTACAAAGTTGTAGGGCATCATCAATTCAATATGAATCGACACCTTGTATACAGAAATGCTATGATATGAAACCCATGACCCCCCCCCCCCTCCCCCCAAAAAAAAAAACATTGAATGCTGGTCACGCATATGGCGCTCATTTAACTTTGATGCTCAAAGTGGCCCCCGTCAGCTGCAATGCACATCTGGACTCTGGACCACATACTGTATCTTGCTGCACATTGTGCAATATGGTAGGTGACACGTTTGCACAAGCATCTGTGATACGTCGTAGGTCCTGCAATGTTGGTGGAGGGGTCGCATACACCTGCTGTTTGATGTGACCTCACAGAAAGAAGTCCAATGGGGTCAGGTCAGGTGAGCGTGGAGGCCACTCCACACAGCCACCATACCCAATGACTTGTAGGAAGGTCTCCATGACGTATCTCTTCACGTCCGCAGCCTTGTGAGTTTTACACATTCTAAGCATAGAATTTCTGTATGCAAGGTGTCGATTTGTATTGAATTGATGATGCCCTACAACTTTAATTCCCATTTTTTTTCTCTATCTTGTTCCATTTTCAAAATAAAAATGCTAACTCCGTTGTTTTCCACCACGTGGCGCTATAGGTGGTTTTATTGTGTAGCGCATGGCTACTTTACTATACCTAGACACCACTTCTATGCCTATAGCTGCCGCTGTTCTCAAGTTAATGGCGGTGGACAAGATATAGGTGGACACACTGTATAGGGAGGCTGTGTGATCTGCTGCTGTATACAGACTGAATAGCAGTGATAGTACTTGTGTTACATTTGTTTTCGTAAAGTATCTAGTTGAGTTACTTTTTTTTTTTTTTTTTTGAGCGATCAATATGTCAGATCTCAACAGGTGTGAAATGACATTTTCCATCTTTCGTATCTTAAAAGATATGACTCTGTAATGTAACTTTCTCTTTTTCTTTTTCAGCTTCAAGACCCACTCAGAGAAGTTACCCTGACCTCTCCAGCTATAATATGAATGAGCGTGAGTATAAGCGACCTGAATTCTTCTTAAAGGGGTTACAAAAAGTACTCCCCTCCTTTTAACCCCTGGTTTTCCTCTGGGCCTAAATTTATCAAGCAGTGATGCCAAGCAAAGACAGCCGAGGAACTGCTGGGTATAACTGGGCATGACTGCGGCGTCAATGGGGGAATACTGGGGGTGAGGACCAGGGGCATACATAGAAATCATGGGGCCCTATAGCAAAAATTCTGATTGCCCCCCCCCCCCCCCCCAAAATCACATAAATACATTTCTCACAACTGTACAGCCCTTCAAAGTATTTTCCTCCTACTGAAGCCCCTAGATTCCCCTTTCATTGCAGCCATAAAGTAGGATGCCAACAAAAACCCCCACACTGTATGATACCCCCATATTGGATTCCTCCACGTACAGTTTGGTGACCGTACTGTACCCACTTGCAACTACCCTGGCAAAAATATGGTGACACCCCCCCCCCCCTCCAACACAGCCTTACATTCAGTGTAATGGGCCTACATACAGTGTACTGGTCCCTACACCACTTCACACTGTATAATGGCCCCCAACACAGCCCTCAAATAGACCTCCATAAATTAGAAAGGCTCCCACATAGCCCTACAAATATTATCATGGCCCCCACTTAGTCTTCCAATGGGCCTCACATTGCCTTCCATATAGCACAATGCACACTCCATCATCATCATCCATATAGTATAATGGGCCCCACATAGACCTCCATGAACTAAAATGCACTCCCATAGTCCTTCTTAAGTAGTATAACACATCCATTATTGTACTCCAAATACCAAATAGTATACACCCACACAGTCCTCCATGCATTATATTGAACACCCCATTAGCTAACCATTGAGTACACTTTTAGAGGATTAAGGTTGGTTCGGGACCCAGACTTGACCTGAAGCCCAATGGAAGTCACTGATTGGGTAGTCCAGGTCTCTTCCCACATGCATCCGGCCATAAACAGATCACTTCTAGAGGGTGGACGTGATCTTTTTTTTTTCCTTGTAAACTCTGTTTGGTACCAACACAGAACCTCGGGTTTACTCCCTAGTCAAGCGTGTCGACACAGCAGCAGAATGATGGCGGAGGGAGTGGAGCACTCCCTATTTCATCAATGCTTTCAACTGTACGCCAATACAGTTAAAAAGGGAGGACTGTTACCACCCCCATCTTGATTTCCGGGCTCCATTTTTTTTCTATTGGGAAAATATATACATGTATGTATGTATGTATGTATGTATGTATGTATGTATGTATGTATGTATGTATGTATAATATAATATATATGGCGGGAGGTTTTAGAGGCAGTGTACCTTTTACCTGGTCTCCATTTCTTCATGCCTATGCTGCCACTTTTCAGTAATACCACGAACCGGTGATCGTGATGGTACTTTCCTTCAAAATATTCCATGAATGGTGTTATTACCACAGCGGCATTCTATTAAAGGATGTATACTCCAGTTCAGTCAGAACTTTAATGGGAACCTGTCACTCCATTTTGTGCTTCTAAGATGCCCCAAATACCATATACGTCATGTAATGTTCATCCCTAATGTGTGACTGTGTGTTGTTGTTTTTTTTTTTTTGTTTGTTTTTTTTAACTTCTACAGTATGTTGTTGTTTTTTTTTTACACCCTTAATTTGTACTCACCGCCTATGTAAATCCCTGGCTTATTGGTGGCTGTGGATATCTGTAGTCACATTGCTATGTTCAGTAGTCATATCTACTGCGGTTGGATTGATGGCCTGAACTGTCCCGACATCATGGCGCCCCGTGACAGCAGCTTCCTGCCATGTGTACTGAGGAAGGGTGTACGTTCCATGCTTCGGAAGCCGCTGGTACTCATGGGCTTTTGTGTATGCTGTGAGCGTGCTAAGCAAAGCTGGCCGGTTGGATGCCCAGTAACCTGGCTGTGAGCGCAAAGAAGTAGGATCCCTCGAGTGCCTGAAGTCTGGGCAGTTCGACCCATTCCTGCACAGGAGAAAAAAAAGGGAAGTCATGACAGTGTGCACTTCGCGCACACTAACAATTCAGCAGGGCGCAGTCAGTGGCTGCAGAAATTTTAGTTGAGCCTCAACAACTACTTTAAAATTTAGGCCGTGAGTGGCACTTTGACTGGCACGCGGGTACATCGCTGAGGGGTAGGCAGTCCTAGATAGGAGATAATAGAAGCATGCTTTATATAACCACACACTGAATGGACATCTAAAAGGCTTCCCCGTAAATCACTTATTATGCCCGTAATCTGGAGCTAAAGGATTTACCAGCCTTTTCTATATCTCAGCAGCTGTATTTATAAATCAAGTCAATATGTTAATCCCCCCTGGTGGTCCCCTTCTGGCTTTTCCTGTTACATCACCACCTACATAGGCAAAGCAGAAAATGTGCCCAAAGTATTTTTAGCCTAGTACTTAGGAGGGAATCCTTTTTGTGGATTATCCCATACATAACATGTTTTCACTCATTTCCATTTATGAATGAATGAGGACAGTGGATTGTTGTGAATGAAGGAATAAAGTTCCGGGGGTTTGGGGTGGGCTAGATGTACTTAATGGACAAAGTATTGGGACATCTATACATTACATCTACAGGAGCTTTTATGACCTCCAATTCTACATTCCTATTCATTAATATACAGCTACAACAGCTTCCATTCTTCTGGGGAGGCTTTCTACAAGATTTTGAAGGTGTGTGTGAGGGAGGTTTTGCTCATTCATCCAGAAGAGCGTTTGTGAGGTCAAATGATGTTTGAGGAGAAGACCGGACTCACAACCTCTATTCTAGTTCAGACCAAAGGTGTTGGTTGAGGTCAGGATTCTGAATCAGTTTGGTGTGTAAGAACATGAAGAATATGACTATCTCCACAACCATACCTTTATGGACCTTGCTTTGTGCACTTGGCACAGTCATAGGGATCAGTATATGGGCGTACCTAAACTGTTCCTTCAAACATGGATGCTAGTGTTGACCACAGTGTCTTGTTATGCTGAAAGATTAATATTTATCTTTGCTAAAACTAAGGAGCTGAGGCCGTCTTCTGAAACAGACCCCATAGTATTATCCCCCCTCCACCAAACTCTGCAGCTAACCCAATGACGTTAGGCAGGTAATATTCTCTTAATGTCTGACAATCAGTTGTCAGACAGAGAAATGTGATATATCCCGGCACAGAACTCTTTTTCACTGCTTTTAGTGTATTTACAGTATGTCACAAAAGTGAGTACACCCCTCACATTTTTGTACATAATTTATCTTTTCATAGGACAACACTTTAATACAGTGTAAAGTAGTCAGTGTACAGCTTGTATAACAGTTTACATTTGGTGTGCCCACTAAATAACAGTCATTAATGTCTAAACCTCTGGCAAAAAAATGAAGTTGTCCCCCCCCCCCACCCCCAAAACAACAGCAAGTAAGTGAAAATGGCCAAATTCTGAAAAATGTGTCAATATTCTGTGAGGCCATCATTATTTTCAAGCACTGCCTTAGCTCTCTTGGGCTTGGAGGTCACTAGAGCTTCACAGGAGCCACTGGAATCCTCTTCCACTCCTCCATGACAACATCACAGAGCCGGTGAATGTTAGAGACCTTGCGCTCCTCCACCTTTCTTTTGAGGATGTCCCATAGATGCTTCATAGGGTTTAGGTCTGGAGACATGCTTGGCCAGTCCATCACCTTTAGGGTACGTTCCCATGATCTAGGCACGCTGTGTTCTAGATGCAGCGTGTCTTCTCTTGCGGAGATACAAGTGTTCTCCACGGGAGAATGCAGCATCCGTGCCCACAATCAGGATTCTGGGCGCAGCAGATATTTGAGGTGTTCTCCCATTAAGGACTCTTGCGTCTCCAAAAGCATAAATTAACACTCTGTGGCTCCAAAAGCCACACCGCATGTCCGTTTACGCTGCGGAAGAAACAAGCATAGTGGCCATGGGATTTCTATAATTCCCATCCACTGTGCTTCTACTGTACAAAGCAACGTTTTGGACATAGGGAAAACATGCTGTGTCCAAAACACTGCTATTCCTGATCGTGGGCATGCACCCTTACTCAGTTTCTTTAGCAAGGCATTGGTCATTTTAGGGGTGTTTGGGTGGGAAAATAGCTAATTGGGCACAATTTGGCCATTTTCATATAGGGATGTACTCACTTTTGTTGCCAGTAGTGTAGACATTAGAGTGTGTGTGTGTTCAGTTATTTAGAGGGCACCAAATTTACACTGTTATAACAAGCTGCACACTGACTAGTTGACCTTCTACCAAAGTTTCATATCCTATATGTTGTCGCATGAAGACACACGAAATTTACACTTACACAAGCTGTACACTGATATAATGTAAAGTAGTTACTGTCCTATTTTCAGTCTTGTCACATGAAAATATACATTAAAATATTTACAAAAATGTGAGGGGTGTACTGACTTTTGTGATATACTGTAGACCACGCTATTCGGCAAATGTCATTGTGCGGTCACACAAAGTTTTGCATAAACTTCGCCGACTGCAATCTAAACAGCAACCAATGCCACCATGACAGAGTCTGACACTCTGCCCTATGGTTTCTCTGGTGTCTGGGATCAACACTAGCAGACTCTGGCGTTGACCTTCTGTTTGCTGATTCATAGGCAAACTAGCAATAATGCATCTTCCGCTGATCTGATTGCTCCTTTGGTCACTTGTTGTTGGGAGGCCTATTACATTTGCTCCCCTCCTATTTATGCTGGTGGAAACCTGACATCCATGCCAGCTCCAGTTTAATCTGATAGTCTGTGAGGTGTGGTGTCCCAGACTTGCTGGTGAAAGTTGTTCTCGTTGCTTGGTGACGGTTGTGGTTTACTCATGTTGTTTTCTAGGTTCCTTCCTGCTCTTGTTTTTCCTCTTAAATCTCTTATTGTCTTTACCTATTGTGTGTGTGCTGAGTGACAGAGTTTTTAGTTTTTTCCCTTTTCTGTGTTTATCTGTGGGTTTCATCACACTCCTGCTCCATCCTTCCCTGGGGGAGGGGGAATCAACTCCAGACTAGTCAGCAGCAGGGCCAGGAAGGAGACACAGCCCTCTCCACAGGAGTATCCCTGAGGTTAGGAATAGCATAGGGTCCCTTAGCTTGAGGGATAGCTTTGGAGCCCCGGTTCCCCGCTATCCCATGGTCATCGTAACATGTGCTTGGTAATATAAGGTTTGAATGCAATTGCTCAGCCATGGAAAATCATGCAATGAAGTTCTCGGCGGGCGCAGTGTTTGTGCTGATGTTAATAACAGAGGTCTGGCCTCTGTGGTGATGGTGTTGGCAAAGCATTGGCGACTTTTATGCCCTCTACTGTAATTTTATGTGGTCTCCACTTTGTGCCAGAGTTGCTCTGGTTCCTAAATGCTTCCACTTTTCAATAATATCACTCACAGGTTATGAGGAATATTTAGGAGGCTAAAACATACAGACTTGTTGCACCGGAAGCGCCTACTACACGACTGCACTGGTATCAGTGAGGTCTCTACCACCAGCCATTCTGTCACACGTCCGTAAGGGCAAACTACACAGTGAGAGGTCGCATACATCGGGGGGCTGAGCACAAAACCTGAAAACGAGACTTTTGTCCAGATAGTGTAGAAGCGTTTCAATTGTCGAACGCTATAGTCATGATCCAATATTACGGAATTGTGTTTTTATGGCTTTTATAAGTGACTTTTTGGTTTGTGGAATGGTAAGCGCCACAGAATCCAAATGTATTCTGCCTTGCATGTGACTAATTGTTCTGTACCTTCTCATCATCGTGCTATTTTAGGTCTGTGTAATCGTCCCCTCTTTTTACAGCCGTGACTCAGAAGATACAATAATACAGAGGGAATTATTTAAGTCTAATTAGCCATCATTTTGATTTGCTTTCTTTTAGTATCTCCGTTCCCTCCATATGTAAATTGCCATTAAAACACCTGTATTCTTAATGGTTTCGCTGCCGGCTAAAATTTCCACGGCAGAACCTTTCGATGTGGTGCATATATCTTTTATTATTGTTTCTTCCATTTTGTGTGTTCATTTAGTTGTAGGCACTTTACTTGATCTAATTTCATAGTAACGTTATCAAAGGGCAGGCTGCACCCAAGCATTAACATCTTCCGAAATGATCTGCATCACCCACTACGTCCCATGGGTCCTAATGACAGCAGAGGGATGACGCAGCCCTCCTCCGCAGCAGAAAAGTGACTGTCCTAGGAAAAACCTGTCCAAAATGCCCTACACAATAAACCTCTCATACATTCTGGAGTTTTTTCTGTCAAAGGTACTTAAATAACAGTCCTCTCCTCACCCCCCACAATTCTAAAAAAAACCAATGCTGCCATATAATACCAAAATAACTGTAATAATATAATTCCTAAGTATAGTTAAATTTAGGTAAATTCACTATTTTCCATACTTTGACGCTGACGAAACTTGTTGCATTCAGTCCTTTCAAGAGCAATCACGTGAATGTGACAGATCTTCTGCCTGATAATTTCCATGTTTTTTATTGCCAGATTGCTGAATTGTCCCATTAATTTAATCAACTTTATAACTATATTTTTTCAGCTGAGAAATTCCTTTAAGTTTACCTATTGTTGGTCTCTTTAAGGGGGTTTTCCCACAAAGTTAATTTGAATCAATAGATCTTGGAATAATAATAATTTCCACATTTGGATGTGTTTTTATAAAAAATGTTCCTGTGCTGAGATAATCTTTATATAGGTGTCCCTGCTATGTACTGTGTAATGGTTGTGTCTGACCGTACAGGGACATGGTCTCGTCATACCACAGCTCCTGGGCAGGGGAAGGAGGAAACGACATTACAGCACAGAATATCAAATAATTCTTTGCGGTAGCATTTAAAAAAAAAACAAAAAAAAAAAACAGGAAAATGTTTTACCTCACAAAAAGGATTTGCTGTATTCCTGTGCTGTGCTATCTGTATACTTTCTTTTGTTTTCTCCCTGCCCAGAAGCTGTGGTATGATCAGACCATGTCCCTGTACGGTCAGACACAACCATTACACAATACATAGCAGGGACACCTATATAAAGATTATCTCAGCACAGGAACATTTTTTTTCTTTAAAACATTCAGTTATGGAAATTATTATTCCAAGATCTATTGATTTAAATTAAAGTGAAGCTGTCAGGTCCTGTATGCACCCAGAACAAAGAGTGATTCTGGATGCATATTGCTAATCCCTGCGTAGCAGTGCCAGCCTATAGTAGCATAGATAAAGAGATCTTTAGAAAAAGTATTTCTAAAGAACCTTTATGATATGCTAATGAGGCCAGAAATTAGTTGCAAGGGCGTTTGTTCCCTTGGCTAGTCAACCCCATTAGCACATAAGCACGCCCCTGTGGGCCTACTAACATGCTAATGAATGCGCAGCGTCAGAGGATGGTCACGCTCGCTCACCTCTCCGCTGTCACCATAGCTGACACTGGTTTTCGTCTCGGTGTGCATGATCAGAAGTAATCGCACTTCCAGTCATGCACACCTTGAAGCCGGGTTTACGCGTCCCTGCTTCAGAGAGGTCTAGTGTGCATGACTGAAAGTTCGGAGACTTCTTATCTTGCCTACTGACCATAAGCCCAGCGTCCTGAGGCAGTGCAATGGACACAGGAACGCGCGTTACTGCCGATGACTACACTGTGCAAAGGGCATTGAATAGCATGTTAGTACTCCCACAGGGGCGTACTAACATGCTAAGAGGGCAGAATGAGCGCAGAAACTAACACCCTTGTGACTATTCCCAGTGCTCATTATGATATCATAAAGATAAAAGATCTTTAGAATTACTTTTTCTAAAGATCTTTATCTATGCTAGTGTATACAGGGACAGTGAGGCAGAGATTAGCAATATACACACACAACTGCTTGTGGTTCTGGGTGTATATTAGACCTGACCGTTTCCCTTTAAATTTGTTAGTGGTAAAACCCCTTTAAAGGGAACCTGTCAGGTCCCATATGCGTTCTGACTTACAAGCGGGGTGATGTGTGGCCTAGTAACCCCTTCTTACCCATCCCCGTGTTGTAATATTGTGTAATATGACTTTATAAAAAACGTTTTATAAATTGCGTGTTCCCTATGTAAATCAGCAGAGGGTATCCCCTGGGCATCGCTTCGCCCCGAGGGCGTTTGCATGCTTTCCGTGGTATCACGCCCCTGTGGGTGTGATACCATGGATTTACAGGAGTGACATCACAGTAACCTCCTGGAGATCCCGCCCGTGTGCACTTACCATTCGCGCACCCTTCATATCCGGTTGTTTACTTGCTGGCTTTAGACGCTTTCTGAATATGGTCAGAACTGCAGCAGTCTTCTGATCATGTGCAGTGCACTTGTGACACAGACAAGCAAACATCCAGATAAGAAGGCTGCGCGAATGGCAAGTGCGCATGCGCAGGATCTCCAGGAGCTGACGGTGACGTCGCTCATGTAAATCCATGGTATCACGTCCACAGAGGCGTGATACCACGGAAAGCATGCAAACGCCGACAGGGCGAAGCAACGCCCAGGGGACTAGACCCTCTGATCATTTACATAGGGAACACGTAAGTTATAAATCTTTATACATTCATATTACACAATATTACAACACAGGGATTGGTAAGAAGGGGCTTCTAGGCCATGGGTCCCCAATTCCAGTCCTCAAGGGCCGCCAACAGTGCATGTTTTCAGGATTTCCTTAGTATTGCACATAATCACCTGCACAGTTGATGATTCCAACACCCATGCAATGCTAAGGAAATCCTGAAAACATGCACTGTTGGCGGCCCTCGAGGACTGGAGTTGGGGAACCCTGTTCTAGGCCATACATGACCCTGCTTGTAGGTCAGAACGCATATGGGACCTGACAGGTTCCCTTTAAAAAGGAATCTGTCACCATGTTATTGCTATTTCTTCTGAGAGCAGCATGCTGTATGGCTGGAAACCCTGATTACTAAATGCAGCAGTTGCAATAAAATCTGCTGAAGATCCAGCAGTGCTCTGAATGCTGAGCTCTGTATAACCCCAGTCACTCCACTGATTAGCAGCCTTCTGTGTACACTCGTCAGTAACAAAAAGCTGCTAATCAGTGGAGTGGGTGGCATTATACAGAACAGTTGACTATGAGACAGGAGACACCTAATCCTGTAGTGATGATCTCCTGTTGATAACAGTTTTTATTGTAACTGCACGCAGCCTAGTAAGTGACACATCAATGGAATCCGTTTCTCAGCCACTATATCATGCTGCTCTTGGATTATATAGCATAAAATCCGCCTGACAGATTCCCTTTCACAATTATACCCATTTTACATATACTGCTGAACGTCGGGGGTCCAGGTCTTCAAGTCCCCACCGATCGCTTGAGAAATCACTCTGATGTGCACTTTTCAGGAGGCTCAAGTACTCCACTCATACAAGCAAAGTGTGTATGGGCTCAATAGGCAGTCTGCACCTGTGCGTGGTGTATGGACTCTCAGACTTTCTATTGCCCCCGTCAACGCTCTGTGCTATGTTGATGGAGGAGATAAGTGAACAGTGCACTTTGGCTGTGTTTTGAGTAATCATTTTGGTGTAGGGTCTCACTTGACCTCTTATAGATGCTGTGTAGAGCCCCGGCTTTGCTCCTGTTTTGATTTTGGTCTTTCCAAAACAGGCCATGGTTTCCTGTGTCTGCACGTGACGTGAGCAGGATTGCTTCTCCCGTTATTTGCTAAGCAAGCCCCCCCCCCCCCCCCCATAAGCTACAGGTGAGTTATAGACAGAAAAGGGGGCTGGTTTAGCTATCGATATGAGGTTTGCCGACCCCCTTCATACACGACTTGTCTCATTTTGGGGAGCACGGTCACTTGTCAGAAGTGTATTAATAAGTTGCATAACGCAGTTTTACAGATGTAATTACCGCATATGTAGAAGGCAATCGGGACAAACCAGGTAAAGCAAGCTGATGGATAGTCTTGTAGAAACCACATTGGGGGCCTTGTTGGAGGCGATTCGAGGACTATGTAGGACAGTTTGCGATATAGTGGACTTTACCAGCCAGAAACTGGATTTTCTTTTAATATAAATGTGAGCCGTCCTCTAGCAGGATACTCACTCACGGTATACAGTAGCGGCACAGTGTAAGGCTACTCCTGTAATAACACAGGTGCAGGCAGAACCGCCTATATATAATGTGATGGGAACATTGTGCTGCTCCCAAGGAGCCTTTATTAGATCGTTATCGATATCTCAATGGGTCACTGCTGCTTTCTATCCAGGATGTTGGGTTTCCTTTATGTTTTCTTAACTCCTACATTTTATGATCACAGTGAGTATGTGGGGGTGTTTATTTTTGCAGCTTTATATCATTAATTCTGCAAAGTGTACTATTGGGGAATAAGGCTAAATTTTCTCCTTCTCCAGGTAAATCCCCAAATTAGCCTGAATTCCCTAGCACAAGGCCTGTTTTCTATTTGAATTAAGTAAAGGGTTTTGAAGTTCGGTTGACACCACAAGTTTACATACACTATCTAAAAAGACACATCTGCAGGTTTTTCTCATTATCTCACATGAAATCGGAATAAACCCTTTCCTGTTTTTAGGTCAATTGGGAACCAAAATTATATACCATATATTTGCCAAATGCCAGAATAATGAGAGGGGGGAAAATATTTTAAGGCATTTTTATTACTTTCTGCAAAGTCAAAGTTTACATACACTAAGCACTTTGCCTTTAAACCATATGGGAGAGCCCATATGATGATGTCATGTATTTGGAAGCTTCTGATGGGTTTACTGGCAACATCTGAGTTAATTAGAGACACATCTGTGTATGTATTTTAATGCACACCTGAAACACACTGCTTTTTTGTGTAGCATTATGGAAAAGTCAAGGGAAATCGGCCAAGATCTCAAGCGGAGAATTGTGGACTTGCATAAGTCTAGTTCATCCTTGGGTGCAATTTCCAGATACCTGAAGGTCCCTCATTTATCTGTACAAACAATTATACGCAAGTACAAACAAGATGGGAATGTCCAGCCAGGAAGGAAACTGGTTCTGTGTACAAGAAATGAACATGCTTTGGTCAGACGTGCATTTAAACCCAAAAGCAAAAGACATTGTGAAGATGCTGGTGGTAGCTGTAGCTGGTAAGATTGTCATTAGCCACAGTGAAATGAGCATTGTATCAGCATGGGCCAAAAGGCCATGCTGCCAGGAGGAAGCCATTACGCCAAAAGAAACATACAAAAAGCCAGATTAATGTTTGCAAATGCACAACGGAACAAAGCCGTTAATTTTTTGGGACCTGTTCTGAGGTATGACAAAACTAAAATTGAACTGTCTGGCCATAATGACTATGATGGTGGGATATGGGGGGAGGTGTATCTTGCTGTACAGATTCCCATATTAAGCTTGGTTCACTGTCTTATTTGTACTGCTTCTATGTACAGTTCTATTGTTTTTAAGTAATAACCCCCTATAGTGCAAGTTTATAGCCTCTTGAGGCGCTTCTGTCCCTGGGTGTGGCCTAGAGTCCACCTACTGTAAACTCTCTGCTTACCTGGGAGATTCTGTCAGTCTGTTGGGAACTTGAATAGAGAAGGAAGAAGATTGAACCTCTGAGGGTAGCTGTTGCTTCTCAGGGAGACCTGGATATTTATCGCTTACCGGACTATATTTGTGTTACTGGACTAATATTACTCTCTGTTTTGTGGATTATTTTATGGACCGTTTTGACTTGCTTGGAATAAATGCTCTTTGGATTGTACCGCCATCTCTCGCTCTGTTTGTGTGATATGGGAGAAGGACCCCGTGACAATGACCATCATTACGTTTGGAGGAAAAAGGGAGAAGCTTTGAAGCCTAAGAACAGCATCCTATCTGTGAAACACAGAGGTGGCAGCATCCTGTTGTGGGATTGTTTTGCTGCAGGAGGGATGGGTGCACTTCACAAAATAGATAGCATCTTGAGAAAAGAAACAAAGTCAATATTTTGAAGTGGCCATTACAAAACCCTAATCTCAATCCTATTGAAAATTTATGGGCAAAGCTGAAAAGGCAGGTGCGAGCAACACTACCTACAAACATGGCCCAAGCCCAGTTACACCAGTTCTGTGAGGGGAGGAATGGACTCAAATTCCTACCAACTATTGTGAGAAGCTTGTGGAAGGAGATCCAAAACGTTTCACCCAAGTCATACAATGTCAGAGCAATGGTACCAAATACTATTGAAATGTATGTAATCCTTTGACTTTGCAGAAAGTAATATAAAAATAACTTAAAACATTCTCTCTCATTATTCTGGCATTTGGCAAATTATAATTAATTTTGGTTTCTTCTGGCATTTGGCAAATATAATTAATTTTGGTTTCTAATTGACCTAAAACTGGAAAGGTTTATTCTGATTTCATGTCAGATAATGAGAAAAACATGCAGATGTGTCTTTTTAGAGAATAAATGTAAACTTCTGGTTTCAACTGTATATTGACCATTTCAATATTAATAGAGCTCTAGAGAGCAATATAGAGGAAAAAATGCTTCTTGGTAAACTACACACGTGTAATATCTGCTGTTTTGATGACAATCTTTGACCTAAAAGTGTCAACAGTGCTGTGTTGACTCTACTGCTGACTTTAAAGTGGGGGTCGCCAACCTGTGGCTCGCGGGGCTCGTCTTGTGTGGCTCGTGAGGCGTGTGAAGTATGGCTTGTGGACCCTGGATGAGCTGCTCACGGGCCTGTGATGTGCGGTTCATGGTTATATGCTAGACCTGGAATAATGCAACAAATTGGCAAACAACTATGAAGAGCGCATCTACAGATAGTTAGTTACATTACATGAGTAGCTCCACACAGAGGAGCAGATCTGGATGTGTGTATACTGGCTTTGGGGGTTTAGACATTATTTAAGTATGGTAAGCTGGAGACAGGGTGATACTACAAGGTACTTTGCATACTACGATATCGCAGCTGCGATGTCGGTGGGGTCAAATCGAAAGTGACGCACATCCGGCGTCGCTGTCGCTATCTGAGTGTGTAAATCGTTTTTGATACGATTAACGAGCGCAAAAGCGTCGAAATCGTATCATCGGTGTAGCGTCGGTCATTTCCATAATTTCGGAAGGACCGATGTTATGATGTTGTTCCTCATTCCTGCGGCCGCACACATCGCTGTGTGTGAAGCCGCAGGAGCGAGGGACATCACCTTACCTGCGTCCTGCGGCTCACGCCGGCTATGCGGAAGGAAGGAGGTGGGCGGGATGTTTACGTCCCGCTCATCTCCGCCCCCCTGCTTCTATTGGCCGCCTGCCGTGTGACGTCGCTGTGACGCCACACAACCGACCCCCTTAGTAAGGAGGCGGGTCGCCGGCCAGAGCGACATCACAGGGCAGTTAAGTGCGTGTTAAGCTGCCGTAGCGATAATGTTCGCTACGGCAGCTATAACACAATATCGTATGTGCGACGGGGGCGGGGACTATCGCGCTCGGCATCGCAAGCATCGGCTTGCGATGTCGTAGTGTGCAAAGTGCCCCTACTAGTCAGTGGAGGTGCTTAAAGCTGGATGTGACAGTGTGGTGGGAGGGCTTGATGCAGTATACTGAATAGGGGTATTCTGGGAACCCCTTGATATTTGTATACTGCCTCAGTGGAAAAGCGTTGACTGTCGTTATACTGGTAAAGGGTGCTCTCCGTGTCCCTACTAAAGGGGTGTGATGGATGTGGCTTGCAACCCTTTCTGAGCTGAATGAGAGAGGTTGAGGACCACTGCTATAAAGAATCTCCATTATGAAGTTTCTTTCAACATTAGGAAGGCAGACGTTGAGATTTTTTAATTTTTGTACATAAAGTCATATTTACGACAGAAACCCATCCTAAACAATATACAGCCCAAACATTAAGCCAGGCATATATCTGTGACGCCCTGGGCAAGCCAGGGGTCACAGGTCACGCACCATCACACCCTACATCCCAGTTAGGAACACCAAAGCTCACCAAAAATCCTTGTTGCCTTCCTCCAGAGGCTGATGATTCACACCAGGGGGTGGGCCGGGCGGTGGGCTCCGCCCACCGAGGAGATCACAGCTCTGGAGGCGGGAGAAACCAGGCAGATAAGCTAGGGACGGAAAGGAGTAAACAAGGAGAGGAGTTGAAGTCTAGCTGAGGGCTAGAAAGGAGTAAACAGCTAAGTGAAAGTGAAGGAAGAAAAGTAGTAAAGGAGGAAAGCAAGAGTGGTGACAGAGAAAGCCTGAAGTAGTCCAGCTGTGTGCAGGACAGGTCAGCAAGGTCAGCAGCGGCGGTGACTGTCTGGAGGGGGACCGTTTGGAAGTTCCTGGAAGGACCCCGGAGGCTGTGTGCCCGGCGGTCTGGAGCAGTGTTCCGAAGGACAGTCAGCACCAGGGCAGGGGCCTCTCGGACCCCGGCAAGGCTAGGAGTCGCCAGAATTTGCCAAATCCGTCAGTGAAGGGGACGTAGATCCCCCAACAACCAAGTCCCGATTGAAGGCAACAGCCCAGCCAGTGTAAGAGAGACGCCGCCAAGGCACCAGTTTCTCAGGGCCAGCGCCTGCAGGCAAAGAGTAGAGCTCCTCCGGTCCAGCTTGAAGCCGGGGAGCGGGTTACCGGTGGGGACCCATCGCAACCAACAAGTACACAAAGGTGCTAGGAAGAGGGACATCACCGTCACCTACTGGGAGAGCAAGTGAAGCCGTCCGTGGGACCGTCTTACCAGCCGTTTGGTTTACCGTAAAAACTGTGTCAACGTCTCAGGCTGAGTGAGTACCACAAGGCACAGCGCTGCCCCCGCGTCCCCGGGATCCCCGTATTGAGCAGCGGTGGTGAAATCACCACAACCGTGGGTGGCGTCACGGACAATAAACAATCCCCACACCCAACCAACCCCTTTCACTCACGGGCGAGGAGTGCCGCTCGAGAAACCCCCGGGATCCGGCCCACCGCTCGAGCCACCACTGAGCAGCAGCCGCCGGACCCGAGCAGAAGGGGTGAGCGCGGTGTGCTGACACCCTCCTCCCCGCCCGCGACATATCCTCCTAACCTGACTGACCAGCCAGGAGCAAGTGCACCATCCATATGAAGTTTTACCGCATATGTTCTAGTGTGAACAAGCCATATCCTCCATAGGAGGGGTACACCCTGAAACTAGTTAGAACCTGAGCACATAGCTACAGAGACCAAGCCGCTGGTAAACAATATATTATATTGCTCGGCTTATTGTTCAGGCTGTATATTGTTTGGGATGTGTTTCTGTCATAAATATGAGTTTATGTACATAAACTATTATATTTTTATGTTATACGAGGGGCTGCTGATAAGTCTTTGGCTTTACCCAGAAAGAAACAAGAGAGGATGATGAAGCTTTATTTTATTCCACATACTCTTCACTGATGTCATCACATTTCTTACATCGGTATTCCAAGTTATGTAAGCCTAGCAAAAGATTTTGGTTGTGCCTCAAACCAGGCATCTGTAGAAGCCATGGCATCAGAAATGGTGTGAAATTTGGTACCCTTAAGGTGTTCCTTAGGTTTGAAAACAGATGATAGTTAGAGGGAGCTAGATCTGGTGAATAAGGTGGGTGGTCAACCAGCTGGAAACTGGTAAAGCATACAGCTGGGGGTTTGTATTATCAGGCTTGGAAGGGCCAAAGTTATTAGGCCTTTCTCAGACTAAAAATTCCAGCCTGCAGCCTCCCGAGAAGTGGTGCGTACATTAGATGCACCATTTCTGATGCTTTGCCTGGCTTTTCCTGATTGCCCTGGTAAAGTGACAATCAGGGTAATACTTTGGGGGTTTTAGTCAGCTGTGAATCGACAGCTGACATCAAGCCCAGGGGTTAGACATGGAGAGGCATTTATCAGAGATCTCCATTACTAATCCGACAACTGTTGACGGGAAAATTAGCACTGCCTTCCGCACATTTTCCATGTCCAAATAACATGACCTTAACATATATCAATTCCGTCCATTGGGTGACGTGTTGTTCATCATTTTATGGATCCAGCAGAGCGTTGTTCAGTTATGCATGGTGGCTTCTACTAATAACACGTGTAACTGAGCATAAAATTGGCAATGCACGTGAGATAGCCGAAAATGTATTGGGGCCACTGCTTTTCTTCCGATTACACCCTCACATGTAAATGTCTTGCTCAGCCTATCATGCATGTATTCTCAGGGGCAGGGCTGTATTTTGCCTTCATGCTGCCCTAGGCACTTTAAGTGGTCGCGCCCTTTAGTGACAACGTAAAACTGAGTTTTCGCACTCGACATCTGTTTAAGGCAGATCTACTCTGTAAAACACTTTTAAAAAGTATAAATGAGAAATGAAGGGCACTAACCCCCCCCCCCCCCAATGGGGATCACCACAGGCACATCAAAACATAGCATGAGTATAAAATATTCCCACCACACCGCCCCCACTTATATACTGTGACTGTCACACTGCCCCTAATAAACTACACACTGCCCTCCCTTATAAATTATACCCACCACACCTTCCTCAATTATGAAATATGATCTGTACTGTCCTCACATCATGCTGCCCCCTCCTCACAGTGTCCCATGCATGCTGCTCCATCCTCACAGTGTCCCATGCATGCTGCCCCCTCCTCACAGTGTCCCATGCATGCTGCTCCATCCTCACAGTGTCCCATGCATGCTGCCCCCTCCTCACAAGGTCCCATGCATGCTGCCCCCTCCTCACAGGGTCCCATGCATGCTGCTCCATCCTCACAGTGTCCCATGCATGCTGCCCCCTCCTCACAGTGTCCCATGCATGCTGTCCCATCCTCAGTGTCCCATGCATGCTGCTCCGTCCTCACAGTGTCCCATGCATGCTGATCCCTCCTCACAATGTCCCATGCATGCTGCCCCCTCCTCACAGTGTCCCATGCATGCTGCCCCCTCCTCACAGGGTCCCATGCATGCTGCCCCCTCCTCACAGGGTCCCATGCATGCTGCCCCCTCCTCACAGGGTCCCATGCATGCTGCCCCCTCCTCACAGGGTCCCATGCATGCTGCCCCCTCCTCACAGGGTCCCATGCATGCTGCCCCCTCCTCACAGTGTCCCATGCATGCTGCCCCCTCCTCACAGTGTCCCATGCATGCTGCTCCATCCTCACAGTGTCCCATGCATGCTGCCCCCTCCTCACAGGGTCCCATGCATGCTGCCCCCTCCTCAGTGTCCCATGCATGCTGCTCCATCCTCACAGTGTCCCATGCATGCTGCCCCCTCCTCACAGTGTCCCATGCATGCTTCCCCCTCCTCACAGGGTCCCATGCATGCTGCCCCCTCCTCACAGTGTCCCATGCATGCTGCCCCCTCCTCACAGGGTCCCATGCATGCTGCCCCCTCCTCACAGGGTCCCATGCATGCTGCCCCCTCCTCACAGTGTCCCATGCATGCTGCCCCCTCCTCACAGTGTCCCATGCATGCTGCCCCCTCCTCAGTGTCCCATGCATGCTGCCCCCTCCTCACAATGTCCCATGCATGCTGCCCCCTCCTCACAATGTCCCATGCATGCTGCCCCCTCCTCAGTGTCCCATGCATGCTGCCCCCTCCTCACAGTGTCCCATGCATGCTTCCCCCTCCTCACAGTGTCCCATGCATGCTGCCCCCTCCTCACAGTGTCCCATGCATGCTGCCCCCTCCTCACAATGTCCCATGCATGCTGCCCCTCTCCATGAGCTCCTAATGCTGCCTTACTCTTTTCCATAATGACACCTCCATGCTGCCCCACTCATCATACTAAGACCACCACAGTAGCACTTATGCTGAGACCCCCCCCTTACACACACACTACCCCACTCTTGATATTGACTCCCCTACATTGCTCCACTCCATACTGAGCCCACACATGCTGCCCCTTCTCCATAATGAGCTCCCAATGCTGCCCCCCTCTTATTCTGAGTCCTTACACTCCCCCCATCGATTTTGTCATTGCACTATCCCTCAACCCTTGTCCTCTGTCTCTAGCATTGGCCCCTCTCTCCCATTCCCCCAGCAGCAGCCTCTCCCCCAGCATCAGCCTCTCTCACCCCAGCCTCCCCCAGCATCAGCCTCTCTCTCCCCCAGCATCAGCCTCTCTCTCCCCCAGCCTCCCCCAGCATCAGCCTCTCTCCCTCCAGCATCAGCCTCTCTCTCCCCCAGCCTCAGCCTCTCTCTCCCCCCAGCCTCCTCCCCCAGCCTCAGCCTCTCTCTCCCCCCAGCCTCCTCCCTCCAGCCTCAGCCTCTCTCTCCCCCCAGCCTCAGCCTCTCTCTCCCCCCAGCCTCCTCCCCCAGCCTCAGCCTCTCTCTCCCCCCAGCCTCCCCCCCAGCCTCTCTCTCTTCCCAGCCTCTCTCTCCCCCCAGCCTCTCTCTCTCTTCCCAGCCTCCCCCCCAGCCTTAGCCTCTCTCTCTTCCCAGCCTCCCCCCAGCCTCAGCCTCTCTCTCTTCCCAGCCTCTCTCTTTTCCCAGCCTCCTCCCAGCCAAAAAGAGGCATTACAACGATCATCAACTAACCTGTAAGGTGCCCATACATTCTAGGCTCTGCCTCTGCCTTACCTGCTCCGGTGCCTGCTGCCCTGCTCTGCTGATTATCCTCTTCTGGCTGGCTCCAGCTCCAGTCGCGTCCTCCTCCGCGGCGTGAGTCGTCTGCAGCATTGGACGCTGCAGCACGGGGCAGTGAGCTGATTGGCGCGCCCGCGCGCCTCTGACCCGGAAGTGCAGGCCCTGGCGCCCTCCGTGTATTTAAAGAGACAGAGGTGCGCCTTTCCTCCCTCTCACCCCCCCCCCCCCCGAGAACACAGCGAAGTGCAACGGAGGGGGGGGCGGGGATGTTAAAAAAAAAAAAAAAAAAAAAAAAAATATTTTTTTTTTTTTTTTTTTTTTTTTTTTGCTGCCAGAAAGTGCCGCCCCCCCCCGCAACGTGCCGCCCTAGGCACCGGACCACGGGTGCCTAGTGGCAAATACGGCCCTGCTCAGGGGGAAAGGAGTATAAGCCATTGACAAACGCTTCTATAAAGGATGGGACACTATAAAATACAGCCATTCTTTCCCCCAATATCTGCTATTAGGGGGCACCCCCTTACCTATCAGATTCATCTAATGTGTCCGGCCACCTTTTCTTTCCATTTTCTCCCACAAGACCCAGTCCTATTTCATCGTTTCAGGAAATTTAATGCATCTCTGAGCTGGTTTAATCCCTTTTCATTTATACCGGTACACAGACGGCTTCTTTTCTATTCCAGGATAGGAAAACCATTCTAAAAAGCTAATCTGGATTATCCGTGGTCTTGTCGGGGGAAGCCCCTTTTAATGGAGCTATGCTTGAAAGCATTTTAAGTGTTCTCTGATAATGATGTATAATACATGGCATTCAGAAAACCAAACAGAACATTCAACATTCACTGTCACCATGAATGATTGAGATGGATGTACCTGCGGGATTCCCACTGTTTAAGGTCAGCGTTTGTAGCATTAATTTTTATTCAGCGTTGTACAACTATCATTCACATACGCAATCATGTGCATTCATATCTATGGGCAACAAACGTTGACCCCATCCAGGACGTACAGTATTGGGTTCTAAACTAAATAAAATACTGATATAATTATGTTATAAACAAGACCTTTATAATGGTGAAAAATCTGCCTCTGTGCCTCCATTATGTCTCAAATTGTATAGATCTAAACACTACACATATTGTTTCATTTACTTTCTTATATAACACCATCGTATTATGCAACGTTTTTACCGACATCATCATCCCTGTCCACATTGGGGTGCACAATCTACGTTCCCTCTTACTAAGTATTTGGAGTATAGAATGAATCTAGAGGAAAGTACACGAACACGAGAGAACATACAAACTCTTTGCAGATGTTGTGCCTATTGGGATTTGAACCCGGAACCCCAGTTTTGCAAAGAACAATGCCAACCAATGAGCTTCCTATATTCTATCTAAATTTCTTTGATGGCATAAAAAAAGCAGATTTCCAATTAAATCAAAGCTTTAAAGGATTATTCTTATTAAAAATTAATGGAAAGTTGCTTTTACAAATAAAGCACTTTTGCCTCTTGATGTTAATGCATCGTGGCTGCTGCATCTTATATGTGGATTATTTTTGTGATCTGTTAGTAAATGCAGCTGCCTTTTTTTCTGCAATATTTTTTTAATAATTATTATTAGTTGTATGCTCTTTTTTTTCTGTGTTTACGCTGCCACTTCTAGCAGCATCAGAGAACACCCCGTTTGGGTAAGCGGTGCACCCATTTTTTTTGTCCGAACTATCAATCAGTCAAGAGTAGAAATACTCCCAGCTAGTAGGAAACTGGTCAGCTTGGGAGTGACGTGTTCTTGAAGAATGATACTGAGAATTGTCCTTTCGTTAGGTTTTGCCTATGGAAGCTGCTATGCTTTTTCTCTACGGCTTCTCCATATTATTACCCCTTTGGTCCACCTTCTAGTCAAAAGCCTGTTTACATTTACGCTATATAATAACTTCAAAACTGTCCAGAGACCGTCTCCGAACCATACTTGGCATTTTCTCTGTACTGCCACCTCGTCACGTTTGGTTGACATGGATGACTACGTTAGTCATCCACAGAGCCACTCTGTTATATTGCACCTTTGCTAATATACTGTATTCAGGACATTGGAAAGTGATCCCCTGCGCATGCGCTGGTCTAGTGAGAAGTGGCGCAGGAGTGAGCTCGGGATGGCTTTGTGGATGATATTTAAGATGTCAATCGGAGAGGGAGGGTCTGCATTAGCTGGTACCGGGTACAGTGCCATCATCTTCTACCATCTCCGACAGTGCCTTGTTCGGGGGGCACCTGTCTAGCACTATGATACAGGGCTGTGTTTCCTGTGCCAGCATACCAACTGTACTCTGAGTCAAGAGGCTTGTCTCCTCTCTGTGACCGAGAAGCTGCGTGGCTGTCAGTCTCCTTCAGACGTGGAGCTGACACAGGAAAATCTCTTGTGGATCAGGAACCGTACTAAACGTGGATGTGCTCAACCAGGAACCGAAGGGAAAAAGCTGATCACTCGGGCACATGTTATAATCAAAGCAAAGTTGTATACTTACTATATTATACACATTTCAACACTATTTTTCATATAACTGCATAACCATTCCAAAGACCCCCATATACATTAGATAAATCAGCAGAACCGGGGTAGTGAAGGCCGGGCTGTTGTCATTTCAACGATTGGTCATTTTGTTTTCAAGGGAAATAAGTGACTGCCAGAGATTTCTCACAGAGGATCTCTCCTCTTTTCCTGTAGAAAACATTTGGGTGAGCTCTCGTATTTATGGCCAACAGTTCTTTCTTGACTGCCCCTAAACAGAAGTTTGGCCAATAGCCATCTCAGGTATATGGCCAACTTAAGTCTGTTCTTGTAAGCAACATCTTATATTATGGCTTGCTTACACCACCATACAACTTGGACTAGTGCTATCTGATGTTTTGTCGGATAGCACTTGGAGCAATGTCATTGTATGGGGCACTGCCGATCAGTATTTTTGTGTTTTTTTTTTTTTTTTTGTTTTTTTTAGTTTTTTTTTGTTGTTTTTTTTTCTATCATGCTGATTCTGTTTGAAAAAAATATTATTCTCCATCTTCTGCTGATGGTGAGATCAAACTAAGCTGACACTTGGATCAGAATTTGATCCAAGTGCAATTAGATTAATCTATATGATTCTCTCGCATGAGACCATCTAAGGTCGCTTGACCCTAGCCTTAAAGGGAGTCAATTTGAACAGTTTTTCCGCCCTGATAAAGTACATAAAATCGGTGCATCACGCCATGGCCATTTAAGTGCATCTTCCTCCCTGCTTGTTTTCCCTCTATTTCCATTCTCCCTCTTCTTTGATTGAGAACTTTGGCTTTGTGGAACCAGAGAACTTTGGAGATGCATAAAAATCAAGTAGGTGGGAAAGTGCACTGAAATGATTAGCCGCACCATGATGTTTTGAACGCCTGTTCTTGGCTTGAATAGTCTACGGCTACGCTGTCGTAGACCATTAACCAGATAAGATGTGTTGTCAACTCAGAGAAAAGGCAAAAACACTGCTGGGAATGTTGTCGTAATTTTGCAGTATCCGTTCATATTTCATTTGAGATTTGATGAGTCCTTTTTTTAAAAAACTGCTCAGGATTGGGGAGGCACGTTCTCAAAGGGTCCTGCGTAGGAAAATAATTTCTTTTTTAGTTGTTAGTTTTATTTTTTTTGTTTTTCATTTGGTGAAGTGAGGAATTTTTTTTTTTTTTTTTTTCTTTTTTTTTTTTTAAAACTTCTTCTCATGTTGTGATTTTACTCCGTCTCCTTGGGGGGCGCTGATTTCCATTTGGTTTATCTGTTGAGAGTGCAGGTGGTGTGCTGAGGACAGTGACTATCGATATTTGAATGTTCTTTGCCGAATATCCTCCAGTGAATTTGGTGTAACATCTTGGTCAGTGATGGATTACAGCATTTTGGCAGATGTGGAGCCTTCAATGTGATAACTGCTTGTTAATCTGTATAGGAAGAATTTTTAAGGCTAAAATCGATTCACGTGTGGACGGGAGTATGGGGTGTTAAATGATAAAGCTCTACTTTAGGAAGTAATGGAACCATTTAGCTGGCCCGATAAACTTCAAACTTTGCCAAATATATAAAGAAAATTAAAAAAAATTGTGTAATGCATCATCCTCGTTTAGCTTTACGTCCAGCAACACTGCATGTAGCCCAAAGCTTTCATTTATGACTTTCCAGCATAAATATGGACAATGCTTATACCGCAATTGTATTTGGGTGATGGCGGATAATAACATGCTGCCAGACCACTCCAACGCTAAAGCGGGCTTTACACACAGCGACATCGCTAGCGATGTCGCTGGTGAAAGCACCCGCCCCCATCGGTTGTGCGTCACGGGCAAATCGCTGCCTGTGGCGCACATCATTGCTAGGACCCGTCACACATACTTACTTCCTAGCGACGTCGCTGTGGCCGGCGAACCGCCTTCTTTCTAAGGGGTCGGTTCGTTCTGCGTCACAGAGGCGTCACTAAGCGGCCGCCCAATAGAAGCGGAGGGGCCGAGATGAGCGGGCCGAACATCCCGCCCACCTCCTACCTTCTTCATTGCGGGCGGCCGCAGGTAAGGTGATGTTCCTCGATCCTGCAGTGTCACACACAGCGATGTGTGCTGCCTCAGGAACGACGAACAACCTGCGTCCTGCAACAGCAACGATAATTGGGAAAGGAATGACATGTCAACGATCAGGTAAGTAATTTTGATCGTTAGCGGTCATTCCTGCGTTTCACACGCAACGACGTCGCTAACGAGGCCGGATGTGCGTCACGAATTCCGTGACACCCCCCTCCCCCCCCCAACGACATCTCGTTAGCGATGTTGTTGCATGTAAAGCCCGCTTAACTGAATTTCAACATGGCCAATCTTTACCGTGGCACATCCCCCTTTATCCTTCATTAGTAAAGACATATGAAAAAAGACATTTGTCCTTCAAGTTCAGTTGAGGGATGGGAGGGAATAAAGGAGGGATATATATACAACCATGATGCATGATCCAGTCTGCCCTAAGAGACAATTTTCCATCCTGAGCTTAATGGTTATTTGAAAAGACTTCAAGCCTTTTCTTGAAAACCGTAACAGTTGAGTTACTTAAGAATCCTTAAACCTCATTCAGACATCAATGATTTTTTTCAATATACAGAGAATGGTGCGAGTTTTGGTCAGAGCTTCATAGTTTAATTTTTTTTCAGTTGGAAAAAATGAACTGATGGTGTTTCTCCTATCAAACTGCTCATGAAAAATGGACAGCACACAGATGGTATCTGAGTGACATCCAATTATTATTTTTATTCTTATTCTTACTGGTTCATAGATTTTTCATTCACAAGTTTGAGCCGACACTTGGGTCAATATCAAACAAGTGTCCGTGATTTTGTGTAGACAACTGTCTAATAGTAAAAAAAAAAAAATCACATGTGAACTGCCCTATAGGCTATCATATTTATGAGGGCTATGGAAATGACATGGAAAGTACATCACTTGTATGAGAAAATCTTACGTCTGACTGAGTCCTTAGGTGTTTGCCATCTGGGAAATTAAGTGGTTTTCTGTAACCTTATTTGGACCATATCCACCTTTAATCACAGAAGATATTATTTGATGTATTAAGATCACTGGGATCAAGTCAATCTCTCTTCTTGGGTAAACACAGATCTAAAGAATACATTTAATAATTCTGCCTTCTCTTGATCCTCTGACCAACTCTCCAATACTATTATTTAATGAGGTTGCATGAGAGTTCAAGTCCTCTTCCTTTCGGAAGAGACAATTTGCATATCCTAAAGTGGTTGATATTGACCTTTAGGATTGCTACTTCCAATAGGTGGCGCTACAGTTCAAGTCCTCTTCCTCTCTGAAGAGGCAATTTTCAGGTTTCATTTTACCAGAGGAGCAATGCATGGCTTATAAGTCTCCTTATACTGGCATGTCTCTATCCAGAAGGAGAAATGTTACCCCTTAGACCCCATTATTTAGAAGACCTGCTGTGTGGACCTTGGTGATTGCAATGTTGGACGTGTTAGATTGCCGACATATTTATGAAACGATGCAGTGTTCCAACAATTTGTGCCCTGCGAAGATTTGCACATCTTGTCAGCATCTCGGGGAAGGAAGCTTGTCAGGTTAAATTGGGACCACGCTACTACACTGGCCACTAAAGAAATTGTTTCAGATAATAATGCTATAATGGATCTTCCTATTTATTAAAAAACGCAATTATTTTCTTCTAGGTTTGGGTAGAGTAGGAGTAATCTCAATATCGTAGATATAATTGCAATGAAAGATACCAGTTCTATAAACAGAACACTGGATTCACACCTCTTCCCCTTTCCCTTAGTCCAGTTAGTGTAGTGCTAGATGGAGTTTGTATATTGTCCCTGGGTTTCTGTGAATTTTCACTGTTTATTACGACACTCCAAATAAAACACGCTGAATAGTTTTCTTGGCCTTTTCTGAATTTACTCCCTAGTGTGTAATATAGAATTAAATTATGAGCCCCATTGGGGATTTAGGTTATGTTCACATCACATTTGACCTCTTATGTTCAAGATTTCGTCGGGGGCTTTCACCTGAAGCCCGAAAAAACAAGATTTATCCAGAAACTCTTCAGAGCCATTCATTGTAATAAGGCGCAGATGGAATCACTTTGTTTTCTCTGTAGTCTCCATGTCAGCAGTCTCCATTCTGTTTTAGGTTCATGCCAGAAGACAACGCTTCTGTATTTGCCTAAGAAGACACTGTCGGAATGGATGTAAAGGGCACTTTACACACAGTGACATCGCTAGCGATGTCGCTGGTGAAAGCACCCACCCCCGTCGGTTGTGCGTCACAGGCAAATCTCTAAGAACAGTCACACGGACTTGCCTGCCTAGCGACGTGGCTGTGGCCGGCGAACCACCTTCTTTCTAAGGCTAGGTTCACATTTCCGTCAATTTGTATCAGTCACAATCCGCGGCTCTGGTAAACAACGGAATCCATTTGGCGGATTTCGTTGTTCCCATATACTTGTATGAGCGGCTGATTGTGACTGATGATGCTGCGTTGCATCCTCCACCCGACTGGTCAGTCGTGGAACGACTGACCATCGGGCGGCAGGAACGCAGCATGTAGTGTTTGAGCAGCGGAATCCTTTTGATTCCGCTGTGCATGCTCTCTCTCGGCGGCCGAATGATCAGCTGTTCACCCGGCGGCCGGCTGCTGTGAGCGATCGGCTGTTCACCCGGCGGCCGGCTAATGAGAGCGATCAGCTGATCGCTCTCTCTATCACGTTTTACAACGGAGTCTGACAATGAATTCTTATTCTTGTCATCCGTTGTACAACGCATCAGTCAAAAGCGTCAAGCAACGCATGTGACTGATGAAAAACAACGGAAATGTGAACCTTGCCTAAGGGGGCGGTTCGTTCGGCGTCACAGCGACGTCACTAAGCGGCCGACCGATAGAAGCGGAGGGGCGGAGATGAGCGGGCGGAACATCCCGCTCACCTCCTTCCTTCCTCATTGCCGGCGGCCGCAGGTACGGTGGTGTTCGTCGTTCCTGCGGTGTCACACGTAGCGATGTGTGCTGCCGCAGGAATGACGAACAACCTGCGTCCTGCAGCAGCAACGATAATTGGGAATAGAACGACGCGTCAACGATAAGGTAAGCTAACGGTCGTTCGTGCGTTTCACACGCAAGGATGTCGCTAACGAGGCCGGATGTGCGTCACGAATTCCGTGACCTCCAACGACATCTCATTAGCGATGTCGTTGCGTGTAAAGCAGCCTTTAGACTGAGCAAAAAGTGACTTTGTCAGTCCCTCTTTAGTGAATGGCTCCATTGGGGATTGCAACCAAATCCCATTTGATTGAAGTTTCATGTTGAAGCACCTTGATGGAGCCTGGTCCTGATGGAGCCTGGTCCTGATGGAGCCTGGTCCAGCGTGATGTGAACATATCCTTAGCCTGATGTGCATGTTGACAACCTCTATACTTCTACTTCGGAATATGTTGGTGCTATACAAGCACCTACTACTTGAATATTCCTAGTACACAATGAAATCTCTCATAAAGTATGTAAGAATCTGATTTATCCAAAGCGTATAATGATTCTCGTCATTGTGAAGCCTCTTTTGTTTCATCCCCTCTATTCTTAAGTCTTACTTCCATGGGAATGAATCACCATTCTGCTGCTGGATCTATGCTATACAGTATAAACACCAGTAACGTAATAATTCCCAGCAAGGATTTCCACTACAAAGCCCATTGTAATCCAATCCTCACATAATTATCTTCACGTCAGCAGTGTGGCCGCCGTTGACTGTGGAGAAGCGGAGCTGCGGGATTAGGTGCTAGTTATGTTCCGGTATTGACATCAAAGAGGATCTGCAGGGGAAAAGCTCCGAATATTGCTCTTAAAACTAAAAATACTCACACTCCTTACTGCAAAAGTAGAAGATGCTGAAATGTGCAATAGACCTACGTCATTGTCTCATCGGATCCAAAGCAAATAGTATGTGAATAAGAAGAGGATTATAACTCTGCTTGTAGGTTGCCACCCAGCTTTCCATAGCCCAGAATGGCATATGAACTCGATCCCTGTATCAGTGTCCACTCTACTGCCACCATGTTTTTTAAAAGTCAGTAGGCTCAGGATGAACATATATTCATAGGAATAAACCCAATAGGAAGTTGTCTGAAACTACAATAATGCACTTTTTTTTTGTATGGAAGAAGAAAGAAAATTGATTTTAGGCTATGTGCGCACTAGAAAAGTGATTTTTCTCAAGAAAATTTCTTGAGAAACTTCTGGGAGTTGAAGATTTCCGCACCTGCGGAAAAATCCGCGGGAAAAACGCATGCGGATTTGCCGTGAATTTGCCGCGGATTTACCGCAGGTTGGTCCCTGCGGTTTTGCAATAAATAATATAATCGATAGACAGATAATGGATAGAGGGAAAGATGGATAGATGAATAGATAGATAGATAGATAGATAGATAGATGAGAAAAACCTATATAATGTCCCAACCCCCTGCATTTTCTAAACTGGCACCCTTTAGTGACTTTCATGTGGCACTAAAGGGTGCCTAGCCTTGTATTTAGCCTAAAAATAAATAAATAATTAAAAAAAAAAAAAACGACATGAGGTCCCCCCATCTTTTGTAGCCAGCTAGGGTAAAGCAGACAGCTGCAGCCTGCAGACCACAGCTGGCAGCTTCACCTTGGCTGGTAATCCAAAACAGAGGGCACCCCACGCTGTTATTTTACATTAAATAAATAATTTAAAACAAAAAACGTGGGGTCCCCCCCAAATTGCATCACCAGCCGAGGTAAAGCGGACAGCTGTGGTCTGGTATTCTCAGACTAGGGAGGTCCACTGTTATTGGACACTCCCCAGCCTAAAAATAGGCCGCAGCCGCCCCAGAAGTGGCGCATCCATTAGAAGTGCCAATCCTGGCGCTTCGCCCCAACTCATCCCGTTGCCCTGGTGCGTTGGCAAACGAGGTAATATATGGGGCTGATGCCAGATGTGTAATGTCACCTGGCATCAAGCCCTGGGGTTGGTGAGGTCAGGCATCTATCAGTTACCCGACATCACCAACCCAGTCAGTAAGAAATAAAAAATAGAGAACAAAAAAAGTTTTATTTGAAAAAACACTCCCCAAAACCTTTCCTCTTTCAACAATTTATTGAAAAGAACAATCAATTCCACGTCCGGCGTAATCCAATAAGGGGGTGGGGGGGGTCCCACGGCAATCCATACCATAGTCGCTGTCCCAGTCAATGAAGAACAGAATGTTCCCCATTGGCTGGGAGAGCAATGCAGTGACCTGAGCTAACATCAATAGCCCAGGTCACTGCATGGGATGCCGAGCGTTGCTGCCAGGAGGATAGAGGAGATCATTACCTGCTGTGATCATCTCCTATACTGCTGACGTCCGCGCTGTCACTGATTTCTATGCCCGCCGCGTTGTCAGAGGTATCGCGAGAGCCCGTGACGTCACCGCTAGTGACAGTCTCGGGCCGCTCGCGAGACGGGCATAGACAGCAGTGACCGCGGTGACGTCAGGAGGCAGGAGATAGTCACAGCAGGTAATGATTTCACCTCCTGACAGCAGCGATCGTCATCCCCGCGACTGCCAGCACTGCAGGGTGTCAGTGTCTGCCTGCGCTGCCGCGTGACAGGCTGCTGACACTGCGGGCAGACACTGACACACTGCTGTGTTGGCAGCGGCGGGGCCGGAGCGGAGATACAGGCTGCACGGGCACCTGGAGGTCGCACGGAAGTGCTTCTGTGCGGCGTCCTGGGAGTGTGACGTCTGTGTTTACTCTGCTCCGCTTCCTCTTCCTGGCATAATGACATCGCTTCCTGCAAAACCGCAGGCAGCGATGAGCATTACCGCAGGTAAATCGCGGCTATACCGGGGGTATACCGCACATCATTTGCTACCTGCGGTATACCCCCGGAATTTCGCAATTACATTACAGTGAATGGAGTGAAATTCCGGGGGTATACCGCAGGTACCTGCGGAAAATAATGGACATGCTCATTTTCTCAAGAAATTCTCCTCAAGGAAATTTCTTGAGAAAAATCCGCAGTGTGCGCACAGCTATTTTTTTTTTTTCACATAGGATTTGCTGGGAAATGTCTGCACAAAGATTGCAGACATTTCTCAAGAAATTTCCGCGGCAAATACGCGGGTAAATCCGCGGGTAAAACGCACTAGTGCGCACAGGGCCTTGGAAAATTAAGACAGTTTAGGCAAAAACTGTGTCACCAGAAATGTGGCTTTTAGATGTAGCCATAGTTGGCGCACAGGTAGCAGTTAGACAGCCCAATGGGGGCATATAGTAGGTGGAGGTTTGCCGGGTGCTCACCTTTTTGCAGCTCTTGTGGTGAGGTGTCCCTGTTCCCATGGCCAGTCCCTATGCATCCGGCGCCATCACTGATGACTTTCTATTGGATTACTAAAGCCTGTGATAGACTGCAGCGGTCACTGGTTAGCGTATGTTATCAGAAGGGCCAGTTAACTGAGAACAGGGAAGTCTTGACAACTGGGAAGAGGAATATTCTGTTTTGGAATGTGGGTTTTTTTTTGTTTTGTTTTTTTGTATTAGACTATATTACAGATTTAAATTTCTTTGTGGCTTTCTAAGAAATCTTCAGCAAAATCTTCCCAACTGAAGTGATTGGGAGAAATCCACGACAATCTGCTCCTTTCTAGCAGAAATGGACCTGCTGCAAATGTAAAAATCAGAACCACAAGTCCATTTCCATCAGCAGAATAACCACAACACATAAATAAAATTACAAATGTGAAACCACCGTACCACAGAAAGTTATATTTGTAATTTGAGAATTATCCTTCCCAAATCGAGACAAAAAAATTTGAAGCATTTCTGTCATTTTTGTGGATTAACCCTGATTGCTATAAACTGTTTATAATTTTGGCCTCCTTGATCAGCCCAACCGACCCCTATGGATTGACTTTGACCCTTGAGTTCTGTAGACTTGAAGATCTGGGACAGAAGCGCAGTTTGATGTACATTACAGCTTTTTATTCCCTGGAAAATCCTTTCTAAAGGCCGCTTTACACGCTACGAAATCGCACAAGTGATCTCGTTGGCGTCACGGAATTCGTGACGCACATCCGGCCGCTTTAGCAATGTCGTTACCTGTAACACCCATGAGCGATTTTTGCATCGTCGCAAAAAAGTGCAAAATCGCTAATCTGTGACATGCCCCCTATTCCCAATTATCGTTGCTGCTGCAGGTACGATGTAGTTCGTCGTTCCTGCAGCAGCACACATCGCTATGTGTGACACTGCAGGAACAAGGAACCTCACCTTACCTGCGGCCGCCGGCAATGCGTAAGAAAGGAGGTGGGCGGGATGTTACGTCCCGCTCATCTCCACCCCTCAGCTTCTATTGGGTGCCCGCTTAGTGACGTTGCTGTGACGCCGAATGAACTGCCCCCTTAGAAAGGAGGCGGTTCGCCAGTCACAGCGACGTCGCTAGGCAGGTAAATAGTGTGACAAGTCTGAGCGATGTTGTGCGCCACGGGCAGCGATTTGCCCGTGTCGTACAACAGATGGGGGCGGGTACCCAAACTAGCGATATTGGTAACGATATCTCAGTGTGTAAAGCAGGGATTTTTTGCAGCATTTTTTTCCTGACCAAAATCTGATCATGTCTCCTGGGGGTCATCTGCGGTTTTTGTCACGTTTTTTGCAGCAGTTTTGCAGAGGTTTTTCTATACCGTGGGTGTTGTTTTTTTTTTTTTTGTTTGTTTGTTTTTTTGTGCAAAAACGCTGCAAAGAATTGACATGCTCATTCTTTGAAAAACACTGCAAAAACCAAAGAGGTTGACAAAACAGTGAGGAAAAATCCGTAGGTGATTGCATTTCTGAAATCTCATAGACTTTGCTGGGACTGTGAAAGGCGCATTTTATTAGTATGGATTTTCATAAAACTATGTTTAAAACCATGCTAAAAAAGCTGCAAAAATGCCCTGTGTGAACATAGCCTAAAGGCTGCTTTACACCAGACAATCTATCGTGCGATAGATCGTCGGGGTCACGGTTTTTGAGACGCACATCCGGCATCGCTGGCGATGCCGGCCTGTGTGACACCTCCTAGCGACGCAGTATCGCTCACAAATCGTGAGTCGGGTACTGCTCGCTAGGTTCCATAATATCGTTTAATTTAGTAGTTCATCGTTTCTGGGGTAGCACACGCCGCTCCGTGTGACACCCCGGGAACGATGAACAGCAGCTCACCTGCGTCACGCGGCCACAGCCGGCTATGTGAAGGAAGGAGGTGGGCGGGATGTTTACGTCCTGCTCATCTCCGCCCCTCTGCTTCTATTGGCCGGCGGCCGTGTGACGTCGCTGTGACGCCGAACGTCCCTCCCACTCCAGGAAGTGGACGTTCGCCGCCCACAGCGAGGTCGCACGAGAGGTAAGTATGTGTGACGGGGGTTACTGACTTTGTGTGACACGGGCAGCGATTTGCCCGTGACGCACAAAGGACGGGGGCGGGTACAATCGATTGTGAAATTTCACAATCGGTCGTACTGTGTAAAGCAGCCTTAAGGCTATGTGCGCATGCTGAGTTTTTGGTTTCATCACCAAAAAAACTCACGAAAAAAACGCATCAAAAAATGCATGCGTTTTTGGTGCTTTTTTATTTTTTGTTAATTCAATGGCTGGAAGGGTTAAAAAAACAAAAAAAAAACACTGACCAACAATTGACATGCTGCTTCTTTTTTCTGTACCAAAATCTGCACGGAAATAAGAAGCAACGTGTGTACAGCACTTCTGATTTCTCATAGACTTTGCTAGGAGAAGGAGAGACATGCAGATTTGGGAAAGAAACTGCATCAAAAACGCGTCAAACTGCACAGGGCCTTTAGGCCTAATTCAGACAGTGATTTTTCTTGTTACATAAAACGTCAGTTATCATAAGTGATTTCTTAGTATGACCAAAGAAATGAGAAAGCTTCTCTTATTCAGTGCATTGTTACTCATCGATGGTATCACTGCACAATTTGTGATCTATCAGTAATTTTCACACACCCATAGACTTGTATAAATTAATTTTGGTCCAAGAATCAGATGGAAATTGTACATTTCTCGCTGCTTTTTTGTGAACGGTTTGTCCACAAAGCAATCACAAACACGTGACACAGCTCCATAGATCATAATGGATACGCGTTCTGTTTGTGAATCACGGAGGCTCATAGAGGCGGAGGCTCATGGAGAATAACTGGCTCGTAGAGACACATTTAATTACACTGCAGAAATGATCCAAATAAGAATCTCTCGTTCCTCTGTGTTCGCTGAATGTTTCGTGGTGATGTGTAACAGAGGGAATCTCTGCGCTCTGGCTGTGGCACTATAGCACCATCTTGTGTGAGATGATAATGTCTCAAGCAGATGTGGACAGATGCACCTTATATCTTGGAAATACTGAGAATTCACATTATGAGCTTTTTCTTTCTTGGCAGATGTTTTGTTTTGGAATATACAGATATCAATCTTTCATGTAATATAATTTGTCCCGCATGGAAAGGTAAAAAAAAAACCTTAGAAAATCACTTGATCAAGCATTTTGTCTTCACTCCTATAAAACAATTGCATGTAAGTGGAGTCAAAGCCTCTACTTTACTTTTCCCTGATCTATTTACTTGTCTTTAACGGCATTGATATCCAAACATACTCATTTTGGAGTACTGCTGATGGCAGCGGAAGAGTCATCTCAGTACCTGTGTCCCTTTGCGGATAAGCTCCTGTAGGTAGAGATAAGTGTATCGATTCGTGGGATTCCTGTCCAGGTCAGTGGTACCTGGCGGCTAGAGGGGATACCAGTGAATCTCTTACCTTTTTATGGCATTGTCGGTGTGGTTTTTGATTAGGCAGTCTTGTGCATCATCTTTAGAAGAGGCTTCCTTCTAGGACAACAGCCATGCATATTAATTTGATGCAGTCCTGTTGTGACTTCATCTGTGTGACTATGTGAAGCACAGTTTACGTTGCACCAACCCCCGACAAATTTTTCAATAAATCTTTTTGTTGTAATTTTCCATGGAGCACCTATTATCGAGACCATTCCTGAATTTAGAATACCATTGATCGAGTGCCCTAGCAGATTAAAGGTGGGTCAATGCTAGTGTCTTCATATGTGGCAGAAGGATACATCTGCATTCCTTATGGCTATATCCTTTGCCCAATATTTCTGGGGTCAAAAAATGTAAAATATATGCTACTAACCCAAATCCTCACTGTGAACGCAAAGGACAGATATGTGCACAAACCATTGTAACATTTTTTTATCTTTAAAAGCATAACCAAGCATGTAATCCTATTATTTCTAAACGCCATGTTGATTTATGGTGCGGATGGATGAAAATGAGGCTGAGGCTTCTCCCTTCATTATGCGCACAGTATTGGCCAGCATGGAAGTTGGTTCTGGTGCTACTCCACTATTTCACAAGCCCATCTCATCATCCTGCTCTATGGATGTATTCTTCTTTTGGATCATAACAGAATAATTTACCACTACTCATTATAAGTTATATGTTTAAAGGAGTTCTCCACATTGGACAGTCACTACTTGTTAGAAGAATTGACTGTTGGACTCACATAAAACTGGCCATTTTTGTTTAAGTATCTCAATTTTTGCATGTTTTTCACAGCAGTAATGAATATTTATATTCCTATATTTATTGTTAGACATATCTAGCACTGCCGAGTGCAACGGTCTTTTTTTTATTAATAAATCTCATTTTTAGAGATGATCGATGTTCGAGGTTCGACAATTTCATGTTCGAGTGATTTTGGGGGGTGTTCAAGTCGTTCCACCAACTCAAACGATTTGCTAAAAGTTCGGCTGTTTGAGTTACGTTCGAGAACGGTTCGATCAACAAAAAGCCTAGCTAGATACTAGGTGGCTTTTCACTGTAATAGTGTGAGTCACTGTGAATCACGTGATTATCAAAATTCAGAGTATAGTGTGCGGGGGGGACGGGGTTTAGATCAGTGCTGCTGCTAAGTGCTGAGAGAATGCCGATCGCTATTTATTTATTTATTTTTCCTAACTGTGCGTACAGTGGGGCAGGCCAGGCTGTCAGCAAATCAGACACACACACACAGCAAAGTGGATCTTTGCCAGACAAGCAAGGGCATGTGTCATAGGCTGTGCATGTCACATGTCATTGCCTTATAAGACCCGGCCATTTGACCCGTCGCCGCCATTATCTCTCTGCTGCGGGTAGGTGACAGTCACAGCTCCCGCTGCTGCTGTGTGCGCTATAGACATACAGTGCAATCTACACAGCGCTTTAGGGATTAGGGACTATTTGTAATATCAGCCCTTTTCAGGGCTGCATTACAGCCGTTCATAGGCATTGTTGCTAGGCAGGTCCATGCCAACGCTGTGCAGGGCTTTAGATAACAGTGTCTGGCTACATCAGCTCAGGCAATTCCTTGGTGCATTTTTTCATTGGCAGGGATAGAAACTGACGCTTCCTTTGCTGTCCAGCTACCTACAGCACCTGTGCATTCTACCCACCTGCCCATTTTTGCCACGCAATTTTAATTGCACACAGTGCTGACACTGTTAGTGGCATACTAAAAGTGTGTGGAATACTAAGCTAGTGTTCCTTTGCTGCCAAGCAAGGTACAGCACCTGTGCATTCTACACACCTGTCCATTTTAGCTAGGCAATTCTAATTGCAAACAGTGCTGCCACTGTTGGGGGCATACTAAAATTGTCTGGGATAGTCAGTGTTGGTTATTAAGCTGTCAATAAAGCTAGACCACCTCTGCAATCTACACCACCTCTCCATTTTTGCTACGACCTTGTAAGTGTCCAATCTTGTCGCAAACAAAATGAGTGGCAAAAGGACAGATGCTGGTGGAAAGGGGAACAGGCGTGTTTGAAAAGGATAAAAAATTTGCATCTGTGGGGTAGGTGGGAAAGCTACAGTAACATCTACTGAAGAAAGGCCATCTTCCAGCAAAAGTAAGATGTGTACTACTTCCGTGGACAATCTGATGTTAACAACTGTAACAAAGATAGATGATGCACAAAAAAAAGAACATGCTTGAATGGATCTCAAGTGCTCCAACAAGTGGCCTCTCCTCCACCTCAACTTCAACATCCAAAAAACAACAGTCCTCTGAGTTGTCACCCCAATCGCACTTGCTTTCTCCCAGCTCTCAAGTCTCCACCCGCCCTGCAGAGTATGCTGTAACAGAGATGCGTGAGTCTGCAGAGCTGTTCAGTCACACTATAGCCTGGGAATCAGAGGTCTGCTCCCAAGCTACAGTAATTACAGACCAGGAAATGGTCTGCAGTGATGCCCAGAAGCTTTGTGAGTCAGATTCAGGCCCTGATGACAATGTTTCTGAGCATAATGTAAACCCTCATTCCCAAACTGTAACACCTGTTGGTGGAGACAATGCGGAACATACTGATGACGATGAGACGCAGATACCTGATTAGAATGACAACTTAACTATTCAGTCAGGGCAGGAAGAGGTTAGGTCTCAGGGCGAGGGGAGTGCAAACACAATGGTTGATGATGAAGTTCTAGATCCCACTTACTGTCAACCCACAGTCAGGCACTTGAGGAGGTGGAGGAGGATGCGACTGACGACGAGGTTACCTTGCGCCTTCCTGGACAGAGTCTGAGTACTGGAAGCACGTCAACAACTGCATCCTCAGCCACAACTCTGCTTCTGAGCACAAGTCGTGGTGGCTCTGCATGTCGCATGGGCTCTAAGCCTTGCCTAGCCTGGTCCTTTTTTTGACATTGCAAAGGATCTCCCAAATCATGTGATCTGTAAGATTTGTCGCCAATCTATAAGTAGAGGCCAAAACCTCACTAGTTTGACAACTTCTTCCATGAATCGTCACATGAATAACAAGCATAAGTCCCAGTGGGAAGCTCACTGTGCTACAATGCGGCCTAGCGGAGCGGGCCAACCACCGTCTGCCCCTTCAAGTGCATCCGCGCGCTCTTCATCCTCTGATTGTGAGGACAGCTGTCACACATGTTTTTCCATGCAGACCTTCCACCTCTTTAACCGCAACAAGCAGTTTGCTTGGCAGGTCATCAGTTGTTTTGGAAGGGGAAACAAGTGCTGGTGTAGAGCTCTCTCAGACATTGAGAGCACCAACTTTGGATGAAGGCAACATCATGTCTCTGCCTGCACTCTCCTCACAGACCAGCAGTTTTCCAGGGACACCCTACTCACCACCGTCTCCACACAGCAGCCGGATCTCGGTCCCTCAGATGTGGACAAATAAAAGGCCATTTCCTCCGAGCCATGACAAAGCTAAGAGGTTGACTTTCACCCTCTGTAAGCTCTTGGCTACCGAAATGCTGCCTTTCCGCCTGGTGGACACAGATGATTTTCGAGACCTTATGTCAGTCGCAGTGCCCCAGTACCAGATGCCCAGTCGCCACTACTTTTCCAGGAAAGGGTGTGCCTGCGCTACACCAGCATGTCGCACACAACATCACCGCTTCCTTGAGAAACTGTGTGTGACAGGGTGCATTTTACCACCGATACTTGGACCAGTAAGCATGGACAGGGGCGTTACATGTCGCTGACTGGGCACTAGGTAACTATGGTGAGAGATGGAGAAGGGTCTGCGGTACAAGTCTTGCCGTCCCCACGACTTGTGCGTCAATCCTCTGTATGTTGAAGTTCCTCCACTGCTTCTGCCTCCTCAACCTCGTCTAGGTCCTTCACCTCCGCCCAAAGCCTGTGTGGTCAAGCCACCCGCGTTGTAACTGTGCACAAGGAATCCCATATACCTCCTTACTATGCTGGCAGCAGAGCTCAACAGCATCAGGTGGTCTTTCCGTTGAAATGTCTGGGAAATAAGAGTCACACAGCTGAGGAGTTGTAGTCAGCTCTTGCGAGCGAGTTTCGTAAATGGTTGTCTCCACTCAACCTGCAGCCAGGGAAGGCAGTGTGCGACAATGCTGCAAACCTGGGTGCGGCCCTTCGCCGGGGCAAGGTGACACGCGTGCCTTGTATGGCTCACGTGTTGAGCCTTGTTGTCCAGCAATTTTTAACCCACTATCCCGGCCTAGATGGGCTTCTGCACAGGGCACGGTCACTCTCTGCTCACTTCCGCCGTTCAACCGGCGCAGCTGACCGACTTGCATCGCTCCAGAGGTCTTTCGGCCTGCCGGTTCATCGCCTGAAATGTGATGTGCCGACACGCTGGAATTCGCCTCTCCACATGTTACAGCGACTGTGGCAGCACCGCCGAGCCCTGGTGCAATACGTTATGACGTATAGCCTGGGCCAACGAGATGCAGAGGTGGGACAGATTACGCTGCTGGAGTGGTCTCAGATCAAGGACCTATGCACCCTATTGCACAGTTTCGACATGGCGACGAATATGTTTAGCGCTGACAATGCCATCAGCATGACAATTCCAGTCATTTACATGCTGGAGCACATGCTAAACACTATTCGGAGTCAGGGGGTGGGACAAGAGGAAGGGGAGGAAGTACAGGAGGATTCATATGTGGAAGAGCTACCAAGATCTGCAAGGTCCAGACGTTCAGCATCACCAAGGCGGCAGGCATGGGACGATGGGGGGGAGGGATTAACAAGGGCGCATGGTAGCAGCCAAACTGTTGAGGAAGGTGCAGGAGCTCAGGAAGAAATGGAGGATGAACTGGCGATGGGCATGGAAGACTCAGATGAGGGAGAGCTTGGTCAAATTTCGGTTGTTCGAGGTTGGGGGAAGATGTCAGAGGAAGGAAGCACCTCGCCGCCGCAAACACAGCAAGGACTTGGTCCGCATGGCTGCGCAAGACACATGAGCGCCTTCTTGCTGTACTACGTGCAACATGACCCTCGGATTGTCCGAATTAGAAGTAATGAGGACTACTGGGTTGCCACACTCTTAGATCCCCGGTACAAGTCCAAATTTGGGGAAATAATTCCAGCTATAGAAAGGGACGCATGTATGCAGGAGTGTCCGCAGAAGCGGTTATGCAATCTTAGCTCGGCTTTTCCACAAAACACCCGTGGTGCACAGAGTGAATCTCCCAGTTGTAACTTGACAAACATGGGACTGCCTCGTCATCAACAGTCAAAACCGTACCAGCAGCACCGTATCTGGTGGTAACAGCAATTTTATTGAATCGTTTCATAATTTTTTGATTTTTAGACCATCCTTTGCAAGGCCACCAAAGACAACAAGTCTGACACATAGTCAACGGCGGGAGAAGATGATACAGGAGTATCTCCAAATGAACATTGATGCCATGACTGTGCAACTGGAGCCTTGCTCATTTTGGGCTTCCAATCTTGAAAAATGGCCTGAGCTCACCATTTACGCCTTGGAGGTCTTGTCGTGTCATGCAGCCAGCATGGTCTCTGAACGTGTCTTCAGTGCTGCTGGGTGTGTGCTGACAGATAAGCGCACGCGTCCAGTGACAATGTGGACAGACTAATGTTCATCAAGATGAACAAGTCATGGATCAGCAAGGACTTTGCTACCCTGGTGTCATCCTGGGGAGAGTAAAGGCTTGTGGATTTGGATTGTGCTTGATGCAAATCTACCTGACAAGTTTGCAACTGGGGCACAAGTGATGCCACTGAAGGGGTGTCTGTGGCCCAATGTTTGGGAAAAAAGGGAGACTCTGCTTGGAGTACCTTTGCTGTGTTTTACATGATTTTAGAAGGGCATGACATGCCTATATCTGTGTCTCCTCCTCTTTTTTACTCATCCAGCTGTTTTGTTTTCGTATGAGTATATGTCCTTGTTACTTTCCCATGTGTTTGTGGTGTCTTGTGAGTTGTTTGTCACCTTTTGGACACCTTTTGAAGGTGTTTTCTATGTGTTTTTATGTGTTTTGTGTTTGCCTGCCATTGTTTTCAATGGGGTTCGAAAGGTTCATCGAACGGTTCGTCGAACGTTCGCTGAACCAGCCCTCCGTTCGACGAACCAAACCGAATTCGAACCTTAAGATGTTCGCTAATTTCTACTCATGTTTAGTCTGCACCTGTTCACATTAGAATGTTAGGATGTGCCATCAATCTTTTTCTTACTACTTGTTACAAGGGCCCCTTAACAAGAAGCTGATGAGTGTCCCTCGGCAATCAGCTTTTTGTTTGTGGGGTAGTTTGAGAGAAGTTTTCCTGCAGCACCACCACAGGGAAAAATAATTGCATAGTGTAATGCAAGACTGAGTGTTGCTCCTTGCAACCACTCTCCTCCAAGTCCAAGAGATAAAAATCTCGAAGAACGGATCCCTCTGTGGTAACTCAGAGTTCTCTAAGGGTTATAAAAACTGGTTTCAAAATTGAACACACCCTTTTAGGAGTTAAAGTGAAAAAACAGCTGAAAGGTATCACTCCAGGAACAGGAGCATAACAAACCTACAGTTAAACTTTCCCAAAACACCACCTTTTTTATAGAACACTTCCATATCCAAAGCATTTTCTGATAGATTTTCAGTTCCACACTGTTTTTCCATACTCTAAATCATATCCAAGAAGGAAACCCTTCTTCTGTCAGAAAACCTCTTTTTAGGCCATAATCACAAACCAATGTGCCCATCAGAGTATGGACCGATATTAATGGACCTACCCAGGTCTCCTGATCAGGACTTGATATAACTGCCTATGAGATGGTTATGTTTGGTTCCGGACACATGGATCTGTGATTGCGGCCTTAATGTCATTTTGGGTGGTGGCCTCAGTGATCACTGTACCATATTCTCCTTCCAAGAAAAACTGTGTCCTTGATTGAAATCAAAGCACATAATCCTATTACAGCACTGATCAGATATCCTGGAATAGTGTAATGATTAATGGCATTCTCTAGATATCTTCATCTTCTATCTGCAGACTAATACGGCATAAACAATACATTCAAGCCAACAAGACCTCTGCCAAAACCAACCTCATCCAACTCGGAGGCTGCTAATGTGTAAATAGATCCCGGCCCTTATTAGGATATTTACCGGAGTAATAGATCTGTACACGTGTTCCTGCAACAGTTAGTCATTCCTCTTCTCGTACACTTGCTGCCTACACAGAACACAACTATTTTGTGCTTAGCGGTGAATTCACTGAGCTGTGGATACAGCTGTGGTAGTCCAACCTTGTACCCTGTGAACACTCGGCTGCCACTTGACTTGGTAGCAGCGGATCACTGAGCATGCCAGATGTCAGACCCCTTCTAAGCAAAGTACAAAAAGTCAGCATAGGGGTGATAATTAGATACAATTTGCCAAAAGGCAACTCAACCCCTAAACTAAAGACTCTCATAAAAATGTAACTTTTAATAATTTCAAATAATATAACACTATGGATTACTGTGGCTAGACAAGTGCAGTAGGGTCTTACCCAAAAAAACAGAGGAGAGATCAAGAGGGCTGGTCGCTCCCCTTGTGTGGTTGTGTGACACACAACCAGTAATACAGGCGTAGTCCAGCTGCCGCAGAATCCACGTGCCCTAAGGTCAAAGGAAAAATACTGGAACAAGAGTAAAAACCGTGGAAGAACCGCGCTGCTGCCAACAAATATAGATAAAATACACCGGATATAAGTGAAGTGGACAGACAGTGCTGATTAGTTATATGGATTGCATATAGCTGAAAATCTGCCGATTGTTAGCACTAAATACCTGTAAGGGGCAGCCTGTCCGGGAAACTAACACTGCACTCACCTTATTAAAATAGAATAATTTGCCTCCCCAGAGAGGCAACCTCAAAAGTGTTACCCTGATTGCCACCGCAGCAGGGCAGTCGGGAAGAGCCAGCCAAAGGGCCAAATTTGGCGCATCTAATGAATGTGCCACTTGTAGGGCAGCTGCGGCTGATATTTTTAGGCTGTGAAGGGTCAAATAACCATGGGCTTTCCTCATCCTGATAATACCAGACCCAAGCTGTCTGCTTTACTTTTACTGGTTATGAAAAATAGGGGGGCCCCAAGCCAGTTTTTTTTTTTTTTTTGTTTTTTTTTTTAATTATCTAAATAATTTTAACCAGTGTAGGATCCCCTCTAACCAGCCAAAGTATAGCAGAAAGCTGAGGGTTGTAGCTCGCAGTTGTTGATTTTACTCCGCTGGTTATCAAAAACGGGCTGGAGTGGAGCCCATGTCATTTATTTGTTTTGGGGGTTTTTTTTGTTTTTTTTTTTTTTTTTAATCTTTATGGTTCACAGCAGTGTACAGGCAAGTTCTGTATGCAATAAAGCTTGTTGATTGGCTGCAGGCTTTCACCAAACTTTGTTTGAGTTTGAATACTGTTCATATGCTAACACTGTTTTGGTTTTTTTGGGGGGTTTTTTTTTGTCTGCCTCGAGTCCGACACTTGGACACCTGGTGTCCAGCACGAACCCTGAACTTCACAGTTCAAGTTCGCTCATCTCTCTAGTTTTCAATCTGTCCATGAGCTCATTCTGATGGGAAAATTTGTAATTCTTTTCTACCTTTGTGACCTGATGTGAGCTAATTTATCACCACAGACCACATCCAAATTGAATGTGCAAGAAAACAAAGTCTATGAAAGCCAAATTGTCATGTCCCTGTTCCCATGCAGAAGGTTTGCCTTTCCTTGTATTTGAACCTGCTCACTCCCTGTAGCCCTGTGATGTCCGTTTTTCCCCTCCCCTCCAGATTGTGTATGTTCATTCATCCTCATGTTACATACTAATTTTCTGAAGAGATTTATTCCTTTTTACCTGCTACTTTCATCATTGATACAAGAATTTCAGATAAAGCCTCCCTCTTTTCCTGGAGTCTTCTTGCATGAGATTGTGGCTGAGTTTAAGCTATCTTGCTTTACCGATCTGAACATGAGTACTGGTCATACAAAGGGCCCAGAAGAAGCAGTCTATTCAGGCATCATAACGTTTCACATACCCGTGAGTCAGAATAGAAATGGTGCTAAATTGTTAATGAAACTCAATTGCAAAAATGATTTTTAATCCCCAATAATTTTAAGTTAAAAATAAATAAATAATAAAGGGGTTTTCTACTTTTGGGAACAATTTTAAGGTATCCTTTTCACATTTTCATAATTACACTATGGTTAAAATAGAAAAAAAAATATTGAAATGTTGACCTGGCAGAGGTAACCGTTCTAAAAACGGAAAACATCCACCAAGTCCAACCAGGAGAGGGGAGAGGATATGCAAGAAAAATAGAGGGGACGGGGTTTGGTTTAGCGCAACTTCACATCATTCTTTTGCCAGTTGTAAATGTGGCCAAGTATCCCGATCATTTCACATAGATACAAATTGTGAGAACATTCAACATGTGTTGGACGCGTCATTTGTCTCCTGTGATGGACCGGAGCAGTCTGTGTAAGTGGACGTGTGAAGAGATTGTAGAGTGTATGTAGAAGTGAGAACGAATACACAGCAGACTTCATACGCCATGACAGCGCTTTGTGTTGAGTTATTGGTTAATCAATTACCAAGTCTTTTTATGCTCATTGGCAAATACTTTTGGAGCTGTCGTTTGCTACATTCATCATGTCGGCTATTGGTGGTTTCTCCATCTTGATGTTGAAGCCGGATACATATTCTTGTGTATTTTATAATCTCCATTGCGTAATCTGTTGTGAGTTCCAGGCAAATTCCAAAAAATCTACTTGTCCTAATGCTGCTTCCAAATTATCCACAGCTGTTGGCAGGTGGAGAAGCAATTCTGTCTCCAGAAATCAGAGTGCCTGTCCATCACATTGTGGATTTCTAGACAGATGGTAATTTAGCGCAATGTGACTGCTCATACACAAACAAGGCTATTTTTGTTAGTTTATTTTTCCTGCTACATCTACTGGTTTGTTAAAAACAAGTTTCACATGCTGGACAATCCTTTTATTTCCCTAATTTCTGCTCAGCCCATTCATTACTAAACAGCCTATATATAACAATGGCAATGGTACTGGTGATACCTTTTTTTTTCTTGGGGGTAGAAGGAAGGAGGGTAAGTCAACTAGTTTTTATGTCTTGAGGACTCCTGGAAAGCTCCTTATTTCATTGCCATCCCTACGTTATGCCGACCACTGCTTATTGATGATACCTTTTTGTTTTGTAATCCTCATCTCGCCAATTATACTTTTTGGTTTATACTGGCAGAGCGGTAAGGCTACTTTCACACATCAGTTTTTTTCCATCAGGTACAATCCGGAAAAAAACGGGTTAAACGGATGCGGTACCGCATCCGTTTTATCCCCATAGATTTGCATTGTTACCGGATTGTACCTGATGGCTTTGCGTTGCATCCGTTTTTTTCCGGATGCGGCAAAATTAATTAAAGCGGCGGCCGGAGGCAACGTGTCTTGCAACGTTTTTTTCTCCGGCAAAAAAAACCGCATCGCGCCGGATCCGGTGCGATACGGCGTGTTTTACAATGAAAGCCTATGGACGCCGGATCCGGCGCAATGCGGTAAAAATGGATGCGGCTGCTGGATCCGTTTTTGTTAACTGCGCATGCACCAAATTAAAAAAACTGATCCATCAAAAAAACGGACAAAACGGCTGCAAAAACGGATCCAACGGATCCGTTTTTTTACGCATCCGGCATAACTGATCCGTTAATAACCGGAAAACGGTGGATACGGTTTTACATTTTTTTTGCCGGATCCTTTGGATCAGGAAAAAAAAGGATTGTGCCTGAATGCAGAAAACTGATGTGTGAAAGTAGCCTAAGGATATGTGTGCGTGACATCTTTTTCAGGTGGGTTATTCCTGGAATTCACTTGACCAGATGCCACAAAACTGACAAAAAAAATTTAATATACTGCACCGCAATGTGAAAACGACATTGCTTTGCACATGTTCTGTCTTATGTCACTTTTTTAAGTGTTAGGAAACTGTGAAGCGGTTGAATGACTTAGTATGTTCATTTTCTGGCAGCTTTCGCTAGGGAACCGGTCGCCACTGTAGTGTAAAGTACAGACAAGAACCGCTGCTTAAAAAAAAAAAAAACAAAGTCACAAGCGAGGCTGCTTCAGGATAACGACCACTGTCTGGAAGCAGCTTCACCTAGACAAACTTGTTGACTCGACCGGTGTCTAAAATACGCCTTCTGCACACACCTTAAGGGATCATGCGCACGTAACTGCTGATTTTATTCTGCAGCGATTTGACAGCACATGTGCGCTTCAAATCGCTGCAGAATGAATGTAGTATTTTTGTTAAAAAAAAAAAAAAAAAGCGATTTCATGCGCTCGGGATGCTGCCCCCACCATAGACAGAGTGGGAGCTGCATCCAAAACGCAGAAATAATTGACATGCTGCTTTTATGAATACTGTACACAGATTTGGGTCAAAATTGTAGCACCCAAATCGCTGCGTTCATAAAAGCAACGTGCGCACGTCTCATGCACAATCTACATTGTGCAGAAGACGCAGGACGCATGCATTTACACTGCAGTGCAATATGCAGCGTAAATACATGCAATTACGCAACGTGCGCATAAGCCCTAAGGGTATATGCACACGTTGGGCATTTCCTGCAGAAATTTCTGCATCTCTTGATAGGAAAAAATGTATTATATACGCACGTTTTTAATGTTTTTTTTTTTTGTGTGCGTTTTTGTTGCGGTTTATTTATTATTAGAATAGTTTGAAATCTGGTGAACACTTGATGTGGACAAACCGTTTATCACACCTTGCCGTCTACTTGATTTCCATCTATCTTTCTTCCTTCTCCTTAATTAAAAGTTCTGACTTTAGAGAGAGCCCCAATAGATGGGAAACAAGTTGTTGGGCAAGTAATTCAGTGCACCTTCCAATCAGCCCAATGTCTTTGTACTTGATTTGAAAACTAATTTTTTGTTGAGTCTCTTTAAAGCAGGGGTACACTGTGGCCCTCTGGTCTGAGGGCCACATATTCAGTGATTTTCAAAGGGCCACAAAAGTTGAAAAGGTATAATATGCCATAAACTTCCCAAAAAGTATATGCCTTAAATGTCTGAGATGCAGGTTCCACTACAAATACTCCCATGTATCTTCAGACTAAAGGGCTCATTCCCCTCCTCCCTCCCCCCCAGTCCTCTAGAGAGGAGGAGACATTGCACACATGCAACCCCTCTCTATTGGGGACCATATATATTGTAATATTTGGTTGTATTTCACATGTCTTTCTCTAGTGCTAAACTAGGGTCAAGTCTCTTGATGTATGGGGGAGCCAGAAATGATTATACCATGCTCCATTTGTGCTTGCCCGTCCCTGGTTCCAAGCAGTGTGCTACATTTCTTCCCTCAGACATGGAGACCATGGTATACAGAAGGTTTGGCGCCACACCATAGGGCATCCCAGGACACAGGTTGTGCACGCCTATTTTTAAAGGGAACCTCTCAGATTTTGTTTGCCTCATCTGCTGGAATCAATCACTGCCCCTACATCATCCTTCTCTCAATGTGTAACTTGCTGGGCTGCTTGCTTTAGTTTTGATAAATATCACTTTTATATGCTACAGCTCTACTAGTTCTCTAAATGCTGAGCTCTGGGTAACCCCGCCCACATCAATGATTGACAGCTTTCTGCGTAGGTAATAGGTGGTCTGGGTGGGATACTCAGCCCAGTTTTCAGTTCTCTGAATACTGAGCTCTGCTTACTGCAGTTTTGAAATCGCTTATTTTAGCTGGGGTAAATCTACCAGTTCTCTGTATGCTGAGCTCTGTATAACTCTGCCCACCACACTTATTGCATAGGCAGAAAGCTGCCAACGTGTACACAGAGCTGCCAATCATTGATCTGGGCAGGGTTATACAGAGCTTAACATTCAGAGAACTGGTAAATCTGTATCATATAAAAGTGATTTGCTCAAAACTGCAGCAAGCTGCCCAGTAAGAGACACATCACTGGAATCGATGTATCTGCCCCTACGTTATTCTGCTCTCAGATTAGGTGGGAAAAACGTGGTGACAGATTCCCTTTAAGCCATGATGGAAATGAAGGTCTTTTTAAAGGGGTTGTCCACTACTTTTATATTGATGGCCTACCCTTAGCATGTGCAACTCAGATCAGTGGTGGTGCAATACTCTGCACCCTCTCAAATCAGCTGTTCCCAGTGCCAGTGGTGGCCATATGTAATTAGTTGCAGACCTGCACAGTACAGCTCCGTCAACTGTATAGTGATCATGGCTGGGTAGTGCACAACCTCCCTTATTTGAATGGATAGGAGAAAGTCTGTAGTACCTATTGCGGCCATTATACAGTTGACAAAGTTGTGCTGCGGAGTTCCACTACTGATTACATCCGGAAAAGCTATTCAGTGTGGGTGCTGGATGTTGTTCCCATACTGATCAGAGATTGATGACCTATCCTTAGGATTGGCCATCAGTAGGAAAGCAGTGGACAAAGCCTTTAAGGTAGAGAACAAATATATTCACAGCAAACGTTTGCAAATTTGAATGTTGTCCAATTTTAAAAAAAAATTACTAAGATCACAAAAAAGTTGATGTATTTCTGTATGGAAAATATACAAGTATTATAAATTTATTCATAGGAGATCTAAATAACACGGAGGACGATGTTTCGGTCCACTCTAGACCTTTTTCCAGTATCTGGAATACTGAAGGTAAGTAATATGGCAGTTACAGTGGCCTGGGCTCTCCGTCTTCTGTCATACCGTCAGCCTGCAGGTAGGAGGATGGAGAGCATTGCCCATCGTGGTTGAGTTCTGGATAATTCTAGAATGGATCAAAAAGTTTCAATGAAAAAAAACAAAGTTGTGGAAGCAACTCCTAAAATCATAGCCAACAAGACAATGGGTGTTCTGGTGGTGGTTTTGATTAACTTTTATGCAAGAAAGATTATTTTTTTCAACCAGATAGTAATTGTCTTGTCTCTTTTTATTTTATAGGGGGTCCAAGAGCGGACTACGTCACTGCCACTGCCATCTATCCATTTGACGGTTTACAACCAGGAGACCTGTCCTTCCAAATTGGCGATAAGATTATAGTCACCACAAAGACAGAATCCCAATATGATTGGTGGGAAGGAAAATTAAAGGGAGAACTGGGCATTTTCCCTGCCAATTATGTAATGATATAACTTCCAATACCTTTTCAGAAGGTGCTGGTTATGTTACAATTGACGTTACTATACAATTGAAATCTGAAGTTACTATAGAGAGACATTTATGTTGCCAAACTCTTATTTATGGGTGTGTATGTGGGGAGATTATCTGACCTAAGTTATTCTGTGCAATAAACTGTTTACAATGGTCTGACCATAATTTTAATAAACCGATATGTTTTTTTGTCCATGCTTTTGTTTGGCTTTATATTATAATTCACAGCATCAGTAGCACACTACCTACCAATGGCGCCAGACCACACGGCCGTTATGGGGCCTGTGAGTCGGGAGGGCCTGGTGTCAGCGCTGCCCCCCCCCCCAGTTTTGTACTTTCAACTATCGGCATAAAAAAAAATTGACTTTTTTCTCACAAATGTTGCTTTAACCCCAACTTTTGCCTTTCCCAAGGTATGTGGTTTTAGCCTTATTTTTAATTTTCAAAAGGGTAACAGGAACAAATAGCCCGAAAAGTGAGAGGTGCAATTTCTCTTGAGAACACAGATACTCTATACTGTGGTGGAAAACTACTGTTAATATGCTTAACACTGCTTAGAAGGGAAGGAGCATCATTTGACTTTTGAAGAGCAAAATTGACTGGAATAGATAATGAACACCATATTGTATTTATAGAGCCCCAACAGTGGAAATACCCCCCCTCCCCACAAGTGACCCAGTTTTGAAAACTAGACTGCTCAAGTATATCTAGATGTGTGGTCAGCACCTTGAACTCTTAAGCCAGCTTTACACGCTGCAATGTATCTTACAATGTGTCGGCGGGGTCACATCGTAAGTGACGCACATCCGGCATCGTAAGGTACATTGTAGTGTGTGACAGGTATGTGCGATTGAACGAAAATCCGTTCATCGCATACACGTCGTCCATTCCTCATGAATTGAACGTGAGGTTGTTCAATGTTCCCGAGGCAGCACACATCGCAGTGTGAGACACCCCGGTAACATTGAACAGATCTTACCTGCGTCCTGCGGCTCCTGCCGGCAATGCGGAAGGAAAGAGGTGGGCGGGATGTTTATGTCCCGCTCAGCTCCGCCCCACCGCTTCTATTGGCCGGCTGCCGCGTGACGTTGATGTGACGCCGAACGTCCCTCCCACTTCAGTAAGTGGATGTTCGCCGCCCACAGCGAGGTCGTATGGACGGGTAAGTACGTGTGACAGGGGTTAATCATTTGTGCGGCACGTTCAACAAATTGAACGTGCCACACATACGTTGGGGGCGTTGCAAATCGCATACGATATCGTATGCGAAATTGCAACGTGTAAAGCAGGCTTAAGGTGCTTCACAGAATTTTATAACGAGCCGTGAAAATAAAAAGTCACATTTTTCCCACAAACATATTGTTTTAGCGCCAATTTTTTTTATTTTCACAAGAGGAACAGGAGATAGACCATACAATTTGTAGTGCAATTTCTCCTGAAAACACAAATACCCTAAATGTGGTGGAAAACTATTATTTTGTTGGGCACCCGGCAGAGCTTGACAGGGAAGGAGCATCATTTGACTTTTGGAACACAAAATTACCTGGAATTGTTAGACACCATGTCGCATTTGAAGAACCTCTAATGTGCCTAAACAGTTGAAATCCCCCACAAATCACCCCATTTTGGAAACTACGCTCCTCAAGGAATTTAGTTGAATGTTCAGCACCATGAATCTACAGGTGCTTCACACAGAATTACGTTGAGCTGTGAAAATGAAAAATATATTTTTATCACAAAAATGTTGCTTTAACCTCAATTGTTCTTTTTTACAAAGGTAACAGGAGAAATTGCACAACAAAATGTATGATCCATTTCTCTTGAGTACACCGATACTCTATGGGTATGTGCGCACATGTGCGTTTTGCATGCATTTACGCTGCGTATAGCACTGCAGCGTAAATGCATGCGTCTAATCGAAGAAGATTGTATATAATCTGTGCGCACAATGCTTTTTTTTTTTTTAAATGCAGCGTTTTGAAAGTCAAAAATGTGAAAAAAAATTTCTGCATTTAAAAATGCAGCATGTCACTTCTTTCGTGCGCTTTGAATGCTGCTCCCACTCTGTCTATGGGAGAGACCGTATCCCGACAGCATAAAATCGGCATCTATTCAGCAAACACACTGCATCCATTAAGCAGTGTTTCTGCAGCGATTTGCAGCGCACATGTGCTGTCAAATCGCTGCAGAAATTTCAGCATGTAGATGCGCACATAGACAATGTGTGGCGGAACATTACTGTTTGGGCACACGGCAGGGCTGAGAAAGGAAGGAGCGCTATTTTGGCTGGAATAGATGCCATGTCATATTTGAAAAGCCCCTGACATGCCAAAACAGCAGAAACTTCCCCACAAATGAACCCATACTGGAAACTACACCTCTCAAGCAATTCATCTACGGGGGTAGTGAGCCTTTTCCAGCATTTTTGTGAATTCTATTTTTACTGGAGAAGTGTGTTTTTGCTGTCCAAGAGGTGCAATTTTTGGGATACCTGTTGTCTGCTTCTGGTTTTCGGATAGATCCAAAGAAGGTCTGTGCGGTACGTGACTGGGGTCATCCAAAAAACCTGAAAATGTTAGTGCTTTCTAGGATCTACCAATTTTTATTGGAAATTTATTCAGAACTATTTGGTAATTGTAAAGCCTCTCACTGACATAACAAAGAAGGGTCGGATTTCTCTAAATGGTCGTACTCTGCCCAGCATGCTCTTTCCTCTTTAAAAATATGTTTTTCCACTGCACCTATACTCGGTCAGCCTGATGTTTCACAGCCTTTCATCATGGAGGTCAATGCATCTGAGGTGGAGGTTAGGGCTGTATTGTCGCAAGGTCTGTCTCCTGGTAAATGGCATCCATGTGCTTTCTTTTCCAAGAAATTGTCCTCGGCCAAGAGAAACTATGACATAGGCAATAGAGAGCGCTTGGAAAATAAGTTAGTTTTTGAGGAATGGCGCCATTGGTTGGAGGGCGCAGTTCATCACATTACGGTAATCACAGACCATAAAAATCTGTCATATCTCTAGTCTAAAAACACCAAAAAACTGAGCTGGAACAAAAAAACAGTAACCATGCAACATTACAAGCATGTAAATGGCAGCCTCTAGACAAGAAAAAAACAAAGAGAAAAATTGTATGAAAAATACCCTGTATAATAATGAATAAAATGAAAGTGCTTAATAGCAGGGTACTTAGTATATACATTTTTGCAAAAATGTAAGAAGCCATGGATGGTAACAAGTGGTCAGCTGGGTCCCAGATTAAATACACAACAAAGTGGGAAGCAATTGGTTGTCAGCCTCAGTATAAGGAGGGCTGCGCCCCCAACTTGCAATAAAGCAAGATAGCAGACATGTCTCTAGTCTGCCAAATGTCTCAATCCCAGGCAGGCTAGATGGTCTTCGTTTTTTTTTTTTACCAGGTTTAATTTTAATGTAACTTACCATCCAGGGATTAAAAACATCAAAGCATTTGTATTATCCCGAAGCTTCCCTGGTGGTAGTGGTCATGTTAACCCAGTACCCATTTTTCAGAAGGGGTGGTTATCTTGGTCTTGTGCCCAGACCTGGAGGGGCAGGGTCAGTGGGACAACCCGACCTCTTGCCCTTCAGGGAGGTTGTTCATACTACAAATTTGCGCCATAAACTAATTGGGGAACATTATCATTCTGTACTTGTGGATCATCCAGGTAGTAAAGCAACCTCAGACCTCATATGTCGTTTTTGGTGGCCAAGGTTGCATCAGGATGTGGTTGACTGTATCTGCTTGTAGTATTTATGCACGTTCCAAGATAATGCATACTCGTCCATTGGGATCTCTGTCAGTGGCTATCCCAAATAGTCCATGGACGCATTTATCCATGGATTTCATTACTGACCTACCTTTTGTCTTCAGGAAAGACTCTCTTGTTTTGGTGGTTGTGGATAGGTTCAGTAAGATGACACATTTCATTGTGTTGCCAGCACTGGAGGGGACAGCATGCCGGTTTTATAAATAATTTATTAATTAAAAAATAAAGCCTTGTGATTCCTTTTATTTTGATACACAGCTGCAACCTGTAGCCATATTCCTTATCTTTGCTGGTTATCATAATATGGGGGGGACCCTACACCAATTTTTTTTTCTTTATTTTTACTCCAATCTACAGTGACTGACAAGACAGGGTGTGTAATTGCAAGCAGCCAGGGGATGCTGTCTGACTGCAACTAATCACAGACTCCAGGACTGCTGGTGGGTGGGGGAAACAATGAATATGCATGAAGATAAATGAGCAGCCCTGGAAGAATAGTGAGCGGTCCAGAAGCAGTTACAGCCACGTCAGAGACTTTGTAAGTATGAATCACTTGCTTTATTTTTATTTTTCCTTTTATTTTATACTAGCTGTAGTTCCCGGGCGTTACCCGGGATAGTAACTGTCTTTCTGTCTCTCTCCCAGTCTCTGTCTGTGTGTCGCTGTCTGTCTGTCTCTGTCTCTTTCCTTGTCTGTCTGACTATTTATATCTCTGTATTTGTATCAGTCTATCTGTCTCCATCTCTGTCTGTCTGTCTCTCTCTATCTCTGTGTCTGTCTCTATGTGTGTGTCTGTCTGTCTCTTTCCCCGTCTGTCTCTTTTCCTGTCTCTCTTTTCCAGGTCTGTCTCTTTTCCCGGCTGTCTCTTTTCCCGGCTGTCTCTTTCCCCGGCTGTCTCTTTCCCCGGCTGTCTCTTTGCCCGGCTGTCTCTTTTCCTGTCTGTCTCTTTTCCAGGGCTGCCTCTTTCCCCGTCTGCCTCTTTCCAGGTCTGCCTCTTTCCCCGGCTTTCTTTCCCCGGCTGTCTCTTTTCCTGTCTCTCTTTTCCAGGGCTGTCTCTTTCCCCGGCTGTCTCTTTTTCCAGGGCTGCCTCTTTCCCCGTCTGCCTCTTTCCAGGTCTGCCTCTTTCCCTGGATGTCTCTTTCCAGGTCTGTCTCTTTCCCCGTCTGCCTACATAGTCTACGACGCTCCCTGGGTCACATGGGGCGTCTGTGCAAAATTTCGTGATTGTAAATGCGACGGTGCGGATTCCTTTAGCGGAGACACACACACACACACACACACACACACACACACACACACACACACTCAGCTTTATATATTAGATTTTTTCCCTAGTTTCCGGATCATTAGCCGGAGTTCCCTGAGAACTCCGTGCCCAGGTCCGGCATCTGCATACTTTTGAAACCACGAGGATCGGGACTTTTACAGGCAGGGTCTGCCATTGACTAGTCTCTAACACCCACCAGCTCCTTCATGTCATCATGGAAGACTGAAGGGGATCCAGTAGCTCCTGTGAAGCTTTAATGAAATCCATGCCCAAGAGAGTTAAGGCAGTGCTTGAAAATAATGGTGGCCACACAAAATCTTGACACTTTGGGCACAATTTGGCTATTTTCACTTATTGGGTGTACTCACTTTTGTTGCCAGCAGTTTTCACATGGCTGTGTGTTGTTATTTAGAGGGTACCAAATTTACACTGTTATACAAGCTGTACAGTGACTACTTTACATTGTATCAAAATGTCATATCTTCAATGTTGGCCTATGAAAAGATTTAATTACATATTTTGAAAAATTTGAGGGGTGTACTCACATTTGTGATATAATGCAGAATGTAGCAGTATATACAATAAACTCCAAAAATTATTTGTTCAGTGACATGTTTTGGCATTTTTATTATTTACCAAAGATACAGTTATATCAGGGGTTGGGAATCTATGGCTTGTGAGCTAGATGTAGCTCTTTTGATGGCTGCATCTGGCTCACAGACAAATCTATCTCTCTCTAATATATAAAGCTGAGTGTATGTATGTATGTCCGCTAAAGGAATCAGCACCGTCGCATTTACAATCCCGAAATTTTGCACAGACACCCCATGTGACTCAGGGAACGTCATAGACTATATTTTGATGGGAACATTTAATCCCGCACTTTAGTTACCCTCCAACAAACCTGCCTCCTTTAAAGTCAATGGAGCTACAAGCTATAGGTTATTAATAGCAGCTATGAGTGGTTGCTATAGGAACTTAAGACATCCATAGTATAACAAGCTTATGCATGAGGTAATAAGAAGTTGGTAGAGAAACAGACACAGACAGACAGAGACACAGACAGAGTAAGAGGCAGACAGGGAAAGAGACAGAAAGAGACACAGTGAAAAAGACAGAGGCAGACAGACAGAGACAGGGAAAGAGACAGGAGAGAGACAGACGGGGAAAGAGACAGACAGACTTGGAAAGATGGTCGGGGAAGAGACAGACAGACACAGCTAGAGAGAAACAGACAGATACAGAGAGAGAGAGACAGACACAGAGACAGACACACATGGATAGAGACAGACACACAGACACGGAAAGAGACAGACACGGAGAGAGACAGACAGCCAACAGACAGGGAAAGAGAGAGAGAGTCAAAGAGACAGAGGCAGACAGAGACAGAGACAGGGAAAGAGACAAGACAGATACAGAGAGAGAGAGACAGACATAGAAATGGATAGAGACAGAGAGAAAGAGACAGACACTGAGAGACACAGACAGACAGACACAAACAGACAGAGACTGGGAGAGAGACAAAGCGATAGTTACTATCCCGGGCATCGCCCGGGTTCTACAGCTAGTATGTGTATGTATGTATATATGTATGTATGTATGTGTATATAATAAATTTTATATATATATATGTATATGTGTATGTATGTATGTATGTATGTGTGTATATATATATAGATATATATATATATATATATATATATATATGTGTGTATGTATGTATGTGTATATGTATATGTATAATTATATATATATATATATATATACACAGGGCTGTATTTTGCCTTCGTGCTGCCCTAGGCACTTTAAGTGGTCGTGCCCCTTAGTGACAATGTAACACTGAGTTTTCGCACACGACATCTGTTTAAGGCAGATATACTCTGTAAAACACTTGAAAAAGTATCAATGAGAAACGAAGGGCACTAACCCCCCCCCAATGGGGATCACCACGGGCACATCAAAACATAGCATGAGTATAAAATATTCCCACCACACCGTCCCCACTTATATACTGTGACTGTCAGACTGCCCCTAATAAACTACACACTGCCCTCCCTTATAAATTATACCCACCACACCTTCCTCAATTATGAAATATGATCTGCACATTGACCTCACATCATGTTGCCCCCTCCTCACAATGTCCCATGCATGCTGCCCCCTCCTCACAATGTCCAATGCATGTTGCCCCCTCCTCACAATGTCCCATGCATGCTGCCCCCTCCTCACAATGTCCCATGCATGCTGCCCCCTCCTCACAATGTCCCATGCATGCTGCCCCCTCCTCAGTGTCCCATGCATGCTGCCCCCTCCTCACAATGTCCCATGCATGCTACCCCCTCCTCACAATGTCCCATGCATGCTGCCCCCTCCTCACAATGTCCCATGCATGCTGCCCCCTCCTCACAATGTCCCATGCATGCTGCCCCCTCCTCACAATGTCCCATGCATGCTGCCCCCTCCTCACAATGGCTCATGCATGCTGCCCCTCTCCATGAGCTCCTAATGCTGCCTTCCTCTTTTCCATAATGACACCTCCATGCTGCCCCATTCATCATACTAAGACCACCACACTAACTCTTATGCTGAGACACCCCTCCCACACACACACGCTACCCCACTCTTGATATTGACTCCCCTACATTGCTCCACTCCATACTGAGCCCACACATGCTGCCCCTTCTCCATAATGAGCTCCCAATGCTGCCCCCTCTCATTCTGAGTCCTTACACTCCCCCCCCCATCGATTTTATCATTGCACTATCCCTCAACCTTTGTCCTCTGTCTCTAGGATTAGCCCCTCTCTCTCATTCCCCCAGCAGCAGCCGCTCTCCCCCGCCTTCACCAGCAGCCTCTCCCCCAGCTCAGCCTCTCTCCCCCCAGCATCAACCTCTCTCCCCCAGCATCAGCCTCCCTCCTCACAGCCTCCCCCAGCATCAGCCTCCCCCCTCCTAGCCTCCCCCAGCATCAGCCTCCCTCCTCCCAGCCTCCCCCAGCATCAGCCTCCCTCCTCACAGCCTCCCCCAGCATCAGCCTCCCCCCTCCTAGCCTCCCCCAGCATCAGCCTCCCAGCCTCCCCCAGCATCAGACTTTCTCCTCCCAAGTCTCCCCCAGTATCAGCCTCTCTCCTCCCACCCCATACGCAGATCTCCAGTCTGCATTAGAGACACCCCCAAGCTCCTTATGAATCTTCAGCTCTGCGAGCACTTACCTGCTCCAGGGCCCGCCGTCATCTTCCTGGCTCACGTGAGTATCCTCTTCTGACACCGGCTTCCATCGCGGCGTCCTCTGCGGCGTCCTGCTGTGAGCTCTGCATGTGAAATCCACACAGCATTGGACGCAGCACAGAGGAAGGAGCTGATTGGTGCGCCTGTGACCCCGGAAGTGCAGGCGCCGGCAGTTCCGGGGTCAATCAGCTCTCTGTGCCCGGCCGCCGCAGTTTGTCTGCATTCGCGTCTTAATTGACGCGGATACAAATAAATAAAGGTGCGCCTCTCCCCCCTCCCCCCTCCAAAAATACAGCATGTATTGAATGTGTATAAAAAAAAAAATTTTTTTTTTACTGCTAGAAGGTGCCGCCCCCCCCGGCATCCTGCCGCCCCAGGCACGGGACCACGGGTGCCTAATGGTAAATACGGCCCCGTGTGTATATATATATATATATATATATATATATATATATATATATATATATATATATATATATGTATATGTGTATATATGTGTATATATGTGTATATATGTGTATATGTGTATATGTGTGTATATATGTGTATATGTATATATATATACATATGTGTGTATATATATATGTATATATGTATATATATATATGTGTATATATATATGTATATATGTATATGTGTATATGTATATATGTATATGTGTATATGTATATATGTATATGTGTATATGTATATATATATGTATATGTATATATATATATATATAGTTAGGTCCAGAAATATTTGGACAGTGACACAATTTTCGCGAGTTGGGCTCTGCATGCCACCACATTGGATTTGAAATGAAACCTCTACAACAGAATTCAAGTGCAGATTGTAACGTTTAATTTGAAGGTTTGAACAAAAATATCTGATAGAAATTGTAGGAATTGTACACATTTCTTTACAAACACTCCACATTTTAGGAGGTCAAAAGTAATTGGACAAATAAACCAAACCCAAACAAAATATTTTTATTTTCAATATTTTGTTGCAAATCCTTTTGGAGGCAATCACTGCCTTAAGTCTGGAACCCATGGACATCACCAAACGCTGGGTTTCCTCCTTCTTAATGCTTTGCCAGGCCTTTATAGCCGCAGCCTTCAGGTCTTGCTTGTTTGTGGGTCTTTCCGTCTTAAGTCTGGATTTGAGCAAGTGAAATGCATGCTCAATTGGGTTAAGATCTGGTGATTGACTTGGCCATTGCAGAATGTTCCACTTTTTTGCACTCATGAACTCCTGGGTAGCTTTGGCTGTATGCATTGTCCATCTGTACTATGAAGCGCCGTCCGATCAACTTTGCGGCATTTGGCTGAATCTGGGCTGAAAGTATATCCCGGTACACTTCAGAATTCATCCGGCTACTCTTGTCTGCTGTTATGTCATCAATAAACACAAGTGACCCAGTGCCATTGAAAGCCATGCATGCCCATGCCATCACGTTGCCTCCACCATGTTTTACAGAGGATGTGGTGTGCCTTGGATCATGTGCCGTTCCCTTTCTTCTCCAAACTTTTTTCTTCCCATCATTCTGGTACAGGTTGATCTTTGTCTCATCTGTCCATAGAATACTTTTCCAGAACTCACCTTCATGAGGTGTTTTTCAGCAAGTTTAACTCTGGCCTGTCTATTTTTGGAATTGATGAATGGTTTGCATCTAGATGTGAACCCTTTGTATTTACTTTCATGGAGTCTTCTCTTTACTGTTGACTTAGAGACAGATACACCTACTTCACTGAGAGTGTTCTGAACTTCAGTTGATGTTGTGAACGGGTTCTTCTTCACCAAAGAAAGTATGCGGCGATCATCCACCACTGTTGTCATCCGTGGACGCCCAGGCCTTTTTGAGTTCCCAAGCTCACCAGTCAATTCCTTTTTTCTCAGAATGTACCCGACTGTTGATTTTGCTACTCCAAGCATGTCTGCTATCTCTCTGATGGATTTTTTCTTTTTTTTCAGCCTCAGGATGTTCTGCTTCACCTCAATTGAGAGTTCCTTAGACCACATGTTGTCTGGTCACAGCAACAGCTTCCAAATGCAAAACCACACACCTGTAATCAACCCCAGACCTTTTAACTACTTCATTGATTACAGGTTAACGAGGGAGACGCCTTCAGAGTTAATTGCAGCCCTTAGAGTCCCTTGTCCAATTACTTTTGGTCCCTTGAAAAAGAGGAGGCTATGCATTACAGAGCTATGATTCCTAAACCCATTCTCCGATTTGGATGTGAAAACTCTCATATTGCAGCTGGGAGTGTGCACTTTCAGCCCATATTATATATATAATTGTATTTCTGAACATGTTTTTCTAAACAGCTAAAATAACAAAACTTGTGTCACTGTCCAAATATTTCTGGACCTAACTGTATGTATGTATATATATATATATGTGTATATATATAATTAATATATTAGTCTTCTATTCTAGGTTCTTCAAAGTAGCCACCTTTTGCTTTGATTACTGCTTTGCACACTCTTGGCATTCTCTTGTTGAGCTTCAAGAGGTAGTCACCAGAATGGTTTTCTAACAGTCTTGAAGGAGTTCCCAGAGATGCTTAGCACTTGTTGGCCCTTTTGCCTTCACTCTGCGGTCTAGCTCACCCTAAACCATCTCGATTGGGTTCAGGTCTGGTGATTGTGGAGGCCAGGTCATCTGGCGTAGCACCCAATCACTCTCCTTAGTCAAATAGCCCTTACACAGCCTGGAGGTGTGTTTGGGGTCATTGTCCTGTTGAAAAATAAATGATGGTCAAACTAAACGCAAACCGGATGGAATAGCATGCTGCTGCAAGATGCTGTGGTAGCCATGCTGGTTCAGTATGCCTTCAATTTTGAATAAATCCCCAACAGTCTCACCAGAAAAGCACCCCCACACCATGACACCTCCTCCTCCTCCATGCTTCACGGTGGGAACCAGCCATGTAGAGTCCATCCATTCACCTTTTCTACAAAGACACAGTGGTTGGATCCAAAGATCTCAAATTTGGACTCATCAGACCAAAGCACAGATTTCCACTGGTCTGATGTCCATTCCTTGTGTTCTTTAGCCCAAACAAGTCTCTTCTGCTTGTTGCCTGCCCTTAGCAGTGGTTTCCTAGCAGCTTTTTTACCATGAAGGCCTGCTGCACAAAGTCTCCTCTTAACAGTTGTTCTACGGATGAGAGGGTGTGTCCAAACTTTTTTTGGTCTGTAGTGTATGTGTGTGTGTGTGTGTGTGTGTGTGTGTGTATATATATCAAAAATTAACTTCATTATGTAACAGAAATATAACTAAGATAAATTCTTCCATTTTCAATAAAAGTAGCAGTTAATTATTTATCCCCTGTAACCCTAGCGCAGAGGTTAAGACGCCCACATTCCTCAGAGCCTTCAATGTTTTTCATGATTTCCTGAAAGATCCCTCAGTTCACATTTACATTAGCCTCTAATTCAGTGACACCTTGCTTATTATAAAATAGACTACTGTACTGCTGTTTTAATGGCCCATATTTCTATATTTAACTAGTCTATTGTGTATATTTTCAATGTAATAATTAGTTACAGATGTTTTTCATTAGTTTTCAACACTTGAATTTAGTTTGTTGTTTTTGGCAGTTGTATCATTATTTATTTTTTTGGTACATGGGAAATTTCCTTTATGTAATTTGTCATGTATCCACATAGAAAATAAATACAAATTTTGCATATAATTTGCACTACAGTATAATTTTTATTTTAAAATAAAAAAAAATTAGTATATACAGTACCAGTCAAAATTTTGGACACAGCTGTTCTTTTTGAAATGTGCACATTGTAGATTCACAGTGAAAGCAACAAAACCATGAAGGAACAGATATGGAAGTGAATATATAAAGCAAGTGAAACTTAATTTATGGATATCTATGGTTTGATTACTTTGCCTGTGTGGATTGGATTAATTGTTACCAACATCTGATGAGAAATTCATGTCAATATCATCTTTGGAAAATTGGTGACATGTTGAATACTTTATTTCACCCGCTGTATATGTGTGTGTGCAGAATTATTATACTAAATGAATAACCTAATTTTCCCATCTCAATTGTTTTTCATTTGTTAAAGTGAGAATAATAACCAAACAGCAACTCAAAATGTACAAAATACATGTTTGACATTATTTGATCATCTATTTTTTTTTTTTTTTTTAAATCAGTGACCAATATAGCTGCACTTCTGTTCAATGACCATCATAAGCCTTCCATCCATGGAGTCTGTCAGTTTTATTAACATTCTAATTATTAACTTTTTGGGCAGCACTAACCACAGCCTCCCATGCACTGTTCAGAGAGGTGACTATTTTCCTTCACCGTCAATCTACCTTTTAAGAAGACCCCACTTGTTCTCAGTAGGGTTTAGGTGAGGAAGGGCCTGGGTCATTATTCTTTCATCTTTAAGGCCTTTACTGGCAGGCGAGCATTGGAGACTTTGATGCTGTGATGGAGCATTGTCCTGCATAAAAAGCATATTTATTGTGAGGAGCTGGCCACAAACTAAAGACTATTGGACTTTTTCCAGCATGGAGCGCTGTTTACATTGATCATGTTGTGTGTTTTAATAGAGATGTGCTTGTTTGTCAGTTTAAGGTCACATTGAACACAATTAGAAGGGGGAAGGGGTTGTAACAGTATGTCAAATTAGTTGGCCTCTTTTGACGCTGATGTAATCAGGTGTGCAGTAGTATTCATTTTCCTACATCTATTGGGGGGTTGTATGTCTATTGTTCCTTTCTGCAGGGGTCCTCCCTGATACACAATCCTGCAGACTGGCCAGACACTGGACTTCCATTCCCTCCTTTATACTTGGAGTTACATGAAACAAATTTTTAAGGGATGGGATGTGATCACCGCTCTTCATCTAGGTGGCTGATCCCAAAAGGGTAGAAAAGTGAGGAGACACATGTTTGGATGTAGTTAGAGCTGTGCCATGGAGGGTAGAGGATCTGTTGTTGCAGCCAGGGCCTGGTGCACATAATTGGACTACAGAGTTTGGAGCTGGATACACATGCTACAGTTGTGGTATCTAGAATCTGGATTGAGGAACTATCATAAAGACTTGTTCCCAGCTGGTATCCATCATCTGGAAAGCATAAGTCTATTGTTGCTGTAAAACAGTGTATGGAAAAATAAAACTGTTGAATCGTTAACCTGCCTAGGTTATTAATACAACCCACAACTTCAGATCTTCACAGTTATAAGTTATGCAGATTTTTTTTTCCTGTACTGCTGCCTAAAGAAAGTGTCTTCTAAAAACGCACTAGGTTTGGAAGTTAATTTTAAGTCCATCTTCTGCCTGAAAAGGTCCAACCAGTTATTCCATAATACCAGCCCTTAGCAATATCAACACCTCCATCTTGTTGGTGTCTGAGTGGTAGTGGAGGTCTGTGCCTATTACTTATCCAGCCATGGCCCATCCTTTAGTTAAGTTTAGAGTCATTCTCATCTCAACAGTCTGTAAAACGTTTGAGAAATCTGTCCCCAGATATTTCTTGGTCCAGTCTTGACATTTCCCCTTCTGTGTCTTGTTCAGTGGTGGTCAGGCTCAGCTTCCTCACCTATGCTTTGTCTCTGAGCACTGAACACCTTGTACTTCTGGGCCCTTCGGGGAGGTTGGAGTTCTGCAATATGGCAGCACTGGAGGATTATGGCTTCCAGGTCGCCTCATGTTTGATTCTCTTTAAATCTCTGACAGTTAGGCCTTGTGCGCATACTACGGTTTTGCAGCGCTTTTGCGTGTTTTATGGCTAAAGTTTTCGTGCTAAACCTGCATGAATTTCCTTCCCCAGCAAAGTTTGAGTTTTCATTTTTGCTGTGTGCACGTTGCAGCTTTTTTTGGCTGCGTCTTTGTGGTGACCTCAAAGATGCAGCATGTCAATTCTTTCTGCGTTTTTGTCAATGTTTTGAGCCCTTCCAGTTAATAGATCTGACTTAAAAAACGCACTGGGCAAAAATGCGGAAAAAAAAAGCGCAGTAAAATGTGGCAAAAAATGCATGCCGAGGGTGGGTTTTTTTTTTGCGGAACAAGAAAACATGCATCTTTGTGGTCACCACAAAGATGCAGCATGCGCACATAGCCTTAACGTCTTTTTTTCGCAACACTTTTTTTTTTGCAACTTTTGATGGTTCTATAATCAATATCTTAGACATTTCAAGAGTGTGGCATCACTCAGAATTTTAACAATTTTTGACTTTTCAAAATCAGTTAAATCTCTTGTTTGGCTCCCTTTCCCTGAGGAATACAAGTTTCCTAATAATTCTGCACACATTGATAAAGGACTTCAATATCCTTAGGTCACCTTCCCTCATTACACAAATACACATCACCTGATCTGCTTCATCCAACTAGCATTCAAGTTTATACAGCTTGGAGTTGGAAAATCTGCATAAAAATGATGATTTGGTCAAAATGTCATTGCCCAATAATTGTGTGCAGGTATCCCATAACAAATGGTGAGCTGATCCTAAAATACTTTTATCCTGTAACAAATGCCTGGAACATAACGGATATTTATGAAATGAAAGAACCTTGGGAATATTAAATAACTGCAAGTTTCTGGTAAAAAAAAGAGAAAAAAAAAGTTTGAGATGATCAGACCCGTGAAAGTTCGGTTCAGCGGCCTCAGCCGGATTTTAGATAGAGTTTAGTTTGAGACCCGGACTTGACCTGAACCTCATTGGACATCATTGATTAGGCAGTTCTGGTCTTCGCCCACATACAACCAGCCATAAACTGAGCACTTCCGGGAGAGCAGGGATTTTTATTTCTTTTTGTGGACACTACTTACATCCTTAACGTTGTTTTTAGCCCCAGTGAGAGCGATTTAAACCCTGCGTGGGGCTCGCACTGGGCTGACAACTGAGCGTACCTGAGCACAGTGTTGCTCGATCTAGTGGTTAGCATACATAAAGCACCCAAACTCGAACACTTATTTTTTTTTGTAAAGTCCGTGTTCAGTACGAACACCAAACTTTACTGTTCGAGTTCATCCATCTCCAATTAAAAGTAACCAAAAACATTACAAAGATTACTGTAAATCTTTATGTATAAAAATATGGTGCTAAAAATGCAAAGTTGGCACGCAAAAGGCAACTTCTTTAAATGTGAGAGCAATGAAATGAGATAAGACAAGAATTGAAAAAAAGGCTAAAAGTGCCCAGAAAAGCTGTTTTGTACAAAACCGTATCTGATTAATATTTATCTTCCATGCTCAAGAGCTGAATCATCTGCGTACTTCTCCAGATTTGACCAAATTTTCCTTGTTAAGTGAGAAAACTTAAACATCTGTTCGGAAAACTAATAAACCCCCAAAAGTGTGAAAGCTATCTTTTATTTGCGTGTGACTTCAGGAATATATGAGCAGTTATAAACTTAACGATGGTCTTAGCAAACGTCTCCCAAATGGAAACTTGTTGCGAGCAATGATTCTGTCACAAGTCAACAAAGCTCAAACAACAAGGGAACGCGGGTGTCTCGGACTCCTTCACCAAAAGTACGAAGCATCTAGGGATGTAATTAAATTTGTTGACTGCTATTGACAACAGGATTTAGTTTCATGAAGTGAAATTGTCCTAAACCATTCAAGGCAGGCTGGGGAAATTACATCTCAGTATGGTTTCTCGAATATATGACTCACATGTTGGAACCCAACGCGAGCCAAGAATAAAGCAGATAAAGTAACATGAGTTTGGGTTGAGCGTTCAAATTATGAATATTTTACCTAAAAAGGGAAAATAATTACCCATGTTACACAGCGCACGATTCAGTGTAAAATTGATCAATTATTTCTATCTCTCTGTGCAAATTCTCAAATATGATAATAGTATTTTACAGACATAAATGAGATTAATAGCTAAAAATAGAAACCAGTGGACCATAGGCAGAAAAGTATATAAAAAAGTCTTTACTTACCAAAGTTTAAAATCTTCGCGGTACAGGCTCGCACATAGAACAAGATAATATCTCCATCCAACGCGTTGCGACAAATGAATACTCGCTACATCTTCATGATGATCGCCTGTGGTCCGCTGGATTCTATTTTTTGCTATTTGGAGTTTTTCCTTCCCATGCCTGGGAGTCCTGAGGCGGACGAACGTAACATATCCCCTGGACACATGAAGTGGTGAGCTAGACTTGTTTTCTGTTCAGATTTGTAAAATACTATTGTGCCACAGAAACCAATGGAAAAGTATCTGTGGATCAACTCATGTAACGTTTGCATTGATATTCTACTGCTTATAATTGATTAAAGTAAAAAAATGTAATGACTAGTATAAGCTATATTACTATTGTATATTACTAAATGTTAATTTTAAAGATACTATAAAATATACCTTTTAATAAGTATTTACAAGTGATCATTGACCATATTTCCATAGTTTCCAATTTTACTCTTGTTGGTATCTACCACTTACAGTTAAAATCAGAGGGTTACATATACTATCTAAGAAGACACTTCTGCATGTGTTTCTCACTATCTGACATAAAATCAGAATGAACCTTTCCCATTAGGAACCAAAATTATTTATATTTGCCACATGCCAGAATAATTAGAGACAAAGATGATTTAAGACATTTCTATTACTTTCTGCAACATCAAAAGTTTACATACATTTCATTAGTATTTGGTACCATTGCCCTTAAACTGTATGACTTGGGTCAAACATTTTGGATATCCTTCTCCAAGCTTCTCACAATAGTTGGGCCCATTCCTCCTGACAGAACGGCCTTTTCAGCTTTGCCCATAAATTTTCAATAGGATTGAGATCAGGGTTTTGTGATGGCCATTCCAAAACATTGACTTTGTTATCCTTAAGCCACTTTCTAACTGGTTTGGTAGTATGCTTCGGGTCATTGTCCACTTGGAAGATCCATTTCTGCCAAACTTTAAGTTCTGCCACATAATCTTCTTTCCTCATAATGCCATCTATTTTGTGAAGTGCACCAGTCCCTCCTGCAGCAAAACAACCCCACAACATGATGCTGCCACCTCCGTGTTTCACAATTGGGATGGCGGTCTTAGGCTTCGAAGCTTCTTCCTTTTTCTTCCAAATGTAACAATGGTCATTATGGTTAAACAGTTCAATTTTATTTTTGTCAGACCATAGGACATGTCTCCAGAAATTAAGGTCTTTGTTCCTGTGTGCATTTGCAAACCTTAATCTTTTTTATGTTTCTTTTGGAGTAATGGCTTCTTCCTGGCAGAAATGCCTTTCAGCCCATATTTATACAGTACTCGTTTCACTGTGGATAATGACACAATCTTACCAGCTTCTGCGAGCATCTTCACAACCTCTTTTGCTTTTGTTCTTGGGTTGATATGCACACGTCTGACCAAATCACGTTCAGCTCTGGTACGCAGAACCGGTCACCTTCCTGAGTGGTATGATGGCTGGACATTCACAACTTGTTTATAATTGCATATAATTGTTTGTACAGATAAATGAGGCACCTTCAGGCATCTGGAAACTGCACCCAAGGATGAACCAGACTTGTGCAAGTCCACAATTATATTTTTGAGGTCTTGGCTGATTTATTTTGACTTTTCCATGGTGCTACACAAAAAAGCAGTGTTTTTCAGGTGTGCATTAAAATACATCAACAGGTGTGTCTCTAATTAACTCAGATGTTGCCAATAAACCTTATATACTAAATATTACTGCAAGATACACATGGATTATTTTAAAGACCCAACTCTAGAGGTCCCAAGGGTTTTCCTGCCCAATGGAGTAAAGCTATGGCTAGCTGATGGTGGTACAATAAAGAGCTACTATATATGGGTACTTTTTCAAGGAATCTGTGGAAATCGCATTAGTCACAATCCCAGATTTAGATAATGGTGGCACATTTATTCGCCATCAAATTTTAGTATAAGAATACCTTTCTGAAAAAGATACAGGTCATTGGATATACATATAGAAATCAAAAACATGGTCAAAATGTGTATAACCTACAGATACCGGTCAACATAAGTACAGTACACAGAACCAGGTTGCGTAGGAAAAGCTTTGCATTATACAAACGTATATACTGTATTGCCTTAGAAGTGAAAAGACCACACTGATACAGGGTACTAGAGATGAAAGAATTGATCCGTGGAGGACCGAATTCAAGTAAAGTTTTCTGAAATTTCCAGTTTTATATGAGTTAATATTTTAAGATTCAATTTGCATCTCTCAATATGTTATAGCTGCTGTCTCTCCTTAATGTCTCGCAGCCATGACATCTAGCGGACTATCATCCCTTGTACAGTGGTGGTCAGTACCTGGGCCATCACAGATCAATGGAGCACAGTTTGTACAGCAAGGACATTTTCCTCCAGAGTCACTGTGTAAGTCTCTCTCCTGTAGAGTGTAAGCTTTTATGGTCAGCGGGGTCCTCTCTCTCCTGTAGAGTGTAAGCTCTTATGATCAGCATCCTATCTCTTATCTGTAAGCTCTTATGGTCAGCGGGATCTTCTTGCTCCTGTAAAGTGTAAAGGCCCCGTCACACTAAGCAACATCGCTAGCAACATCGCTGCTAACGAACAACTTTTGTGACGTTGCTAGCGATGTTGCTGTGTGTGACATCCAGCAACAACCTGGCCCCTGCTGTGAGGTCGTTGGTTGTTGCTGAATGTCCTGGGCCATTTTTTAGTTGTTGCTGTCCTGCTGTGAAGCACAGATCGCTGTGTGTGACAGCGAGACAGCAACAACTAAATGTGCAGGCAGCAGGAGCCGGCTTCTGCGGAGGCTGGTAACCAATGTAAACATCGGGTAACGAAGAAGCCCTGTCCTTGGTTACCCGATATTTACCTTCGATACCAGCCTCTCTCACTGCCTGTGCTGCCGGCTCCTGCTCTGTGCACATGTAGCTAGCTGCAGGACACATCGGGTTAATTAACCTGATGTGTCCTGCAGCTAGGAGAGCAAGGAGCCAGCGCTAAGCATTGTGCGCTGCTCCCTGCTCTGTGCACATGTAGCTGCAGCACACATCAGGTAATTAACCCCATGTGTGCTGTAAGTAGGAGAGCAAGGAGCCAGCGCTCAGTGTGCGCTGCTCCCTGCTCTGTGCACATTTAGCTGCAGCACACATTGGGTAATTAACCCGATGTGTGCTGTACTAGGAGAGCAGGGAGCCAGCGCTCAGTGTGCGCTGCTCCCTGCTCTCTGCACGTGTAGCTCCGTGCAGTGGTAACCAAGGTAAATATCGGGTTGGTTACCGATATTTACCTTAGTTACCAAGCGCAGCATCTTCCACGCGGCGCTGGGGGCTGGTCACTGGTTGCTGGTGAGCTCACCAGCAACTCGTGTAGCCACGCTCCAGCGATCCCTGCCAGGTCAGGTTGCTGGTGGGATCGCTGGAGCGTCGCAGTGTGACAGCTCACCAGCAACCTCCTAGCAACTTACCAGCGATCCCTATCGTTGTTGGGATCGCTGGTAAGTTGCTTAGTGTGACTGGACCTTTAGGCTACAAATCTGTAGTCACTGTATGTGACTGCACACTTGTGAATCCTCACATTTCGCACACTGTGCAATGTGAGGATTCACTGATGCTGGCAGCGGGCGGTTGTGTGACTGCAAAAATTCAATTTGTATACTTCTGGGCACATTCAAACTAGACTTGTCAAAACACATATTTAGCATTGCCACGCCCATTTAGTCGGAATCTCACTGAACGCATGCTAAGCATATACTTGCAGTTACTTGCCCGCCACATTCAGCACCAGAGAATACTCATAGTGCACAGTATGTAAAGTGTGAGGATTCGAAAGACTGCAGACCGCAGACACAGAGTGTCTGCAGACTTGCAGCCTAAAGCCAGACAAACCCTGTAAGTTATGCCTTTGCATTTATATAGAGCTACATACTGTGCTTTGCATAGCCATATTTTGATGTTGAATAGATCAGAAATTTAGTTTGGCCATGTCATGATGACTATGGGGATAGCAGGAAACCAAGGCTCCTAAGTTGACCCTCAGGCTAGGGGGCCCTATGCTATCCCTAGTCTCACTGATAACCCTAAAGGTGGGGATGCCTGAATCTCCTTCCTGGCCCTGCTCCTGAGCAGCCTTCATCAGATACCCCTTCCCCCAGAGGGAGACTGGGACAGGAGTGAGATTAAACCGACAAAAATAGACAGGCAGGGAAAATCAAAACCCTGTCACACAGCACACGCTCACAGAAGCATAAGACAATAAAAGATAAGGAGGAAAACAAGAGGAGGGAGGGAATAACAAGATGATAGGTAAACTCCACAACCACTCCAGGCAAAAAGCAAAACTTTCCAGGTAGTCTGGGACACCAAAACACACAGACCAACATAGTTTAACCTATAGCTGGCATATGTAGAACATTTCATCCAGCTTAAATATGAGAAGAACAGATGTCAATGGCTTCCTCACAACATGTGATCACAGAAGCCTTACAAACAGACTAGTTGTGATTATACTGTGTTGATCTGTGTGTTTTGGTGTCCCAGACTATATGGAAATTGTTGCTTTTTGCTTGGAGAGGTTGTGGAGTTTATCCATTGTCTTGTCATTTCCTCCCTTCTTTTCCTCTATGACTTTCATTGTCTTATACCTCTGTGAGTGTGTGCTGTGTGACAGAGTTTTGCTTTCCTCTGTCTCTCTATTTTTGTGGTTTAATTTCACTCCTGTCCCAGTACCCCCTAGTTGCTCAGGAGCAGGGCTAGGAAAGCGACTCGGGCATCCTCACCTTTACGTGTATCCCTGAGAGAAGGGATATCATAGAGCCCCCTAGCCTGAGGATCAGCTTAGGAGCCCTGATTTCCTGCTATCCCAATATTCATCGTGACATTAGCAGAGATTAAACTTGCTAGCCTATAACTGAGCACACATCAGGTTGACGCTTGAGTCTGCCTGTGTTGCTCAAAGACACCATAGAAATCATCGGGTGAAATGTCAGTATCTGTAATCTGAACAAAGCCTGTCACCACTGGCACACTAAAAAGATTGCAGGAAAATATTGACACATTGATACATTTTTAGAAGGATTTATTCCCTACTTTTAACATTTATGACTTATTAACACATTATGTCATAAAGTCACTTAGTTGTATAACAGTGTTCTTGTGACACGTTTGTTGGCTGATTTATTTTTGCAAGGGAATAAACAGTTTTGTTGTGTTGAAGGATACAACAGCTGCAGGCTTATGCTGTGGACTGTTTTGAGCAGACATGAGATAATGCTGTGTTAACTGTTGCAGTTTGTGGATACAGTTAGTTCCCCTTTAGACTTTTATTCTTATTTTTTCTCTTGTTATCCTCCATGTTGTGATAATGAAGATAATCGGTGTTGTATATCCCAAGTAAAACAGTTAATTCTCCCACAAAGTTTAAATACTGATGATTCTGCTGAAAGCTGTAATCTGCAAGAGATAGCATCCTCTTGTGATGCTAGGCACTGCTTTCAAATAGTACAGCCGGAAGTGTAGTTTGACAAGCCGGGGTCAGGAAACAGGAGAACACGACACGACACAGGAAGTAAGCAGAAACACAGTCAAGTGACAAGCCGAGGGTCAGAATTTCAGGAGAGTATTTACTAGATTCAGGGAGCAGACAGAGACGTGGTCAGGTATGGACAGAGGTCAGAAGCCAGGAGGAAACAACAAGAACAGGGAGTGGGCAGAGAGTAGTCAGTAAACAGTTTGGGGTCAAGAAACTTAGATCAGAACACAAGCACAAACCACAAACCAAGAGCACAACTGCAGAACCTGAGAGTACGACTGGCGAAGTTCTGGGAGAGCATGCTCAGTAATGAAACAGAGCAATTACCAGGAAGGTGGAACACCTGAGTAAAAGAACCTCCCAGAAACTGAATGGATTCCTGTGCTGTCAAACAACCTTTCAGCTAGTGCTCAAAGAAACACAGCAGAGCATCTCCAAATCCAAGATCCTCTGCACAAAGGAAACCTGAAACTACCAGCTCTATAGTTCAGGAAGGTGCGGCAGAGCATCACCTGTGTGCAAGATGCTCCGCACAGAAGAATCATGACACCTCTCTATCCTATAGGAGGGAAGGAATAAAAAGTTGTGTTTGGCACATAGCGGTCATACTAGTCAGAGTCCCTGAGAAATTCTCAAAGGGCCCAGACTACAGAACAATGTACTATTATTATCATTACTTTATATAGTATAATTTTTGTGATTTTTTTTTCAAAAATAGAATATCGAATTTTGCCTATGATTGTTATTATTTCCTTATTGTTATAATTTTGGTTATTATTATTTGCCTATTAGTATTTCTCTATATTTTCCCTGACGACAGTTTTACGCCATTGATAATTATCTAGTTTTACGCATTTGATAAAATTGCAATGATACAGTATTTATTAGTAAACAGGACGTGGTTTCAGAGTAAAACCCCAGGATACGGCAGTTTTGCTACAGATATTACACATTGTATGAGCCAAATCCGTTTTCTGCAGCAGGTAATGAATCCAGATTACGCTGAAGCTCCTCATAAAAGAACATCCTGTGTTGAATGTGTTCAGAATCGTCTATTCCAGCAGTAATGCCGAGTGCCGCGGCGTCCGTCCGATTTTACAGCTTTCTAAGCTACGACCTGAAATTACTTGTTTTGGGTGGAAGGTGAGGACAGATAAGAATACAGTAACACAATGGAAACGTGAGCGAGAGCTGCCATGAAGACAACTTCCAGATATGTTCTTCTGGATTTAATAGCGTTAATAGATTGAATATAGATTTAATATATTTTTATGATACGTGTCATTTTGAGCACACTATGTTGACAACTGTCCATAAATTTACAGATAGTGGGTGTTTTTTTTTATTTTCCATCGTATCCGGCAGAAAAAAATACCATCCTTCATTTTTTTTTAATTTTCCCCATTTATTCTACGACATGTACCAGGAGTCTAATAAAGCAGAAAGAAGGACGGAGCTCCAATCAGAGAAGGCAGCGAGTCATGTGAGTCCTGACAAAATATAATTAAATGTTTAATAAATATTTGGTATTTTTTTATAAATAATAAAAATGTAATTTTTTTCTTTTTTGTTTTTTTAGTGTCCCTATATACTTTTTAATTTTTTGTGTTTTATTTCCCGTTCTTCCAAGAGACATAACATTTCTATTGTTCCATCAATCTTGCCATACGAGGGTTTGTTTTTTGCAGGACGATTTATACTTTTGAATGACGCCATTCATTTTACCATATAGTGTACTGAAAAACAGAAAAAAATTTCAAGTGCCTTGAAATTGCAAAAAAAAAAGAGCAGTTCCACAGTGGTTTATGTTTTTTATTTCCCTTGTTCACAATAGGGTTAGGCTGTGTGGCCACGTGGCGTATTTTCATGCAGTTACGCTGCGATCTGCACTGCAGCGTAACTGCATGCGTCCTGCGTCCCCAGCACAATCTATGAAGATTGTGCCTAATCCATGCCCACGTGGCGTATTAGAGCGCAGCGCTTCAGCTGCTGCCAAATCGCTGCGTTCTAAGAAGTGACATGTCACATCTTTCATGCGCTTTGCATGCAGCCCCTGCTCTGTCTATAGGCAGAGGCAGCATCCGGAGCGCATTAAATCGGCAGTCACCGAAGCTTCAGAACGGAGCTTTTCAGCTGCGTCCTGAAGCGCACATGCAGTGACGTTACGCTGCTGTGCAGAGCGCACACACGTGGGCACATAGCCTAAAACTGATCTAGCATTATGATTCTCCAGGTCGGTACAATTTCGTAGATACCAAACGTATAGTTTTTTGTTGTTTTTGTTTTTCTTTTGTTTGTTTTTTTTTACTTTAAGGGAATCTGTCACCAGGTTTTTGCTCCCTCATCTGAGATCAGCATAATGTAGACAGAGACCCTAATTCTAGCAATGTGTCACTTACTGAGCTGTTTGCTGTCATTTTGATAAAATCAATGTTTTCTCTGCTGCAGATCTAGCAGTTATACAGAGCTCAGGAATATGCTGGATTACTTGGCAGCACGCCAAGTAGTCCTGTAATGATAATCTACTGCTGATTAAACAGTGATTTTATCAAAACTACACTAAGCAGCCCACTAAGTGAAACACTGCTGGAATCAGGATCTCTGCCCCTACATTATGCTGCTCTCAGATTAGGTGTTAAACACCTGGTGACAGATTCCCTTAAAGTAGTGAAACAAAAACAGAAATTTTGCTTGTGTGCCATTTTCCATGACCAATAACATTTTCATTTTTCAGGATCTGGCACTAATTGATGGCTTATTTTTTGTGCCCTGAGAGGACATTTTTTCTGAAAAAAAAAAATCAAAAGTCCAGCGCTGAAGTCTCCATAAAAAAAATAAACTTTGTAACATAGCTTTCAAATGATGAAATCTATAAGTCACAAAAAACATAAAAATTAACATTTTTTTTTTATGTTTTTTGTGACTTATGGATTTTACTGGTTAGGAATCTATGGAATAAAGACCATTTTTTATACTTCTGCGCTGGACTTTTGGATGATTTTCTGCTTTATCTTGCCACAGTACAAGACTGGGTCAACCAAAAGGGGGAACTGAAAACTTTTTTGCTTTCTTTCTGACATTTTTACTGATATAACTTTTGGGTAGATATGATCTTTTGATCACCTTTTATTGCAAGATTAACTTATTTGGTTCAGATGGTGTCTAGCGTGTGTGACGGCAAAAAGGTGAAGAGTACAAAGACAAGTGTGGCTTGCCTACAGTCAGGCATGGTGGTGGGAGCGTCATGGTTGGGGCTGTATGAGTGCTGCCAGCTGTGGGGAGATAAAGTTCAGGAAACCATTTATGCCAACATGTACTGTGACATACTGAAGCAGGGCATTATCCCCTCCCTTCGGAAACTGGGCCACAGTCTAACATGATAAAACCTCCAAACACACCCCAAGATGACCACTGCCTTGCTAAAGAAACTGAGGGTAAAGATGCAGGACTGGCCAAGCGTCTCCAGACATAAACCCTACTGAGCATCTGTGAGGCATCCTTAAACAGGAGGTGTAGAAACACAAGGTCTCTAACATCCACCAGCTCCATGATGTCGTCATGGAAATGGAAGAGGATTCCAGTGGCTCCTGTGAAGCTCTAGTGAACTCTATGCCCAGAGTTAAGCCAAAACTTGAAAATAAATGGTGGCCACATAAAATATTGACATTTTGAGTACAATTTGGCCATTTTCACTTAGGGGTGTACTCACTTGTGTTGACAGTGGTTTAGACTTTAATGGCTGTGTTGAGTTATTTAGATGACACATCAAATTTACACTGTGTTACAAGCTGTGCACAGACTACTCTACATTGTTGTCCCATGAAAAAAATATAATAAAATATTTACAAAAATGTGAGGGGTGTACTCACTTTTGTTACATACTGTAGTTACCATCTAATTGCCTGTTGTGTCCGGAGCCGATCTCTACTGGCATAGATTGGTCAAAGACCGCTCTTCTCAGCGATTCATCGGCCTTTGTTATTGTTGCGTTGACAGGACAGCGGCTTCTCTCCCGCTATTCTCGGTTAATGGAGCGTGACGGTTGATATCATTCTGATTAACACTAGAAGTCCCAGAGAGGCGTCATTTAACATTTCTACCATTGAAACCCTATGGAGCTTGAAATTCCTCGTACTTCTGGTGTTTTAACAGCCGACTGCCTAAATCAATCTGCATGACGTCGGCAGTCACGCCCAGTTGACGGAGCAGCCTCGAAAAGAAGAGCTGCTCTATTGACTTGGATCAACTGAATCACCAGCAGAAGTGGTCAGTGACTGCTCTGAGCCGGTGTCGGATAAAATAGGTTCTTAGGCCAATAGTAAAACAAAAATAGTCCTGGAACACCCCTTTAAATATGGTAGGCGCTCATTAAGAGGCTTCTGTACTACGCCTACGTGAAGCTTAGGCTATTTATGAAGACGTTTAGTAAAACACTTTCTGCTACCACATGTCCCATAGTGTATTCTCTGAATTTCCACATCCTCAACATTCTGCCACTCCCGAATTGAATATATTGTTTCTCTAGCTTTTCACCCTGTCCGCAATGCACTCTTATTACTTGACGGAAGCAGAGTAGTGGATTGTTACCGTTTTTAGCTATTCTCACCACAAAGCTAACAAGGTTTTAAGAAAATTTTAAAAAATCCCCATTTTCAGCTATCAGCAGTGTTTCATGGATTCCCCATTGGCCATGTTTTCTTCAGGCATAGTCAATATTGTCTGATTCCAGGCCAGCCAGGAAGAGGACTTGTTTATAGGAAAACCGCCAGAAAATTTCAGTCTGAACATTAAATTGAAACAGATGTAAACAGTAAACCTGGATCTTCTGATAAGGTCTGAAAGTCAAACAGCGGATTATAAATGAAGGACACGTGAAATCGAGATGTCAGGCCTCATTGTGTCAGGACTCGTATACTTGGCCGCTTCCCCTGCCTTCACCTTCGAGCTTACATCTTCCCAATACTAAGAAAGAATAAGGATTTGAAAGCATGGAGTAATAGAAGAAATGTAGAAAGGGGGAAAGTGTCATCTAAGGTGACCATGTGTGATATCGAGACGCATGCAAGTTTAAAGGGAATCTGTCAAGTGCAGTATGCACCCAGAAACATGAGCAGTTCTGGGTACATATTGCTAAAAAATGCAAAGAGAGGAAAGGATCCGGCACAAACTCCTCTGGATAAAATGTCAAAGCTTTATTAGCAAATATTAAAAAGGTTCCATCCATGTAAACAAAAGGAGGGAGTTATCCCATGGAGGAGTTTGTGCCGGATCCTTTCCTCTCTTTGAATTTATTCTTAAACCGGCTGGGACTTGCCGGTGGATCCCTGGCACCCGCAAGGACTGGCAGCCTGAGGAACAGGTGAGCTGAGGATACCCTTATCTCACATATTGCTAATCCCTGCCTAACCGTCCCTCGATCTAGCAGCATAGATAAATAGATCTTTAGAAAAAGTATTTCTAAAGATCATTTACCGTATGCTAATAAGCACAGGGACTAGCCCCCTGGGCGCAAGTTCCCCGGCCAGTCGCCCCCATTAGCATGTTAGTACTCCCCTGTGGGTATGCTAACATGCTAATGAATATGCAAAGTCACAGGATGATCTCACTCACTTCTCCACCGCCATCGTGTCTGACAGGGGATTTCGGCTCAGTGTGCATGACCCTGGAGTTTGGGCCATGTACACTATGAAACCGGGTATACGTGTCCTGGCTTCATAGTGAACATGACCCAAACTCTGGGATAATGCACACTGAGCCGAAATCCCCTGTCAGACACGATGGCAGTGGAGAAGTGAGATCATCCTGTGATGCCGCGTATTCATTAGCCTGTTAGCACATCCACATGGGTGTACTAACATGCTAATGGGGGCGACTGGCCAGGGCTCTAACGCCCAGGGGACTAGTGCCCTCTCTCATTAGCATACGGTAAAAGATCTTTAGAAATATTTTTTCTAAAGATCCCATTATCTATGCTAGTGTATACAGGGACAGTTAGGCAGGGATTAGCAATATACACCCAGAACTGCTCGTGGTCCTGGGTACATATTGGACCTGACAAGTTCACATTAAGTATACTTCACATTTTCAAAAACGGAACCCGCCACCAATAAAAAAAATTATTGGGAATTTACAAAGTTAAATAGTAAATAAATATATAAAACCTCACCTTTGATTTTCCTGCCCTTCCGATGGTCACAGCTTGTTTTAACTTGTGAGTTTTCACAAATTGTCCCATGTGATTCATCACGACTGGTGCGTAAAGTCCAAAACTTTTTCATTTTTTTCAGCCTTTAGGTTTTTTTTAACTTTAACAGCAAAAAGCTGAATGCTTTTGCAGACTACTGAAAAAAATGCAATTGTTAGGCTTTTCAATAAGTTACATTTAATGAATCAGATTAAAACATTTAGTAAAGATTCAAAGGACACATTGATGTAAAAATCAGAAAACGAAATTATCAACAAAGGACAAAAAAAAGCGCAAATTATTTAATAAACAGGTTCACAAGGTGAAGGATTTCCCTTTACTGACAAAATCACTGTGGGACTGATAGGTCCAAATGCCAGGCAGGGAACTGTCTGCTCCAGGATACAAAATTGGATTCAATATACTAATTCTGTAATAAATGTAGATAAAATAAAACAAAACCGGACAGGAAGAAACTGCCCCAAATACAGGTGCATCCCAATAAATTAGAAAATATCATCAAAAACGTAATTTATCTCAGTAATTTAATACAAAAAGTGAAACACATACTGTATATTATATAGAGTCATTATACACTGAGTGATCTATTTAAAGTGTTTATTTCTGTTAATGTTGATGATTATGGCTTACAGCCAATGAAAGCCCAAAAAGTCATTATCTCAGAAAATTAGAATAATTACAACAAAACACATGCAAAGGCTTCCTAAGCATTTAAAATAGTCCCTTAGTCTGGTTCAGTAGACTACACAATCATGGGGAAGACTACTGACTTGACAGATGTCCAGAAGGCAGTCATTGACACACTCCACAAGGAGGGTAAACCACAAAAGGTCATTGCTAAAGACGCTGGCTGTTCAGAGTATTGTATACAAGCATATTAATGGAAAGTTGAGTGGAAGAAAAAAATGTGGTAGAAAAAGGTGCACAAGCAACCAGGATAACCGCAGCCTTGATAAGATTAAGAAAAGGCTATTAAAAAAATTTGGGGGAGATTCACAAGGAGTGGACTGCGGCTAGAGTCAGTGCTTCAAAAGCCACCACACACAGATGTATAATATAGATATTACAATAAATGAAATGACGGATACTGAGCATCTTATGTATCTTACTACTCAATAGTAAAAAAAAAGGAGATAGTTGCACTCTGTAACGCTAATATATGTGGAGCAATGAATATGGGAATATAGACATGCATTACTGATCTGAAAAACATGTAAAAATTGAGATACTTGGCATACAAAAATGTCTAGTTTTATATGAGCCCAACAGCCAACAGTAAGGCAACCTCTTTTTGGTGGGTACCTATCAAACTAAAGCTTTTCTTTGGGTTAAAATCCTACAATTTATGGACAGATAGGAACCTGCAAATGAAGAATTGAAGGTTATTATTGTAGGTAGAAGGAAAAAATCTGGGCACTACTTACCATCTAATGGTACTTGCTAGCGGATACAAAAGCCCTAGGTCCAATTGGTTTTAATGATAAAAACGATCTGGTCATTTTTTTATTTTTTTTTTTGTATGATTTTTTAATGTTTTTTTTTTTTATTTGCCACAGTGACTAAATTAATATGAAAAGTTGGCATTGTAGTCTACTATATCCCCACAAAGGGTTACTAATGCTATAAATTCTATAGAGAAAATATAAAAAGTTGGCATTGTAGTCTACTATATCCCCACAAAGGGTTACTAATGCTATAAATTCTATAGAGAAAATATAAACAGTTGGCATTGTAGTTTAAAATATCCCCACGAAGGGTTAATAATGCTAAAAACTCTAAAGGGGAAAGAAAGAAAAAAAAACAAAAAACTTTTTAAACATAGTGAGAACAAAATTTAATGGTCTATGTGGCAGCATGAAAAATGACTTAAAAATGACCTGATTATAATAGATTAATGGTTAGCAATTCCATTGTGACAAACTGTTTTTTCATACCAGTCCTACTTGTTATCACTCTGTATATGTTTTTAATTGCTTTTAATTTGTAACACGTGAATTCTAACATACCCTATTTAAGAGGCTATTATTCACGTTTCAGTGTGGACCCGTGAAAGCACCCCAAGAGGTGCGAAACGGTACCCTCGTCCTCTGTGCCCCCTCCCCTCACCTCCCCTATGTTGTCTCACCTGTTTGCATGAAGCAACATTAAAACTTCTCACACCGCAGAGTGCTGCCGATCTTGCTTTATTGGAAGAATTGAAGGTTGTTAACACAAAGAGAGGCATTAGTTTGATAGGGACCCAACAAAAAGAGGTCACTTTGCCATTGGCTGTTGGGCTCACATAAAACTGGCCATTTTTGTGTGCTAAGTATCTCAATTTGTACATGATTTTCATAGCAGTAATGCATGTCTATATTCCCATGTTCATTGTTACACATCTTAGCACTACAGAGTGCAACTGTCTCCTTTTTGCTACTATGATTCATGTTCAGTTTGCACCTATTCACATTAGAAAAGTAGAATGTGCCATCAGTCTTTTTCTTACTACTCAATGTCATGACAATGTTATATCTTCCTGTCTAGTTGCCAAATGCTTATTGCCAAAGGTGGCGGACAATGCAACTGATATGGAGCCATATGAGGAAGGAGGACTATGCTGAATGACCCTACCCCATCTGCTGACTTTTTTATTCATTTACCAAATATATAGAAGTTGGGAAGCTTTGTACAGAGCGTGATCGCATTGTATCCAATAGGTGCCGGGAGTTCTGCACAGCAGACACCTGCTGGCTATTGTTCTGATGGATGCCAGCTCGGATCACAGAAGTTTAATTGCGACCATAGAATCTATGTGGTTAATCGGGGAGGGAGCTTTAGTCTCACCCATACGTCCCTCGCAACGCAATCACACAAAACCGATAGGTTGCTTAATTGTAGCTGGAGGCCCATGGGGGATGTTGCACAGTTTGAGCCTTTACTATGGGACTCCAGATGTTTGTGTACGCCCCTGCTAGTTGCCCTTCCTTGGAAATATCCTAGAAAGCAAACTAATATTTCAAGTTGCATGTCTCTAACAAATCCAAAAAAAACCCAACACCCTTTTTTTATATTTTTACATCAAATCGCTCACGTGAACTACCACGGGAACTACAGGAAAAATGAAAGAAAACAAGATCTTTATGCCAGTTTATGCCAGTTTGAATTTGTCTTCTGACCAGCCAGTGTAATTACAGAACTCTCTAGAGAAGTCCCGGCTAATCATAGAAATACCTACTCTAAGACATTTCCTATGTAAAGTAAACATGTCGTATAACAGCCAGAATTCCCATAGCTGAAATGCCTTGTAGAGTGGGCGCAGATATAATCCCATCCAAAATGAGGGGACCAGGCCTGGGTTGGCAATCTGACAATTTGGGCAAAATGCCCAGTGGGCTGCGGCAGTAACGTATAATGTAGAATGCAAGTCCCCTTTGCAGCCATCGGTCCTTTAAAGTTTTTACCTATTAGTGCTGTGCACGGGCAAGCGCGCTTCCAGCACCACCGGTGGGTAAATGGGATCAGCTCCTCTACACTTGAGGTGCGCAGACCTTCATCTTCCCCCTCATCGTCCCTGGGTGATTCCTTTTTCATGTTTGCAGCAGCCCCAGTGTCACCTATATAAAGCATACTGCTGAATATAGTTTATATAGGTGACATGACACTGGGGCTGCTGTATGTACATTATATAGGTGACACTGGGCCTGCTGTATATACTTTATACACAGCAACAATAACTAATAAATTTAAAGAATCGATGACTGGAAAACAGGGCCTATGGCCCACTATATAGGTCACTGCCACAGACTACCGAACATTTGCCGAATTTTCGGATTGCTAATCCAGGCCTGTACAGCAGCCCCAGAGTCAACTATATAAAGTATATATAGCAGCCACAGTGTCACCTATAAAACTATATACAGCAGCCACAGTGTCACCTATAAAAGTATATACAGCAGCCCCAGTGTCACCTGTATAAAGTACATACATCAGCCCCAGTGTAACCTATATAAAGTATATACAGCAGCCTCAGTGTCACCTATATAAAGTATATACACCAGCTCAGTGTCACTGATATAATGTATATACAGCAACCCCAGTATCTCCATTATAATGTATATGCAGCAATACCAGTGTTACCTATAAAATATATACACAGCAGCCCCAGGTTCTCCAACTCGTATATACAGCAGTCCCTATGAACAGTATCCTATGAAATGTATGTACAGCAGTCCTAGTGCTTCCTATAAAATTTATATACAGCAGTCTCAGTGTTTCATTTATAATATATATATATATATATATATATATATATATATATATATATATATATATATATATATATATTGCAATGTCTCTTATGTGATGTTTATATAGATTTTAGTCTCCTATATCATACAAATGCCCCACTATTGCCTATTCGATGGATATACAGCATTTGCTGTGTCTCATGTATAATTTATACTCACCAGCCTCAGTTTCTATTATGTGATGTACTGTATATATAGCAATCAGTCTCCTATGTAATGTATATACAGCAGCCTCAGTGCCTCATATATGATGTATATACGGAAGTCACAGTGTTTCCTAGGGGATGTATATACAGCATAATATAGTATATAGTATAATGCTGTGTGTATACTGTAGAATCCACACTATATACATTGGCATATCTCAACACTCTATAGTATATACACAGCTCCACTCCATATTCTTAAACACAGTATATAGTGTAGAGCTGTGTATATAATTGACTGTAGCATACAGTAAATACTGTCCTGTATACATGGTTTAATTCTCATATTTATATATATATATATATATATATATATATATATATATATATATATATATATATATATACTGTATACATATATATATACTGTATACATATACAATTGAAGCCAGACGTTTACATACACTATCTAAAAAGACACACATGCATGTTTTAGGTCAATGAGGAACCAAAATTATTTAGTAGCATCATGGGAGAGTAAAAAAATATTAGCCAAGATCTCTGGAAGAGAATTGTGAACTTGCCCAAGTCTGGTTCATCCTTGGGTGGAATTTCCAGATACCTGAAGGTGTCGCGTTCATATGTGCAAACAATTAGGCTATGTGCGCACGTGTGCGCTCTGCACCGCACCTAAAAGATGCGCTTCAGAGCACAGCTGAAAAGCTCCGTTCTGAAGCGCATGGTGCCGGCAGAAAACGTGCGCTCTGCCTGCAGCTCCTGCCATAGACAGAGCAGGGGCTGCCGGCAAAGCGCACGGAAGAAGTGACATGTCACTTCTTAGAACGCGCGCTTCGGGCAGCAGCCGAAGCGCTGCACTCTAAGACGCCACGTGTGCACGGCTCCTGCATAATCTCCATAGATTATGCAGGGGACGCAGGACGCATGCAGTTACGCTGCGCTACAAAGCGCAGCGTAACTGCATGTAATACGCACACGTGCGCACATAGCCTTATACGCAAGTACAAACAAGATGGGACTGTCCAGCCATCATACCGCTAAAGGTACCGTCACACTAAGCAACATCGCTAGCAACATCGCTGCTGAGGCACAACTTGCTAGCGATGTTGCTGTGTGTGACATCCAGCAACAACCCGGCCCCTGCTGTGAGGTCGCTGGTTGTTGCTGAATGTCCTGGGCCATTTTTTAGTTGTTGCTCCCCCGCTGTGAAGCACACATCGCTGTGTGTGACAGCGACAGAGCAATAACTAAATGTGCAGGCAGCCGGCTTTTGCGGACGCTGGTATCCACGGTAAACAGCGGGTAACCAAGAAGCCCTTTCCTTGGTTACCCGATATTTACCTTCGTTACTAGCATCCACCGCTCTCACGCTGCCAGTGCCGGCTCCCTGCTCCCTGCACACGTAGCTGGAGTACACATCGGGTAATTAACATGGTTACATAGGTTGAAAAAAGACCTAGGTCCATCTAGTTCAACCGTCCTCCATCAATTCTACATTTTGGCTCAGTTCCACCAGTCCTGTCAGGAGGAAAGGGCCCAAATTCCTACTAACTATTGTGAGAAGCTTGTGGAAGGATATCCAAAATATTTGATCCAAGTCATACAGTTTAAGGGTAATGATACAAAATACTAATGAAATATGTAAACATTTGACTTTGAAGCAAGTAATAAAAATGCCTTAAAACATTCTCTGTTATTATTCTGGCATTTGGCAAAAATAAATAATTTTGGTTCCTAATTGACCTAAAACGGGAAGGGTTTATTCTGATTTCATGTCAGATAGTGAGAAAAACATGCAGATGTGTCTTTTTAGATAGTGTATGGAAACATCTGGTTTCAACTGTATGCCCGTCTGTCTGTGCCTATGCATTGTGACCAAATCTATTCCATTAAATATTTTTTTTAGTTAGGGGGCTCATTAGAACTTTTGCTATGGAGCCCCATAATTTCTAGGTACATTACTTACTCAGGGTTTCATAGATCCATGCTGTGATTGGGTGCAGTGAGACAGCTGTCACTCAGCGTGGGGGGGCGTGTCTGACTGCAACCAATCACAGGCGTCTGTGGGTGGGGAAAGCAGGGAATACGAGATTGATTAATGAGCAGTCGGCATATTCAAAGTAATTCTCTGCACAGCTGTTCCTCGCCGCGCTGGTGATCGGGGAGCTGTATGAGCCGGGGGAAGAAAAAAAACAAGCGCCAATGTAAGTATGACTGAGAACAGCAGAAAAAAGGTAAGTATACTGACTTTAATTTAAAAAAAACCAAAAAATAAGATCGCTAGTGTAAAAACGTACACGCACGAAACGTGCTGAACACAGACATACTCTGTGTGCGGTACATGCAGGCACGGACTCATAGACTAAAGCGGGTCCGTGCCTGCGTGCTGCCGGCCAAAAACGGACATGTCGTCCGTGTAGAAAAGCGCACACACGTACTTACCACACGGACACACGTTACGTGTGATTTTACGTGTGTGCCATCTACCATAGAACATAGAACAACATGGGTCTCCGTGTGTACGTGTCTCCGGTACGTGCAAACCCCCACCCCGAGACAGGCACATCAGCCAGACACAAAATCCTTGTTGCCTCCCTCCAGGGGCTGATGTCCACACCAGGTGGGTTGGAGCCAGGTGGTTGGCCCCACCCACTGAGGAGTTCACAGGCCTGGAGGCGGGAAAAGGAAGGGAGTTCAGTTAGGGAAGCGCAACAGAGAGGAGTGAAGTGTGGTGAAGGAGTAAACTGACCGTGTCCGGGTGCGTGGCCCGGGCACTAAGAGCAAGGTTGGCAGACGGTGGTGGCTGTCTGCAGGAGAGGCGAATCAACGCGGAACCGTAGGACCGGGGTCGGGTGGTGGCCCGCCGGTACCGAACCGGGGAGCAAAGTGAAGCCAGCACACACAGGCAGGGCCTGCGGACCCCGACCAGGCTTGGAGTCACCGTTAAGAGGTCAAATCCGTCAGTGACCGGAACCCCAGAGATTCCTAACAGCCAAGACCCGATTGAAGGCAACCGTCCGACCAGTAGAAGGAAATACAGCTACCGCCACAGCTAGAGTTCCAAGGGCCAGAGCCTGCGGGCAAAAGGGCTCCTCCGGCACATATATATGCTGGGGAGCGGGTTACCGGTGTGAAGCCATATGGACCGAACATACACAAAGGTGCAGGGAAAGGCAGCCACCACCAACCGTCCGGGAGAAGCCACAGCGGCCGGCTGTGGGATCCGTCCATCCAGCCGTTTGGTTTACCAGAGACTTTGCGTACATTTGTGGCTGAGTGAGTACAACCGTGCCATCCGGCACCGCGCTGCGCAGTCCAGGCGACCCTGCACCTTGCCAACCCCGCCTCCCCGTCACCTCACAGGGCCCCGGGACCACCGACCTCTACCCACGGAGGGGGAAAACGACATCCCAGCTGCTCCCTACCATCGCTCCCGGGATCCCCGTCACCAGCAGCGGTGGTGCCCAACCTCACCACAACCCGTGGGTGGCGTCACGGACCAAATCCCCAAACCAAACTATCCCCTTTCACTCCCGGCGAGGAGCGCCGCTCGAGTCCCAGGATCCGGCCCACCGCTCGAGCCACCACCAAGCAGCAGCAGCGCCGGACCCGAGCATTAGCGAGCGCAGCGCCCCGTTGCCCGCGACAAGAACACTGTAAAATAAAGACAAGGCGCTATAAATAAAAAAACGAGAATAAAATATGTAAGTGACATAACATAACAAGAGAGGGCACTATGAAATAATATACATAAGCTGTATCATCTGTAGCTTTGCCACCATAAAAGCAGAAGAGCCCCAAGCTGTCAGTGTCCGTCCCTGCCTGGGAACTTAGATCTGGCTGTTGAAATCAGTGACACCTTCCTTAAACAGTGTGGTGTCATTTATTATTATTATTATTATTATTATTATTAATAATATTGAGGCCTAGGGTGGCGTTATTATCTTTAATATGTTGTGAAAGAAACAATTTTGAGCTTAATGCACCAATTATCACGGCGTTGGCCCAGTTACAGAATTATAAGTCACAACTTTTTACACTGAGAGGGATATGTATTGTAGTACTTAGTTATCTTGCCCCTGCTGAAGCATCTTAGTACTCTCATCCACAATGATACCCCTTCCTTGGCCCCCATATAGTGTAATGTCCCAAAAATGCCCCCATACAGAATGATTTTCCCACATTCATCTACATATGTGACGCCCTGGCACAACCAGGTTGTCACAGAAAGAGTTAATCCTCCTTGGTAATCTGATCTCACACCGGTGCAGCCAGACAAGCCACAGCCCCAGTGTAAGGCTATGTGCGCACGTTGCGTAAAAACATGCAGTTACGCTGCGCTTTGTAGCGCAGCGTAACTGCATGCGTCCTGCGTCCCCTGCACAATCTATGGAGATTGTGCAGGGGCCGTGCGCACGTGGCGTCTAAGAGCGCAGCGCTTCGGCTACTGCCGAAGCGCTGCGCAAAAAGAAGTGACATGTCACTTCTTTCCTGCGCTTTGCCGGCAGCTCCTGCTCTGTCTATGGCAGGAGCTGCAGGCAGAGCGCATGGAATCGGCGCTCACTACGGACATTTCTGCAGCGATCTAAAGCGCACATGTGCTCTTCAGATCGCTGCAGAAATATCTGCAGGGCTAGTACGCAACGTGCGCACATAGCCTAAGAGAAAAGCAGAGGAGAGGGGAGGGGCTGGAGCAGAGAGTGTGTGGAGAGCAGAGAGGACAGAAGTCTGGAGTGTAGCTCCCAGGCTGGGAGTGAAGTGTTCTCCAAAAGGGCCGGGGCAGGCCGTAGTGAGGAAGGGGCCAGAACAGGTAGCCGGAGCAGGGCGGTGGCCCCTCGGTACCTGGGTACCCGGATCACTACAGGGGAGTAGATTCCCCGTTCACGGCTGAGGAGAAAGAGGAAGAGAGAGGAGAAAAAGGCACTTTGCTGCAGGGAAGGAAACAACAAGGGCTGCTGCACCGTGTGTGGGACACTAACACCCCCGTACCGGAGGCCGCGGACACCGGCAATTCTTAGTTCACCAGTGACTCCGTGTGACTTTCTTGTAAGTACACCCGTGCCCTCGGGCACCGCACTGCAGCACTGCGCCCTGATCCCTGCTTACCCCATCACCGGGCCCCGGGACAACCAACCCCCTACCCACGGAGGGGAGAAATAACATCTAGCTGCCCCATACCATCGCTCCCGGGATCCCCGTCCAAAGCAGCGGTGGTGTTCCAACCTCACCACAACCGTGGGTAGCGTCATGGACAATCTCCCTTAACAAAACCCCTTTATACTGTGGAGCCTGGGATCACAGACCGGGTCACGCCACCGTGATACCCACAGAAGTGACTCTGTGGCCCGGATCTGAGTACCCCTGGTCCCCGGGCGAAACATTTGGCGTCACGAACAGGATCGAACCCATCCAGTTACCTGGAGGAAGTGCGCCTTGCCCCGTCCGTCAGCGGCGTCCCGCTGAGGAAAAATCCCGAAGTCCGCCATTTTAGCCGCCATTTTAGGCGCCAAAAAAAACAACAACTTGGCGCCTTCTTCTCCGAGCGGCGGGCGCGAAAAAGAGGCTCCGCCCCCTGAGAACGCGGGCGGAAGTGAAGCTCCGGAGGACCGGAAGCGAAAGGGAAACTTTAAAAGTTGCTGGAAGGACTGCTCCCGAGTACCAAGGGGGAGCAGTAGGAAGGAACTGCAGTTCATGTGACCAGGACTGTAAAGGCAGGGACGCCAGGACTCTGCCAGCTTTTGGTTCCTGGAGAGGCTGCCGCAGCGATGCACCGACCCGTTACCCCTGTTACCGGTAGCGGAGCCTGCAGCGCCTGTTGGGGAGGACCCAGACCTGGGGTCCCCAGGCCTCACCTTTGTCACCGCCCTGCCACCGGCCCCGGCAGTCCGCCCGGCCGCGACAGAGATGACGACGGCTCCGGCAGTCCGCCCGGCTGCAACGGCAGCGAAGTACCGGTCCCGTTGACCAATCTGGAGCCGTTTCTGGACTGGGGTCAAGGGGTGCTGCCTGGGTTTTAGGGGCAGCACCAAGGCTAGGTTGTTTGGGTGGGTGACTGAAGGACCCGTTACACAGTTATTATTAAAAGTGTTATTTGTTGTTGCAATGTTCAAGCAATGTGCATCCCGCTGTGGGAAGATTGAAAATGTTTAAAATGTTTTATCCTTTTCCAGTTTTAATAAATGTCGGTGCCTAGACGGCCCGAGGACGGGCCGTGTTTTACCAAAGGGGTGTGTGACGCCCTGGCACAACCAGGTTGTCACAGAAAGAGTTAATCCTCCTTGGTAATCTGATCTCACACCGGTGCAGCCAGACAAGCCACAGCCCCAGTGTAAGAGAAAAGCAGAGGAGAGGGGAGGGGCTGGAGCAGAGAGTGTGTGGAGAGCAGAGAGGACAGAAGTCTGGAGTGTAGCTCCCAGGCTGGGAGTGAAGTGTTCTCCAAAAGGGCCGGGGCAGGCTGTAGTGAGGAAGGGGCCAGAACAGGTAGCCGGAGCAGGGCGGTGGCCCCTCGGTACCTGGGTACCCGGATCACTACAGGGGAGTAGATTCCCCGTTCCCGGCTGAGGAGAAAGAGGAAGAGAGAGGAGAAAAAGGCACTTGGCTGCAGGGAAGGAACAACAAGGGCTGCTGCACCGTGTGTGGGACACTAACACCCCCGTACCGGAGGCCGCGGACACCGGCAATTCTTAGTTCACCAGTGACTCCGTGTGACTTTCTTGTGAGTACACCCGTGCCCTCGGGCACCGCACTGCAGCACTGCGCCCTGATCCCTGCTTACCCCATCACCGGGCCCCGGGACAACCAACCCCCTACCCACGGAGGGGAGAAATAACATCTAGCTGCCCCATACCATCGCTCCCGGGATCCCCGTCCAAAGCAGCGGTGGTGTTCCAACCTCACCACAACCGTGGGTGGCGTCACGGACAATCTCCCTTAACAAAACCCCTTTATACTGTGGAGCCTGGGATCACAGACCGGGTCACGCCACCGTGATACCCACAGAAGTGACTCTGTGGCCCGGATCTGAGTACCCCTGGTCCCCGGGCGAAACACATACACAATATGATGGCCACCACAGCCCCCCACACAATATAATGGCTCTACAAACCCCACACAGTAATTATGGTCTCCACAGTCACCCACACAGTATGATGGTCCCTCCCCATAGCACAATGGCCCCCTCTACAGCTCCTACCACACACAGCATGATGGTCCCAACACAGTATAATGGTCCCCTCACAGCCCCACACACAGTATTATGGTTCCCCCTATACAACATGATTGCCCATCCTACAGTTTTCCCCACATAAAACATGATGGTCCCCCACAGTCCACCACACAGAGCATGATGGTTCCCCCACATACCCACTGACACACATTATGATGGTCCCCCACATCATGATGTTTCTCCCACAGTATGATTGGCCGCCTTGGCCCCAGAACACCCAAACACAGTGTGATAGTCCCCCTACAGCACCCCAACACAGTGTGATTGTCCCCCTACAACACCCTCACACAGTAGGATGGTCATCCCACAGCACAATATACACAGTAAGATGTTCCCCGCACAGCCCCACACACATTATGATGGTTTCCCCACAGCTCCATACACAGCATGAGGGTCTCCCCAAAGAACCCATACACAGCATTATGATCCCTCCGCAATATCTTAGGCACCCCAGTGCACCCCTCTCCACACAGTATGATGGTTCTCTCATAACCGAACACACAGTATGATGGTTTCCAAAGCCTCCCATGGGATGATGATCCCCCCTACAGCATGATGGTCCCATCTACAGCTCCCCCACACACCGTAGGATGGAACCCATGAAGCATGATGGTCCCCACACAGATTCATCTACACATTAAAATGGTTCCCCCACAGCCCTACCCACAGCATAATGGTTCCCACAAAGCACCCCCACACAGTATTATAGTCCCCCCCCACACAGTATGATAGATCCCTCACAACCCCATATCAGTATTATGGTTACCCCATAGCATAATGGTCCCCCAAATCACCCACACACAGTATTATGGTCCCCACAGCATGATGGACACCCTACAGCAACCCCACACACAGGATGATGGTTCTCCAACCATACCAGCACCCCACATACATCATTATTGGCTCCAGAATACAGTATGATGGTATGCCCACAGCTTGCAAAAAGTAAGAAAAAAAAAACCATTTGCGCTCAATATATCTAATATATCCAGACTCCCTATCCATCCACATTCACAGTCTCTACTTCAATCCTGCCTCACAGAGCATGCAGCCGGCACAATACAGTGACGTCATTGCGCCAATGGACATGCCTTGTGTGGTGCCGACCTCTAGCAGGCCGGAGGTTGCATGAGTACGCCAATACTGTTATTAGTGTCGCAATCAAAGCAGCCCATGGCTGGACCGGCCCATCTGGCATTTGCCAGAATTGTGAGGTGGCAAATCTGGCACTGTTCTGAAAGTTGAAACATCAAGAGAAGTGGTGATGGCTGCATACAGAAGGACACCAAAAGGTCTATCTATGTGTGGCCATCCCTCCATTTGGTCCCTAGTATGAAGACACCTGTGGCCGAATCAGTGAACACATTTATGCTGCAATTATGACATAGATGTCTAAAATAGGGAATTGCATTAACTCCGAAAAAGGGATGTGTTCACAGAAAATGACCAATTGATTAAAACAGATTTTTTATATTTGGCAATTTTTCCTCATCACGATCTTTATAAAAAACTAAATTAGTAATCTTTCTGTTTTCACAGTGGATACTGGGGCTATTTTAGAGTTATGCTTAAAATGTGAAGTCACAGCTGATCCTGCTCACTCACCTTCCATAATGATCTTTGCACATGCTCATCCCCAGTCTCCTGGAACTCGCTGCCTCAACACGTCAGACTATCCCCTACCCTTGCAAACTTCAAACGGAACCTGAAAACTCATCTGTTCAGAAATGCCTACAATCTACAATGAACTCGCTGCCGCCCGACCACCGTGCGGAGCTGCCGCCCGACCACCGTGCGGAGCTGCCGCCCGACCACCGTGCGGAGCCGCCGCCTGACCTACACCCCACCTATTGTCTCCTCCCCATAATCCTATAGAATGTAAGCCCGCAAGGGTAGGGCCCTCTTCCCTCTGTACTAGTCTGTCTACTGTAACTTGTATACGTATTTTGTATGTAACCCCCTTCTCATGTACAGCACCATGGAATTAATGGTGCTCTATAAATAAATAATAATAATAATAATAATTAGATGCCTCAGTCGTCCAAATATAGGATTTGAGTCTGTTCAGTGCTGTTAATTTTATGTCTGGGGTTCTTAAAGCAACAGGAAGTGTCTAAAATAGCGGCCATCGTTAACATTCCACTTTTGTTTTTTATTTTAATAAAGTTTGGGAAATAAAACAAAAACAAAACAATGCTGTGTTGGCATGCAAAATTATAATTCTTTATCAACTAACAACATCGAAAGTGAATGAATAAAAGAAATCTTAACAAAATCAATATTTGGTGTGACCACATTGCCTTCAAAGCAGCATTAATTCTTATAAGTACACTTGTCACTTGCACACAGTTTTTGAAGGAACTCGGCAAGGAGGATGTTCCAAACATCTTCGAGAACTAACCACAGATCTTCTGTGGATGCAGCCTTGCACAAATCCTTCTGTCTCTTCATGTATTTCCTGAAAGACTGGATGATATTGAGATCAGGACTCTGTGGGCCATATTATCACTTACAGGATAACTTGTTCTTCTTTACACTGAAGATCGTTATTAGTGATACTGGATATAGCGAGTATAATAAAGAAGAGGTGGGACAAAGAATTGTAGAGTATAAGACAAGGAAAGGACATGCCTTGAAGTTAACAGTAAGAGAATAGTGATTCTTCTAAAACTATATAAGACCCGCAACACACATCCGCGTAATTAGTACATGTGCGGTACGTATTTGCACGTACCGGAGACACGTACACACGGAGACCCATGTTATTCAATGGAAGATGGCACACACACATAAAATCACACGGAACGTGTGTCCGTGTGGTAAGTACGTGTGTGCGCTTTCCAACACGGACGACATGTCCGTTTTTGGCCGGCAGCACGCAGGCACGGACCCGCTTTAGTCTATGGGTCCGTGCCTGCACGGACCGCACACGGAGTATGTCCGTGTTCAGCACGTATCGTCCGTGTCAGTTTTTCATCACAAAATCTGAAACACTTGTTTCCAATCTATCAGGTCACTTGATGGCCATTAATTCTGGCGGCAAACATACATTTCCTGTCTCATTTGCACGCCAGACAGCAGCTGGGCACCTGTCCTCTCACTGCAGGGGAACTTTGCGCACAGAGAACACCACAGGTACTGAGCATGGCGCCCAGAATCGATACAGAGAGGCTGATTGGAGAAGTGGAGAGGCATCCAGAGCTGTGGGACACACGTGTTGATGGCTACCATGACAGGTTAATGGTGGAACGAGCATGGATGTCTGTGGCAGAGCTAGTCTACCCTAGGAATGGATGGTCTTAATGTACCCCTGGAAAGAAAAATAGATATGGTGAGTACAGATATTTGCATTGCTTTTGTCTTTACCTACATGTGCTCATTCTGTAGGTAGATTAGAAACATATTTGTATAGTTTGTTTGGCATCTATTAATGGGCCTGACTCATTTTGAGATACACTGGAGACTCACAAACAGGAGAGTGTAGTTTTCTGCACTTTTGAAGTATTCATTGCAGTTTACTAGTAATGTCAGCATGTGTATATGTGGGCTGCAAAGTATTTTATGCATGTACAAATGGCATTTCAGGGTGGTCAGGCCACTATTAAACATGTTTGGGGTTTTTTTTGGTTACCATTTCTGTGCTTTTTCTATTGCAAATGTGCTGTGATTTGTCTATATTTTTGGATTTGTATTTCTATGTTTGGGTTATTATGCAAGTTCCTTGGTGTCACCATGTCTGGAATGGTAACAGTAATTTGTAGTGTGTAATGGTAAATATATGTGGAACATTTGGCACTTCATGGGTTTGTAGATATTTTATTTCATGGCTTTCTGTAGGTTATTTTTTTTTTTTTACCAATTATTATAAGGAGATGAATGATTAATAAGTGGTTGCAGATGGTTATTGCTGAACTTGTTTTCTCTCCCATGCTTATTGTGTTATTATGTCACTAGATGAGTATAATGGGTTGTTGTTGTCATACACATGGATGTGTGTTCCTGTTTCATACAATTGATGCAATCCAAGACTAATGTCTAATTTTTTAACATCTACAATTGTTTGAATTAGTGACCTTATTTTTCATTTTTTAATGTTTTTTAACAGTGGATCTTGTCAAATGGCGATGGCGCTCAGCCCGTGACCAGTTCCACAGAGAGTATAACCCTGTGGCTACCACAGCTGCCACTGCAAAAAAGAAAGAATATGTCCATTATGAAAAACTGAGCTTCCTTATGCCCATTATGGAAGTACCAAAGTAAGTTTATACCATTACATCACATGGTGGTTTTATTTAAAAGGCACACAGTAATTTTTTTTTTTTCATCAAAGTACAGAGGATAACCTGGAAGATAGTGAGGAAGCCCAGTCAGCAGTATTAACAGCGACCTCTGCTTCTGAGATGGAGCCTACCTCATATCAACCTCCACCAATCCCCAACACCAGCCAGCCAGACGCAGAAGAAATGTCATCTGATTTGGGTTTGGGCACAAGTCAATCCACTAATGTAATTGCAGGCCAGTCTACAGGGCAACAAAGTGGCCCTTCACCAGTTCTTGCAGAGAGTAGTCCACAGCAACATGCAGGCACACAGCCAAGAATATCAACTAATACCATGCGCACAGTAGCACAATCTATACGTGGTCGCCGACATAGGCGTTATGAAGATTTACGTTCCCTGCCAGATATCATTGATACCAGAATTATACACATGATGAATTCACTGATACCAGAGAGTGATGGAGAGAGATTTTGCCGCTCCCTTTCTCCCTCTCTTGCATTGGTTGCACCTGATAGGCAGGACAGATTGAGGGCGTCCTTAATAACACTAATATCTGCTACCCAACGTGAGCCAGAACCCATTTATTGTTTTGAAGTGATAGAACAATGGAGAGCCAATCCACGTGGCCCACACACAAACACAACCCAACAAACTGTGGAAACCCAAACTGAAGAACATTTCTCTAATTTTCAACTTAATCCTGTAGTGCAACAAACACATATACAGTGTCCATCTTCTTCTATGGTAACTGATGTACAAATTAGGCCAACATTTGTCCCACAACAAACAAGTATATTAATGACACAAAGGCCATCTCAACAGCAAACATTTGTCCCACAAGTAGCCCAACAAACACCAATGCAAACCTCTTTTAACTATCCTAGTATTGTTAGCAATGTTCATAGACTACCTCAAATGTTTCAACAACCAACAGCCTACCATGTTCCTAATAATCCACAACAACAGTACTTTCAACAACAGACTTACCCAACTAACTTCACATACACACATACTCAGCCTCTTCCAACACATCAATAGGACAGTTAATACAGTAAGCAGGAATACAGGTACAGAGTCATACGTAACGTGCATGTACACTAATGCCCGAAGCCTCACAAATAAGGTGGAGGAATTAGAATTAATATTGTTGGAAGAAAATTATGATATAGTGGGGATATCAGAGACATGGCTGGATGAGAGCTATGACTGGGCTGTTAATTTACAGGGTTATAGCCTATTCAGGAATGACCGTACAAATAAGCGAGGGGGAGGTGTGTGTCTATATGTAAAATCATCCTTAAAAAACCATCCTGCGTGACAACATATGTGAGGGTACTGAGAATGTAGAGTCCCTATGGGTGGAGATAAGGGGGGGGAAAATGAATAATAAAATACTGATAGGGGTGTGTTATAAGACGCCGAATATTATGGAAGAGGTAGAGAATCTCCTCATAAAGCAAATTGATAAAGCAGCGAGTCTCGGAGAGGTAATTATTATGGGGGACTTTAACTATCCTGATATAAATTGGGGAACAGAAACTTGCAGTTCCAGCAAAGGAAATAGATTTTTGATAACAATGAAAGATAATTACCTTTCACAAATGGTACAGGACCCCACAAGAGGGGGAGCACTACTAGACCTTGTACTAACCAATAGGCCAGACCGCATATCAAATATACAAGTTGGGGGTTACTTGGGGAATAGTGATCACAAAATAATAAGTTTTCATGTATTCTTTAGTAAGATGTCTAGTAGAGGGGCTACAAGGACACTAAACTTCAGGAAAGCAAATTTTAAACGGTTGAGAGATGATCTTAGTGCAATAAACTGGGATGATGTACTAAGTAATAAAAGTACACAAAGCAAATGGGAGACTTTTATGAGCATCCTGAATAGGGCTTGTGCAGAAAATATACCCTATGGGAACAAACATGCTAGAAATAGGAGGAAACCCCTATGGCTAAATAGAGCTGTAAGGGAAGCAATAAAAGAAAAACAGAAAGCCTTAAAAGAATTAAAGAGGGTTGGTAGTGATGAGGCATTATATAATTATAGAAAATTAAATAAAATATGTAAAAAGCAAATTAAGTTAGCTAAGTTTGAGACAGAGAGACTCATTGCGAGAGAAAGTAAAAATAATCCTAAAATATTCTTTAACTACATAAACAGTAAAAAACTGAAAAGCGATAGTGTTGGCCCCCTTAAAAATAGTCTTGGTGAAATGGTGGAAGGCGATGAGGGTAAAGCCAACCTGCTGAATGACTTTTTTTCTACGGTTTTTATACAAGAAAATGCCATGGCAGATGACATGACCAGTGATACCATAAATTCACCCTTGAGTATTACCTGCTTAACCCAGCAGGAAGTACGCCGCCGCCTCGAAATCACTAAGGTTGACAAATCTCCGGGCCCGGATGGCATACACCCCAGAGTACTACAGGAATTGAGTTCTGTGATAGATAGACCATTATTTTTAATCTTCTCAGATTCCTTAATAACAGGGTCAGTACCGCAGGACTGGCGCATAGCAAATGTGGTGCCAATATTCAAAAAGGGGACAAAAACTGAGCCGGGAAATTATAGGCCGGTAAGTTTAACCTCTACGGTTGGTAAAATCCTTGAGGGTTTCTTGAGAGATGCTATACTGGAGTATCTCAAGAAAAATAACCTTATGACAGAGTATCAACATGGGTTTATGAGGGATCGATCCTGTCAAACTAATTTGATCAGCTTCTATGAAGAGGTAAGTTCAAGTCTGGACCAGGGAAATGCAGTGGATGTTGTGTATATGGACTTTTCAAAAGCTTTTGATACGGTGCCACACAAAAGGTTGGTACATAAAATGAGAATAATGGGGATAGGGGAAAATATGTGTAACTGGGTTAAAAACTGGCTAAGTGATAGGAAACAAAGGGTGGTTATTAATGGTACGTACTCGGACTGGGTCTCAGTTCATAGTGGGGTACCACAGGGGTCAGTATTGGGCCCGCTTCTTTTCAACATATTTATAAATGACCTTGTTGGGGGCATGCGGAGTAGAATTTCAATATTTGCAGATGATACTAAACTCTGCAGGGTAATCAATACAGAGGAGGATAATTTTATATTACAGGGAGATTTATGTAAATTGGAGGATTGGGCTGAGAAGTGGCAATTGAAGTTTAATGTAGATAAATGTAAGGTCATGCACTTGGGTAGAGGAGATAACATTTATGATTATGTACTTAATTGTAGAACACTGGGTAAAACAGACACAGAAAAAGACTTGGGTGTATGGGTGGATGGTAAACTTCACTTTAGTGGACAGTGTCAGGCAGCTGCTGCCAGGGCTAATAAAATAATGGGATGTATTAAAAGAGGTATAAGTGTTCATGAAAAAAATATAGTTCTACCTCTGTACAAGTCACTAGTGCGACCGCACTTAGAATACTGTGTACAATTCTGGTCACCGATATATAAGAAGGACATAGCTGAACTGGAGAGGGTGCAGAGAAGAGCGACCAAGATTATTAGAGGAATGGGGGGGCTGCAATACCAAGACAGGTTATTAAACTTGGGGTTATTTAGTTTGGAAAAACGAAGGCTTAGGGGGGATCTAATCACAATGTATAAATATATGAGGGGACAGTACAGAGACCTTTCCAAAGATCTTTTTACACCTAGGCCTGCGACTGGAACACGAGGGCATCCGCTACGTCTTGAGGAAAGAAGGTTTAATCATAATCAGAGACGAGGATTCTTTACTGTACGAGCAGTGGGACTATGGAACTCTCTGCCGCATGATGTTGTAATGAGTGATTCACTACTAACATTTAAGCAGAGCCTGGATGCCTTTCTTGAAAAATTTAATATTACCAGTTATGTATATTAGATTTTATGACAGGGTATTGATTCAGGGAACTAGTCTGATTGCCGGATGTGGAGTCAGGAAGGAAATTTTTTCCCCATTGGAACTTGTTTGCCACATTGGGGTTTTTTTTGCCTTCCTCTGGATCAACATGTTAATGCCAAAGGAACGTTCTACATAGCAACGTGCTCTTGCCAATTTGCTATTAAATAGGGCTTTTGATCTGTCCAGCCCCCTTCTGGGATATGGACGCATCAAATGCCTTGACAATGCAAACCCCTGATCTGCAACCATTACAAAAGGGACAATTGGGCCATTAGTACCAGGCAATGGTCTTGGTGCAGGCAAACTTAAACTATCAGACATTAATCGTCTTGCTAAACGTGAGCTTCTGAAAATGCGTGCATCTGAGGCACTGCCATAGGCCCCAATATCCGCAAATAAAAAGCAGTAGTTTGTATCTACCATGGCCAAATAAGTACAGAAAAAAACTTATGATAATTAAAATATCTTGATGCAGAGTTCGGTGGTTTCTTCACTCTAATGTGTTTTCCGTCAATGGCACCAATACAATTAGGGAAAGCTGTTTTCTCCAAAAATTCATCTGCAATGTGCATCCATTCCTGTGTTGAAGGTAGCTGCATGACATGATGCCTAAGGGTCTCCCAAAGCACAGTGCAGGTATGCAGGATAATCTAGCTGAAATAGAATAAAAACATGACATTACTTTGACTATTCATGTAATTTATATTTCACAACAAATATTTGTAACATCCAATGACTGGCGAGATACTGTGTATGTTTTTTTATAATTTCTTTGGTTGGGAAAAGCATATGTGATCTTTACTTTCCATATTGGAAAAATATTTAATTTTGTGTTTAATAAACAAGTTTGTTTGAGTTAAGCCTCTTGTTTCTTTAATTTTGGTAGAGATAGAATGGAAGAAGTGACTTTTCAGTTTTAAATTTGATTTTGCAATGTGGTTAAGTGATCAATATAAGTGTTCTACAAAGACCATATTTTTACATTTAAAAAGTTTTCAAAATGATGCTTTTGCAACTTAACATGTATTTAAAAATGACAGATAAAGCATTAGTATACGTGTTAACACCTACCGTAAAGTCACCAACAGTCATTCCTCAGGGGAGATGCTGAGGCGCATAGAGGTGTCCTGATGCTTCAAACGTTGGTACACAAGGCCAAGGATCTTGTCAAATGAATTCATGGTGAGATGGCAGTAGGCTTGGAATTTAGGTGGAAATTTCTGCATTTCCCCATATAAAATATTAAAATGCCCATGTGTTTTCTTGAGCTTCACAAGGGGGTGAATCCACATCATTTTCTCCAGTGGTGGCTCTTCTTCAATCATATGTCGCCTAACCCCAAATCTCCTAGATATCAACCAGAGCAAATACATGGTTGCTTCAATGGAGAGAGACATTTTGGAGTGTGTCTAATGTGAGAAAGAGCTTTGAAGCCATGTTTTTTAAGGTTATTTAAGCAAACTAACCAAATTGGGTAGTTAATTGACCAATTTAACACACCAGGAGCACATTATGAAGGTCTTACAAGGTTATTTGTGTGAAAATACGTATCTAAAAAACGGACGGCACACGGACTGCACACGTACGTATTTCATGACACTACGGACATTCCACACGTGCATACGGCTCGCATACGCCATCACACGGATGCCATACGTACCGGAGAAACGGGCCAAAAATACGGAACACGGACCCGAAAAACGGACCGTATCATACGGACTTTTTTTGCGGAAGTGTATTTTAGGCCTAAACCCCACTATTTTCTTACTGTTAGAGGCCTAAAACACATTTCCGCAAAAAAAACGTGCGTGTGACAAGGTACGTTTTTCGGGTCCGTGTTCCGTTTTTTTGGGGCATTTCTCCGGTACGTATGGCATCCGTGTGATGGCGTATGCGAGCTGTGTGTACGTGTAAAATGTCCGTGTTTGTGTGTAAAATGCCCGTGTATGTGTACGTGGAATGTCCGTGTGGAATGTTCATTTGTGTGATGCACAATGTCGTTGATACATGCCGGCTGACAGCAGACAGAGTTGCGCGATGAGAATGAACTCGGGTGAACTTCACCCGACTTCATTGTCATGCCGCGGCTCTGTCTGTGTGCCGCGTACTGATTAGCGGTCACCTGTGAAGGATTCACAGGTGACCGCTAATCCCCCGAGTGACTGAAGTTAGCAGCCCTCTCTCATACTTACCGCTCCCCGATCACCAGCGCGGCGAGGAACAGCTGTGCAGAGAATACGTGGCAACAATTACTTTGAATATGCCGGCCGCTCATTAATCAATCTCGTATTCCCTGCTTTCCCCACCCACAGACGCCTGTGATTGGTTGCAGTCAGACACGCACCCCACGCTGAGTGACAGCTGTCTCACTGCACCCAATCACAGCAGCCGGTGGGCGTGTCTATACTGTGCAGTAAAATAAATAAATAAATAATTAAAAAAACCGGCGTGCGTTCCCCCCTCCATTTTAATACCAGCCAGATAAAGCCATACGGCTGAAGGCTGGTATTCTCAGGATGGGGAGCTCCACGTTATGGGGAGCCCCCCAGCCTAACAATATCAGTCAGCAGCCGCCCAGAATTGCCGCATACATTATATGCGACAGTTCTGGGACTGTACCCGGCTCTTCCCGATTTGCCCTGGTGCGTTGGCAAATCGGGGTAATAAGGAGTTTTTGGCAGCCCATAGCTGCCAATAAGTCCTAGATTAATCATGTCAGGCGTCTCCCCGAGATACCTTCCATGATTAATCTGTAAGTGACAGTAAATAAACACACACACACACACACGAAAAAATCCTTTATTAGAAATAAAAAACACAAACATATACCCTGGTTCACCACTTTAATAAGCCCGAAAAAGCCCTCCATGTCCGGCGTAATCCAGGATGCTCCAGCGTCGCATCCAGCTCTGCTGCATGGAGGTGACCGGAGCTGCAGAAGACACCGCCGCTCCTGTCACCTCCACGCAGCTGATGAACGCAATAGCGCGATCAGCTGTATTCAGCGCTGGCCGCGAGTAGCCTCAGTGACAGCTCAGCTGATCGCGCTATTGCCTTCATTAGCTGCATGGAGGTGACAGGAGCGGCGGTGTCTTCTGCAGCTCCGGTCACCTCCATGCAGCAGAGCTGGATGCGACGCTGGAGCATCCTGGATTACGCCGGACATGGAGGGCTTTTTCGGGCTTATTAAAGTGGTGAACCAGGGTATATGTTTGTGTTTTTTATTTCTAATAAAGGATTTTTTCGGGTGTGTGTGTGTTTATTTACTGTCACCTTCCATGATTAATCTGTAAGTGACAGTAAATAAACACACACACACCCGAAAAAATCCTTTATTAGAAATAAAAAACACAAACATATACCCTGGTTCACCACTTTAATAAGCCCGAAAAAGCCCTCCATGTCCGGCGTAATCCAGGATGCTCCAGCGTCGCATCCAGCTCTGCTGCATGGAGGTGACCGGAGCTACAGGAGACACCGCCGCTCCTGTCACCTCCACGCAGCTGATGAAGGCAATAGCGCGATCAGCTGAGCTGTCACTGAGGTTACTCGCGGCCAGCGCTGAATACAGCTGATCGCGCTATTGCGTTCATCAGCTGCATGGAGGTGACAGGAGCGGCGGTGTCTTCTGCAGCTCCGGTCACCTCCATGCAGCAGAACTGGATGCGACGCTGGAGCATCCTGGATTACGCCGGACATGGAGGGCTTTTTCGGGCTTATTAAAGTGGTGAACCAGGGTATATGTTTGTGTTTTTTATTTCTAATAAAGGATTTTTTCGGGTGTGTGTGTGTTTATTTACTGTCACAGATTAATCATGGAAGGTATCTCGGGGAGACGCCTGACATGATTAATCTAGGACTTATTGGCAGCTTTGGGCTGCCAAAAACTCCTTATTACCCCGATTTGCCAACGCACCAGGGCAAATCGGGAAGAGCCGGGTACAGTCCCAGAACTGTTGCATATAAATGTATGTGGCAATTCTGGGCGGCTGCTGACTGATATTGTTCGGCTGGGGGGCTCCCCATAACGTGGGGCTCCCCATCCTGAGAATACCAGCCTTCAGCCGTATGGCTTTATCTGGCTGGTATTAAAATGGGGGGGACCGCACGCCGTTTTTTTAAATTATTTATTTATTTATTTTACTGCACAGTATAGACACGCCCACTGGCTGCTGTGATTGGGTGCAGTGAGACAGCTGTCACTCAGCGTGGGGGCGCGTGTCTGACTGCAACCAATCACAGGCGTCTGTGGGTGGGGAAAGCAGGGAATACGAGATTGATTAATGAGCGGCCGGCATATTCAAAGTAATTGTTGCCGCGTATTCTCTGCACAGCTGTTCCTCGCCGCGCTGGTGATCGGGGAGCGGTATGAGCCGGGGGAAGAAAAAAACCGAGCACCAATGTAAGTATGACTGAGAACAGCAGAAAAAAAGGTAAGTATACTGAATTTAATTAAAAAAAAATAAATAAATAAGATCGCTAGTGTAATAACGCACTTGCACGAAACGTGCTGAACACGGACATACTCCGTGTGCGGTACATGCAGGCACGGACCCATAGACTAAAGCGGGTCCGTGCCTGCGTGCTGCCGGCCAAAAACGGACATGTTGTCCATGTAGAAAAGTGCACACACGTACTTACCTCACGGACACACGTTCCGTGCGATTTTACGTGTGTGTGCCATCTACCATAGAACAACATGGGTCTCCATGTGTACGTATCTCCGGTACGTGCAAATACGTACCGCACACGTACAAATTAAACAGATGTGTGTTGCGGGTCAAAGGGACTCTGTCAGCAGGTTTCTGCAATGTAACCTGAAGACAGCATGCTGCAAGTGTTAAGAGAGACTTCAGCTCTTTGTCTGTTATCTCAGTCTTTATTTGTTTACCTGCAATGTTAGCTTAAAGCTGGGTTCACACATAGCGACAGCGACAATGACGTCGCTGTTACGTCACCATTTTCTGTGACATAACAGCGACCTAGTAAGTCGCTGTTATGATCGCTGCTTAGCTGTCAAACACAGCAGAAGCAGCAGTGATCATAACGACACGCGTCGATGTGCTACATGTGCAGAGAGCAAGGAGCCGCGCACACTGCTTAGCGCTGGCTCCCTGCACTCCTAGATACAGTACACATCAGGTTAATTACATGTGCAGGGAGCAGGGAGCCGGCAGCACAGGCAGCGTGAGAGCGGCGGACGCTGGTAACGAAGGTAAATATCAGGTAACCAAGGAAAGGTCTTCCCTTGGTTACACGATGTTTACCCTGGTTAAAGCTTACCGCAGCTGACAGACGCCGGCTCCCTGCTCCCTGCTCGCTTCATTTCGTCGCTCTCTCGCTGTCACACACAGCGATGTGTGCGTCACAGCGGGAGAGCGACGACCAAAAAATGAAGCTGGACATTCAGCAACGACCGGCAACCTCACAGCAGGGGCCAGGTCGTTGCTGGATGTCACACACAGCGACAGCGACGGGACATCGCTGCTACGTCACAGAAAATGGTGACGTAGCAGCGACTTCGTTGTTGTCGTCGCTGTGTGTGACACCACCCTAAGCCTCTTATCTTTATCATTAGTGGATCTCAGCAGTGTGTGAGCTCTAGTCCGATCCGCCCCTCTCTGTGATTAGCAGCTTTTGTCTATGGAAATGTTCACTGAATGCCTGGTGTGGGTGGGGGCAGCTCTCTGAGCTCTGCTATATGCAAAATCTCAAATATTTCACTGTGTCACAATGGCTGCAGCCACTAATCTAAGTGATACATTATTGAACTCAGGGCCTCTTTGCCTACATCATGCTGCTCTGAGATGAGGTAGCAAAAACCTGCTGACAGATTCCCTTTAACACTAGGGCATCTCCTTTCCTTATCTCATACTCCGGACTACTCTATCCCCAACATTGTTATATGCACTATATCTTTCTCTTTTTTTTCCTCCATCTGTTGTCACCTCTGGCACACCCCCAGACCGGCCATCCAACGTCAACCAGTTACGTCACTTCCAGAGTCTCTGTTGGACATGATGTGATGTCCATTTACATTCTTTCAACACCAACCATGCCATTCACTCCCACGCAGGGGTGTAAAATAACTGCCGGCTCTCAATATACTACCACTCATCCTCACTAGTGACGCTGGTCACATTCTCCTTCAGTTCTGAATCTAATACTGATTTTCAAAGTTTGGTAAGGATGTTGAGCTATTTTTTTTTTCTGTTATCTGTCACAATCTCTAGATTTTCTATATCCGATATTAAGTTCTTGAAATTATGTCTCCTGACACTGTCTATAAAGTCTCTGGTTTCTGTCCTTTGGAATTACCATAATATTGCACCTATATACTATATTATGTATTCATACTATTGATAATTTGACATTACAGGATTGACTCCTACTCAGTATCTTCTGTACCAGTCTCTTCACTGTAAATAGGATTAGTCTGGATCTACAGTCTTTCGACAGGACCGATCTTTAGACTTGTTTCGAGATTCATTCACTCTTTCGAACTGCTTCCATCTCTCCATAGCATCATATCATGATTGTATTTTGCTTGTGCTTATTTTTTTAAGATTTTCTCTTATTCTTTTCCTATCCTGACAGTAAGTATTTCATCTTGTTTCACCATGCTGAACTCCGAGCGCCAGATCTTTTTTACAAATCGATGAATACAAGTTTGGACCCTATCCGAGCACCGACAGCTACTAGGAGTGCCGTATTTATTCTAGCTGATACATGATCAGTCCATGAAAATGACAAGGTGACATAAACATTGGATATTATTTGGCTCTTGTGTGGTGTAATGAGGGTTATTACATAAACCTTTGACTCTCCAAAATCCTTTGTTTTGCATCTGTATATAATAAATTGCTTTAATGTGAGACCAAACAAGAAGCATGCAACTATGCTGGAATCTGTTGCTTTTGAAACATACCCAACAGTGGTCATATTGAGAGTAACGTACTATATGTCAAGTGAGTCCCAGATGTTCACAACCTCTATGGAACTTCAAGTTGATGTGCCTCCTAGTTGACCCTAATATTTGTTGGATATTACATGTATAGGGGCATCAGATTGCATATTGGATTTGAAATTTAACCCTTTCTCGCTGAGGCCAATTGTCAGTTTTGTAATTTTGTTTTTTTCCTTTTTTTTTCTTCCATGAATCATATTTTTTTTCCATTGACATAGCAGGAAGGCTTTTCTTTGCAGGACAAGTTTAAGTTATTAATTTCTCCATTCACTTTACCATGCAATGTAATGGTATCACACTGTACAAAGGGCTGGTGAGACATAGTACAGCGTATTCTCCACTAGGTGGAAGCAATGTAGTGAAAGATAGTCACAGTAACACTGTAACAAAAAGGAGGCTGAAGTACAGCAGAATAACTTCAGCAGGCAGTTCACAGGCGAACCACCAGGGGGCAATAGAGTAGTCAAGCAGTCAGGGTCTAGCCGGGAAGTCAAGTGAGTGCCGAGGGTGAATCAAGATCAGGTCATATTGTGACACTTATCCACTGTGAACTGCTGTAAAATGCTTCTTTGCTGTTCACAGCGTTGTTCTGGATCAGTGTTTCTAATAATGGAAATATTACAGTGTGCAGTGTTACCGACCATCCACAAGATGCCGTTGTTTCCCTCTTCCTTCAACTGTTTGGTTACTAAAGCAACATCTCAACAGACTTTCTACTGGAGATCCAGGGCTGAGGAGGCAGTGTGTGTGAGCTGCAGGGAAAGCGAGAGGTGTGCGTAACAAAAGGAGGGAGCTGCCGCAAGAACTTCTAAGTGAGGTCAATGTGGATCCCAGAGCTTGATCACCTGAGCTGTGTAAGTTGCTGAATGTGTAGCAGCGACATGTCTAATTTGGATCTCCATAGTTGGGAGAAGATTCATGTTGGAGTGTAGCAATAAGGACTGTGACGTGTGTGAGCAGCATCCTGTGTCGGAGATCACCATTCTGCAGTTGCTGGCTATAATGGTTCAATGTGAAAGGATCTTCAAGTGGTTATAGCAATTGGACAGCACAGTACCCGGGTACGGTAATCTGGGCCTAGGCCCGCATGCACACTATACATTCTTTGTTTGGTACCAAAACATCTAGCTGTTCTGCTGGTTAGGCCTACTATATGCGCAAACAGTAATGCTGGTGTCGCGGGCGGAGGGGACGCGCTCGCCACGCTCGGGTCCGGGGCTTCTGCTGCTGCTCGGTGGCTCGAGCGGTGGGCCGGACCCGGGGACTCGAGCAGTGCTCCTCACCCGTGAGTGAAAAAGGATGGTTTGGTTGGGGAGATTGTTCGTGACGCCACCCACGGGACGTGGTGATGATGGCACCACCACTGCTGGTAACGGTGATCCCGGGAGAGATGGTAGGGAGTAGCTAGAATGTTGTTCCCTCCGTGGGTAGGGGGGTTGGTGATCCCGGGGCCCGGTGGTGTAACGGGGAGGCTGGATGGCTGGGGTGCAGGGTTGCAGGGACAGCGCGGCACAGTGTCGGACGGCACTGGTGTACTCACTCAGATAACCAATGACAGAGTCTCTGGTAAACCAAACGGCCGGATGGACGGGTCCCGCAGCCGGCTGCAGTGTTGTTGTGCTCTCCCCGGACGGCTGATGGTGGCTGTCTTTCCCTGCACCTTTTAGAAATGTTCTGACTCCTGTGGTTGCCCACCGGTAGTCCGCTCACCGGCGTATAGGTGCCGTAGGAGCCCGTTTTGCCCGCAGGCGCTGGCCTTGGATCTCTAGCCTGTGGCGGTGACTGTACAGTCATGGCCAAAAGTTTTGAGAATGACACCAAAATGATATTTTCACATGATCTGTTGCCCTTTGGTTTTTAATTGTGTTTGTCTGATGTTTACATCACATACAGAAATATAATTGCAATCATATTATGAGTACCAAAAGGTTATATTGACAGTTAGAATGAGTTAATGCTGCAAGTCGATATTTGCAGTGTTGACCCTTCTTCTTCAGGACCTCTGCAATTCTCCCTGGCATGCTCTCAATCAACTTCTGGACCAAATCCTGACTGATAGCTGTCCATTCTTGCATAAGCAATGCTTGCATTTTGCCAGAATTTGTTGGTTTTTGTTTGTCCACCCGTCTCTTGATGATTGCCCACAAGTTCTCAATGGGATTAAGATCTGGGGAGTTTCCAGGCCATGGACCCAAAATCTCTGTTTTGTTCCATGAGCCATTTAGTGATCACCTTTGCTTTATGGCAAGGTGCTCCATCATGCTGGAAAAGGCATTGTTGGGTGCCAAACTGCTCTTGGACAGTTGGGAGAAGTTGCTCTTGGAGGACATTCTGGTACCATTCTTTATTCATGGCTGTGTTTTTAGGCAAGACTGTGAGTGAGCTGATTCCCTTGGCTGAGAAGCAACCCCACACATGAATCGTTTCAGGATGCTTAACAGTTGGCATGAGACAAGACTGGTGGTAGCGCTCACCTCTTCTTCTCCTAATAAGCTGTTTTCCATATGTCCCAAACAATCGAAAAAGGGATTCATCTGAGAAAATGACTTTACCCCAGTCCTCAGCAGTCCACTCCCTGTACCTTTTGCAGAATATCAGTCGGTCCCTGATGTTTTTTTTGGAGAGAAGTGGCTTCTTTGCTGCCCTCCTTGAAATCAGGCCTTGCTTAAGCAGTCTCCGCCTCACAGTGCGTGCAGAAGCACTCACACCAGCCTGCTGCCATTGCTGAGCTAGCTCGGCACTGCTGGTAGTCTGATCCCGCAGCTGAGACAGTTTTAAGATACGGTCCTGGCGTTTGCTGGTCCTTCTTGGGCGCCCTGGAGCATTTTTGGCAACAATGGAAGCTCTCTCCTTGAAGTTCTTGATGATTCGATAGATTGTTGACTGAGGTGCAATTTTTGTAGCTGCGATACTCTTCCCTGTTAGGCCATTTTTGTGCAGAGCAATGATGGCTCCACGTGTTTCTTTAGAGATAACCATGGTTAACTGAAGAGAAACAATGATACCAAGCACCAGCCTCCTTTTAAAGTGTCCAGGGGTGTCATTCTTACTTAATCATGACTGATTGATCGCCAGCCCTGTCCTCATCAACACCCACACCTGTGTTAATGGAACAATCACTAAAACAATGTTAGCTGCTCCTTTTTAAGGCAGGAATGCAATGATGTTGAAATGTGTTTTGGGGGTTAAAGTTCATTTTCATAGCCAATATTGACTTTGCAAGTAATTGCTGTTAAGCTGATCACTCTTTATGACATTCTGGAGTATATGCAAATTGTCATTAGAAAAACTTAAGCAGTAGACTTTGTAAAAATTAATATTTGTAGCATTCTCAAAACTTTTGGCCATGACTGTATATCCTCACGGTGTGAGCAGTTGCCTTCTGTCGGGACTTGGTTGTTGGGAAATCCCTGGGGTTCCTGTCACACTCGGATATGTCTATTGACGACGGCTCCAAGCCTGGTCGGGATCCGATGGCCCTGCCTGTGTGCTTAGCTTCACTCCGCTCCCCGGTTCGGTACCGGCGGGCCAACGCCCGACCCCGGTCCTTACGGCTTTGCAGAGTTCCATCAACTTCTGCAGATTGCCACCACCGTCTGCCAACCTTGCTGTCAGTGCCCGGGCTCCTACCCAGGCACACACAGACGTTTCACTCTTCTCACTTTCACCTCCTAAACTGATCTGTCTGTTTTTCCCGCCTCCAGGCCTGTGAACTCCTCGGTGGGTGGGGCCAACCGCCTGGCTCCGCCCCACCTGGTGTGGACATCAGACCCTGGAGGGAGGCAACAAGGGTTTTTTGATTGACTGTTGTAACTGTCTAGGGTGGGGGGGGGTGTATGTTGGTATGTATGTGACTACCTGGCTAGTCCAGGGCATCACACGGGCGTCACACGAGATGATCTATCTTGCGATATGTCGTCGGGATCACGAATTTCGTGACGCACATCCGGCATAGTTTGCGACGTCGTTTCGTGTGACACCTCCGAGTGACGCTGAATGTTCACAAATCGGTTACAAATCGTGAGTCGTGTACACGTCACTTATTTTTAAAAAATCGTTTATTTTTCTTTGCACCGGTTGATCATCGTACCCGGGCAGCACACATCGCTCCGTGTGACACCCCGGAAACAATGAACACAGCTTACCTGCGTCCCGCGGCACCCGCCGGCTATGCGGAAGGAAGGAGGTGGGCGGGAAGTTTACGGCCCGCTCATCTCCGCCCCTCCGCTTCTATTGACCGGCGGCTGTGTGACGTCGCTGTGACGCCGAATGTCCCTCTCCCTTCAGGAAGAGGATGTTCACCGCCCACAGCGAGGTTGCTCAGCAGGTAAGTACGTGTGACGGCAGTTTAACGACTTTGTGCGACACGGGCAGCGATTTGCCCGTGACGCACAAACGACGGGGGCGGGTACGATCGCTCGTGCGATCGCACGATAGATCATACCGTGTGACACCTGCATTAGACTTGTCAGCTGGGCGTCAGTCTGCAATTACGTTCAAATCTTAAAGGGACATCAAAACATGTTTGCATTGACTGCTGTTTTATAAGACTTCCAGAACTGTGTTGTTGAACTATGTCGCTTGTCTGCTTCCTGATGTTTCAGTAATTAAGGGTATTTAGGGGGTATTGGGATTTGTTTGTGTTTAAGTGGATAAGATTGTAAACTCGTGTTCTGCACCACTGCTAGGTTGTGTTCACACACACAAAATTGTTCCTGCTTCCCAGAGGGATTACTAGGTATAAGGCAACTGCCCAGACAGTCCCTTGGTTAGGCAAAGGTTGGTAAGAAGTCGACATAGACTGTCATTTCGGGTGGCGCAGCACAAAGGTGTCGACCTTCGGCCTAGTATTCATATTCTTGTGGGGGATTTTATGGCTTTCTGTTTTTCAGCCCTTTGTATAAGTAAAGCAACCATTTCTCAGTCCAACTGCCTAGAGTTGCTTTCCTGGTGAGTGGTTTTGCTGTATACTGGGAAGCCAACCCTGTACATGACTTACAATATGATGGATTTGAGAAGTATCTTGGCTTCCAAGACAGAAATGTGAAGGTAGCCTGACGGCAGGGAGACTTTAATGTGATCTCTATCTTTGTGGAGATGGCAAATCTCATTGGAGTGCTGTAAAAAACTCTCAAGACTTCCTAGAGATCCATGAACGGAGGATACCAAAATGTACCGCATCTTTATGGAACTATCTAACTATGGCTAACAGGGCACAAAGATACATTTTACCTGCATAGAGATCTATGTACATTGATGGGGAAGGAAGTGAGGCTTGGAAGGGGCTGGCATTGCAGACTCTCCGCACAGCCACAGAACTCCTCAGAGAATGTCAACAATCTTAACATTTAGGGGTACATCTCACGTAGCGAGATCGCTAGCGAGATCGCTGCTGAGTCACGTTTTTTGTGACGCACCAGTGACCTCATTAGCGATCTCGCTGTGTGACACTGAGCAGCGATCTGGCCCCTGCTGTGAGATCGCTGCTCGTTACACACAGTGCTGGTTCATTTTTTGTACGTTGCTCTCGCGCTGTGAAGCACACATCGCTGTGTTTGACAGCGAGAGAGCAATGATCTGAATGTGCAAGGAGCAGGAAGCTGGCGTCTGGCAGCCTGCGGTAAGCTGTAACCAAGTTAAATATCGGGTAACCAAGCAAGCCCTTTGCTTGGTTACCCGATATTTACCTTGATTACTAGCATCCGCCGCTCTCACGCTGCCAGTGCCGGCTCCCTGCACACGTAGCCAGAGTACACATCGGGTAAATAAGCAAAGCGGTTTGCTTATTAACCCGATGTGTACTCTGGCTAGGAGTACAGGGAGCCAGCGCTAAGCAGTGTGCGCTGGTAACCAAGGTAAATATCGGGTAACCAAGCGCTTGGTTACCCGATATTTACCTTAGTTACCAAGCACAGCATCGCTTCCACGCGTCGCTGCTGGCTGGGGGCTCGGCACTGGTCGCTGATGAGATCTGCCTGATTGACAGCTCACCAGCGACCATGTAGCGACGCACCAGCGATCCTGACCAGGTCAGCTCGCTGGTGGGATCGCTGGAGCATCGCTAAAGTGTGACGGTAAGGGTACAGTAGACTGACCTTATCTTATATATTTGGGAATGGACAATTATACACCTCTCTAATATAATTACTGTGGTTTCAGAGTAGTAAATGTTCCCATAAAATGTTACAAGAAATAGAGAGTAATTTAGTTAAGAGTTGAGATATCATGAAATCAGCAAGTCTTTTATAGGACTATGGGGATGTCTAATAATTCATCTCCTGATGTTTATACATTGAAATCAAAGCTCGTTAATGCTCAAGGTTATTAATGAGCACTTTGAGCTTTATTTAATGTAAACCTGTCAGCTGTAAAGAAGAGGGGAGAGAGGCCAATAAGTCCTTTCCTAAAACAACTCTCATGTCTGACAACAGCTGTTCTTCCTTGGCTGCACCAGGTATGCCGCTGTATATCAGGCACCGTTTCCATTGACTTTGACACGGTTCAGTAATTCCAGACACGGAAGTGAACGTGTAATATTTAATTAATCGTCCTATATTGAAGTATTTACTGGAGGCTTCCCAGCTATGACGCAAAAGGCATGTGGGGAAGGATTTAATACAGTAATGCTAATAAGAAACTATATAAATTTGTGGCAATTTAATATCTCACCACAAAGAAGCTGCAGAGCCCCTGACTATGCATGGTTTATATGCAGAGTAGGAAAAAATTCCTAGAAAAGAAGAGAGACAGGTGGCACTTTTCTGGGTGCAGTATTTTGTGATCACAAGAAGTGCTTGATTGGTAGTGGGGTAAAATGGATCGTGCATGTCATCTAGGGAACCCGTATATCCAGCGGCAGCTGGTCAGCCCACTGAATCAGAGTCCTTCCCTAGGCTCCGAGCAGAAAACAAAAAGACAAAAGGAGAAGAGCGATCCACCCGCAATCTGGTGACTTACACGTATAGGTATGAAATGACCAGATCCACTTATACTGATCCTGTCTTTATTAAAAATGTAATTTTTTTAAAAAAAAAAATTAAAAACATTGCTTACTGCACTAAGCGTTTCGGCAGTATCTGCCTTCATCAGGTACATAATATGTATAGATCAGTATAAGTGGATCTGGTCATTTCATACCTATACGTCTAAGCTACCGGATTGTGCGCGGACTGCCCTTCTCCTTTTGTCTCTATGCATGGTTTAAAAGGACAGTGTCACAGGGTCCTTCTCCGATATTACACAATCAACAGAGCGACAGATGGATGAACAATCCAACAATCCTTTATTCCAAACAAATCAAAAAGTCCATAAAATAATCCCCCACACAGAGGGTAAAATCGTCCAGTAATGGGATAATTGTCCCAGGTATCAGTCACAATCCTCCAGCAGTCCTTTTCCAGGGAAATCGGGGTTTCTCACTGTCTCTCTGGGGTGTCACCTTCTCCCTCAGAGGATCAATCTTAGGCCGGTGTCCTACTTGCGATTGCCTCGCATGTATCTCGCGCGAGTTTTGCGGTGCATCACCAGTCATGGACTCACACTCTGCTCACAGGAGCGGGTCAGTTGCATGCATATCTATGCAGCCGACCCGCTCCTGTGAGCAGAGCGTGAGTCCGTGATGGCTGATGCACCGCGAAACTCGTGTGAGATTGATGCAAGGCAATCGCAAGTGGAACACCGGCTTTACTCCTTCTCTCTTGTCTTTCTCAGCCAGAATGAATAATCTCCCAGGTAAGCAGAGAGTTTGGGTGGATCCCAGGTCCCCTCCCCCAGACTTAGGGACAAAAGCCAAGCAGGGAGTGATTAACTGGCAAACAGGACAATGTAGACACAAGGAATAAACAGGCATGGTGTTCTGTCCATTCTAAAATACGAACCTATACAAAATTATACACAACCCCTAATATTCCACCATCACAGACCCAAAAAAAGAGCACTCATAGAGTTGTATGGGAATCTTATTGTATCTGCATATGTTTCCATTTTAGTGGAATGATCCAACTGATGCTATACCTATGGAGAATAGATGAGCTTTTGAGTGGGACTCAATTCTACTCTAATTTAACAAAAATTCATATTCTCCAAAAGGTGGACTTTTTTTGTAATTTGCTTCTGCATGGATTCCGCGAAATAGCTCTCCAGGCCTCATTTTTCTGAACCATAAGAGGTCATGAAAATGTAAAAAAAACCCCTTATACTCCCTTACTGCTCACCTTTATGGCCCCTCTGTTCCTCACCATCCCCATCACACTTGTAGATAGCTACTTGCGTTCAATTCCTCGAGACACTTACGCTGGGCCGGGGCTTCCAGGTTTCATTAGGCCTGGGAGGGTTTTGCTCATGTGCATGCGAGGTCATTGTGACGCGCCCACGGGGCCAGGAGTTGTACTTGGCACCGGGCCGGCAGTGGTGATCTAGAGATGTCACAGTGGCCTTGCCCGGCTTCGTGGCCCTGAGGTGTCAATAAAGGATGAAGGGGACCGTGATGTTGGGAGTAGTTGTCTTTCATGATGCCATCTGTGGTATGAGGCTATAATTGGAGTCGCCGCTCTCTCTTCTGGAGGGGATGGTATGAAGCAGCTCGGGTGTTTCAGCTCCCCACAAGTAGAGCTATGGCCCCAGAGAGGATGATGAGTGCAATAATCTATAGCGTCAGAGCACAGGGGTGATGGCGAGGGCAATGACAGGGACGACACAGGGGCTGCGGTTGAAGTTCTTTTACTCACTGTTAAATTATCACCCTTGGTGTGCCAGTTTTCACAAAGATGGGCTCCAGCCGATCCCGGGTAATTTGGAAGCAAGTGCTGTGGATGTGAGCCCTTCCTCCTTGTGCGGTTTCAAATGGGTCCCCGTGGCATACAGCTACACGGGGTCCCCTCTCCGTGGTGTTTAAGTACCGTCCCATCTAGCAGGCAGCGCAAGTCTTTTGATGGGCCGCCCTATGGTCACGACTCCTGGCTCTATATGCTGCTTTGCCCCAGACACTGTTGTGGAACCGAAGACTTGAAATCCTCTGCCCGGCAGAATTATTAAAAGGACTATAAGTTCCCCTAATCTAGGGCTCTGCACCTCGTCTGTACTGATCCTGGGGGAACTGACACTGTATTCCCTCAGCGACTGTGTTCTCCTGTGTCTCACCAGATCCACCGGTATTGCTGTTCTCATGTTTGGAACTCCGCTCCACCATCCTGTGTCTGTCTCAGGCCGGCTACCAACTCCTACTCCTCCCCAGACATCACCCCTCCCAGGTCCCTCCTCTAGTGGGTGGGAAGGCCCTTACCATTAGGTGGCCATCAATGTGACCCGACCCTAGCCTTGTCCCTAGTTGGACAGGGGCAATGGTATGTATGTATGAATGAGTGATGTGAAACCAGCACGTACCTTCTCCGAACCCGGGATGAATACTGCACCTTAAGTCAGATACAGTACCCTGTGGCGCCTGAAGCCTCAGGGGAGCCACAATAGCGCATGCCATGATGTCATGACCTTTGGCACATGCTTGTGCACAACTTTTTTTTAATTCATTTACTCTTAGCAATGTACAGTCATATGAAAAAGTTTGGGCACCCCTATTAATGTTACCCTTTTTTCTTTATAACAATTTGGGTTTTTGCAACAGCTATTTCAGTTTCATATATCTAATAACTGATGGACTCAGTAATATTTCTGGATTGAAATGAGGTTTATTGTACTAACAGAAAATGTGAAATCCGCATTTAAACAAAATTTGACCGGTGCAAAAGTATGGCCAACCTTATCAATTTCTTGATTTAAACACTCCTAACTACTTTTTACTGACTTACTAAAGCACTAAATTGGTTTTGTAACCTCATTGAGCTTTGAACCTCATAGGCAGGTGTATCCAATCATGAGAAAAGGTATTTAAGGTGGCCACTTGCAAGTTGTTCTCCTATTTGAATCTCATATGAAGAGTGGCATCATGGGCTCCTCAAAACAACTCTCAAATGACCTGAAAACAAAGATTATTCAACATAGTTGTTCAGGGGAAGGATACAAAAAGTTGTCTCAGAGATTTAAACTGTCAGTTTCCACTGTTAGGAACATGGTAAGGAAATGGAAGAACACAGGTACAGTTCTTGTTAAGCCCAGAAGTGGCAGGCCAAGAAAAATATCAGAAAGGCAGAGAAGAAGAATGGTGAGAACAGTCAAGGACAATCCACAGACCACCTCCAAAGACCTGCAGCTTCATCTTGCTGCAGATGGTGTCAATGTGCATCGGTCAACAATACAGCGCACGTTGCATAAGGAGAAGCTGTATCGGAGAGTGATGCAAAAGAAGCCGTTTCTGCAAGCACGCCACAAACAGAGTCGCCTGAGGTATGCAAAAGCACATTTGGACAAGCCAGCTACATTTTGGAAGAAGGTCCTGTGGACTGATGAAACAAAGATTGAGTTGTTTGGTCATACAAAAAGGCGTTATGCATGGAGGCAAAAAAACACGGCATTCCAAGAAAAGCACTTGCTACCCACAGTAAAATTTGGTGGAGGTTCCATCAGGCTTTGGAGCTGTGTGGCCAATGCCTGCACCGGGAATCTTGTTAAAGTTGAGGGTCGCATGGATTCAACTCAGTATTAGCAGATTCTTGACAATAATGTGCAAGAATCAGTGACGAAGTTGAAGTTACACAGGGGATGGATATTTCAGCAAGACAATGATCCAAAACACCGCTCCAAATCCACTCAGGCATTCATGCAGAGGAACAATTACAATGTTCTGGAATGGCCATCCCAGTCCCCAGACCTGAATATCATTGAACATCTGTGGGATAATTTGAAGCATGCTGTCCATGCTCGGCGACCATCAAACTTAACTGAACTGGAATTGTTTTGTAAACAGGAATGGTCAAATATACCTTTATCCAGGATCCAGGAACTCATTAAAAGCTGCAGGAAGCGAATAGAGGCTGTTATTTTTGCAAAAGGAGGATCTACAAAATATTAATGTCACTTTTATGTTGAGGTGCCCATAATTTTGCACCGGTCAAATTTTGTTTAAATGCGGATTGCACATTTTCTGTTAGTACAATAAACCTCATTTCAATACAGAAATATTACTCAGTCCATCAGTTATTAGATATATGAAACTGAAATAGCTGTTGCAAAAATCCAAATTGTTAAAAAGAAAAAAGGTTAACATTAATAGGGGTGCCCAAACTTTTTCATATGACTGTATCAGTTAAAAACAGATGAAACTTGGATATAACTCTGAAGTACAATGGTATAAAGTACAGTAAAGTATAACATATCATAGATCAGATCAGTGGGGGATTGACAATCAGTGGGGGTCTCAGATCCTGAGATTCGCAGTGTAGAGGTGATTGAGCATACACCATAAACATCTTGAAGAAGAAAATCCAGCACTCATGTCCAAAAATAGTATAAAATCTTGCTTTTTTATTTCAATTCATAATAAAATGGAAATGTATCATATCCATAGAGTATAAAAAATCCCCATACAGATGACTGTCAGTGGACTGAGATTAAGAGCATGTAGCTCGAAACGCGTACCCCCTTGACATCTCATCTCATCTGTATGGGGATTTTTTATACTCTATGGATATGATACATTTCCATTTTATTATGAATTGAAATAAAAAAGCAAGATTTTATACAATTTTTGGACATGAGTGCTGGATTTTCTTCTTCTTGGAGTTTCACAGCCGGGCCGGCTTTACCGTGCACCTGTCTTCTATGGGAGTCTCCATGATGTCTGGGTGAGCTGATTCTACTCTTTTGTTACCATAAACATCTTCACAAACCTTTGAGTAACAAAGGTAACAGTAACAGGATTCATCTGAATCATTTTATTTCACAAGGCACCAAGAAATTGATTGCTCTGGCTCAGTGGATAAAATTATAAATACCACCTGGTTAAAGCAATTAGACTCATAAAGTAGAGATTAAGGTAGGTAACACAGCAAGCACAGGTATGCATCATTTATCAACAGCTGATAAATTGTGGAGCTGCAGGTAATGTTCCTGCTAAAACAATAGGTTTTAGCGCTGCTGAAGGTGCGCCGAGAGTCTGTGGAGAAAGTCAGTTTTAGCAGCAGACTTCATCCACTACAAGTTCCTGCTCAAAACAATGCTCTTCATCTGGCCAAACATATCTACTTTACCACCCTCATCGCATCACTAGCCAAAAATCCAAAATGACTCTTTGAAACCTTTCACTCCCTCCTGAGCCATAAAGTACAAGTCCCAGTAACTAACCACAGCTCTGATGATCTGGATACGTTTTTCCTACAAAAAACCAAGCCACATCCTTCTGCACATTTTTGAACATTCCCATCATAGCCCGGACACCCTTCCATCTCACACCTCAAGCTCACTTTCCATCTTTGAGCCTGTCACAGAAGAAAAAGTAACCAGGCTCCTTGCTTCTTCTCACCCTACAACCTGCACCAGTGACCCTATTCCCTCACATCTCCTCCAGTCCCTCTCCTCAACTGTCACTATGTACCTAACTAAAATATTTATCCTCTCTCTTTTATTAGGTATCTTTCCCTCATCTTTCAAACACGCCAACGTAAACCCCTACTTAAAAACAAAATCCCTCGATCGGAACAAGGCTGATAACTACAGACTGGTCTCCAATCTTCCCTTTCTCTCTAAACGCCTGGAATTCTTGGCCTACTCTCGGCTAATCATCTATCTCTATCTGAAAATTCTCTTTTTGATTAGAGATGGGCATACTTTCAGATATTGGGGTTCGGCGGGTCCAGCTGGATTTATAAAACAAAATCCAGTTTGAGACCGGAATTGAACGGGAGCATCTTCCAGATGCTGAACCTCATAAGTCTATAGTGATTCTAGCATTGTGCTGTAAAATAATGGTAGAAAGGGCTAAGGATATTAGAGCAGGGCTGTTAGACTTACTGAGTCTCCTGTGCGGCTGTAACACTACTTCCGGGTTCACTCATTAACTCTCATACATATTCACTCATTCCCCTGCCCACTGGCAGTCCAAGCAACTGTGATTGATTGCAGTCAGACCACAACCCCACCCTGTGTGACAGCGTCTGTGATTGGTTGGAATCACAAACTCTATATAGTGGTGTAAAAATAAATGAAACAAATAAATTGACGTAGGGTCCCCCTATATTAAGATGAGGGGATTTCCTGATGATGAAGGATGATAGTTGTTTGAAATGCGTTGGTAGACTTTTTGCACCTCACAGGATCCCGTAGCACTCACCCACTGACCCCGTGATGTTACAGACCCATGAGTATGCATCTTTTGTACAGCCAGTGCGCCGTCAGCCGGGTCGCTCCATCCTGTATTGCGTACCACTTCCAGTCGCACCGCATGGACAGTGTGGGGCAGGCTTGAGCAGCGCACAGCACCACCGCAACAGCCCTCCTGGGAACCATTGGATTAATTCACTCTCAATCCTGCCAGATGCTTGCAGAGAGAGGACAATCAACCAGTAACTGCTCATACTTGTGCACATTCATTCCACTATCCGTATCATTTAATTGTTATAGATGTCAGTCAGCTCAGTGCCATCTAATGTTCAGTTAGAAGTTCTTATTATACATATACTTTATAGTGATCATCATTACACCATTAATTATATATGTTCTTTAATATTGGAAATAAATAAAAACATTTAAAAAAAAAAAAGAATAGTGCTTCATCCAGGGGTATTTTTGTAGTTGAAAAGATGGAAACTTCCATGGAACTTGTATATGTTAATGGTGTAAGCTGAATGACCTATGGAACTATCTCGCAATGGATATGGAACATCAATATGGACTAAAGCCATGATGCCAATGTGTAGCGAGGATTAGTGAACTTAGTTAGGTGCTGTTCACACATCATCATAAAAATAAAAATGCCAATTTGCAAGATCCGTTTTAGAACAAATCTCATATTGACTTACAATGGAGTTTGTCAGATTTTCTTTGGGAGTGGGTTTTCCTCTATGATTATCACTGTACTTTGGATGAGTACACTACAACGATACTTCATGGAGGACTGAGATTTCTGTGTGAATGCTCCACTTGGCTCTCAGTCAATATAAATTAATTCTGATTTACTTATGATCACTATAGTAAAGTAAAATAAATAGATCCTGAAAGTATTTTTTTCTGAAAAGCTGACATACACCCCCCCAACAAAAGTTCAAGGAAAATATTACGAGAGCGTGTGATTTCCATCAGTGTGTCCTGACCTTACACATCATAGTTAATGACAGACAAGCCAATAATTATTAATGATATTTTTTTCTGGTGACAATATAAACAATAGTCTCCGTAACACCATACAAAGATTATTGTGGATATGGATTCTACCGAATCCCCACTTATAGCACAAAGTCAAGATCATAATAATGGCAAAAAAGGAGAATAGAGTTTTTAAAGTGTAAAGTCATACAAAATGTTTATTAAGACATGAGGTTTATTTTGCTGTTACCATCACCTCTGGTAGTTATTTATTGCCTAATACTGTTTATATACTAATGTATATGGGATTCTGAGGGTATATGGCTGTTATGGGCACTGTCCAATATGGTATATATTATAACAATAACAACACCGTTTTACGATTTTGTATGTTTTATATATCCTGAATCCCTAGTGAATTGCATATAAGGTATAGTTTATGTGCTTTTAATGGATGTTCACCTCATGTCTTAATAAACATTTTGTATGACTGCACTTTAAAAACTCTATTCTCCTTTTTTGCCATTATTTTTCTGGTATATGAAGTTAAATGGAAGTAAACTTGCAGAACAGAAGAAAGACTAGGGTATTTTGGTTACAAGTAAGGCTAGGTTCACATTTCCGTTGTTTTGTATCAGTCACTTGCATTGCTTGACGCTTGTGACTGATGCGTTGTACAACGGATGACAAGAATTAGAATTCATTGTCGGACTCCGTTGTAAAAGAGAGAACAATCAGCTGATCTCTCACAGGTGCCGGCCGACGGGTGATCAGCTGATCGCTCACAGGTGCCGGCCGACGGGTGATCAGCTGATTGCTCACAGGTGCCGGCCGCCGGGTGATCAGCTGATTGCTCACAGGTGCCGGCCGACGGGTGATCAGCTGATTGCTCACAGGTGCCGGCTGACGGGTGATCAGCTGATTGCTCACAGGTGCCGGCCGACGGGTGATCAGCTGATCGCTCACAGGTGCCGGGTGATCAGCTGATCGTTCGGCCGCCGAGAATGTGTGCGGGGGTCAGGGGGCGGAGTGCGGGGTGGGTGGAACCGGGTGGGGCCATGGCGCTGAGGACGTCAGTGCCGGTGACTGCATGGCTTGGGACAGGTGAGTGTGAGTGTGTGTGCATGTGCGTATGTACATGCGGAGTGCGAGAGGGGGCGAGGCCGAGCCGTTAAGTGTCGGGCTCCCTGCACACGTAGCTAGGGTAAATATCGGGTAACTAAGCAAAGCACTTTGCTTGGTTACCCGATATTTACCTTGGTTACGTGTGCAGGGAGCTAGAGAGAGCATGCGCAGCGAAATCCTACGGATTGCGCTGCTCAAAAAAAGTTACAAGCTGCGTTCCTTCCGCCCAGCGGTCAGTCATTCCATGACTGATCAGTCGAGCGGAGGATGCAACGCAGCATCATCAGTCACAATCCGCCGCTCATACAAGTCTATGGGAACAACGGAATCCGACAAACGTATTCCGTTGTTTACCAGAGCCGCGGATTGGGACTGATAGAAACTGACGGAAATGTGAACCTTGCCTAAGCTGAGCAGCAGCACTCAATGTCAAGCAGCAGCTGCAAAAGCAGTGGTGTTACAGTGTGGACAGGTGTGTCTAGTCAGTACAGAACTGCCCTACACATTGTGAATCGTACAGTGACAGCCCCTACCACTTGAATAACATCATTAATCTAGTCATTGTGCCTCTGCATCAACAACACAGGCTTGATTTCATCTTCATGGACGACAAAGCTCCAGCTTATCAAGGTCACACCATTAGGGAATGGCTGCTGGAGATCAGGGTACATCAAATAGAGTGGCCTGCACTTTTTCCAGACCTAAATCCCATAGAAAAACAATGGGATCAGCTGAGTAACTGTAGCGCCCCACGGGGCAGGTGTTTTAACCTCCTCATTGCCGGGCCGGGGTGCAGATTCTTCTGCGTTGTTACGGGGTGGCCTTGGCCGGTTCCGTTGCCCCGAGGCATACAGGAAAGCAGATTGGAGGGTGGTAGGGAGGATGGAGGTAGTAGTTGGAGGTTTAGGAAAGTCCTTTAAGGTGATCGTGACGCCACCTGTGGTACGCGGCCAGGGATGGGGGCCGCCGCTGAGACGTCTCTCATCGGGGTAGATGTTAAATGCAGCCGGGATGGTGTCGCTCCCCACAGGCGGAGCGGGATTACCCTGGGGAGGATGGTGGAAGATGAGGGTGGTGGTAGTCCCCAATGGCGCCGCAGCCCTGGGTGTCGGTACCGGTTAAAGGAGAGGCAGAAGCAGGGACTGAGGTTCCAAATATTTTTACTCACAGGTTGTTTAAGCAGTGCCATGAAGTGCCGTTCTCTGCCACGATGGGCTCCAGCCGATCCCGGATCTATCGGCGGTCACCGCCAGTGCCTGTGAAAGTCTGTTAGTGAAGTGTCCCTTGGTTGCTATCCAGAACCCGGGCCGAGCCTCAAGCCACGGGCCCACAAAGAAAGAGGAACACTTACTCCAGTTGTCAGTGCTAGATGTTATCCCAAGCTGTGCCCAGAAAGGTTCTGTCTCAAGTGTAATTGTGCCTACTTCTACACCATGTGGTGCCCGCCCCCGGTGGTTGTCCTAGCTACTGGGGAAGTCCCATGCTTCATGATGGCTGGCTCCCCTGTCTGCCCTAGTCCAATCCCCTGTGAGTAAGCACCTTGCTGTTGTTTGTGTGTTTTGTGAAGGCTCCGGCAGGTTAACCCCTCCTGACCTGGGATAGATATTACCCCATAAAAGTGGTGTAATACCCTGTGGCACCTGAAGCCCAAGGGTGACACATAACTGTGTAGCGTCTTTTAACTCTGTACCCCAGAACTTCAATGAGAGGCTCATAACTCTGTACTCCAGAACCTCATTGAGCTGAGGACCACCCTTCAAGAAGAGAGGGATGCTATGCCTCAGCAGACAATAACTTGACTTGTGAACAGCAGGAGATGTCATTGTCAAGCTGTGATTGATGCTCAAGGCCACATGACAAGTTATTGAGACATTGACTTTTTTGGAGGGTATACTTTTTTGTTTCAATAAACTGTTTGAGATGAGGAAATCACCATTGCCGCTTCTACTTAAATGCCCTTCTTTCATGATAAAATTTCACTGCAGCGTGAACTTTTCATGTTTTCCAGAAATTTCACTGAAAAGCCAAATATCTCTAACTTTTTTGAGTAATGTATATATAGTATATAACAAAAATGAGTACACCCTCACATTTTTGTAAATTCTTTCTTACATCCTTTTATGGGATATCACTGAATATATCACATTTTGATACAATGTAAAGTCGTCAGTGTACAGCTTGTATAACAGGGTAAATTTGGTGCCCTTCGAATACCTCAACACACAGCTTTTAATGTTGAAACTGCTGGCAATAAAAGTGAGTACACACTTAAGTGAAAATGGCGAAATTGTGCCCAATGTGTCAATATTTCATGTGGCCACAATTATTTTACATTACTACCTTAACTCACTTGGGCATGGAATTCACTAAAGCTTCACAGGAGCCACTAGATCCTCTTCCATCCTCCATGACATCACAGAGCTGGTGGATGTTAGAGACCTTGTGCTTCTCCACTTTTCATTTGAGGATGCCCCACAGAGGCTCAATAGGGTTCACGTCTGGAGACATGCTTAGCCAGTCCTGCATCTTTACCCAGAGTTTCCTTAGCAAGGCAGTGCGGGTCTTGGAGGTGTGTTTGGGGTTGTTATCTTGTTGGAATACTGCCCTGCAGCCCACTTTCTGAAGGGAGGGGATCATGCTCTGCTTCACTATGTCACAGTACATCTTCGTATTCATAGTTCCCTCAATGAACTTTAACTCCCCACAGCTGGCAGCACTCATGCAGCCCCACACCATGACACTCCCACCACCAGGCTTGACTGTAGGTAGGACACACTTGTCTTTCTACTCCTCATCTGGTTGCTACCATACACGCTTGACACCATCTGAACCAAATAAGTAAATTTTGCTCTCATCAGACCAGAGGACAAAATTTAAAACATTATTATTGGATAAAGGCTTGAAATTGCTGTGATTGGCTGTTCCAAATTGACTGGCTAATTGCAAAGAATGCTAATACAGCAATTTAAAGTGCAGGGGGGGGCAGTAATTGCCAATGTAGGAGGGTGATAAATATGGATGCAGGATACAGGCAACTTTGCTTGGTCACCATGTCTGATGACATGGTTGTGACCTATGACATAACTGTATGTCAATTTCCTGTAACTCCTTAGCAATCATGAAGCACAGTTATGGCAAATGTTGGAAGAGGTTAATATTAGGCAAATAAACCTTTACCTGCACAAAGGTTACTCCTAATAACTAGGCTGCGTTCAGACTTTTTATTGAGTTTTTCTTCTAAGCAAAAAACAGTCAGATTTTCATCAGTGCTTTGTCAGTGTTTCAGTTTTTACCATCAGTATTTCATCAGTGATGTTCTCATATTCAAAAAAAAAAAAATTGCGCACCTTCTCCTACTCATTACAATGTTGAAAACAGACAGCACAGTATCAGCGCTCTGTTGGTGATTTTCACAGACCTATAAATTTGCATTGTTGATTTTGATCTGGAACTAAGATAAAAAATGAAGATGTCTCAATTTTTTGGTGCATCATATATTCTTCAAAAAATAGGACTTACAAACACAGCTCTATAGACTATAATGGATAATGGGGTGTATGTTCTCTCATGGAGAAGATATGTATGTAAAAATCTGACGTCTGAGTGAGGCCTAAAGGGGGCTTTACACGCTGCGACATCGCTAATGCAAAGTCATTGGGGTCACGGAATTTGTGACGCACATACGGCCGCATTAGCGATGTTGCTGCGTGTGACACCGATGAGCGATTTTGCATCGCTGCAAAAATGTGCAAAATCGCTCTTCGGTGACATGGGGGTCCATTCTCGATTATCGTTGCTGCTGTAGTAACGATGTAGTTCGCCGCTCCTGCGGCAGCACACATCGCTATGTGTGACGCCGCAGGAACGAGGAACCTCTCCTTACCTGCCTCCCGGCCGCTATGAGGAAGGAAGGAGGTGGGCGGGATGTTCCGGCCACTCATCTCCTCCCCTCCACTTCTATTGGGCGGCCGCTCAGTGACGTCGCTGTGATGCCGCACGGACCGCCCCCTTAGAAAGGAGGCGGTTCGCCGGTCACAGCGACGTCGCCGGGCAGGTAAGTATGTGTGATGGGTCTGCGCGATGTTGTGCGGCACGGACAGCGATTTGCCCATGTCACACAACAGATGGGGGCGGGTACCCATGCTAGCGATATCGGGACCGATATCGCAGCGTGTAAAGTAGCCTTAAGGCAACTAGCACATTGGTTGTATTCCCTCAATGAGCGCACAGTCTTATGATGTTACATACACAGGCACAGGGTGTGGTGGTTAAATAGCAGGAGTATGGCTCACAACTTTGCAGTTACACTTCTGATGAGGCACAGAACTTGATGGTTACAGATCAGAGTGAAGGCACAGAACATGGCAGTTCTAGGCATTATTCATAACTGTAAATGATAACAAGTTGTTACAAGACCTAGAAGGCTGTCTTTTTTTTTGCTCATGTTTTTATAAAATGGTAGCACCTAAAATGTATGGCGCAAATCCTCCACCAACCTTATGTATGACCTACTACCCAGTCAACCAGCATGCCCAATGCAGGGGCCGCCATCAGTGCATGACAACCATGACTTATGTATGGGGTCCAGTAGAGGAGGGCTCGACTGGGGCTTGGAGTGTTTACTTACCTTTATTAAGCCCCGGGTCCCCCTCTTCACCGGGCCCCAGTCATAGCCACAGCAGAGGGACTCAGCTATGTCGCTTTGGCCACTACACATGGCTAATTTGCATGCAAAGCGCTTCAGTGGCATCACATGCAAATTAGCCATGTGCTGGAGGAAAGGTCAGTGAAGCAGAGCAGGGCGCTGGTGTGCCATCCCATGAACTAGTGTGCAGCATCATGATGAGGTCATTACTCTGCGACCTCATCATACTGCTGCAGGCAACGCAGAGCCACGGATGTGGCAAGGACGTGGAAGCCGGCGGGGAAAGGTAAGCGCTCCATGATCTGAAGACAGGAGCGTGACGATCGCTGGCTATGGTGGGCGGGGGTTCGCTGACCCCAGTCCCTGCCTTGCTTCAGCTGGATGTGCGTCAAAGGGCACACTGCCAGCTGAAATGCATCGCGACTCAGAAAGAACACCCTGCAATGTGGAAGCTGGGGAGGGTGAGAAAAATGTTTTAGATTTTTTTTCCTTTTTGCAGCAGACAAAAAAAACAGACGAGGCCCAGGAAGGGGACATATATACCAGGAGGAGGACATATATATACCATGAAGGGGATAGAAACCAGGATGGGGACATATACTGTATACCAGAATGTAATGAATTTGCAAACATTTCTACATTTCTGTTTTTTTTCTGTCAAGATGGGGTGCGGAGTGTACATTAATGAGATAAAAAAAAACTTTTTGAGTTTACCAAATGGCTGCAATGAAACAAAGAGTGGAGCTGAGGTGGAGCTTGGGCAGAGTCTCAAGGGGGCCCAAACAGTTTGTCAGTATGGGGCCCTGAAATTCCTAGTGGCGGCCCTGTCCACTGCCCACCCTACAGAAGCATTACAGCCTGAAGGTGCAGTACATAAAATGGGTACTACATTAAAAGGGGAACACCTGCAATAAAATGGCATTAAACAGTAAATATTCACAATTATAAAATGTTCAAAGTTATAAAATTATGACAAAACAAATAAAAAGCCATTAGTTACTTCAATGGCAGTCCACAGTATACAGTATATAGGAAAAGGGTGTGTGTGGGGGTGGGTGTTCAATGATCTATAAGCTGCCAATTGCAGCATCACCTTAAACATATCATGACGCATCTATAAGGGATAAGCAGGTTATCCTGTAAAACACACCCCCCGTACCATATCTACCTAAATGAAGACGAGAACCACGACTTTATTGCAGGAATGGCCACAGTTTTATTTTACCGTATATATGTATACCAAACTTGTGGCCCAACATGCCACTCAATTGTTAAACTTAACCTTATACATATATACCCGTATAACCAGAAACACCGATAGATCCGTCCGAGAGGCAAACCATCATTCCTAACCCCCCGGCCGTAACCTCCAAACCGGCCCAGAGGACCACCTCGGCCGTGACCACCCGGCCCGAGGTGAGGGGTAACAACGTTCCATCGTTAATTACCCCTACCCAGAACCTGCGGGACCTCCGCCCACAAGTTCCCATCCACTCCGAAGCCACTCCCCTTGAGCGACTTCGTACCAACAAGCCGACTGTCGGTACTCCCAACCTCTCCGACGGACCTATCACCCCGCCACAGGCCGGCCAAGTGACACCCTTACTTGGCCCGGGCCCCCCCACACCCCCAGTGCTTGCTCTAGGCCATCCCTCAAACCCAACATCCATAAATCCAGACCCACATCAGTCAAGTGAACCCCATCTCTCCTTAGATACTGCTCCGTGGACTCCTCCAATTCTCTATGCCGCACCACCAACCCACCATTTCTCGCCACAAACCTGCCAATAGCCCGGTTCAGCTTGCTCCGAGCCCTATTAATACGGTCCACCGACCTCCCAAAACGCCACTGCGTCCGAGCTATAATGTCCGACCAAACGATAACTATGCCCGGGAACGCCCTCCACAAATGTAACAGGTCCATCTTTATATCCCTTTTCAATTCCCTCGCCGACCTTACTCCCAAATCGTTCCCTCCCACATGCAAAATTAACACATCAGGGACACGATCCATATGGCTATAATAAGCCACCTCAGGGCGCACCCTACCCCAGGTCATGCCCCGAATTCCGAGCCACTTTACTCGAGCTTCCGACACCGACACTCCGAGCTGCCGACCGTCACGCCGCACATCCGCCCGTAACGCTCCCCAATACACATAGGAGTGCCCGAGGATCCACACAAGGCATGGACCTATAAAATACAAAGACCACGAATAAAAACAGCAACAGCACAAGAAATTGCCCACAAACCGGCATCTAACACCAACCTTGAATCCCCCACCCCTGACCATCACCTGACCAAGTGAGGCCTAATGTACAAACGGAACCTGGAAGACTCCCACCTCCCAATCCGCCGGATACAATCCTCACTCAAACCCCACCTGGCGGCCTCCGTTGCCGCCCCAATGAGTGAGACCCGTACTCACGTGGCTCCTCCCCCACCCTTGCTAGAGCCATCTTCAGCACCGCATTGAATTGATACCGCGACAAAGCCAATCCGTCCGTATGTCTAAGAAAACACCAGGGTAACCGCCGCGCACCTTTAAAAACTCTGACACATGTAACACTGGGCACAACTGGTGCCCCGGTAAAGCGTACAACACTACTAAGCGCCCCCGGCCCCTCTGATCCGTCTTAGAAAAACGAAGCCGACATTCCACTCTATCCTCCCCCAGCATCACATCACCCAACAGCAAACCACCCATCGCTTGCTTAGTCGGGCTGACCAATTCGCCAATACGAAAGGCCCCAAAAAACGCCAGTACAAAAGCTACCGAGAACAACACCCGCTCATAAGGAGACGAACACAACTCCCCTAAACACCCCACCAAACGCACCAACAATGGCAATGACACCGGCCGCCTACAGTCACGCGACTGAGCCCCTTTTCGAAAACCCTTCATCGCCTGTCGCACCAGAAAATCCTTAGTCGCGTCCCGAACCCCTTGCATCTGGAACAAAAAGGCCAACGCCGCCAACTTGCAACCAATCACCGAAACAGACCTGCCTTCCGAAAAATCCCCACTTATTAACATCAGTACCCCCAACACTCGACCCTGGTAACCCGACTCCATGAACTCCCTACTTTCCAACTCTGCCCATTCCTGCCACACCGCCTGATATCGGCACCAAGTAGCCTCAGACACCGATCTCCGAATTCCCTCAAAAGCTACACCGATGCCAGGTCCCACAGCCAGTTCGGGCAAGGTTCCCCCTCCGCGTCCGCTTCCGGCACCAGCTTCCTGAACCTGCAAAACTGAAACCGTGATAGCGCATCAGCCACCTCGTTGCGAATCCCAGGCACATGCCGAGCCACCACGCAAATGTTTAACTCCAAACAACGCAACACTAGATGCCTTAAATACCCCACAACCGGCGGGGATTTTGCCGACAGTGCGTTGATGGAATGCACCACCGCCATGTTGTCACAATGCATGCAAACCCTTCTTCCAGCAAAAACAGGGCCCCACAACTCCACCGCCACAATAATGGGAAACAATTCCAACAGCGTCAAATTCCTCACCAAACCTGCTTCCACCCACCGCCGCGGCCACTTTCCCACACACCAGCGCGTTTGAAAAATTGCTCCAAAACCTGTCGCCCCAGCCGCATCCGTGTACAATTCCAGCTGGCTATTGGACACCGCCTCGCTCATCCAAAGGGTCCGACCGTTGTACCGGTCCAAGAACTCCTCCCACACCAACAAATCCCCTTTCATCATTTTTGTCACTCTGACAAAGTGATTTGGAGCTTTTACCCCTGCGGTTGCGCTCGCCAGTCTCCTATTAAATATCCGCCCCATCGGCATAATGCGACAAGCGAAATTCAATTTTCCGAGCACTGACTGCAACTCCCGCAACCGCACCTTCTTGGCCTGAGACAAGAACCGCACCGACGCCTTCAAATCCAACAGCTTTCCCTCCGGCAACCGGCATTCCATTGCCAGTGTATCAATTTCGATACCTAAGAAACATAATACCGTCACCGGCCCTTCTGTTTTGTCTTTTGCCAACGGAATACCCAGGCTCCGCGCGATCCGCTCTAACGTAAACAACAACAAGGAGCAAACCGAAGAGCCCGCCGGACCCACGCAAAAGAAGTCATCCAAATAGTGAATCACCGAATGGACTCCTGCCACCTCCTTGACTACCCATTCCACAAACGTACTGAATGCCTCAAAATAAGCACACGAAATGGAACAGCCCATCGGCAGGCAACGATCCACATAGTATTCACCATCCCACATACACCCTAAGAGATGAAAGCTCTCTGGATGCACCGGGAGTAAACGAAAAGCTGCTTCCACATCCGCCTTTGCCATCAGGGCCCCCCGCCCCGCTACCCTCACCAGCTCCAAGGCCCTATCGAACGATACATAACATACCGCCGACAATTCCGGTGATATCCCATCATTCACCGACAATCCCGCCGGATAAGATAAATGATGAATGAGCCGAAATTTGTTCGGCTCCTTCTTAGGTACCACCCCAAGGGGGGAAATCCGTAAATTAGAGAATGGCGGGTCCTGGAATGGGCCCGCCATCCTCCCCAACTCCACCTCCTTCTGCAGCTTTTCCTTCACCACCGCCGGATGTTCTTTTGCGGACCGCAAGTTTCCCGGGCGAAACACCGGCGCCTCAGATTCAAACGGAATCCGAAAGCCCTCTGTAAAACCACGTTCCAACAACTCCGCCGCCCGCACATCCGGGTATCTACTTAAATAGGGAAGCATCGCCTCTACCCTCACTGGCGTCCTCCCTTTTTCCAGACCCCTCCCCCGCCTTTCCTTTGCCTTTCTTGAAGCACCTGGCCAGAGGGTGGGACCCTCCACATCCGGAACACTCGTGTCTGAACCGACAAGAGGCCCCGAACTTACACTGTCCCTCGTTATACTGCCAACAAGCTCCCTTTTTCTGTCCAGCCGAGGACCCGCCACTCGCACCCGGGCTCCCGGCACCCCCTCGAAAGGGCTGAGCCGGCGCCGTCATTAACCGCATCCACAAAGAAATATCCTTGTGGCCCCACTGGACTCCCGGCCGCAGAGCCTTCCGCTGCCGGAACTGCTCATCATATCTCAACCACCCCAAACCGCCGTATACTCTATACGCTTCCCCTATCGCGTCCATATATCCAAATAGGGCGGAACAATGCTCCGGCTCCTTTTCCCCGATCACACTGGCTAAGATAGCAAAGGCCTGTAGCCAGTTAGTAAACGTCCTCGGGATCAACCTATACCGCCGTTTTTCCTCATCCTCCTTCTCCTTTTTTGTATCACTAGGTTTCACCTTATCCAAATTAAACTTTTCCAAGGGAAGCAGGGAAAAAATTTCCACATACTCCCCCTTCCAAATCTTTTCCCTCACCTCCTTTTTTAAATGAACCCCTAACTGCCCTTCAAAGCACACATAAATTTCACTCCGTGCCCTATCATCCAAACGCACTACCTCATCCTCCTTTTCTTTTTCCTTTTCCGCCTCCTTACTCGCACCCACGGAAGCCGCCCCACCAGCCTCCTGTCCCGTACCTGCCGCCGAGGTCGTGTCCCCCGCCGCAACATCGCGCACCGGCGCTTCTGTCCGCACCACTTCCGTGGGGCCCACCCACGCCCCCACCGGAGCCCCAGGCCCAGTCCGACTACCCCGTTCCGCAGACAACCCCTGCAACACCCCCAAAAGCTGCCCCCAAAACTCTGGACCCGGTAAACCAGACTGCCCGACCGCACTCGCCCCCAGCGCAACGCGTCCCGCGACGGAACCCCCGCCCTCGCTCGCGCTACCCACAGCATGTAACATTTCTGTTGTCTGCTCACCAGGCTGCCGTTGAGTCGACGCCGGAACAGCCGTGCCACGATCTTCCAGCTGCCGCTCCGTCCGACCTGCCGCTGCTCCTTCTTCCTCGCTGGAATCCGATGCGCTGCCGAAATCCTCAGGGGGGACCAGCGAGGGGACAGCCCGCACCTGGCGGCCGTCGACCCCCACGGTCACCGCACCCCGCTCGTCCGGGCGACTCCTGCTTGACCTCTTCCTTTTCTCCCGCCGTGGCGCCCTGCCGCCGTCTCTTCCCGCTGTAATCGTGATATCCTGCTGCGCCGCCCCTTCTCCTGTCGTCCTCAGTGGGCTCCCTCCCTGCCGACTGCCGGAAGGCCGTGCCGAGCTTGCTCCTCGCCGGGACCCACCCCCAGCACGCTCCTCGCCGGGGGGGACCGTGACTACCGATCTCCTCTGTGCCTGCGGGCCACCGTACCCCTCCTCCGATCTCCTGACCTCGCCGCTCACATCCGCTCCCGTCCCCCGTCCTGTTGCTCTCCCCTGCGGCCTGCAGGGAGTCTCCTCCGGCAATCCGGCACGCCGAGCGCCACCCCCAGCCGGCACATCACTGGGGGCTGCCGTCATCCATGCTCCGGTCTGGTGCTGCGCAGGCCGCGGACCGGAAGTGGGCCTCGCAGAGGCTCCGCCCACCCCCGACCCACGGGATCTCCGTCGCGGATTCCTCCCGGTGGCCGGCTGCTCCCCTAGGTTAGTTGGAGGGCTCCGCCGCTGCTCCGGAGGGTCCCCGCAGGGGCTCCTTGATCTGATTCTCCCCCTCCAGCTGGGGGAGTAGCACTCCGGCGGTCGCGCCCGCCGAGCACGTAGCCACGGCCCGGGCGCTGGAACAGCAGGCGGCGCCGCTCCAGCCCCACAGACCGCTGCCAGCTGCTGCCTCAGGGCATCCACTCCCACGACCTCGGATGCCCCCCGCACCATCTCCAGGAGTTCAGCAAGGGCAGCCATGGCAGGAAGCAGCAGCAGCACTACGTCCTGGGACACAAAGATCTATCGACGAAAGGGGAGGTAAACAGCACACCCCCCTCTCTTATACCTCTCCCAACACCCCACCCCTTCCTTGCTCCCCCCCAATCCCCTTACAGCTCCCTACTACCAATCCTGTACTCCCACACATCCCCCATCCCATGCAAACCTATTAACCCTTTCCTAACCTTGCACCCTCCCGATCGTCATGGGGTCCATTCACCCCTATGGGGCTCACTGCCCTTCTTGGCAGGAGGATCACTGTAACTTCTATTATTGCACTGATATCATTTTTAGGTTATACAAAGTAAAAAATAATTTTCCCTTTTACCGTAACTGCTTCTCGAGGTAAAGAACTCCCGGCACTTTGCTAATGATTACTTTACTTTTATTTCAAAATAAAGGGATGGATGTCTGCTCCATAAGTTAGCACTTTATGATGCTGGTAACTCTTTATTATTATTATGTGCTGTAGTGGTTTCATGATATCTCCGCTCTATTCTGCACGTCTGTCTGACTCCTTTATTAATTACAGCAAGAAAAACATTAGACTTAATTGTTCTGTATCAGTCTGTTGCTTTTGGGCATTTTCAATGGAAAGCAAAGTGATTAAAGGCTCCAAGAATCTTACATTTTAATAGTAATAATAGTGCTATTGCTATTATATATTAATCCAAGAACTGGATACACTGGAAATTAGTAGTTGAAGATGTCTGTAATCCTGGTTGGACTTTATAAATAGCAGAAATGGGTTGGCACAGTACATTTCAGTTAATGCTGACTTTCCAAATGAGTAACTGGTTCACATTAGAGAAGTATTAGGAGATAGGGAATGGCCTGAACTGCCCCCTACTGGTTCATTTTAGTAATGAAAAAACTATTTCCGAACTCTCCAGTTCTCCTAAACTTTTATCTTTAATTTTATGTTTATTACTAACACTAATTTCTGTTATGTAAAATGATTAAGCAAAGAAAAAACGTATCATCCAGCACTTGAAGATAGAGTTTCCCAGTTCCACGAAATTCACGGACTTGATAAAATCATTATTAATATTATTGGTGTACAAAAGTACAAATAATTAAAATCATTGTGTGCCGCCCCCGTGGCCGGCAGCCGCCGCTGTCGCTCGGTTCCGGACTTTCAGGGGCGGTGGCTCGAGAGTCTCTGGACCCAGGGGTGCTGCAGACACTCCGAATTAAAAGGTGGGGGTTGGACGTATATGTACGGCTGGGCCGTATTAGAGTTCATGAAGCCACCCACGGGATGTGGTGAGGTTGGACACCACCGCTGCTGTGACGGGGCACCCGGGGGAGATGTTGTGCAGCAAGTTGTTAACCCCTCCGTGGGCAGGGATGGTGGCTCCGGGACCCGGAGGGCGTTGCTGCAGGGAGATGGGAGACTGCAGGGTGCTGGTGTACTCACTGTTGAAGGAAACACATGAGTCTCTGGTAAACCAAAATGATGGTGGTCGGTGCCCGCAGCCGGCTGCATTCTGGTCCCCCACCCGGCTGGTGGTCTCTGTCTTTCTCCCGCATCTTGTGTGAACGTTGGACTACCTGAGTCTGCAACTTCAGGAGTCCGCTCCTGGCTTGTGACGGCCTAGGGAGCCCTTGCCCGCAGACGCTGGCCCATGGGATCTCTAAGCCATGGCGGTGGCCTTTTATCCCCCTCGCTGGGCTGTTGTCTTCTTTCGGGACTTTGGGTGGGACAAGACCTAAAGTCCTGGCCTCAATCAGTTAATTAACTAGTCTCCAGTCGTTTCTGGGCCTAGCTTCAGGGTCTAAGTACCCCCCTTTGTGCTCCAGTTTCCGGGTCGGTTCCCCGGGTCGGTACCGGCGGGACACCACCCTGCCCCGGTCCACCACGGTTCCACCTAGCCGTCTTCCCGGCTCCTGCAGACGAGACCACCGTCTGCCTCCTAGCCTAAGGCACCAGGGCTCCGTCCCTGGCACCTGTCAGTTTGCCTCAGGCCTGCCACTCACAGGCCTGACCTCCACTCTCCTTGAACTCTCAAACTGTTGTGTCAGCCTGAGGCAGGAGAAAGTACAGTTCAGACAATCAGGACGCCTGGTTCCGCCCCCTGGTGTGCCCATCAGCCCTGAGGGAGGTGACTAGGGCGTACATGGTCGGCTGTGTGTTACCTGGTGAGGGACTGGTGTAATGCGGGGCCTTATTTGTGACTACCTGGCCCGGCCAGAGCATCACACTCCCCCTTGGTTAAACACAGACCGTCCGCGGGCTGTCTGACCACCACCAGTTTATTTTTGACTGAAAAAGATAAAAGGAAAAAATATATACAAGTATAATAACATATTTACATTTTTATGCAAGCTTATTTTCTTCCCCTAACGGGAGGCATTTTTCTTAAATGTTGCAAACATTTTTATTAACCGGGAACGGGTCGGGAACGGGACCTTTTCACCATTTCCCACCCAAACAAACCTAAACCTTGGTGCCACCGCTAAGCACTGGTGCGCACCCTTTTTCCCCAGTCCAGGAAACGGGTTCGGGTCCGGGTGGTGCCCACACGGGCCGGGTAATAAGTTCCTTACCCGGAAGTCTCTCTCAGAGCCCCCTGAGCATTAAAACTTCAAAACTTGCGGTGGTCTCCGGCCCTTTTAAGCCCAGAGCGCTATGTCACCCATCCCAGTAATGAGTACACCACCAGAGCTGTTTGCCACTCCAGTAACGTCTATGCCCCCTGCCCCTCCTGCAATGTATATATTGTAGCCCCCAGCCCCTCCTGTGATGTATATACAGCAGTGCTATCAGTGTGCAGTCATGTCTGTTTGTGACAGCCATCGTGAAACACAGCCACATGTCCTGAAGGAGCTGGACGGAAATAAGTGGGAGAGGTGAGTGAGGCTGCTGGCGACTTCCCCATATTAATACCTGTAAGGGCTCATGCGCACGTACCTGCTGAATATTCTGCAGTGATTTGACAGCACATGTGCGCGTCAAATTGCTGCAGAAACACTGCATAATGGATGTAGTTTTTCTGTACAAAAAAAGCCGATTTGATGCGCTCTGGCTGCTGTCGCCACCATAGACAGAGTGGGAGCTGCATTCATAGCGCACGGAATAATTGACATGCTCATTATATGAACGCACGGATTTGGGTCAACATTTTAGCACCCAAATCGCTGCGTTCAAAAAAGCAACGTGCGCACGTATCATGCACAATCTTCATAGATTGTGCAGGGGACGCAGGATGCATGCATTTACACTGCAGTGCTAGACGCAGCGTAAATGCATGGAATTACGCAACGTGCGCACGAGCCCTAATGCGTCTGTGTCTGCATGTATATCAGTGTATATGACTGTGCATATATTTGTCTGTTTATATGTATTTTTCTGAATTTGTCTTCAAATATGTATATGTACGTATGCCTGTATGTGTATGTGCGTGTCTGTGTGTGGATGGGGTCCACTGAGACTCTTTCACCCGGAGGCCACAAAAACCTGGAGCCGGCCCTGGCTGCCTTAACATTGGGATCAATAAAAAATGTGAGTAAAGGGCGCTTTACACGCTACAATATATGTAACGATGTGTCGGCGGGGTCACGTCGTAAGTGACGCACATCCTGCATCGTTGGTGATATTGTAGCGTGTGACAGCTACGTGCGACCCTGATTGTGCGTTAAAATGTTGATCGCATGCACGTCATTCAATTTCTAAACATTGAACGTCCGGTTGTTTAATGTTCCCGAAGCAGCACACATCGCTCCGTGTGCCACCCCGGGAACGATGAACACCGCTTACCTGCGTCCGGCAATGCGGAAGGAAGAAGGTGGGCGGGATGTTACGTCCCGCTCATCTCCGCCCCTCCACTTCTATTGGGCGGCCGCTGTGTGACGTCGCTGTGACGCCGAACGTCCCTCCCACTTCAGGAAGTGGATGTTCGCCGCCCACAGCGAGGTCATTTGGAAGGTAAGTGTGACGGGGGTTAATCGTTTGTGCGACACGGGCAACAAATTGCATGTTCCGCACATACGATGGGGGCGTGTGCGATTGCATACGAGATCGCATATAAATTGAAACGTGTAAAGCAGCCTTAACTCTACTTTGTGTGTATAAGTGACGGCTGTGAGTTATCCTGGACTGTGTCTGTATTGTACTGTGTGTATAAGTGACGGCTGTGAGTTATCCTGGACTGTATCTGTATTGTACTGTGTGTATAAGTGACGGCTGTGAGTGATCCTGGACTGTATCTGTATTGTACTGTGTGTATAAGTGACGGCTGTGAGTTATCCTGGACTGTATCTGTATTGTACTGTGTGTATAAGTGACGGCTGTGAGTTATCCTGGACTGTGTCTGTATTGTACTGTGTGTATAAGTGACGGCTGTGAGTGATCCTGGACTGTATCTGTATTGTACTGTGTGTATAAGTGACGGCTGTGAGTTATCCTGGACTGTATCTGTATTGTACTGTGTGTATAAGTGACTGCTGTGAGTGATCCTGGACTGTATCTGTATTGTACTGTGTGTATAAGTGACGGCTGTGAGTTATCCTGGACTGTATCTGTATTGTACTGTGTGTATAAGTGACGGCTGTAAGTGATCCTGGACTGTATCTGTATTGTACTGTGTGTATAAGTGACGGCTGTGAGTGATCCTGGACTATATATGTATTGTAGTACTGGAAATCTGAATGTGGCAGAACACGATAAGATAAATGTTCATTGCATTTATATCTAAATGCTACAGCTATCGCGCTCTACTGTTATGGCTAAAAATGTTAACGTTATGGGGCCCCCACCAGATTTTCTGCCCAGGGGCCCCCACCAACCTTAATCTGGCCCTGCGTACAGGTCATAGAATGCTGAACAAAATCATACTTATCTGTCTCATATCAGAAGCCTTGTTATAGAAATATCATTGTTTATCACTTTATGTAGATGAGCTCTTCCAGGCTATGGGGCGGATGCTGCCTGGAAGATAACTCCGCCTCCAGAGCTTATTTTAAATAAAAGGAGCGTTATCAGTGTGAGACAAGTAACTGACACAGAACAGGAGAAATTAAATTTAACTTCTTTCAAACATATTTTTTGCATTTTCCTGAGCTCTGATTCATTGCAACACTGTCTGCCTACAAGCTGGAGGCTAAAGCTGAGCGGCACCTGCAGCAGTGTCAGATTTAATCACATACAGTCTCAGTGAGATCAGGAGAGCGTCCATCACACATCACACTGGTAACGCCCCATTTATTTAAAATAAGCTCTGGAGGTGGAGTTATCTTCCAGGCAGCATTCGACCCATAGCCTGGAAGAGCTCATTTACATAAAGTGATAAGAGATGATATTTCAACAACATGGCTTCTGATATGAGACATAAAAGTATGGCTTTCTTCAGCATTTTATAACCTGTATGCCCATATTAATAATTTAAAAAGGTCAAAGTGGTGACAGATTCCCTTTAAATAGTGCCCATATAGGTTTTCACTTACATAGAAGTTTATGGAAAATCATAGCTATGAACAGTCTGAAATGGTCTTTTTAACTTTCTTTAATAGCCCACGATACTGAACAGTAGTTTTACCTGAACTGCATCTCTGTATTCAAACTTTATATTGTTACACATGGATACTTGCTATAAACGTCAGCTGTTCACGTAGAAAACATTAGTGAGGAATCAGACCCATTTGGAGACTCTTATTCCCTGAAATTGGATATTGTAGATGACTATAGCACGTTCTCCAAAATAGAGTAACACCATTTATAAAAATAATATGGAAGGAACACTGGGGCGGGCACGAGCATGTCGCTGGTGAGGTCGGCGCTGTGCATGACCTCACCAGCACCATGCTCGTACCCACCCATAATCTTGCGTCTGCGAATTTGGCTCACCGGCGGGAGCGAGGGCAGCTGTTATCTGCTCTGCCCGCGATATGGCAGAGTGAACTGCGCCTGCGCGAGCCGACCTAACTGCACAGATGCGAGATTTGAAAATGCGACAGGGAGGATGATGGAGGTGTCATCCCGTCAATCAAGAAAGGAGGACGGCAATCAGCAGCAGGAGGGGGGAAAGGAGCAGAAAATGAGCCCACCCATCTGGCCAACACAGGTAATTAGCATACCTAACGGCCAAGTTTTATAAAGTTATTTTTGGGGTCTGGAAGGGGAGTAAGGGCCAAGCTGCACCTTCATAGAATGCAGCTCAGGAGCTACAGAAGGTGATTCTTTTAGTTTAGTAGGTAAAAATCTGGTGACAGGTTCCCTTTAAAGGGTTATTCCCAAAACACTAAAGTATTCCTAATCCATAGGATTGGGGATAGTTTACTGTCATCTGGGGGTCCAAGTGTAGCGACCCCCAGTGAACTTGAAAACTAGGCTCAAGAAATGGGCTCTGAAGAGTCTCCTCTTATATCTGGGACTGCTGAAACAGCAAAGTGCTTGTCTATCAACAACAGTCCCAAAGATAATGAAAGAAGAGGAGGACAAGCATGGGCACCTCCAGGCCACTCAAGAGGGGACTCTAGGTGGTTCCAGAATCCAGTTCTCGAAATCGCTATTTGTCCTTATAGACTCCCAGAGGTAAATAAGTCCCCCTCATCCTGTCTGTAGTGGATAACTTAATATCTTAGGACTGACCCTTTAATATGATAATAATGAAGTTAATTAATCAGATACTAGATAGCAATTTCTTGTAACTGCTAGAACAATAAGATGTCAGACTAATATACAGTATTTCATTCTATCCAAAGCTTTTCACATTCATCTATAATTAGAGATGAATTATAATTACAATAATGAATTATAATCCTTTGTGTTGCTTCCAAATCACACAATATAATAAATGACTAAATTGTTGCCCAGAATATGTCTCATTATCCTTGGAACAACTTGGTGACAATTGATATCTGAGAGGAAAGATCTTAGAAGCTCTTTGGTCTCGTCCCAAATCCTATCAGACCATTATATCATGGAACAATGTGATAAGTGAACTGATCTCGGCCTTACAATGGAGCATCCCTTAAGAGTATGTCCATTTCAGACATTTATGGCATATCCATACAGGACCCATTTATGCCCAAATTATGACTGAGATATAATCTGGGAAGCAATTTAGTAATTTATTAAGTCGTGGAGTTTGTACACAAAGGATTATAAATTAATTTGTCTGTGGCTTCAGGTGTCAGCTAGGCAATGCAAATACCCATTGTCAGACCTTCACCAATTTTATCACAATGTCTAATCCTAACAATAACTCCTTTGATGCATATTGTGTTCTGGGTGAGTTCACATATATCAATTCTGTAGCCGGAAGAGGATGAGAGACATTTTACTGGACCAATGTGTTTTTTTAAATAATATCATTATTGTTGCAGTATTCAACAGCTACAGGCTTATGCGGGAGTGACTGTGTTGAACAGACAACAAATTATGTTGCTGTAACTGTTTGTTTTGTGTCTACTTCATCTCTATACTGTATAGTTTGACCTCTTTGGTTAGTTTGTGTCTGTTCTCCCCTATAATCCTCCAATTATCGTTATGAACATAATGATTTTCGTACATCCCTAGTAAAACAGTTGATTCTCCCACTGTCACATTCTGACTGCAACTGTCATGATTAGTCATGGCAGGACTACTGGTGAACGGCGTGGCGCAGCGGGTACACCAGGGTAGTGTCACATCAGGGGAGGGGAGGAACCCTGACAGGCAACGCGACAGACTTGGTACACCAAAAAAAACAATACATTCGTAGGACCTCGCACTAGGGAAGTGGGAGTGGGGTCATCTCCTAGCACTCATCTGAGGCTGAGCCCCTCACTCCCAAACATCTCTAGACAGGTCCCTCCCACCGTGCACTGATCAAGTGCCTAGACCCTCATTGACCCTAAACTGACCCTGGTTAGTGAGGGCCAGACACTAGTCTTGCTTCTAAAATAAGACAACATGAGGTAGGCAAGACAAACAGGTGGGGAAAGACACAACAAAAAGCACTCCAATGTTTCTCCAGTAATGAACTTTGCAGCTACAATAGACACTACACCACAGCTATGCAGCGACAAGCGCCTCTAACATGGTCAGCATAGGAATGAGCTATAGCCGACATAGGGAGGAATAAGGAGCAGATTTTTACAGCAGAAGAGAGTGGCTACAGCTGAGGTTACAACTACCTGTTAGATCACTGCAGGATAGAAATGAACCTCTAACCCCTTCAGTACTGGATGGAACTCAGGGTAAATGGCAAACGGGCACTAAAGTAGACCTGTGATCCACAATGCGCTGTTACCTTCTGATCCCAGATAGCCCAGAGATCAATCAGGCTGGGACACAATGTCGGAATGCTGATGTTCCTGATGGAAGGGCACATCTGCAACAATTAACACTGGGCGCTTTAGCTTTCCACATACTCGCCTATATTACACTAATTAAAGATAATAATGTACTTGTAGCAATTGAATAAGGTAAGTTAATATTCTGTATATATACTGTAGTTAAACATTTAATATATTTGTTCCTTTTTTCTGGATTGGGCAGGAGGCAGAATCACAAGAGCAGCTGGTTCCTCCAGAATAACTGAGTAACGAGTGGGGGAATAACAGAGACGGTGCAAAGATTCCAGCCTCCAAAATCCAGCCAGAGGACACAGATGTTCATGAAAACACAAATAGCTGCTCTGGGACGAGACGTTTACTTCACCTGGAATAAGACTATGAGGTGATAAATATTCTTAGTCACACAGTTATCATATAAGGATGCGTCATGGGTTTGGGTTGTTGAGATGTATGGAAGAATAACATTAGAGTAGTATTGCTAACTATTAAGTATACTTACATCTATAAGTTCTATAACTGCACATTCCAAGTTTATTTTATTATATAAAATTACATCTGTTCATAACAATAAAACTTTTAACATTGATAACTGCCATTTGTTTCCCTGCTTCATTGATATAAAGGTGAGCAATGACCACTAACCGGGCCAGAGTTTGGGGAGAAGAGATGGAGCTGACGTCATTTTGAAACCCACTCCATAATATGCAGTATGGTCTGCCCCTACTGCTGGAGAAAGGAGCTAAAATATGGAAGAAAAACAAGTTAACCATGTTCAGACTGTTAGGGTGAACACTTAACCAGGGTTCAATCTTTTTGCCTACTGCCTGACCTAATTGGTGTGGATCAAGTGCATGCTTAAGGGAAATCAACACTGGACAAAAGGGTCAGATGTGAACTTTCTTCTTGATCAGAGCAAAATGGCACCAAGAGACAGATTTATTAGGTGCTTCATCTTCTATAGGGTAGGGGCGTGGGTATTTTGGGATATGCCCTCTTAGTGGGACAGTCCATGGGTTAACCAACCTACAGAGTATCATGTCAGGGTAAGTTCACACAGTGCGTTTTTCGCAGGGTTTTTGCGCATTTTTCGGGTGCGTTTTTGCTCAGAAAACTGCATGACTTTGCTTCCCCAGCAAAGTCTATGAGTTTTCATTTTTGCTGTCTGCACACAGCGTTTTCTTTAGCTGCGTTTTTGTGGTGCCCACAAAAACGCAGCATGTCAATTATTTTTGCGTTTTTCACCGCGTTTTCCACCCATTGAGTTCAATGAGATGTTCAAAAACGCAATGAAAATCGCAAATTGCAAATATAGCTGCGTTTTAGTGCGTTTTTATGACTAAAAACGCAGCTATAAATGCAAGGGGTGGGTAGAAAAGTGACATGCACAGGAAGAGGATTCCTTCTGTCAGTAAACACAGAAGCGTGAATCCTCCCGCTGCTTCCATTTCCCACCCGGTACCAAGTCCGCTCCCATGCGGTAGGTGGAAGCGGCTGCTAAATCAAAAGTGAACAGTAGAAAAATGTCATACTCACCTGTCTGCAGACTTCCGGTGCCATGTCCGCTCCCACCTCCTCTTCCCGGTGCCGCCACCCCCGCTCTGGCTGTGTGCCGGCTCCCAGGCACATACGATAGCTGCAGGACCTGGCGGTGAGGACCTGGCAGTGATCACCTGATGCGGTAACCTGACGCATCAGCTGATCGGAAGTCTCGCAGTGACGCCGCCTTTTACCGCCCGGCCGGCTATCAGTTGATGCCGTCAGGAGGCTTCATCAGCTGATTACCGGCAGCTCCTGTAGCGGTCGGACGGGAGTCAGCACGGACGCGTGTAGTTGTTTTTTGTTTTTTTTTTGCACTGATGCATCAGCCTAGACTGTACAGCGAGCGAGCGCCGAGTGACTGATTCCCCGGCGCTTGCAGTCAGTTCATGACAGCTGCAGACAGGCCGGGGTGATCTCTGGAGTTCAGGTGAGAGCACCGGAGATTAGTCCGGGATGTCTGCAGCTGTCATGAACTGAACCGCAAGTGCCGGGGAATCAATCATTCGGCGCTCGCTGTACAGTCTCGGCTGCACACCGGAGCTCAGGTGAGAACTCCGGAGTGCAGTGCAGGTACCTGAATCCAGGCCTGGCATTACTGGAGATTCCTTCGGTAGCCAGTCCAACGCTGCACAGACGTGTGTGGTTTTTTTTGCACTGATGCATCAACAGATTGTATAAACGGCTTTTATACAATCAGCTGCTGTGTCATGTGATTCAGGCTCTTGAACCTGACACATCATCTGATCGCTTTGCCTTCCAGCAAACCGATCAGATGATATTGGATCCGGATTGGACGGCGCGGGACCCTTGACCCAGGATTACTGCGGAGGGGGGTTCTTTATTTCAATAAAGATGGAGTGACTAATTGTGTTGTGTTTTATTTATAATAAAAATATTTTTCTATGTGTTGTGTTTTTTTTTTTTATCTTTACTAGAAATTCATGGTGGCCATGTCTAATATTGGCATGACATCATGAATTTCGGGCTTAGGGCCAGCTGATAATACACAGCTAGCCCTAACCCCATTATTACCCAGCGAGCCACCTGTCACCAGGGCAGCTGGAAGAGTTGGATACACGAGCCACCTGTCACCAGGGCAGCTGGAAGCGTTGGATACAGCGCGAGAAGATGGCGCTTCTATCAAAGCGCCATTTTCTGGGGTGGCTGCGGACTGCAATTCGCAGCGGGGGTGCCCAGAAAGCCTGGGCACCCTGCATTCCTGATTCCAATCCCCAGCTGCCTAGTTGTACCTGGCTGGACACAAAAATTAGGCGAAGCCCACGTCATTTTTTTTTAATTATTTCATGAAATTCATGAAATAATTAAAAAAAAAAAGGGCTTACCTATATTTTTGGTTCCCAGCCAGGTAAAAATAGGCAGCTGGGGGTTCGGGGCAGCCCGTACCTGCCTGCTGTACCCGGCTAGCATATAAAAATATGGCGAAGCCCACTTCATTTTTTTGGGGGGCAAAGAAATCCTGCATACAGTCCTGGAAGGAGGATGCTAAGCCTTGTAGTTCGGCAGCTGCTGTCTGCTCTCCTGCATACACTATTGGATGGAGGATGCTGAGCCTTGTAGTTCTGCAGCTGCTGTCTGCTCTCCTGCATCCACTAGTGGATGGAGTATGCTGAGCCTTGTAGGTCTGCTCCCCCTGACTCTCCCTCCAGTATACAGTCCTGGATGGAGTATGCTGAGCCTTGTAGTTCTGCAGCTGTCTGCTCTCCTGCATACACTAGTGGAGAATGAAGAACATATTGAAGAAGGAAATGACATCAGACTTTTTTCTTTTTTTTTCAACAATCTTTAATGGCAATGTTCACTGATAAAAAAACGCATAAAATTGCAGTGAGCAAAAACGCCGCCTTTTTTTGCTGCAGGTGCATTTTTGTGCGTTTTTTTGCGGCAAAAAACGCACAAAAACGCAGCATCAAAAAAACGCAGTGTGTGAACTTAGCCTTAAGGTGCCAAAGTCCAGCTTCAGCTGGACAAGTCCGACCCTTTCAGAGTCTGGATTTATTGTTGGAGGAAATTTCAGTAATCCCACGAAGTGAAATTGAGATATTCGCCAAAGGTAGATCTTGTCTAGTGAATAAACAGCGTGGAGATAAAGAACAAAAGAGCGTTGGTGCCGCGGAGTACAAGGTGCTGTGCAAACCCCACTTTTTAACATAAGTGAAAGTTGCTTATTACCAAACTTTTGTTGTTAGACAGTTAAGCCATATGTACATTAAGCGGGCTTTACACGCTGCGATATCGCTAGCCGATGCTAGCGATGGTGAGCGTGATAGCACCCGCCCCTATCGTTATGCCGATATATGAAGATCGCTGCCGTAGCGAACATTATCGCTACGGCAGCGTCACACGTACTTACCTGCTCGGCGACGTTGCTGTGACCGGCGAACCGCCTCCTTTCTAAGGGGGCGGTTCGTTCAGCATCACAGCAACGTCACTAAGCGGCCGCCCAATCAAAGCGGAGGGGCGGAGATGAGCGGGGCGATCATCCCGCCCACCTTCTTCCTTCCTCATTGCTGGCACGGGGCAGGTAAGGAGAGGTTCCTCGTTCCTGCGGCGTCACACGTAGCGATGTGTGCTGCCGCAGGGACGAGGATCAACTTCGCCCAAGCGACAGCAGCGATAATTGGGAGAGGACTCCCATGTCAACGAGGAGCGATTTTGGACGTTTTTGCAACGATCCAAAATCGCTCCTAGGCGTAACACACAACGAGATCGCTACAGCGGCCGGATGTGCGTCACAAAATCCGTGACCCCAACGAGATCTCTGTAGCGATCTCGTAGCGTGTAAAGCCACCCTTACACTGTAAATTGTGGGATAAACTATAGGAACTCTACGTGGTGGACTAAGCCTACGCAGACCTTCAGGTTCCTTGCATTACACTGAATAATGACAGTCAGATGGCCTTTAGGTCACAGTGCTGGGTAACCAATTATAATCTCTTGTTTTTATTATAAATTGGTAGACTGCAAGGATAATGCTCATCTGGTATTCATCTGTCAGTCAGACATCCTGCTCCTTATACAACAATATGACTTCATCTCAACTGAGGTTCTTAAGCTGCAAAAAATCCAGGAATATCATAATTACACCTCAACATAAATGAATGCTTAAAAACTGAGCATCTAAACTATATTCCACATTACTCACCTGGTTTTTAAATTAGAGGAACAAATCCAGACCCCGATTACTTGTACGTGTTCCTTTTTCTGTCTAACACATGTGGACAGTTAATTCTGCACTTTAGAAGGTCTTTACCTCAATCCATTGTAGGTGTCAAGTATTTCCCTTACATAAGCAAAGTTAAGCTCGTTTATCACAAGAACCAACGTGTGCAGGATATTAACATGCAGGATAAATGTCAGTAATATGGCTCCATTTCTGTATCTGCAGCCCAAATTCAATAACATGACTGGTTTACAACACTGCAGGCATATTCCAGTGGTGATGGATGGTGAGATGGATTAAAAACATAACGAGTAGAAAAAGAGATCAGAGAATAATATGTTTACATAGCAATTTAGAAAGGATACAAAACTTGTCATTTGTATTCCCCAGCCATTTATTGGATCTCTTGGTGCCTACGGTATTAGGCGGGCTTTGCACACTACGACATCGCAGGTGCGATGTCGGTGGGGTCAAATTGAAAGTGACGCACATCCGGCATCGCATGCGACATCGTAGTGTGTAAAGCCTAGATGATACGATTAACGAGCGCAAAATCGTCGTGATCGTATCATCGGTGCAGCGTCGGCGTAATCCATAATTACGCTGACACGACGGTCCGATGTTGTTCCTCGCTCCTGTGGCAGCACACATCGCTGTGTGTGAAGCCGCAGGAGCGAGGAACATCTCCTACCGGCGTCACCACGGCTTCCGTAGGATATGCGGAAGGAAGGAGGTGGGCGGGATGTTTACATCCTGCTCATCTCCGCCCCTCCGCCGCTATTGGCCGCCTGACGTGTGACATCGCTATGACGCCGCACGACCCGCCCCCTTAGGAAGGAGGCGGGTCGCCAGCCACAGCGACGGTCGCAGGGCAGGTGAGTACATGTGAAGCTGGCGTAGCGATAATTTTCGCTACGCCAGCTATCACACGATATCGTACCTGCGACGGGGGCGGGGACTATCGCGTGCGACATCGCAGCATCGGCTTGCGATGTCGCAACGTGCAAAGCCGTCCTTAGAATCTGTTCCACACAATCATTCAATAATATCACATTAACATAAAACTTTTAAGGCAATGCATCATTTTTAATACATACTGTACTGTGCAAAATGTTTTAGGCAGGTGTGGAAAATATTGCAAAGTAAGACCCCAATTGCCCCCCCGGCGATTTTCTGTATTTCGCTTCATTTATAGGGTGGGCCATAAGTATGGATACACCCTGATAAAAAAGAGTAAAGTTGAATTTAAAATGTCAGCTTTGCAGATGGCCGCCATGGGCGTCACCTGGCCATGACGGCCATATACTAATATGCCATAAGAAATCACTTCCATTTTATCAGGGTGTATCCATACTTATGGTCCACCCAGGGTGCATCCATACTAATGGCCCACCCTGTATTTTAATTTTTGGTAGGTAGAATTAACATGAAACAGCAATTCAGGAAATATTTTTTGCGATTATTTTTTTTTTTTTTATGCCATTCACTGTTTGGTAGAAGTAACAACACACATTTATTCGTCGGGTCAGTACGGTTACAGCGATACCACATTTAAATAATTTTTTTATGTTTTGCCGCTTTTAAAGAATAAAACAATTTTTTACAAAAAGTAATTTTTTTCCATTGCTGTATTCTATAATTTTTTATTTTTCTGATGATAGAGCTGTGTGGCAGCTTGTTTCTTGCATGACAAGATGTAGTTTTCAGTAATACCATTTTTATTTATGTTCAACTTTTTGATTGCATTTTATTCCACTTTTTTCGGCAGTATGATGAAAAAGCATTTTTTGCCACATTTTTTTAAACTGTTCACTGAAGGGGTTAAATACTGTAAGACCCTGTGTGCACTAGAAAATGGAATTTTCATAAGAAAATTCTGCAGGGTCTGAAAGATTACCGCACCCGCGGTAAAAAACTGCGGCAAACCACACCTGAAAACCGCATGCGGTTTTACCACGGTTTGCCGCGGCTTTATCGCGGTTTTGCCGCAGGTTGGTACATGTGTTTTAATGCATTCAATGCAATAAAGCACATTGAAAAAAAAAAAGGTGTAATTTCCTTCTGATAGATAGATAGAATGAGAGCTAGATAATAGATGGATAGATAGATGGATAGATAGATAATAGATGGATAGATAGATAATAGATGGATTGATAGATAGATGATAGATAATAGATAGATAGATGGATAGATAATAGATGGATAGATGGATAGATAATAGATGGATAGATAGATAATAGATAGATGGATGGATGGATAGATAGATAAATAGATAGATAGAACATATAGAATAGATAATAAGAAATAACATGGGCTATGGGCTGCCATTAACTCCTTATTACCCTGATTGCCACCGCGCCAGGGCAATTCGGGATAAGTCAGGTAGAGTCCCGGGACTATCGCATCTAATGGATGCGGCAATTCCGGGCGGCTGCTGGCTGATATTTTTAGGCTGAAGGGCTCCCCATAACGTGGGGTTCCCTATTCTTCAGCCGTGAGGCTTTATCTTGTTGGTATAAAAATTGGGGGGGACCGAACGCCAGTTTTTTTTAATTAATTACTTATTTATTTATTGCACTGCACGATATAGACCAAAAACTGTAATTCTGTTGTTTTGGGGGGTTTTTTCACTACGTCCTGTACTGATCAGATTAATTGATTTTAAATTTTGATAGATTGAGTGATACCAATTCTGTGTATTTTTTTTGCTTTATTTTCAATGCGGCAAAAGGGGGGCGATTTGAACTTTTTTTTTTTTTAACTTTTTCATCATTTTAAAAACTTTTTTTTTATGACAGACCCAGTCTGGTCATGTCAGGGGTTAACTCCCATCCGCCTCATTCTTGTTTCAGGAGACACTATGCAGTCATATGAAAAAAGTTTGGGCACCCCTATTAATGTTAACCTTTTTTCTTTATAACAATTTGGGTTTTTGCAACAGCTATTTCAGTTTCATATATCTATCTAATAACTAATGGACTGAGTAATATTTCTGGATTGAAATGAGGTTTATTGTACTAACAGAAAATGTGCAATCCGCATTTAAACAAAATTTGACCAGTGCAAAAGTATGGGCACCTCAACATAAAAGGGACATTAATACTTTGTAGATCCTCCTTTTGCAAAAATAACAGCCTCTAGTCGCTTCCTGTAGGTTTTAATGAGTTCCTGGATCCTGGGTGAAGGTATATTTGACCATTCCTGTTTACAAAACAATTCTAGTTCAGTTAAGTTTGATGGTCGCTGAGCATGGACAGCATGCTTCAAATCATCCCACAGATTTTCAATGATATTCAGGTCTGGGGGCTGGGATGGCCATTCCAGAACATTGTAATTGTTCCTCTGCATGAATGCCTGAGTAGATTTGGAGCGGTGTTTTGGATCATTGTCTTGCTGAAATATCCATCCCCTGCGTAACTTCAACTTTGTCACTGATTCTTGCACATTATTGTCAAGAATCTGCTGATACTGAGTTGAATCCATGCGGCCCTCAACTTTAACAAGATTCCCGGTGCCGGCATTGGCCACACAGCCCCAAAGCATGATGGAACCTCCACCAAATTTGACTGTGGGTAGCAAGTGCTTTTCTTGGAATGCCGTGTTTTTTTGCCTCCATGCATAACGCCTTTTTGTATGACCAAACAACTCAATCTTTGTGTCATCAGTCCACAGGACCTTCTTCCAAAATGTAACTGGCTTGTCCAAATGTGCTTTTGCATACCTCAGGCGACTCTGTTTGTGGCGTGCTTGCAGAAACGGCTTCTTTCACATCACTCTCCCATACAGCTTCACCTTGTGCAACGTGCGCTGTATTGTTGACTGATGCACATTGACACCATCTGCAGCAAGATGATGCTGCAGGTCTTTGGAAGTGGTCTGTGGATTGTGCTTGACTGTTCTCACCATTCTTCTTCTCTGCCTTTCTGATATTTTTCTTGGCCTGCCACTTCTGGGCTTAACAAGAACTGTACCTGTGTTCTTCCATTTCCTTACTATGTTCCTCACAGTAGAAACTGACAGTTTAAATCTCTGAGACAATTTTTTGTATCCTTCCCCTGAACAACTATGTTGAATAATCTTTGTTTTCAGATCAATTTAGAGTTGTTTTGAGGAGCCCATGATGCCACTCTTCATAGGAGATTCAAATAGGAGAACAACTTGCACGTGGCCACCTTAAATACCTTTTCTCATGATTGGATACACCTGCCTATGAAGTTCAAAGCTCAATGAGGTTACAAAACCAATTTAGTGCTTTAGTAAGTCAGTAAAAAGTAGTTAGGAGTGTTCAAATCAAGAAATTGATAAGGGTGCCCATACTTTTGCACCGGTCAAATTTTGTTTAAATGCGGACTGCACATTTTCTGTTAGTACAATAAACCTCATTTCAATCCAGAAATATTACTCAGTCCATCAGTTATTAGATATATGAAACTGAAATAGCTGTTGCAAAAACCCAAATTGTTATAAAGAAAAAAGGTTAACATTAATAGGGGCGCCCAAACTTTTTCATATGACTGTATATGGTCTCTGAACCTGCATTCCTGTGCTGGTTATAGTTTTGCTCTGCAGCCTGTGACTGGCTCTGGTGAGAATTCCTGTTTGATCCGAGTCCTTGTTACCGTGCCCTGACCTGTACCCTCCCTGTCAGTCCATCTATCCCAGTCCCTGACTTCCCGCTCCTGTCTGCTGTTTGTATTTCCCTCTGCATACCTGATCTTCCGGCTTCCGACTCGGTTCTGTTTTCTGACTTCATTTTGATCCTCCCTTTGCTGTGACTTGACTCTCCTGGCTAGACCCTGACTGTTTGACTGCTGTATTGTCCCCTGGTGGTTCGCCTGTTAACTGCCTGCTGAAGTTACTCATCTGTACTTCAGCTGCCTTTCTGTTACAGTGTTACTTTGACTCTCCTGCACTACTCTGCTGCCACCTAGTGGGGAATATGCTGTACTACGTCTTACTTGCCCTTTGTACAGCATGACACATTGTATACACATCAAAAACATAACTGAAATATGATAGGATCACTAATGATAAGAACCTACTTTCTGAGAACAAATGACCAAAACACGGCTGCATATGATTTTATCTATTCTTGGATATTCATATTCCAGCAGCTTCCTTTTTTAATGTGAATGATTTATTTAATAAAGATAAAGGCTTTAAAGGAAAAATTCATGCTGGATCATGGCTTTTCCCTTCTGCTTCCTGTACTGCATTGCAAGTTTCTGTGCGCTGTGTCTCCCTGTAGGTGAGCTGACTTAGTTTTGCTTTTTCTTCATTCTATCAGTAAATGGCAGTGGGGGAGGGTGGGGGGGGGCGGGGTTCATCCCGTTGCTCCCCATTGAGTCCAACAATAAGAGGCCCATGGCACCCTTATGCTTTGGTTCATAGCTCATGGGGGTTCATCACCTTGATCCTCATTGAGTCCAACAATAAAAGGCCCATGGTGCCTTTATGCCTTGGTACACAGCTCATGGGGGTTCATCACTTGATCCCCATTAAGTCCAACAATAAAAGGCCCATTGTGCTCTTGTTCCTTGGTTCATAGCTCATAGATTTCCTTATCACCAAGCTACAGTTGATCCAGAAGTATTTAGACAGAGACATCAGTTTAATAATTGAGTATGGATGGGGAAAAACACATCCTGTAAAAGTAACCAAAATGTTAAAGAATGGCATCAGTCGAGTCAGTCATTTGATCCTAACTTGAATTTTTCACTTACTGAAGACAAAATTAAACAATAATAATAATAATAATACAACATAAGAAAACAAGTTGCAACTAAAGTTGACTTTAGTTAAGACATAGCAAAGTATCTCAAAAAAGGAAACCCAGCCTTTTGGTGATGTCAGTCGAATGTACAGTGCCTTGCGAAAAGTATTCGGCCCCTTGAATTTTTCAACCTTTTCCCACATTTCAGGCACCAAACATAAAGATAAAAATTTTAATGTTATGGTGAAGAATCAACAATAAGTGGGACACAATTGTGAAGTTGAACGAAATTTATTGCTTATTTTAAACTTTTTTAAAAAATAAATAACTGAAAATTGGGGCGTGCAATATTATTCGGCCCCTTTAAGTTAATACTTTGTAGCGCCACCTTTTCCTGCGATTACAGCTGCAGTCGCTTGGGGTATGTCTCTATCAGTTTTGCATATTGAGAGACTGAAATTCTTGCCCATTCTTCCTTTGCAAACAGCTGGAGCTGAGTGAGGTTGGATGGAGAGCGTTTGTGAACAGCAGTTTTCAGCTCTTTCCACAGATTCTCAATTGGATTCAGGTCTGGACTGTGACTTGGCCATTCTAACACCTGGATACGTTTATTTGTGAACCATTATATTGTAGATTTTGCTTTATGTTTGGGATCATTGTCTTGTTGGAAGACAAATTTCCGCCCCAGTCTCAGGTGTTTTGCAGACTCCAACAGATCTTCTTTAAGAATGGTCCTGTATTTCGCTCCATCCATCTTCCCATCAATTTTAACCATCTTCCCAGTCCCTGCTGAAGAAAAGCAGGCCCAAACCATGTTGCTGCCACCACCATGTTTGACAGTGGGGATGGTGTGTTCAGGGTGATGAGCTGTGTTGCTTTTACGCCAAACATATCTTTTGGCATTGTGCCCAAATAGTTCAATTTTGGTTTCATCTGACCAGAGCACCTTCTTCCACACGTTTGGTGTGTCTCCCAGGTGACTTGTGGCAAACTTTAAACAACACTTTTTATGGATATCTTTGATAAATGGCTTTCTTCTTGCCACTCTTCCATAAAGGCCAGATTTGTGCAGTGTATAACTGATTGTTGTCCTATGGACAGACTCTCCCACCTCAGCTGAAAACCAAGAACAGAAAACTTGGGAGTATTTGTGACCCATAAGTAGATGCAACAGTATAATTACAACGCATACTCAAACTGTTTAATAATTTAATTGATTTTATTTATCACAAAATTCTAAAAAACAGTTCATTATATTATAGATACTGAGTGCATATTCAAACACCATAGATCTACTTATGGGTCACAAATACTCCCAAGTTTTCTGTTCTTGGTTTTCAATGTGTATGATGGGAGTGACCGATGATGAAATAATGAGGTCCAATTTTCTCCCTTTTCTTTTGATTAATTCTCCCACCTCAGCTGTAGATCTCTGCAGTTCATCCAGAGTGATCATGGGCCTCTTGGCTGCATCTCTGATCAGTCTTCTCCTTGTTTGAGATGAAAGTTTGGATGGACAGCCGGGTCTTGGTAGATTTGTAGTGGTATGATACTCCTATTTCAATATAATTGCTTGCACAGTGCTCCTTTGGATGTTTAACACTAGAACTACTGGACTCATGACACCTATATAGAAATACATAGTGCAAAGTAGTCAAAATGACTACCTCAGTAGTTCTAGTGTTAAGGGTTTGGAAATATTTTTGTAACCAAATCCAGCTTTAAACTTCTCCACAACAGTATCACGGACCTGCCTGTTGTGTTCCTTGGTCTTCATGATGCTATCTGCGCTTTAAACAGAACAATGAGACTATCACAGAGCAGGTGCATTTATACGGAGACTAGATTACACACAGGTGGCTTATATTTATCATCATCAGTCATTTAGGACAACATTGGATCATTCAGAGATCCTCAATGAACTTCTGGAGTGAGTTTGCTGCCCTGAAAGTAAAGAGGCCGAATAATATTGCACGCCCCAATTTTCAGTTATTTGTTTTTTAAAAAATTTTAAAATAAGCATTCAATTTCGTTCAACTTCACAATTGTGTCCCACTTGTTGTTGATTCTTCAACATAACATTATATTTTTTATCTTTATGTTTGAAGCCTGAAATGTGGGAAAAGGTTGAAAAATTCAAGGGGCCGAATACTTTCGCAAGGCACTGTAGATCTCAAATAGTCATCGATTTCACAGTATTTACATAAAAAATATAATGAAAATAACACCTATATTTATAATTATGTTACTCTGGAAATGTTTTATTTTTTTTGTAAAACTCCTTGATTTAAAGCTGAAGGTCTACTCAACAATCTGATCTTGTGATTCAAATCCATCCCACGTGTACACAGGTCAAATGATACATTCTGCCACTGTCCAAATACCTCTAGACTCAAACATATGTTACAGAGGAGGAGATGTAATAAGACAAATGGTGATTCAATCTGATATAATAAAATAATGGATTAAGAAAGGGGCTCAGGTTTACAGAGTTTTGTACAGTAAGTATGGAGATTGCATCTTGAACACATTATCGGATACATTTGGTTGATTGGGGACATCAAGGGTAACAAAGATATCACAGAACATGCTAAAAATAAACAGCAATTTTACTACTTTTCATGGAACATTTCCTTAGAATAAATCTCACCATCTGCAGGAAGTCATTTGGTCAGTAAGTAAAAATCCATTGCACACAACCGTTCCCCCATTGGCCAATGACATGTTGCGAACCTTCTGATCTTTTATTGCATCGAGTCAAAGGATCATAACTTTGCTTTATTTAACATTTGTCTTGAAAATAAATAATTTTCGTAAAAAAGCGACATCTGGTATTTCTTGGACCTTAGCTATGCATCTCTGAAAAGCAAATCTTCATTCCTTATTCTGTACTCAAGGGTGGAATCCAAGTTAAACCAGGATCCCAAGAGAGTAACTTGTCAGACATTCTTGAGTGACAATCTGTTGACAGATCTGGATATTTTCTAGAATACATATTTATTTAAGACTAAAATATGTGGTGAAGAAGTAAAACATGATTTGGATGACAGCTGTCTGCCTCAGTGTCAGGTAAAAGAAGACATAAATGTCAAATAATATATTCCACATGTGGGTCAGGCTTCTTGCTGGATCACATGCAGGTATCTGGGTCTGTGTAATTAAGAGGAATAGGATTTACCTGGAATATAGACTTCTTGTTGAGTGTTTAGAATTGTAAAGTAGTAAGACTGAATAAGACATCCATCTACAGTAGTTCCACCTGTCCTCCTGCAGTGTTGTACAAAAAGAAGGTAAAGCATCCCCGTTCCCCCACCAATGAAGAACACATTCATCCCAGACTCTAGCTATGGTAAACTGACTACATCCCTGGCCCGACAACTCATTTCCCGGTCTATGATTATGTAGAGAATTTCTTCTAGGCAGGGACATTAGATGCAGGGGTTGTAATGGTCTATACAGTGTGTCCACCCATATCCTGTCCACCGCCATTAACTTGAGAACGGCAGCAGCTATGGGAATAGAAGTGGTGTCTAGGTATAGTAAAGTAGCCATGCGCTACACAATTAAACCACCCATTTCAGGCGGGTGCTCTTGCTCACTGAATATACCCAAACAAGAATGAACACACTTTTAAAACCAAAAAAAAATGCCCCTGCCAAAATTTCATTACCCATTAATTAATTTCACATGTTATGCTAGAAACCCCACAATTGGACAGAGCAAACCAGAATATATAGCAAATACAATTATACAAAAGGTATAAAATATATACTCCAGATACATTAAACATTTTTAAATTCAGAAAAAACATGATAATAATGTGCAATTCTTATGGTATAATATTGGGCAAAATACAGATAAATATGAAATATTTTTTGCAATAAGATAATATCCACAGGAAAACTGGAACAATGTCTTATCGATTCTCATAAATACAGTTTCATTATTATATAATACCGGTATAACTATAGAACTGTTCAACTTGTCATATATTACCAGGTATGAAATAACTAATAAAAACAACATCCCGTGAGTATTATAATCAACATGAAAATTATTTTTACAACAAATAAATATATATAAATTACAAATACCATGTATCCAGGTGTGGGATTCAGCCGGTTCTGTCCAGTTCGTTTGTTAAAATAGCAGCCGGTTCCCCAAACCGGCAATAAACGGCTCCAGCAATCCAGTTCTCTTTATTTATTTGTGTTAGTAAATGAACGACCCATGACGTACTGGGTACGTCATGGCTCCCTGGTACTTAAGGACCCATGACGCACCCAGTACGTAATGGCAAAATCGCGGCCCCAAAACCCTGGTGACTGCAATCGGTTTACAAAAACCGAAGATTCGAGGAGGAGGGGACCTCTGCCTGACCTCAGGAGGGGTGGTGTCTCCTCCCCAGAGCTACGGAGGCTGTGATTGGCTGAGCGGCGTTCGTCAGCCAATCACAGCCACTGTAATGTTTTAACCATTGAAAATGGTTGAAATATTGAAATCCAGCCATGATCAGTGCAGCTATAGCACTGATCATTGGTTGGTGCTTGGTAACCTCTGTTTCACCCGCCCCCAGTTCTGATTGGAGAGACCGGCCTTGTCACCGATTTTTCCAATTACTGTGGATCTGGGGCCAGTGACCTGTAGGTGACCATTCCCCTCAGCTTCACTCCGTCCGTGGAAGCTGAGGAGAGCGATCCCTGTGTGTGCCCCATCGGTAAGTTATAGTCACTGCCCCGATCAACTACCACCACTGCCCCCTTTCAGCCGCCGCCGCCACTGCCTCCTTTCAGCCTCCACTGCCCCCTTTCAGCCGCCGTTGCCACTGCCCCCTTTCAGCTGCCGCAACTGCCACTTTTCAGTCGCCGCCACCACAGTCACTGCCCCTGATCTGCCGCCGCCCTCCTCAATCTGCTGCCCCCTCTATCCGCCACCGCTCTCCCCATCAGCCTCTGCTACCCTCCCCGATCTGCTGCCCGCTCTCTCCCATCCTATTCATCTGCTGCCCGCTCTCCCATCCTCTTCGTCTACTGCCCCCTCCCCCACCTCTCACTCTCCTTCATCTGTTGCCTTCTTCAACTGCTGACTCCTCCATCTGGTGCCATCTTCATCTGTTGTGATCCTGCTGCCTAGATCCATCCTGCAAGGTAGCTATCCCCAATCTCACCTCCCATTCCCCTTCCACCCTCCCCACTCCCCCCCTTCCTCCGCCGCTCCTGGATCTGTTGCGCCCTCTCCCATCCTCCGCCGCTCCTCCATCCGCTACAACCCTCTCCTAGCCACCACCCTCTCACATCCATCGCTGCCCCCCCATCTGCTGCTGCCCAATCTGCCACTGCCCCCCATCTGCCGCTGCCTCATCGATCTGCCTGTGATCCTGCTGCAGGTTCTGCTCCATCCCGTAAGTATTGTTGGTGGCTCTTTTCTAACTATCCCCAATCCTACCTCCACTCCCTCTCCACCCCTCCCCCCCGCCTGCTTGCTGCCAAGCACTGATCAGCTACTTGATTGGCTGATCAGGTACATAATTGCTTGAGTTTTTGCTTTTTTTGTGCACACCAAATAAAAACAGACAAAACTTGAACAATTAGTTACATGACCAGCAAGCGTCCTGCAGCCGTACTCTACTTTGGACAGGACTTCTTTTTTCTATCCCACCTAGTCCCCACCCTTTTTGCAGCACATGCGTGCGTGCGTCCTGATTTTTTTTATGCCATGGGGGTCTACTTTCCAAAATGGGGTCACATGTGGGGGAATTCCACGGTTTCTGCACATCAGCGGCTCTCCAAACACAACATGGTGCGGCTAACTATTCCAGTTAATTTTCCGTTCAAAAAGTCAAATGACGCTCCTTCCCTTCAGACTCCCGTCGTGCGCCCAAACAGTGGTTTTTCTCCACAAATGAGGTATCACCGTACTCAGGACAAATTGCCCAACACATTTTGTGGTCCATATAATCCTACTACCCTTGTGACAATGCAATATTTGAGGCTAAATTAACATTTTTCCACATTGCTCTAGCTCCTCTGAAGCACCTGAAGGGTTAATAACCTTTTTCAAAGTTGTGAGCAGTGTGAGAGTGCTGTTTTTGGAATGGTGTCACTTTTGGGTGTTTTGTTTCATGCCTCTAGAGGCTCAAGTTCGGTTTGTTGAATGGAGGCCGCGTTCGAGTTCGGTTCGGCGAGCTGTTCGATGAACCTCTCGAACCCCATTGAAACCAATGGCAGGCAAACACAAACACATACAAACACATTATAAATGTACACATACAGTTAATAAACATTGCCATAACACTTTCCTGTCCCCGCGATGCGTCCTGCACTTTGTCTCCCGACGCTTTTCCTTCCGATAATCGTTGCATCCTGACGGTAACCAGCACTGATGATAGGACCTATCGTGACGTCAAAAAAGCATGTGACCAGTCACGTGTCTATTATCTCATTAGCTACAGACTGGTCACATGGCTAGACGTCATGCTAGGTCTTGTCATTGCATCTCTCCGGTACCCGGTGCACGTTTGTGTATCTCCGTGTACCGGCGACATGCTCTGGCACACGGTCGACTCCCCGTTCTGCTCCCCTGTTCTGTTATTCACCGGCTGCCACAGCCGGTGAATAACGGAGATCACCGTTGCTATAGCAATGCGCCTGTCAGCGGTGATGTCACCGCTAACAGCCTGCAGCCTCTCCTCACTCACGGAGTGAAAAGCCTGCACGGGAAGCAGCAGCATCTTCCTCTCATGCAGCGCTGCTGATGTAGCAGAGCTGCATGGGTTGAAGGAGAAAGAAGAAAGAAGACCATGGATCATGGAGGGCTGACAGGGAGTAATAAACATTGAGTCTCTAAGTGTGTCTGTGTATTTATTTCTATTAAAGTATTTTTTCTCTGTGTGGTGTCTTTTTTTTTAACCCTTATTGGAGATTCTTAATGGCCGGGTCAAACTTGCCTGACATTAAGAATCTCTGGCTTAATACTAGCTAGTAAAACAAAGCTAGTATTAACTCATTATTACCCAGCTAGCCACCGTCACCAGGGCAGCTGGAAGAGTTGGCTACAGCGCCAGAGGATGGCGCTTCTATGAAAGCGCCATTTTCTGAGGCGGCTGCGGATTGCAATTCGCAGCAGAGGGGCCCAGAAAGCTCCGGCTAACCTGTGCTGCGGATTGCATTCCCCAGCTGCCTAGTTGTACCTGGCTGGACACAAAAATGGGGCAAAGCCCACGTAATTTGTTTTTTAATTATTTCATGAAATTTGTGAAATAATTAAAAAAAAACGGGCTTCCCTATATTTTTGGTTCCCAGCCGGGTACAAATAGGCAGCTGGGGATTGGGGGCAACCCGTAAGAGCCTACTGTACCTGGCTAGCATACAAAAATATGGCGAAGCCCACGTCATTTTTTTGGTGGGCAAAAAACTCCTGCATACAGTCCTGGATGGAGTATGCTGAGCCTTGTAGTTCTGCAGCTGCTGTCTGTTCTCCTGCATACACTAGTGAATGGAGCATGCTAAGCCTTGTCGTTCTGCAGCTGCTGTCTGCTCTCCTCCATACAGACAGACAGCAGCTGCAGAACTACAAGGTTCAGCATACTCCATCCAGGACTGTATGCAGGAGGTTTTTGCTCCCCAAAAAATTATGTGGGCTTCGCCATGTTTTTGTATGCTAGCCAGGTACAGCAGGCAGCTACGGGCTGCCCCCAACCCCCAGCTGCCTATTTGTACCCAGCTGGGAACCAAAAATATAGGGAAGCCCTTTTTTTTATTAATTTTTACATGAATTTCATGAAATAATTAAAAAACAAATGACGTGGGCTTTGCCATATTTTTGTATGCTAGCCAGGTACAGCAGGCACCTACGGACTGTCCCCAACCCCCAGCTGCCTATTTGTACCCAGCTGGGAACCAAAAATATAGGGAAGCCCGTTTTTTTTAATTATTTCACGAATTTCATGAAATAATTCAAAAACAAATGACGTGGGCTTCGCCATATTTGTGTGTCCAGCCAGGTACAACTAGGCAGCTGGGGATTGGAATCCACAGCACAGGTTGGCCTGAGCTTTCTGGGCCCCTCTGCTGCGAATTGCAGTCCGCAGCTGCCCCAAAAAATGGCGCTTTCATATAAGCGCCATCTTCTGGCGCTGTATCCAACTCTTCCAGGTGCCCTGGTGACGGGTGGCTCGCTGGGTAATAATGGGGTTGGGGATAGCTGTATATTATCAACTGGCCCTAAGCCCGAAATTCATGGTGTCATGCCAATATTAGACATGGCCACCATGAATTTCTAGTAAAGATAAAAAAACACAACACACAGAAAAATATTTTTATTCTAAATAAAACACAACACAATTAGTGACTCCATCTTTATTGAAATAAAGAACTCCCCTCTGCAGTAATCCTGGGTCAAGGGTCCCGCGCTGTCCAATCTGGATCCAATATCATCTGATTGGTTTGCTGGAAGGCAAAGTGATCAGATGATGTGTCAGGTTCAAGGGCCTGAATCACATGACACAGCAGCTGATTGTATAAACGGCTATTATACAATCAGCTGATGCATCAGTGCAAAAAAACCCAATCAAACTACACACTTCAGTGCAGACTCCTATCTGACGGCATCAGCTGATAGTTTAGGCGGTAAAAAGCCGGCCACACCGCTCGACTTATATTGTCAGCTGATTCCGTCTGATGCCCGCATCAGCTGATCATCACCAGGTCTGAGAAAGAGAGAGAGAGAGGAGAGAGAGAAAAGAGAAAGAAGAGAGAGAGAAAGAAGAGAGAGAAAAAGAGAGAAAGAAGAGAGAGAGAGAGAAAAAAGAGAGAGAGAAAGAAGAGAGAGAGAGAAAGAAAGGAGAAAGAGAGAAAAAGAGAAAGAAAGGAGAGAGAGAGAAAGGAGAGAGAGAGAAAGGAGAGAGAGAAGAGAGAGAGAGAAAGGAGTGAGAGAGAGAAAGAGAGAGATAGGAGAGAGCAAAGCAGCCTCATTCCGTGAACTGCTCCGATTTTAGAGGTGTGTCCCGTGGCTCACAGCTGATGTCCGGCTCCTCCCCTCAGTGTATTATTAAATATAATTATAAATATATTATAAATATATTATAAATATAATTTAAAATAAAAATATATAAAAAAAAAAAAAGTTCTTTACTGGGACTAGAACTCTTGACCTATTGCTTCATAGGCGAGCACTCTATCCACTTAGCTACTGACTCTATTGATAAAGGTAGGCAGTAATTTGGTAATCTTGAAGTCTGTATGGCTGAAGTCTCTGCTGACCGCACGCTTCACCTCATTGCTACGTGGACCTGATACATAGCACTCGTGTTTTGCAGCAGAGCTGACAGTGTCGTGTGTATTACGTCGGACCTGGAGAGGTATTTTGAGATTAATAAAGGGGTGAAACAGGGTGTTTTTTGTCTTTCATTCCAAATAAAGGATTTTTCGGTGTGTGTGTTTATTTACTTTCAGTTTCAGGTTGATCATAGAAGGTGTCTCGAAGAGACGCCTGCCATGATTAACCCTTTATCACCCCGATTGCCACCGCACCAGGGCAATTCGGGATGAGCTGGGTAGAGTCCCCCGGGACTGTCACATCTAATGGATGCGGCTATTCCGGGCGGCTGCTGGGTGATATTGTTAGGGTGGTGGGCTCCCGATAACGTGGTGCTCTCCATCCTGACAATACCAGCCTCCAGCCATGCGGGTTTATCCTGGCTGGTATCAAATATGGGGGAACCGCATTCTTTTTTTTTTTTAATTATTTATTTATTTATTTTACTGCACAATATAGACCCACCTGCCGGCGGCTGTGATTGGTTGCAGTGACACAGCTGTGACTCAGCTTGGTGACGTGTCTGACTGCAACCAATCATAGGCGCCGGTGGGCGGGGAAAGCACGGAATAACTAATTGACTAATGAAGCGGCAGCCATTTTCTAAAGAGGAAAAGACGCCGCAGATTTGTGACAGACGTGCAGCGAGGCACCCATGATCGTTGAGTAGGAAAGAGAGAGGGATTGTGCTGGGGATGCAGGACGCATGTAGATAGCAACGTGTGCACATAGCCTTACTGTGAAAAGCCACGTTTATGGTGAACGAACCGTTCTCGAACCTAAATCGAACTGTCGAGCTTTTAGCAAAAAGCTCGTGTTCGAGTTCGATCTCGAGCACCCCCTAAAATCACTCGAACATGAAATTGGCGAACCTCTAACATCGCTCAACTCTAGTCATGTAGAGCTCTCAAAATCACTCCAAATGTGGTGGGTCCCTAAAAAATAAAAAAAGGGGTTTTGTAAATTTTGTTATAAAAATGAGAAATTGCTCATAAACTTTGAACCCCTTTAACTTCCTTATAATTTTTTTTCCCCAAAATTGCCCTGATGTAAAGTAGACGTGGGAAATGTTATTTATTAATTATTTTGTGTCATGTCTCGCTAATTTAAGAGCATAAAAATTCAAACTTTGAAAATTGCATACTTCTCAAAATTTTCACCAAATTTCGGATTTTTTTGTTCACAAATAAATGCAAAAAATATTGTCTTAAGTTTACCACTAACATGAAGCCCAATATGTCACAAAAAACAATCTCAGAATCACTGGGCGTTGAAGCGTTCCAGAGTTATAATCTCATAAAATGACACTGGTCAAAATTGCAAAAAATGGTGGGGCCAAGTGCATCAAAATGGGTGTGGCTAACAAAATGAGTATGGTTACAAAATGGGTGGGGTTTAAAAATGGGCGAGGTTTACAAAGAACCTATTGTTAAAAATTTGAATCCCACCCCTTCATGTATCCGAAGCATAAATAAATAAAATAAGCATCATCCTTATAATTCATTCCACATAGATATTTAGTGTTAAGATCCACAATCCAGAAAGCTTCTCTCAGTAACAGCTTTTGTTTTCCAATCTCCACCTCTAGTAGGACATTCCACTTTCTGAAGCTCAAACCAGATTAGATTTTCTATATTACGGTTGTGTTTTTCTACAAAATGTCTTGTGACTCCTGAATATTTTGCATTGTTTTTAAAAATATTAGCAATATGCTCCGCTATCCTCCTCCTTCACTTTTCGGATAGTGCATCCGATATAGCGCAAACCGCATAATGTGCAGGTGATGCAATACACTACGTACGTACTTGGTATCACAATTTATGTAAGTACGTATTTTTTTATTATCTATTGTGTTAATTTTCTTGCATACCTGCACATATTGCACTTTTCCCCAAAACACTTAAAGTAACCGCTGCTAGTAAGCCATGTTATATTTTTAGTTTCCACATACAGACTAGGTGATACCATATTACCATGGGATCTCCCCCTCTTAGCCACAACTGAAATACCATTCTGAAGGATTTTATTATACGAGGTATCTTGGAAAAGGATCGAAATATACCTATTAATAATATTTTTTATTTGTGTGAACTGCCTGCTATATACTGTGCTAAACGTAATAGAGTATCTTTCTTTTTTCTTTCCCATATTACAAAAATAATCTTTGTTTCTAGGCATAGTGAATGCTCTGTCCTCATAATTTAGCTCAACAGACAGATCTCTGAATTGACTATTGATATATTAGTACATTGTTATTAGGTTGAGATTTTGGTTCCCCACTTCTAAATTTGGGTACAGCTATATTCCCATCATGTGCATTTATGACCCTTTCATTGCATCCTATGATTTTGTGTCGCCCCAGCAGCGGATCGAACCACTCGGATCCGGGGGTGGTGTTCGTTCGTGGCTCGAGGGTCTCCGGACCCGGGGGCTAGGGGCCACACTCAAATGTGAAAGGGGAGTATTTACAGGGGATTTTGGTATAGCTCGTGGCACCACCCATGGTGTACGGTAATTGGGAGTACCGCCGCTGCCGTTGGGAGTACCCGGGGTGATGGAGTGGGGCAGCAAGATAATAATTTTTTCATTTATATAGCGCTATTAATTCCATAGCGCTTTACATACATTGGGAACACTGTCCCCATTGGGGCTCACAATCTAAATTCCCAATATGTATGTCTTTGAAGTGTGGGAGGAAACCAGAGTACCTGGAGGAAACCCACGCAAACACGGGGAGAACATACAAACTCCTTGCAGATGGTGTCCTTGGTGGGACTTGAACCCAGGACCTCAGTGACGTTACCCTCCACGGGTAGGGGTAGGCCCCGGGACTCTGGTTTATGATGCGGGGACGCAGTGCAGGGGTCAGTCGGGTACTCACTCAGCAATGCAGCAGACGCTGATGTACCGCCCCGTGCTCGGCTGCAACCGAGCCGCTTGGGTCCGGACTCGCCGGGTGGTGGCTCGAGCGTCTCCGGACCCGGGGGACCCGTGGTCCACTTCGATCTGAAAGGGGACTGGCGCTTTAAGGGGACGTAGGTGTACGGAGGGAGCCGTGTTTTAAGTTCGTGACGCCACCCACGGGTTGTGGTGAAGGTGGACACCACCGCTGCGGTTACTGGGCACCCCAGGGAGATGTTGCGCACCAAGATGTTAACCCCTCCGTGGGCAGGGATGGTGGCCCCGGGACCCGTTGGGCTCTGTGTGATGGGTGGTGCAGGGAGGTGCGCGGCCGGAGGGCACTGTTGTACTCACGATTAGGAACACACACAAGTTTCTGGTAAACCAAGATGATGGTGGTCGGTGCCCGCACCCGGCTGCATCTGGTCCCCCACCCGGTTGGTGGTCTCTGCCTTTCTCCTGCACCGTGTTGTGTATCGTGGGCTGCCTGAGCTTCAGCATCAGGAGTCTGCTCCCCGGCTTTGTAGATGTTGGGAGAGCCCTTTGCCCGCAGACGCTGGCCCGTGGGATCTCTCTGCCTGTGCGGTGGCTTTCTATCCCCCTCGTTGGGCTGTTGTCTTCAGTCGGGAGTTTGGGTGGGAAAGGATCTAAAGTCCTAGCCTCAATCAGTTAATTAGACAGTCCCCAGTAGCTTCTGGACCTAGCTTCAGGGTCTGAGTACCCCCCTTTGTGCTCCAGTTTCCAGTTGGATCCCCAGGTCGGTACCGGCGGGCCACTACCCTGTCCCGGTCCACCATGGTTCCACCGAGCCGTCTTCCCGACTCCTGCAGGCTGAGGCCACCGTATGCCTCCTAGCCAAAGGTGCTCGGGCTCCAACCCAGACACCTGACACAGAGTTGCAGACCTTGGCACAGGCCTGCCTCCAGACTTGAACGTCAGACTCCTCTCTCAACTACTCACTGACTGACTCCTCGTGTTTAACCTGCCTCAGGACCTGTGAACTCCTCTATGGGCGTCGCCAACCGCCTGGCTCCGCCCCCCTGGTGTGTCCATCAAACCCTGAGGGAGGTGACTAGGGTTTAATGTGGTTGGCTGGTGTTACCTTGTGAGGGACAGGTGTTATGCAGGACGCTATCTGTAACTACCTGGCTAGTCCAGGGCATCACACTGACAACAGGGTAAACCAAGTCTCTGAATGCCGTTGCCTCTCGAGGGGAGCTCGTCCAGGTCCCGTTCCCTGCAGTGCTGCTGGTGGTCCGTAAACTGCCTCCTGGCACTAAGTTTTAGATTGTCCATTGTGGTACGGTAGCTTGGAGCTATCTGGGCCCCGCTCCCCACTGTGGCTAAGTGGAGGAGCCTGCTCTCAGGGCTCATGCTTGGGATTTCAGTGGGCTGCTGGCTAGGAAAGGCCTATCCCCCTCGTTGCGCTAGTGCCCCGATTCTGAAGCTGGTGGGAACAGTCCATAAAGGCCCCATTCTCCTCAGGTTAATTGCCGGGTTGCCTGAAGCTTCTCCCTAACCAAGGGTCCGTGTACCCAGTCGTGCCTTCGGTCCCGGACCGGTGATAGGACCAGGAAGCCGGCCGTCCTCCTCGAAGGATCCCAGGCACCTAGCCTCAATTCCCTGCGACCGGGGGTCCGACTCCTCTAGGTCTAGACCACCGTCTGCGACCTAGTTTTCCTCTCCCCTGGGAGCTCCAACTCCCAGCTTCCTCAGAGCTCCTCACAGCTCGAGGGCTACCACTCGACTCTCTACTTGACACCTCCCACCTCCCTCTCTGACCCCTAGGTAGGCGGCCCTATTCCTGCTTAAACAGCCAACTGGTGTGCCTGACAGGTGTGGTGCAAAGTGTATCTAGGATTTGCGAATGCTGATGGAGGCAGCACCGCAGGATGGAGACCCAGAACCATGGGGGGGTCGAATACTGCACGGGTAGGATAGTTTGTGCAGTACCCTGTGACGACCTGAATAGTCCAGGGGCGTCACAATTTTATTTATAGCTTTGTAGCAGTTCCCTGGCTTTCGTTGCCACAGTTCACCATGCAAAACTATAGCACTGATACTAAAGGCCGCTTTACACGCTGCGATCTCGCTAGCGAGATCGCTAGCGTGCGTACCCACCCCCATTGGTTGTGCGTCACGGACAAATCGCTACCCGTGGCACACAACATCGCTTGGACCCGTCACACTACTTACCTGCCTAGCGACGTCACTGTGACCGGCGAACCACCTCCTTTCTAAGTGGGCGGTTTGTTTGGCGTCATAGCGGCGTCACTAAGTGTCGCGGGCGGGGAGGATGCCGCCGCTGCTGCTCGCTCGCTAACGCTCAGCCGCTGCTGCGTGCTCGCTAATGCTCAGGTCCGGCACTGGTGCGGCTGCTACTGCTCGGTGGCTCGAGCGGTGGGCCGGATCCGGAGACTCAAGCGGCGCTCCTCGCCCGTGAGTGAAAGGGGTGGTTGATTTGGGGGATTTAGTCCGCAACGCCACCCACGGGTCATGGTGAAGATGGGCACCACCGCTGCTGGTGACGGGGATTACGGGAGCGATGGTAGGGAGCAGCTGGGATGTTGTTTTCCCCCTCCGTGGGTAGGGGTCGGGGTCCCGGGGCCCGGTGATGATACGGGGAGGCTGGATGGCTAGGGTGCAGGGTTGCAGGGGCAGCGCGGCGCGGTGCCGGATGGCACGGGTGTACTCACTCAGGCAGGCAATGACAGAGTCTCTGGTAAACCAAACGGCTGGATGGACGGGTCCCGCAGCCAGCTGCAGTGTCTCTCCCCGGACAGGTGATGGCGGATGTCTTTCCCTGCACCTTGATGTACTCAGTTGACTACTATGGATCCCCAACAGTAGTCCGCTCCCCAGTGGATGGATGCCGGAGGAGCCTGTTTGCCCGCAGGCGCTGGCCCTTGGGTCTCTAGCCTTAGGCGGTAGCTGTATACCATCACGGTGTGGGCGGTTGCCTTCTATCGGGTCTTTGGTTGTTAGGAAACCCCTGGGGTTCCGGTCACATTCGGATTTGACTATTGTCATCGGCTCCAAGCCTGGTCGGGGTCCGATGGCCCTGCCTGTGTGTGCTGGCTTCACTTCGCTCCCCGGTCGTTACCGGCGGGCCAACGCCCGACCCCGGTCCTACGGTTCCGCGTTGCTTCACCACTCCTGCAGACGGCCACCACCGTCTGCCAACCTTGCTGTCAGTGCCTGGGCCACAATCCCAGACACTCAAGTGTTTACTCCTCTCACTTCCACCTCCTGGACTAAACTAAAACGTTTTCCCGCCTCCAGGCCTGTGAACTCCTCGGTGGGTGGGGCCAATTGCTTGGTGTGGACATCAGACACTGGAGGGAGGCAACAAGGGTTTTTGTTTGACTGGTGTCCCTGTCTGATGGGGGTGGGGGTGTTTGTGTGTTATCTGTGACGACCTGGCTAGTCCAGGGCACCACATAAGCAGTCGCCCAATAGAAGCGGAGGGGCGGAGATGAGCGGGACGAACATCTCGCCCACCTCCTTCCTTCCTCGTGGTCAGCGGCCGCAGGTAAGGTGAGGTTCCTCATTCCTGCGGTGTCACACGTAGCGATGGGTACTGCCGCAGGAACGACGAACAACCTACGTCCTGGAAAAGCAACAATATTTGGGAACTGGACAGCGTGTCACCGATCAACGATAAGGTATTTTCGCTCGTTAGCGGTCGCTCGTACGTGTCACACGCAACGATGTCGCTAACAAGGCCGGATATGCGTCACAAATTCCTTTATCCCAACGACATCGTTTTAGCGATGTTGTTGCATGTGAAGCGGCCTTTAGAATCAGGGACAGATATATCATTGGTGCACCTGTGCAGCCACACAAGAGCCCAGAAGAATAGGGAGCCCATTCCTACCTCCAAAACCTGAAAGAAATTGTGAATTTTGATGAGTTACTGGACTGAAAAGAGCCCATATATTGTTCTTGCACAGGGGCCCTTTTCTGTCTGTGTCCGTCAATGCTAAGAATGCAGTGGAAAATAAATAGTTTTTCAATTACATCCTCCAAGATGCATATAACTTTCCAATTTTTGGATGGTCTTGGGCTAAAAATAATTGATCCACTATATATGAGTTCAAAATACAAATATACCAGAGTTTGTAAAGGCTTTTTCAGATTTACAAAATTGATGACCTACCCTAAGGCGGGCTTTGCACGTTGCGACATTGCAAGCCGATGCTGCGATGTCGCACGTGATAGTCCCCGCCCCCGTCGCAGGTACGATATCTTGTGATAGCTGGCGTAGCGAACATTATCGCTACGCCAGCTTCACATGCACTCATCTGCCCTGCGACCGTCGCTCTGGCCGGGGACCCGCCTCCTTCCTAAGGGGGCGGGTCATGCGGCGTCATAGCGACATCACACGGCAGGCGGCCAATAGCGGCGGAGGGGCGGAGATGAGCAGGATGTAAACATCCTGCCCACCTTCTTCCTTCCGTATAGCCGCTGGCGGCAGGTAGGAGATGTTCCTTGCTCCTGCGGCTTCACACACAGCGATGTGTGCTGCCGCAGGAACGAGGAACTGTCGCAGCACCGGCATTATGGAAATGTCGGAGCCTGCACCGATGATACGATAACAACGCTTTTGCACCCGTTCATCGTATCATCTAGGATTTACACATTACGACATCGCAAGTGACGCCGGATGTGCGTCACTTTCGATTTGACCCCACCGACATCGCACCTGCGATGTCGTAGTGTGCAAAGCCGCCCTTAAGTCATCTGGCAACTGCCACCGATCAGCTGGTTTCAGCATGATGTACACAGTGAATGGAGTCAAACAGCACAGCTCTGTTCACAGTGTAGTAGCAGTTCCCGGATACTGCAGCTACCCGCAGGGACCGCTGCTTGGCTGGAGCAGGAGTTATCCAGATTCTGCGTCCGAGTGAGAGCCCAAACGCTGCAGCAGGTGCTCGACTGGAAGGTGGAAGTACGGAGGATGGTTGCCGTGGTGTGGGCCCAGGAACAGTGGGCCACCACACCGGTGCCGCATCAGGATAAAGCTACGCAGACCCCCGTGCCGCCCCTCATTAGCTGGGAGCTGGAGCCCAACAGCGTTGCGATAAGTGAGTCCCGTGTAGCACAGAGCTTGGAGGAAGCGGTGCCGTCCATGATTCCACCACCATTCCCGTTGGAGGTTCAGAGCCCGGGGATGTATTGCACCTGGATGGGGAGTCCGGTGTCCCGGCCGAGGATGGCGCAGTACGGCCCTCTGCAGTGGTAGCAAAACCCTGTAAGTTAACCCCAAGTTTCCAGTTTTAAAGTTGAAAAGTTTTAAGCAGAGGACTCACTCCCGTTATACAGCCTGCCCTTTATTGAACGTCTTCAAGTTCCGGGAGACGCCATCCTGTGTACAGGGTGGAAGGAAAGGAGGATCTTATCTGACGTGTTGAACACCGCTGCGGTCGAAGCCTCAGAGGGCGCCATCGGTGGTCGGAGCCCCGGTGGAGGACGACAGGAAGTTGAGTGTAGTGAGGACAGTCCCGTTTGCAGAGTCCGGTTTGAAGGGGCAATTGTACCCGCACTGCAGGCAGTGGAAGATGGAGTCTTTATGGACAGTGCCGCCCATGGGTGATGGTGGCATTGGGGACCCGTGCTGCCCTGTGGTGGACTGTGGGAAAGCTGCCAGAGGAAGTCGTACCTGCAGAGAGTCAAGAGTTTTAACCAGACCGCCCTTTCCATTGTCCCGCAGCCTCCGGAGAGGCTGATTGGAGGAAGGGCCTGCGGCAGAGTAGAAACCGGTGACTACCCTCCGGGTCAGGGGTCCCCTGAACGTGGGGCCTCTGAGAGAGACTGCCGGGTAAGGAACTTATTACCCGGCCTGTGTGGGCACCACCCGGACCCGAACCAGTTTCCTGGACTGGGGAAAAGGGGTGCTGACCTGTTTTTTAGAGGCAGCACCAAGGCTAGGTTTGTTTGGGTGAGTTTGCAGTGAAAAGGACACGGTCCCGTCCCGTTCCCGGTTAATAAAAATGTTTGCAACATTTAAAAAAAAAATGCCTCTCGTAAAGGGAAGAAAATAAGCTTTCATATCATTGTAAATATGTTACTATATTTGTAAATGTGCTTTTATCTTTTCCAGTTCAAAAAGCAAAATAAACCGGTGGTGGTCGGACAGCCCGCGGACGATCTGTGTTTGACCAAGGGTGAGTGTGATGCCCTGGCCAGGCCAGGAAGTCACAGATAGGGCCCCTAATTACACCCTTCCCTCACAGGTAACACACAGCCAACCATATACACTCTAGTCACCTCCCTCAGGGCTGATGGACACACCAGGGGGCCGGAACCAGGTGGTTGGAAGACGCCCACCAAGGAGTTCTGATAGCCTGAGGCGGGAAAAGTGAGAGTTCTGTCTGAGAGTTCAAGGAGAGTGGAGGCCAGGCCTGTGACAGGGCCTGAGGCAAACTGACAGGTACCAGGGTTGGAGCACTGGTGCCTTTGGCTAGGAGGCAGACTGTGATCTCGTCTGCAGGAGCCGGGAACACGGCTCGGTGGAACCAAGGTGGACCGGGACAGGGTTGTAGCCTGCCGGTACCGACCCAGTGGAACCGACCCGGAAACCGGAGCACAAAGGGGGTTACTCAGACCCTGAAGCTAGGTCCAGAAACTACTGGGGACTAGTTAATTAACTGATTGAGACCAGGACTCTAGGTCCTTTCCCACCCAAAGTCCCAACTGCAGACAACAGCCCACTGAGAAGGGATAAAAGGCCACCGCCACGGCTCAGAGATCCCACGGGCCAGCGTCTGCGGGCAAGGGCTCTCTAGGCCGTCACAAGCCGGGAGCGGACTCCTGGAGTTACAAGCACAGGCAGTCCACCGTTCTAAAAAGGTGCAGGAGAAAGACAGAGACCACCAGCCGGGTGGGGGAACCAGAGCGCAGCCGGCTGCGGGCACCGACCACCATTTCCCCTTATAATTGAATAAGACCCTATTGCACTTGTTTGTCCACAGCATTTCAGGCTAAGGGCTGGGTGATCCCCAGTCTGGAGCTTGAAAGTTCAGAAGACAAGAAAATGGTCATTTGCAACCTGTGCCATACCAAGCTCGGTAGGGGCCAGACCACTACCCACCTATCCACTACCAGCATGCATCATCTAAACACCTGGCTAGGTGACCCGAATGTCTGAGTCCACAATCATTATATACAGGTGACCCCACTGCTATTTCCAATGTGCTGCGTGCTTGTCAATCCCCTATCCAGGATGCAAGTGTGAATTCGCAAACAGCATCAACAAGCACGTCCACTTCCTTGTCAAAGTGCAGCATCCAGCTATCTCTACCGCAGGCCTTGGAACACAAGTGGAAATACTTAGCCGCCCACCCACAGGCCTAAACACTAACAGCTACATTTCCAGACTGCGTATGTGATGCCCTGGACCCTCGGGGTCACAGAATAACACCACACACACACACACACACACCCCTCCCCTGGTCAGGTACACCAGTCAAACAAAATCCTTGTTGCCTCCCTCCAGGGTCTGATGTCCACACCAGGTGGGGCGGAGCCAGGCAGTTGGCCCCACCCACCAAGGAGTTCACAGGCTTGGGGGCGGGAAAAGTAGTCAGTTGAGTGAAGGGAGTTGAAGTGGAGAGGTGGAAGCGAGAGGAGCAAAGACTGTGTGTGTCTGGGTTGGAGCTCAGGCACAATCAGCAAGGTCGGCAGACGGTGGTGGCCGTCTGCAGGAATTGGTGGAGGTCAGCGGAACCGTAGGACCGGGGTCGGGCGGTGGCCCACCGGTACCGAACCGGGGAGCAGATTGAAGCCAAGCACCAAGGCAGGGTACTCAGACCACGACTAGGCTCGGAAGCCGCTGTAAAGGTCAAATTCTCTGATTGCGGTCTGGACCTCAGGGGTTCATTCCCAACAAAGTCCCGTCAAAAGGCAACAGCCCAACCTGTCCGGATAAGTTCCACCGCCAAGGGCCAGAGATCCAAGGGCCAGCGCCTGCGGGCAAAACGGGCTCTCCCGACACGTACACGCTGGGGAGCGGACTACCCGTGGGAAGCCATAGGAGTCAAACACACACACATAGGTGCAGGAAACGACAGCCACCATCACGGGGAGAGTGAAAACACTGCAGCCGACTGTGGGCCTCGTCCATCCAGCCATTTGGTTTACCAGAGACTGTGTCCTTTTCTGCCTGAGTGAGTACAACAGTGCCATCCGGCACCGCGCTGCACCGCAACATTGCACCCGCGCCCACGCTACCTCCCCACATCGGCACCTGCACCTATACCTCTTCCCTACTCCCGAATTGGGGCCCTGGGACCAACAGCCCCTACCCACGGAGGGGTCAACACCTTAGCTGCTCTCCGCCATTGCTCCCGGGATCCCCCGTCACCAGCAGCGGTGGTGCCCACCATCACCACAACCCCGTTGGTGGCGTCACGACCGACATCCCACCACAAACCTCCCCTTTTCACTCGTGGGCGAGGAGGCGCTGCTCGAGCGCCCCGGGTCCGGCCCCGTGCTCGAGCCACCGAGGAGCAGAAGCACTGGACCCGAGCGCCAACGATTCCCAGGTGAGCGGCGTTCCCAACCCCTCCGCCCGGGTCACGTAACCTGGAATTTCTGCCTTTCAAGCTTGTGGACACTGAGGCTTTCCGATACCTGATGGCGGTGGCCAACCCTCTGTATCCGCTTTCCAGCAGTCCTTATTTCTCCTGGTGTACGGTACACTGGGTAAACTTCATGGAAGCAGGAACCAAATTGGAGCCTGAGTTGGCACACGTGTTACCAACATCTAGAATTTCGAGCCATAGTTCCATCAGGTTTCCTCCACCTTCTATGCCAGTTCCTGCATCCCCTACTTCTTTTCCTGCACCTCTTCTTCCTCATTCGCCGATTTGTTGTTCATTTCAGTCTCAAACTGGAAGCGCTGCAGTACTGCCTTGGTGAGGCGGTAACAGGCACTGCTGTTAGTCATATGTTTAGGTAACAATCAGCACACCACCGCAGACTTCTTGTACGGTCTAACAGACCAGACAGATCTGTGGATCTCCCCGCTGAAAATTCAACCAGTAATGTTTGTGTTTGATATTGGCTTTAACCAGTGGCATAACTAGAGTTTGATGGGCCCCGCTGCAAAGTTTGGACTGGGCCCCCCCTCCATGTACATTGACACTTGGGGAACAGGATAATGATGCTGACACTTGGCTTTTACCCTCAGCACCGAGGTTTCCCATGATCTGAAATCCCTCTATCAGCACCCTTCTTTCCTCTGTTCTGATATCCATCTTGTCCTCGGCACCCAGCTTTCCCATGCTCTGCTATACATCTTTCCCTCAGCACCCAGCTTTCCCATATCAGAGCATGGGAAAGCTTGGTGCTAAGAGATGTATAGCTGAGCATGGGAAAGCTGGGTGCTGAGGGAAAGAGCCTTTTTCCCTAAGCACAAAACGTTCCCATCCCCTGCTTGTATCTTTGTCCCCCTGTCACGGTCAGAATGACGATGATGATGAGACTCAAAGGATCTCTTGATATCCGGCTGCTGCTTCTAATTAAAATGTCATGGGTGCACACGAGAATGAGAAATAACTGCACAGCAAGTCAGTTACATCTATCTCCATGACGGGCTCTTAACCAAGTGTGTTCTTTATTGTTTGAAAGAGACTCTAGACCAAACAGTAAGGGGGTGTGAACAAAAGTTTTAGTCCAATCAAGTATCGTAAGTCAGGGCTTCATGACGTAGAGAGATCTACATATTCTCCGTTGATTGGTCAGTCTAGGATCCAGGAATTTCTCTTTGTCCATCTGTCTTGGGTGTAAACCAGGAAATGGTGGCCATATTCAAGCTATACATATATATCCTAGTATATACTGAGTTTAAGGAAAATACACTGAATATGCAATATACATATATACATGTTAATAAGAAACAAAAGCATTCACAAATATGTGTGTTAGTTCACATCTACTGAACTATATAACTGAGTCTATGAAATGGCTGAATTAAGTATTTTTGGATACTCAATTCTTTATCCTCAACAGTCCCCCCTAAAGACTTACTTCTGCCATTTCTAAATTCTAAGGGTACTGTGTTCCCTTAGGAAGAGAGGTAGAAAGATCTGTTGAAAAACCTGCCTAACTGAACGTTGAAACATGGGCGGAAAGGGGAAAGGGGTTTTCTTCACCGGTTTGAGACCAAGGACTCCTAGGCGAGTCCTCACCCTTTGTAGTTGGACTTTCCCATGTCTCAAGGTTCTCTAAGTCCTCTCTTCTAACTGTTCTGGCAAGACTGGTCTAAAACTGTACAGGGTTTTCTGAAAAGGATAAGTATGAGCAGAACGCTCAGTGCAGCTCTGGTTGATTAACCCTTCTGCAATGCGAGGTGTGGATCCATAGATTTTCTGTGGTTGGATCAGCTCCTCTAGTGTTGACTCATGGCTCTTTCTCGCTTGTCCTTTAGGATCAATCAGTCTCCTGACTGGAGACCATATGCTAATAGCTCTGATTTAAGATCTGGAATTGGAGAATACACCTGTTTAGCACACTATTCAGTCAATTATATAAAAATATACATGTCTATGCTAAACCAAAAAACATCTTACATAAAGACCTGCTTATTGCAAAAAGAAAACAGAACATATACATTTTATACACCATTTACTAGTTTCCACTTTTCTATAAAATATACACTTTTTGTAAACACATTTTTCTTTACATACCACCTTCATGTGCTTCTCAACAATAATGTCGTTTTCTGCACAGGAATGCCTCTGACCAAACCTGGAGAGAAATTTACACAACACGCACAGACTTGCATACAACGTGCTCATGATATACATCTATAATCAGTTTGCAGTCTCTAAGAATGGGTAGAGCAGGTGCAGGGTGTTTCTACGGACTCTTTACAGTTTTTTCTCACTTCATTCTAAGCACTTGTCTCACAAGACTGGGTGAATCTGCCCACCTGGGTACTGAACCCGGTGTCACCAAAGCACACGCTGACAATTGTCTTTCACAGATGTTACCTGGGCCATCATTAAGAAGAGCTCTCATGGCAGAGAAAGCTTACCACCCTTTGTCCACAGACCTTCCTCAGTCAGCTGGCTCCCTGCATGTCACACTCCATTCCTTGTTGTATCGCTTGTTCCTGTAGGGATTTAAGAACACAAGGAGTAACAGAAGTCACTGACGTGACCAATGTCACCAAGGCATGGTCGGTATTGGTGAAAGACTCTCAACTCTAGGCCCGTTCACTGCTTCTTGGTCAGCTGCACCTGTGCAAGGATCTCCATCCGAATCCATCAGCTCAGATCTAGACTTTCTTTTCGGCATACCTAATTCATTTGACAACAGGAAAAAATCTACAACCTACATACACCTCTAAAGACTCTTACCCACTCCTGTTCTACCCATCAAGAGAGGCATTAATGCATCACTGTCTCCTGTATCAATAGGATCGGAGGGAGTGGTCGAATTTAGATCTACCTCATGTGGTGTAAACAGCAACATATCCAGTGCAGAATCGACCACCATCTGGTTTCATCTATAAAAACAAAAACTTAAAAATATACATTAGATCATTCTTATAACTTCATCTCTGATCATAATACAGTTAGTGGTCATCTATACCTCACATGACTGAAAATACTAAATAAATAAACAAACAAATAAATAAACAAATAAACATATAAGACAAGACTTTCCTATTTCAGTTAACAGATATACCCCATAGTAATCTAATAAACATAACCTATGGGAAACAGGTCAGCTTCAAAACCAAGGTCAACTTCAAAACCTATCTAATATGCCTGCTGCGCCCTCCAAGAAACTGGAGAATATAATTAATACCTTATTCCCCCCTTGTTTAATTGTTTATTTACCAATATGGCAAAATTCAGCATTTGTATACTGGTATTCCCTAAAAGAAAAGATAAAATAGCAGGTAATAAATTAGCCACATACTAAAAGGAACAAACACTGAAAATAACGTACATCTCACAACAATATACATTACTGGGGAATTTTAAAACTTTACAATAAACAACACTGTATCCATAAAGAAAAGAAAAACCTTTCATACTAGAAACGACTGAGACATGATGAAATGACAGCTGTGACTAGGCGACTAACTGGCAAAAAATATATGAATGGTTTAGAAATAATCGTAAAAACAGAAAAGGTGATAGTCACAAAATAAAAATATATTGTTCAAATAAATCGCCATTAAACACAAAACAACACAAATTATATCGCACATCCCATAAAATTTAATATTCCCTATTCAGGTATAAGCAGCAAACTAAAAATGGGAAATCCTGAACTCTAAGGGTTAAACCAAACTCACGTCACTATTGGAGAGAGACACATTCCATTCTTCTTAAAAGTGAGACAGGAAGAAGGAAAAAAACTCAACCTTTGTTATAACAAAGACGTAGCAGTGAACACATCCATTAGCAAAATCTACATTGGATACATTATACATTTTTCCTAATTCCTTTTTACAAATGGATTTGATACATTTTGACATCAGTAGGGGTAAGTCGTTTACGATTTTTGTTTTAAATTAACTAACATAATACAAAGATATATATATATATTTACCTTCCTCTATTTTATTTTATGATATAATGCTGCAGGACTTTTAAAATACCAATTAATTTTATGTGAACAGATCTATTTCCACATCATTTCTGTAAAAATTTCACTTACTTATCTTTGACTTGCATTTATGGGATAACTGAGTAAACAAATATACAATTTATACTTATTCAAATATGTTAGTCATTTATACCACAGAACACCTCCCACCGGGGATGGGTGGAGAGCTTTGAACAAAGAGCCATTTCGAGGGGTGTGGCTTATGAGGTGTACTGCCATCAGTGGGTGTAGCAAGACGGCTGCCACAGGAAGTTCCAGGCACCTGACTTCCGGGTGCAGCATCCATGTTGTGACTCCCTGGGTGTACTGGGAGTGGCTGGAACTACGTAGTAAACCAGGGATACTTTTGGTGCCTGTAAATGTGCATTTCAGCATACAAAGGAGAGATATGATTAGCACCAGATATAATGACTTCTAGAGAAGAACAATAAGGCACCGCTAGAGAAAAATATTTAGTGATTCTACAAACAGCAACAGACAGTGAATGAGGTCTTTGTTCTTCATTATAAACTCACTACAGATTAATCTGAACTTCAATACATGGGTTGCAGCCTGCCATCTAGTGGTAGTCCAACGATATTACACAACTTTTTGCAATCTTTTATATTTTTTCCGTTTTTTGTAACTAGGGCGACAGCGTTCTCAGCTCCTACTAAAAAACAATCTCTTCTTGAACAGAGTATACAGTGCTCTAGCTGGATTGGCCACATCCAACTGAACCCTCTTCCCGCTTCCCTACTATGCAATAAGGACATACTGCGACGTCCAACGTACGAATACAATACCGTTCCTCGTACGTTCCTATTTTTCCGGCGTCTCACATAGCAGTGCATGAGTTAATACTCAGGGGAATACGCTGGTTCAAAACACTTTTCTCCACCACCGGAATCCCTCCCCCTCTTTCCCGTGTAAGCGGACGCACTTTTTCAGCGTCCAACACGTGGATACTAATACCGTTCTCCACGTGTTCCTATTTCCGGCTATTAACACAAGAATCGATGTATTTTATATATATATATATATAAATAAAACACTGGGGGACACGCCAATTCCCTTATCTCTCTGTTCCAAAAACAAACCAACAATTACAAAATGCTGAAAAACGCATAAACTAGTTAATTTCTCTCAAATCCAAACTAAAATAACACTTGTCTTTCTTTCAAATCATGACAACTTGCTGTAATACAAAGGCTGCAGCAACCTCCACTGACCCCTCCTCTCTCCAAAGAGCTGCGCTGTTGTAACACCCAGCGTCTGCCTCTTCACCCTCCACCCCCCTTGCTTCTTAACTAAAAGACAGCAGAGACTGAGCTGTGTAACTTGATCTCCGCTCTGCCTCAAGCAGCTGGTGGACATATAGCCCCCACCTTTTTGCTTCCTCTGAGTGTAAGAATGTAAAGATGTAGCTGCTTCAGTGGGCTTCTGCTCCCCCCCTCTCGCATTCTTTGTTCTCAATAGAAAGACTGTCATGGATATCCCTGGGCTTAACCAGACCCCCCTTCTCCCTTTGTTCACAGCGAAGAAGAAAAAACTACAGGCAATTAACTCTCCGAGAACCAAACAGAGAAATCACAAGCTTGATTAACCATACACTTATATACAAATAAACAGCTACTCAAGAAAACACCCCATTTCTAATTACAGACAGCCGGATACTTTACAACCTACCCCTAGCCCCTATGGGAGCTGGGTCCTTCTAGCCCACCGGCGAGTGACAGTCACACCGTTAGGTCTCCGGTGCACTACCATTCTCCGGACTAGTGACCACCCACTTTCGCCAGGTGTCTCGATCCACAGGTAAAACAGCACACACAATGTATATGATGTTCTTACCGTGAAACGGAGGGTGATCAAGTCCTCGATATCGAGCAACACCTGGATACTTGTGGAGTAGCCCCAGACGTCCGGAAAGTGGAAGCTCTGACTCACTCTTCTCGGTTGCCCCACACTTGGTGCGCCAACTGTCACGGTCAGAATGACGATGATGATGAGACTCAAAGGATCTCTTGATATCCGGCTGCTGCTTCTAATTAAAATGTCATGGGTGCACACGAGAATGAGAAATAACTGCACAGCAAGTCAGTTACATCTATCTCCATGACGGGCTCTTAACCAAGTGTGTTCTTTATTGTTTGAAAGAGACTCTAGACCAAACAGTAAGGGGGTGTGAACAAAAGTTTTAGTCCAATCAAGTATCGTAAGTCAGGGCTTCATGACGTAGAGAGATCTACATATTCTCCGTTGATTGGTCAGTCTAGGATCCAGGAATTTCTCTTTGTCCATCTGTCTTGGGTGTAAACCAGGAAATGGTGGCCATATTCAAGCTATACATATATATCCTAGTATATACTGAGTTTAAGGAAAATACACTGAATATGCAATATACATATATACATGTTAATAAGAAACAAAAGCATTCACAAATATGTGTGTTAGTTCACATCTACTGAACTATATAACTGAGTCTATGAAATGGCTGAATTAAGTATTTTTGGATACTCAATTCTTTATCCTCAACACCCCCCTCGTATATAGTTCTCCAAATACTATAATGGCCCCCATATAGCCTTCCATATAGTATAAAGCGTCCCACATAACCCTTCATATATATTATAATGCACCTCCATAGTCCTCCATGTATTATAATGCATTTCCCATAGTTCTCCCTATATTATACTGCACCCCCATAGTTCTCCATGGATAAAGTAGCCCTCATAGCCCTCCAATTATTATAATGAATTTCCCAGAGTTCTCCATGTATTATAATTCACCCCATAGTTCTCCATATATTATACTGCACCACATAGTCCTCTCTGTTTTATAACGCACCCCCATAGTCCATGTATAAGGTAGCCTCCATATATTATAATGTAGCCCCCATAGTCCTATACGTATTATAATGAAGCCCCATAAATCTTCATATTGTATTATGCAGCCACATACTCCTCCATGTATAATGCACCCCTATATTCCATGTATAAGGTGTCCTTCATTTTGTATTATGCAGCCCCATAGACCTCCATGTATAATGCTGCCCCATAGACCTCCATGCATGCATATAGCACCCCTACAGTCCATGTATAAGGTGTCCTTCATGTTTATTATGTAGCCTCATAGACCTCCATGTATCATGCACCCCCAGGGCCTCCATGTATCTTGCAGCCATCCCCCCCCAGGGCCTCCATGTATCATGCAGCCAGTCCCCCCCAGGGACTCCATGTGTCATGCAGCCAGTCCCCCCTCCCCCAAGGCCTCAATGTGTCATGCAGTCAGCCCCCCCAAAGGCCTCCATGTGTCATGCACCCCCAGGGCCTCCATGTATCATGCAGCCAGCCCACCCCAAGGCCTCTATGTGTCATGCAGCCAGCCCACCCCTCCAAGGCCTCCATGTGTCCTGCAGCCAGCCCACCCCCCCAAGGCCTCCATGTGTCATGCAGCCAGCCCCCCCAAAGCCTCCATGTGTCATGCAGCCAGCCCCCCCCAAGGCCTCCATGTGTCATGCAGCCAGCCCCCCCCAAGGCCTCCATGTGTCATGCAGCCAGCCCCCGTGTACTCACTGATTTATAAAAAAAAATAAAAAAAAATACTCACCTCTCTTCTCCTTCCCCCACTGCTCTGTTCTCACCTCTACTTCTTTCACCGCTGCTCGTTCTCACCACTGTCCTCGTTCCCCCGCTGCTTCGGTCGGCGTCCTCCCACCCTGCGCTCTGTGCTCTCAGCACACACAGCAGTCACACAGGAGACGTCATCACGCAGGCACGGGGGAAAATGATGATGAATAGAACGGCGCTGGCCACTCGATGCAATATCATAGCAGCGTGCGATGACGGGGGCCTGGTGTCAGCGCTGGTGGCACAGGGTCATATAGCGGCCGCGTGGTCTGTGGCAGAACAGCGCTTCTCCTCTTTCACAGAAAGGAGCTGGCTGCTGATCTGCTGGGTGGCCGCGAGCCCCTAACCTCTCGGGCCCAGTTGCAATGGCGATCCCTCCAACCACGGTAGTTACGCCACTGGCCATAACGTTGTGGCAACTCTGAAGCTTGGCAAGCTGACACAAGTAAAGCGATGGACCAAGGGCCCTCCGTTCTGCAGAACAAGTCATGGTATCAGACAGACTTAAAGGGGTTATCCGGTTTATTTTGAGTTTTTTTCATTATTACCCTATTGGGCTACATTGGGGCAGGTAAGTAGATAGAGACCACTTACCTGCCCTGGTGTCAGCCCCTCTCCCCCGGCTCAGAGTGGTCATGTGACCACTCCTGCCGCGATTTTGCTGCTTCCGGTCATTTCATGTCAACATGGGCAGGGCCATGTTGACATGCAAATCTGGAAACAGCATGTTGCCGCCCTGCTGGGTGGGTACAGTGCGATGAGCCCCGCCCCCCTTCCCTGCGCCCTCCCACACATTCCCCCGCACCCCTTACTCTCCTCGCAACCTCCCCATGCACTGCTGTGGGGTCCGTGACCTGGGGGCGGGGCCTGGCGGCGGCTGCCGTGGTGTCAGCGCCAGCACCGGGCCCCCTGCTCAGGATCACACATTCAAATATACCGGCATCACAGATCACAGATGCCGGTACATTTGAAAGCGCTGATGAGAAGGAGCGTTGCGCTTCTGTGGGGTGGGCGAGTCACTTCTCATCACTGTCCCGCTCTCTGTGCTCTCTTCAGTACAGCGGTGACGTCACTACTGTGCTGTTATGGCCAGAGTACAGACAGCGTGTGAACGTGCAGGAGCGGCAGGGACCGAGGACTGGTGAGTATGTACTCCCTACATGTGTTCCCTATGGGGGTAGGGGTGGTCGGTGCAGAGCGCCGTGTGTGCGTGCAGTGCAGAGCCCGATGTGTGTATGCGGTGCAGAGCCTGATGTGTGTATGTGGTGCAGAGCCTGATGTGTGTATGCGGTGCAGAGCCTGATGTGTGTATGCGGTGCAGAGCCTGATGTGTGTATGCAGTGCAGAGCCTGATGTGTATGCGGTGCAGAGCCTGATGTGTATATGCGGTGCAGAGCCCGACGTGTGTATGCTGTGCAGAGCCTGATGTGTGTATGCGGTGCAGAGCCTGATGTGTGTATGCTGTGCAGAGCCTGATGTGTGTATGCAGTGCAGAACCTGATGTGTGCATGCGGTGCAAAGCCTGATGTGTGTATGCGGTGCAGAGCCTGATGTGTGTATGCGGTGCAGAGCCTGATGTGTGTATGCGGTGCAGAGCCTGATGTGTGTATGCGGTGCAGAGCCTGATGTGTGTATGCGGTGCAGAGCCCCCGATGTGGGGCTGTTATTTGCAATGCTGTAGTGATAACAGGTCAGGTGCTGGGGCAGAATATACTGACAGGGAATGTGTGTGCAGGGGGCGGGCAGGGGGCGAGGCTGAACACTGAGGCTGGGCGGTGCCAGCTCTGACTGAGGTTTAGCACAGGAAGTGGTCAGTTTGCTGGAGCTGAATGTAAACAAGGAGCTGCAGAGAATAAAGGGATAATTCAAGAGGAACAAAAGTTAGAAAACAAAAAATAACAATGTAGGGGTGTTTTATATGACAATACAGCACAGATTAGCTTAAACTCAAAAATTTTTGTTATGTCTGACAACCCCTTTAACGGGTAAACCAAGAAGAAAGTTAATTTATCAGGGTAACAAACGTAAGCTCCAGGGCAGCGGCGGGATAGGGGCAAAAAGGGATAAATAGTAAAAGAGACAACTCCAGATACAACAGTGTATACTTTAGCTGAGGTGGATGGCCCAGGTTGCGACAACTAGTACAGTAAGCAATACAGGTTCAAATAGCAATACAATGTTATGCTCATATACAACACTAACCAATCCTACTCTATCCACTAACCTGGCTGGTCTCCTCCAAAGCAACCGTGCGGATACTGCACTCTCACTATTGAGGCCTATACTGGTTCCCTCACCATTGGCACTCACTCAAGGCTCTGTCCGCAGGACCGATCCGCTCTGGGGCCTTTCAGTATGGTGGTGCGCACTTCATTCCAGAAGGGTGATGCAGGACTTCTTTTCCCAATTTGCTGGACAGCTGGGCTCCTTAGGCAGGTGTACCGCCCCGTGCTCGGCAGCAGCCGAGCCGCTCGGATCCGGCCCTTCTGGGAGGTGGCTCGAGGGTCTCCGGACCTGGGGGCCTCACGGTCACTTCAAATGTAAAGGGGAGGTGAGGGGATGGTGGGTGTAGGACGTAGATGTATAGCTGGGCCGTACGGAGTTTGTGACACCACCCACGGTGTGTGGTGATATTGGACACCACCGCTGCAGGTATGGGGCACCCGGGGGAGATGTTGTGCAGCAAGTTGTTAACCCCTCCGTGGGCAGGGATGATGGCCCCGAGACCCGTTGGGAGCTTGGCGGTGCAGGGAGATGGGCGACCGGAGGGTGCTGATGTACTCACTATTAGTAAACACACGAGTCTCTGGTAAATCAAGGTGATGGTGGTCGATGCCCACAGCTGGCTGTGCTCTGGTTTCCCCACCCGGCTGCTGGTCTCTGTCTTTCTCCTGCACCTTCTAGAACGGTGGACTGCCTGTGCTTGTAACTCCAGGAGTCCGCTCCCGGTTTGTGATCGCCTAAGGAGCCCTTGCCCGCAGACGCTCGCCCGTGGGATCTCTGAGCTGTGGCGGTGGCCTTTTATCCCCCTCGGTGGGCTGTTGTCTTCAGTCGGGACTTTGGGTGGGACAGGACCTCGAGTCCTGGCCTCAATCAGTTAATTAACTAGTCCCCAGTGGTTTCTGGACCTAACTTCAGGGTCTGCATACCCCCCTTTGTGCTCCGGTTTCTGAGTCGGTTCCCCGGGTCGGTACCGGCGGGCAACTACCCTGCCCCGGTCCACCTTGGTTCCACCGAGCCATCTTCCCGGCTCCTGCAGACGGAGACCGCCGTCTGCCTCCTAGCCAAAGGCACCAGGGCTCCTACCCTGGCACCTGTTCAATTTGGGTATTCGCCTCTGCTGGAGCTGCACACAGCTCCAGCCCACACTACTCTCCAACTTGAACTCTAGAACTGCACTCCCTCTACTTTTCCCGCCTCAGGCTGTCTGAACTACTAGGTGGGCATCTTCCAACCGCCTGGTTCCGCGCCCTGGTGTGTCCATCAAGCCCTGAGGGAGGCGACTAAGGTTTAAATGTTTGGCTGTGTGTTTCCTGTGAGGGAAAGGTGTAGTGCGGGGCCCTATCTGTGACTACCTGGCCTGGCCAGGGCATCACACTCCCCCTTGGTTAAACACAGACCGTCCACTGGCTGTCCGACCACCACCGGTTTATTTTGCTTTTGAACTGAAAAAGATAAAAAGAACATATACAAGTATAATAACATATTTACAATTGTATGAAAGCTTGTTTTGTTCCCTTAACGGGAGGCAGTTTACTTAAACGTTGCATAAAACATTTTTGTTAACCGGGAACGGGACGGGACTGGGTCCTTTTCACTTCAAACCCACCCAAGCAAACCTAGCTTTGATGCTGCCTCTTAAAACCAGGTCAGCACCCCTTTTCCCCAGTCCAGGAAACGGGTTCAGGTCTGGGTGGTGCCCAAATGGGCCGGGTAATAAGTTCCTTACCCAGCAGTCTCTCTCAGAGGCCCCACGTCCAGGGGATCCCTGACCCAGAGGGTAGTCACCGGTTTCCATGGTGACGGGACCCCGGCCTACTCTGCCGCAGGCCCTTCCTGTTGGTCTGGCACTATTTACAGTGCCTAATAGTTTTTGGGTTGGCCTGCAAGTTCTCAGCCATGTCTTTTTGTATGAAACATTAATGAAACAACGGGAACGTCAACAGGGTCTCAACGGGGACTTGCAGAAAGGAAGCCGGGAACCGCTACCACTTAACATTCTTCTTCATCAGGTGAGAGTCTTGGTTAATTGGCATCCATTCACACATCTATATACACAATCAACATGCAACACCCCTAGATTGCGGTTTCCCTGTATCTGAGTGGGGGCTGACCGAAATTAGAGCGTGTGGACCTTCTGGGCCCAATACTCTCGTAGGGGACTGGTGGAGGAGAGGGGATGGCAGGTCCCTCTTCTCAAGTGTCAGGTATGGTTGGCAGAGACCTGCGGGGGTGCGGTATAGGTGCATCCCTGGGCGCTTGTTCTGGTAGCTCGCTGACGGTCCTCTCTAGCTCTATCTCTTCCACGGGTTGTGGGAACATTATAATGGGAACAATCACCGCGCCATTCTGCATATGCCAATCAGCTGGAAAATCACCCATCACTGTGTGGATCACATCTTTTTTCTTTTCCATGCTTGGCGTAGGAATGAGAACTTCTTCCACCAACTTCAGGGGTTCTGGGCACTTCTTCAGGTGGCCCCAGAAAAACAGTGGCCGTTGTCTTCCCCTGATCACGACTAATCAGATACGTCTTCCTGTCCTCCCATCCAGTAGGCTGGGTAACGTAGGGGGTCCTCTCCCACTGGTCGTCAAGCTTGTGCGTCCTCCTTTTACGCTTCAGCACCACATCTCCGGGTCCAAAAGGGGCAGCCTGAGCCCGTTTGTTGAAGCGTTGTTCTTGCCTCTCCCGGCTCTGATGCAGATTCCTTTCCACATACCATATGGCCAAAAGTTTTGAGAATGACACCAAAATTATATTTTCACATGATCTGTTGCCCTCTGGGTTTTAATTGTTTGTCTGATGTTTACATCACATACAGAAATATAATTGCAATCATATTATGAGTACCAAAAGGTTATATTGACAGTTAGAATGAGTTAATGCAGCAAGTCAATATTTGCAGTGTTGACCCTTCTTCAGGACCTCTGCAATTCTCCCTGGCATGCTCTCAATCAACTTCTGCATCAAATCCTGACTGATAGCTGTCCATTCTTGCATAAGCAATACTTGCATTTTGCCAGAGTTTGTTAGTTTTTGTTTGTCCACCCGTCTCTTGATGATTGCCCACAAGTTCTCAATGGGATGAAGATCTGGGGAGTTTCCAGGCCATGGACCCAAAATCTCTATGTTTTGTTCCATGAGCCATTTAGTGATCACCTTTGCTTTATGGCAAGGTGCTCCATCATGCTGGAAAAGGCATTGTTGGGCACCAAACTGCTCTTGGACAGTTGGGAGAAGTTGCTCTTGGAGGACATTCTGGTACCATTCTTTATTCATGGCTGTGTTTTTAGGCAAGACTGTGAGTGAGCCGATTCCCTTGGCTGAGAAGCAACCCCACACATGAATCGTTTCAGGATGCTTAACAGTTGGCATGAGACAAGACTGGCGGTAGCGCTCACCTCTTATTCTCCTAATACGCTGTTTTCCAGATGTCCCAAACAATCGAAAAGAGGATTCATCTGAGAAAATGACTTTACCCCAGTCCTCAGCAGTCCACTCCCTGTACCTTTTGCAGAATATCAGTCGGTCCCTGATGTTTTTTCTGGAGAGAAGTGGCTTCTTTGCTGCCCTCCTTGAAACCAGGCCTTGCTCAAGCAGTCTCCGCCTCACAGTGCGTGCAGAAGCACTCACACCAGCCTGCTGCCATTGCTGAGCTAGCTCGGCACTGCTGGTAGTCCGATCCCACAGCTGAAATAGTTTTAAGATATGGTCCTGGCGTTTGCTGGTCCTTCTTGGGCGTCCTGGAGCCTTTTTGGCAACAATGGAAGCTCTCTCCTTGAAGTTCTTGATGATGCGATAGATTATTGACTGAGGTGCAATCTTTGTAGCTGCGATACTCTTCCCTGTTAGGATATTTTTGTGCAGAGCAATTAGAGATAACCATGGTTAACTGAAGAGAAACAATGATACCAAGCACCAGCCTCCTTTTAAAGTGTCCAGTGGTGTCATTCTTACTTAATCATGACTGATTGATAGCCAGCCCTGTCCTCATCAACACCCACACCACCTGTGTTAATGGAACAATCACTTAAACAATGTTAGCTGCTCCTTTTAAGGCAGGAATGCAATGATGTTGAAATGTGTTTTGGGGGTTAAAGTTCATTTTCTTAGCCAATCTTGACTTTGCAAGTAATTGCTGTTAAGCTGATCACTCTTTATAACATTCTGGAGTATATGCAAATTGCAAATTGCCATTAGAAAAACTTAAGCAGTAGACTTTGTAAAAATTAATATTTGTAGCATTCTCAAAACTTTTGGCCATGACTGTATAACTGTGAGATCTGCAGCAGAGAAAATGACAGCAAACAGCTTAGTAAGTGACCCATTGCTGGAATCAGGGTCTCTGTCTCTACATTATGCTGCTCTCAGATGGGGGAGCAAAAACCTGGTAACAGATTCCCTGTACGGGCACCGTTTCGGTATGTGCTGTAGCAGACCAGACAAAAGGGAAGTCTTCGCAGACGCAGGACAATGTGTTGCTATGAACAATGACGTTTTAAAGAAATATTTTACTCCAAAATGACAATTAATCTGCAGACACATTTATACAGGGAGAATCACAATGAAAAATTATCACGGCACTTCTGTGATGGTGTGGTTGTTCAGGTAGGGTCCAAGTCCATATATAGAAAAATTAGCACCAGGCACTCCAATTGATGTGAAAAAGAGAATAAATTTTATTACAACTTCAAACAGTTTAACGTTTCGGTCGCTGCTTGGACCTTCTTCAAGAACTGACAAATGAAACCAATACAATTCCATTTAGATAAATACAATAAAGGGTCTTCATAATGCTCAGATACAATGTCTAACAGACAAGAGAAGGAAAATTAAAATAAATGGAGAAATGTTGAAGGGATGGGGGAGGAGTGAGAGGAGATCCGAGTGAGTGAAGTGAGTGAAAACAATATATTCAAAAAATTGTACAGAAAAAAAATATAACCATAAAAAAGTGATGTTGATAGACTAAGTGAATTATGCGCTTACCCAGCTGTGAAGCCGAATAAGAACTACTCGCGTTCTAAAAAGCAACATGTCACTTCTTTCGTGAGCTCTGCATGCTGTCTGCATTCTGTCTATAGGAGAGGCAGCATCCAGAGCGCACGTATTCTGCAGGAATTCTCCAGTACAATGCGTCTCAGAACGCAGCTTTTCGGCTGCGTTCTAAGATGCACATGCGGTGACTTTACGCTGTGGTGCAGAACGCACTCACGTGGGCACATAGTTTAAGGCTATGTGCGCACGTTGCGTACTAGCCCTGCAGAAATTTCTGCAGCGATCTGAAGAGCACATGTGCGCTTTAGATCGCTGCAGAAATGTCCGTAGTGAGCGCCGATTCCATGCGCTCTGCCTGCAGCTCCTCCCATAGACAGAGCAGGAGCTGACGGCAAAGCGCAGGAAAGAAGTGACATGTCACTTCTTTTTGCGCAGCGCTTCGGCAGTAGCCGAAGCGCTGCGCTCTGAGACGCCACGTGCGCACGGCCCCTGCACAATCTCCATAGACTGTGCAGGGGACGCAGGACGCATGCAGTTACGCTGCGCTGCAAAGCGCAGCGTAACTGCATGAATTTACGCAACGTGCGCACATAGCCTTACCCTGTTATAAGAATGGTTTTGAATAGAAATTCACCTATCGCGAACCATGTGTGAATCATTAACCAGCAATGATGAGGATTGCCCTATGAAAAAGGGAACACTTATTTCATGAAATGAAATATAAAAAAAGGAAAAATTAGAAATCATGAGTCTAGTGTAACTGGGGGTAGGAAATTACAGAGATGACACCAGAGAACAATAGCTGTCCAACGTGTTGATATACTAACAAATAACCAATTATGATATCATGTAGAAATGTAAAAAGGAAAATTAGAAATCATGAGTCTAGTGTAACTGGGGGTAGGAAATCACAGAGATGACACCAGAGAACAATAGCTGTCCAACGTGTTGATATACTAATAGACAACCAATTATGATATCGTGTGAACATATGAAAAATTGGAGGACAAGTGCAAAAAATAGAATTTTTTTTATTATGTGTAACCAGCAAAAAGAGGTAAAAACACAGAGGGATGTGATACGCACAACAGGACAGCAATAAGAGTCAAAAAGATTTTTCAGAATATGACCGGTCTATATATACATATCATGAGGGAAAGGTATTGGGGTAATTTTCAACAAAATAAAAAGTGCAAGTGCATACAATAAATACATGTCAATGAGTCCACACAAACCCTAACCCTCTTGTATCAAAAAGATCAGGTCAAATAACATGATGACGGAAAAGCAATGCTGTAAAGTGGCCAGTGCATCTAAAGTGGTCAGTGCAAAATCCTAAATGCGTATGAAAAGAGCTCCCCCATACCCCACCAACGTACGTTTTGCCTCTTTGGGATCAAGTGCCCAAATCCGGCTTCCTCAGGGAGGGAGAAGGTAAGGTAATCTGTCTGACGTCACTATGGATAGAGGTAATCATAGTCAAATAGAGAAAATAAAGCTGCTATACATATCAGTATAAGGTTGAAATTACCCAAAGGGGCAAGAAGAAAACATGCGGTATCCACCGCTTGTTGAGGGTATGGTGACTAAGGTTGCCGTTGCTATAAGTAAAAGCAACCATGGTAAGGAAAAAGAGAAGACATATAATTACCGTGGGGAAGGACAGTGACTTACCCAGACAGAGAAAAAGAAACACATGGTATACACTGCTAGTGGAGAGCGCCATTGTGGAGGCAGATCTTCTGGGTAGAAATACCTTCTGGGTAATGAGTGACAGGGGAAGTCTGTAACGTGCGTAGTGAACAGTGCGCATGCGTGAGGGACAAACAGCTCAATCAGCTGAATGAATAGCTGCAAACATCAGATGGTGGCGTATATGGTAAGGTGAACGTGATTCCAGATGGGAAGTGGGAACTGGGACACTGGAGAGGGATCTAGGACAACAGAACATAGGTTTATCTGTAAAGAGATAATATTGTAACTAGAATACATCCGGATACAAAATAACAGCAAAGTGAAAAAATACATATTGTAATCTAATTTTACAAAATAGATAACTGAATATTTTAATCGTTATATTAATTCACAAGGTAATGCAGTGATTATAATACCAAATACTATTCTTATACCAGAAGAAGCATACACCTAATATAATAGAAGAGATGATATAACATGTTAGTCATAATCTTTACAGAAAAGATGCGAGATCATAATCACGATTCAAGCCCCGAGGTGAAAGGGTCTTGAGCTCATGTATCCAATAGGCTTCCCTTTGTTTTAGTAATTTAGCATGATTGCCGCCGCTCCTAAAAGTTTGTGCCATTTCGATAACTTGAAATTTCAATTGGGCAATGGTATGGCCAGCTTTATTAAAATGGTAAGGTATGGGTAAAAGTAAATTTTTGCAACGAATAGTAGATTTATGTTTTGAAATGCGGTCCCTTATATGCTGGGTGGTTTCTCCAACAGACAAGAGACCGCATGGATATTTAATGAGATACACTACGTTAGAGGTTTCACAAGTGAAATACTCCCTAACAGGATATCTGCGACCTGAATGAGGATGGTGTATGTATTTTCCCTTCATTACATTGTTGCATTGATGACAGTGTAAGCACGGGTAAGTACCACGTTTTGGAGTACTGAAGAAAATCTGTTTGCTAAGAGGAGCAGAGGGGCCTATATCAGCCCTGACAAGCTTATCTTTAAGATTGGTTGGTCGACGAAAACAAGGTAAAAAGGGAGATTGAAACTCAGGGATAGATGGATAATCTGTTTTTAAAAAGTTCCAATATTTCCGAATTGTCCTGTATATCATGTATACATAAGGATGAAATGTATGTATGAAAGGGATTCTCTTGTGAGCTTCATTCCGAGGAGAATAACTATGGAGAGTGGGATCCTTAAGTATATGTGAGGGGTAACCTCGATCTATAAATTTTTGCTCTATCTCTTTAAGACGAACAGAGCGTACTTCAGAATCAGAAACAATCCGCTGGACTCGTTGAAATTTAGATTTGGGAAGTCATCTCTTAGTGGCATCTGGATGAAGGCTTTCAAAATGTAGTAGACTATTATGGTCTGTAATTTTAGTGTATAGATCAGTAGATAAAACACCTGTACAGTCTTTAACGACATAAGTATCTAAAAAAATTGATTTTAGAGGAATCATGATGAATGGTAAAATGAAGATCAGGCCAAAAATTATTAATGTCTTGATGGAAACTGATTAAGGACTCCAACGGGCTCGTCGATATGCAAAACATGTTGTCAATATATCTTTTCCAAACCAAAGAGTATAGTGAGAACAGAGAATGAGGATAAACGACAGTATCTTCAAATGCCGACGTGTAACAAATTTCATACGGAGGGGCCACGTTAGAGCCCATAGCGGTACCCTTTATCTGAAGATAGAACATGTCTGAAAAGAGAAAGAAATTCTCCCTGAGGACCAAGGACAAGAGATCCACACAAAGAGAAAGGATTCTAGAGTCAAGATTGGACTCTTGGAGAACTTTTTGTACAGCCGATATACCTGCATCATGTGGGATGCAGGTATAAAGGCTGTACACATCCAGGGTCACCAAAATAGAATCTGGATGAAGTGTTGGTACTTCCAATCATCTCAAGGAAAGCGCCAGTATCTAAAATGAAGGATTTAGCTTTTTTGGTCAAAGGAGTTAGAATCTTCTCCAAGAAAATGGACAATGGAGATAGTAAAGAGTCCGTAGACGCCACAACGGGTCTACCTAGAGGATGAAATAAATCATTGTGAATTTTTGGTAACGTAGATAGGACCGGAATGATGGGATTATTTTTAGTCAAAAAAATGGCATGTTTTTTAATCAATGGTGTTATTCATAACATATTTCTGAATAGTATGGGCAATAGTAAGTGCCAGTCCTATAGAGGGATCCTGAGATAGTTTTTTTTATAGACATTAGTATCAGAAAGTTGATGTTGGATTTCTTTCAAATAGTCGTTTTTATTCATGACCACTATTGCTCCCCCTTTATCAGCGGGTTTGACAATAAAATGTGTATCACTGATTAAACTTTGTAAAGCCTGTTTTTCTATAGTGGAGATGTTATTATGACAATGTAAATGCCCCTGTTCAATGTTAGATCTTAAGTGATGGAGATCTTCACCGACAAAGTCGATGAATGTTTCCAAAGTTGGGGTACCGTGTGGCGGACGATAAGTACTTGAGGAACATATACCAAGTGACTTTAATGTTACAGCAGCATTAAGAGGAGGAGGTAAAGTGTCAGGAGATGAATCAAAATTAACTTTCAAACGCAAATTTCTATAGAATCATTGTAAGTCCATTTCAAGTTGGAAAGTGCTGTATTTATATGAAGCACAGAAGGACAAGCCCTTCTGTAACAATGAGTATTGGGCTGGACTCAACGTCTTTGATGAAATGTTGATGACCAAGGATAGGGTGGTGTTACCTGTGAGCAGAGGGTTTGAGCTCATCCTGGTTCCTCTCCGACACTGGCCTCCCCTTTGTATCTTCCTCTTTCTTTTCTCGGTGGTTTTCTGTAGCCTCGGCCTAAAAAAGAATGTGCGGGAGCACTCCGATCTCGAGAATCGTTGTCAAAGCTAGATGATGAATGTTCTGATGAAGAACGTCTGTAAGAAAAGTGTGTATAAGTAGGCCGAAAATTATCTTGCCAACTATAAACTCTATTTTGTGAATAGTCCTCAGCGTCGCTCTGAAATTTGGCGCGTTTCTTATTTTCAGTTTCTTTGCGATGCTGAGGTAAATTGCTGTGAATCTTGGCTTTCAAAGAGGAGAATTCCTCCGGAGTAGTAAAAGTGGTTTTCAATTGAGCCTCTATATTGGAAATACGATCTTTGACTTCTGTGATATCTTTTTGAAGAAATTCTATTGTCAGTGTCATCAAGTCCAATGAACTTCAATGAAGTCCAATGAACTCCAATGTTCACATTTTTTTCAAATTTATCACAATATTCTGGTATGTTACGAAAAATGGTTGGCCGTATAGGTACCCACAGGCCACGTGGAATACGTTGTAATCTGAGATACTCAGATAGAGTAGCACAGTGTAATTCAAAATTAATCAAATGACGATATTCTCTTTTAAGATCCTGACTCCTAGTCTCCCTTGGAGGTAATTGCAGAATATCGCTAGATAAGGTGGATTGCGCCAATATATAGGAGGTCTCTTCTGTATTATAGGAAAAAGTCTTCAAAGACATACTGTTCAGAGTGCACGTGAAAAAAGGAAGTATCACAATGAAAAATTATCATGGAACTTCTGTGAGGGTGTGGGTGCTCAGGTAGGGTCCAAGTCCATATATAGAAAAATTAGCACCAGGCACTCCAATTGATGTAAATAAAGAATAAATTTTATTACGACTTCAAACAGTTCAATGTTTCGGTCGCTGCTTGGACCTTCTTCAAGAACTGACAAATGAAACAAATACAATGCCATTTAAATAAATACAATAAATGGTCTTCATAATGTTCAGATACAATGTCTAACAGACAAGAGAAGGAAAATTAAAATAAATGGAGAAATGTGGAAGGGATGGGGGAGGAGGGAGAGGAGGACCGAGTGACTGAAGTGACTGAAAACAATATATTAAAAAAATTGTACAGAAAAAATCATAGCTATAAAAAAAGTGATATTAATAGACTAAATGAATTGTGCACTTACCCAGCTGTGAAGCCGTATAAGAACTAGTCGTCAGTGAATAGAAAGGGACAGAAACTGTCAGAAACTGACAGAAACGACCCCATCCTTGGTCGTCGACATTTCATCAAAGACGTTGAGTCCAGCCCAATACTCGTTGTTACAGAAGGGCTTGTCCTTCTGTCCTTCATATAAATACAGCACTTTCCAACTCGGAATGGACTTCCAACGATTCTATAGAAATTTGCGTTTGAAAGTTCATTTTGAGTCATCTCCTGACACTTTACCTCCTCCTCTTAATGCTGCTGTAACATTAAAGTCACTTGGTATATGTTCCCCAAGTACTTATCGTCCGCCACATGGTACCCCAGCTTTGGAGACATTCATCGACTTTGTCGGTGAAGATCTCCATCACTTAAGATCTAACATTGAACAGGGGCGTTTACATTGTCATAATAACATCTCTACTATAGAAAAACAAGCTTTACATAGTTTAATCAGTGATACAGATTTAATTGTCAAACCTGCTGATAAAGGGGGAGCAAAGTATTCATGAAAAAAACCGACTATTTTAAAGAAATCCAACATCAACTTTCTGATACTGTCTATAAAAAAAACTCTCTCAGGATCCTTCTAAAAGACTGGCACTTACTATTGCCAATACTATTCAGAAATACGTTATGAATAACACCATTGACCAAAAAACATGCGATTTTTTTACTAAAAATAATCCCATCATTCCGGTCCTATCTACATTACCAAAAATTCACAAGGATTTATTTCATCCTCCAGGTAGACCCATTGTGGAGTCTACGGACTCTTTACGATCTCCATTGTCCATTTTCTTGGAGAAGATTCTCACTCCTTTGACCAAAAAAAGCTAAATTCTTCATTTTAGATATTGGCGTTTTCCTTGAGATGATATGAAGTACCAATACTATTCATCTAGATTCTATTTTGGTGACCCTGGATGTGTACAGCCTTTATACCTGCATCCCACATGATGCAGGTATATCGGCTGTACAAAAAGTTCTCCAAGAGTCCAATCTTGACTCTAGAATCCTTTCTCTTTGTGTGGATCTCTTGTCCTTGGTCCTCAGGGAGAATTTCTTTCTTTTTCGGACACGTTCTATCTTCAGATACAGGGTACCGCTATGGGCTCTAACGTGACCCCTCCGTATGCAAATTGTTACATGTCGGCATTTGAAGATACTGTCGTTTATCCTCATTCTCTGTTTTCACTATACTCTTTGGTTTGGAAAAGATATATTGACGACATGTTTTGCATATCGACGAGCCCGTTGGAGTCCTTAATCAGTTTCCATCAAGACATTAATAATTCTTGGCCTGGTCTTCATTTTACCATTCATCATGATTCCTCTAAAATCAATTTTTTAGATACTTATGTCGTTAACCCCTTAACGACCCATGACGTACTGGGTACGTCATGGATCATGTGCCGGTAAGCCCCGCCCCCTGCCGCCGGCAGGCGGCGGCGATCCGCGCACATATCAGCTGTTATCAACAGCTGACATGTGTGCCTGCTAGCCGCAGGTGGAATCGCTTCCACCCGCGGCCATTAACCCCTTACATTTCGCTGCCAAAATCTGGCAGCGATATATATATGGGCGCCGCCATGACAGTCACTTACCCCGCCCCCACCGAAAGTCACGTGACATGATCACGTGACTTTCAATGGTTGCCATGGTAGCACAGGGTCATGTAATGATGCCTGTAGCTAACATGACTCACTTCCTCTCAATGCCGGAATACAGCCGGCACTGAAAGTAAAGCAGCAAATCTGCAGTTCTCAGCTCTGTAGCTGAGATCTGCAGTTAGTGCAGAGCGATCGGATTGCTGATCGCTATAGCTCCCTAGGGGGAGTAGTAAAATAAAAAAAAAGTAAAAAAAAAGTTTTAAAAAATTAAAAAAAAATAAAAAAACCTAAAAGTTCAAATCACCCCGCTTTCACCCCATTGAAAATTAAAGGGTTAAAAAAATAAAAAATATACACATATTTGGTATCGCCGTGTTCAGAAATGCCCGATCTATCAAAATATAAAATCAATGAATCTGATCTGTAAACGGCGTAGCGTCAAAAAAATTCCAAACGCCAAAATTACGTTTTTTGGTCGCTGCAAATTTTGCGCAAAATACAATAACAGGCGATCAAAACGTAGCATCTGCGCAAAAATGGTATCGTTAAAAACGTCAGGTCGAGACGCAAAAAATAAGCCATCAATGAGCCTCAGATCCTGAAAAATGAGAATGCTACAGGTTTTGGAAAATGGCACAAAACGTGCACCACTTTTTTTGGACAAGCTTGTGAATTTTTTTTTAACCCCTTAGATACAAGTAAACCTATACATGTTTGGTGTCTACAAACTCGCACTGACCTGAGGCATCACATAGATACCTCAGTTTCACCATATAGTGAACACAGTGAATAAAATATCCCAAAAACTATTGTACGATCACACTTTTTTTTGCCATTTTTCCGCACTTGGAATTTTTTTGCCGTTTTCCAGTACACTATATGGTAAAACTTATAATTTCATTTAAAAGAACAACTCGTCCCGCAAAAAACAAGTCCTCATACGGCAAGATTGATGGAAAAATAAAAAAGTTACACCTCTCGGAAGAAGGGGAGCAAAAAACGCAAAAACGGAAAGTGCCCGGGGGCTGAAGGGGTTAAAGACTGTACAGGTGTTTTATTTACTGATCTATGCACTAAAATTACAGACCGTAATAGTCTACTACATTTTGAAAGCCTTCATCCAGATGCCACTAAGAGATCACTTCCCAAATCTCAATTTCAGCGAGTCCAGCGGATTGTTTCTGATTCTGAAGTACGCTCTGTTCATCTTAAAGAGATGGAACAAAAATTTATAGATCGAGGTTACCCCTCACATATACTTAAGGATCCCACTCTCCATAGTTCTTCTCCTCGGAATGAAGCTCACAAAAGAATCCCTTTCGTACATACATTTCATCCTTATTTATACATGATACACAGGACAATTCGGAAATATTTTTAACATTTTAAAAACAGGTTATCCATCTATCCCTGAGTTTCAATCTCCGTTTTTACCTTGTTTTCGTCGACCAACCAATCTTAAAGATAAGCTTGTCAGGGCTGATATAGGCCCCTCTGCTCCCCTTAGCAAACAGATTTTCTTCAGTACTCCAAAACGTGGTACTTACCCGTTCTTACACTGTCATCAGTGCAATAATGTAATGAATGGAGAATACATACACCATCCTCATTCAGGTCGCAGATATCCTGTTAGGGAGTATTTCACTTGTGAAACCTCTAACGTAGTGTATCTCATTAAATGTCCATGCGGTCTCTTGTATGTTGGAGAAACCACCCAGTATATAAGGGACCGCATTTCAATACATAAATCTACTATTCGTTGCAAAAATTTACTTTTGCCCATACTTTACCATTTTAATAAAGCTGGCCATACCATTGCCCAATTGAAATTTCAAGTTATCGAAATGGTACAAACTTTTAGGAGCGGCGGCAATCATTCTAAATTACTAAAACACAGGGAAGCCTATTGGATACATGAGCTCAAGACCCTTTCACCTCGGGGCTTGAATCGTGATTATGATCTCGCATCTCTTCTGTAAAGATTATGACTAACATGTTATATCATCTCTTCTATTATATTAGGTGTATGCTTCTTCTGGTATAAGAATAGTATTTGGTATTATAATCACTGCATTACCTTGTGAATTAATATAACGATTAAAATATTCAGTTATCTATTTTGTAAAATTAGATTACAATATGTATTTTTTCACTTTGCTGTTATTTTGTATCCGGATGTATTCTAGTTACAATATTATCTCTATACAGAGTCGTACATAAACCTATGTTCTGTTGTCCTAGATCCCTCTCCAGTGTCCCAGTTCCCACATCCCATCTGGAATCACGTTCACCTTACCATATACGCCACCATCTGATGTTTGCAGCTATTCATTCAGCTGATTGAGCTGTTTGTCCCTCACGCATGCGCACTGTTCACTGTGCACGTTACAGTCTTCACCTGTCACTCATTACCCAGAAGGTATTTCTACCCGGAAGTTCCGCCTCCACAATGGCGCAATCCACTAGCAGTGTATACCATGTGTTTCTTTTTCTCTGTCTGGGTAAGTCACTGTCTGTCCCCACGGTAATTATATGTCTTCTGTTTTTCCTTACCATGGTTGCTTTTACTTATAGTAACGGCAACCTTAGTCACCATACCCTCAACAAGCGGTGGACACCGCATGTTTTCTTCTTGCCCCTTTAGGTAAGTTTAACCTTATACTTATATGTATATAATATATAGTATTATAGCAGCTTTATTTTCTCTATTTGACTATAATTACCTCTATTCATAGTGACGTCAGACATATTACCTTACCTTTATTACAAGCGGTGGATACCGCATACTTCTTTTCTGCCCTTTCTGGGTAAGTTAAACCTCATATACATACATATCCTTTTGCCCCCTGTCTTATATATAGTCAATATGCATCAATTTTATTGTTTTACAGTGTAGACACCCAACTACCTACATTTATTTTTATATTCAATAGTGGTGGACTCCGCACAAATTGTGTTGTTACAATTATTGGTAAGCTTATAGTTAGCTACATCTTTCTACAACATGCTACTATACAGTTTATTTTGTAGCTTATGTAATACGTATTCCTTCCTCCATAGAACAATCTACACCATTTCTGACCAATAATCTACATGGTAGTCACTTCACGTGAACTCTTACACAAACCTTTTCCACAACAGGGTAAGAGTCAATTGATACATGTTCACACGATATCATAATTGGTTGTCTATTAGTATATCAACACGTTGGACAGCTATTGTTCTCTAGTGTCATCTCTGTGATTTCCTACCCCCAGTTACACTAGACTCATGACTTCTAATTTTTCTCTTTTTTTTATTTCATTTTATGACATACGTGTTCCCTTTTTTATAGCGCAATCCACATCATTGCTGGTTAATGATTCACACACGGTTCGCTATAGGTGAATGTCTATTCAAAACCATTCTTATAACAGGGTAAGAGCTTACAGCCATTGTTCCGTTTTCTATTTCCGTAATTCTTATTCCCAGATATATGGGATTCATAACTACCAATATATATTATTTTTGCTCTAGTCCATTTCCTACCTGGTTTCTTATTCATACTTGAACTTCTCTCGTTTGTCTCTCCATTACCATAAGACAGGGTGAGCAGCTACTTTTATTCTTTTGTCATTTTCATAGATTCATGACATGATCTTTACACCTGTTTGACATCACCATTCACTTATTTACACAGTTTCTGACCCTTTCTATTTACTCACGAGTAGTTCTTATATGGCTTCACAACTGTGTAAGCGCTTAGTTCATTTAAGTCTATCAATATCACTTTTTTATAGTTATGATTTTTTCTGTACAATTTTTTGAATATATCGTTTTTGCTCACTTCACTCACTCGCATCTCCTCTCCCTCCTCTCCCAATCCTTCCACATTTCTCCATTTATTTTAATGTTCCTTCTCTTGTCTGTTAGACATTGTATCTGAGCATTATGAAGACCATTTATTGTATTTATCTAAATGGAATTGTATTTTTTCATTTGTCAGTTCTTGAAGAAGGTCCAAGCAGTGACCGAAACGTTGAACTGTTTGAAGTTGTAATGAAATGTATTCTTTTTTCACATCAACTGGAGTGCCTGGTGCTAATGTTTTTACATTTATACAGGGGACGTCGCCCTGACATGTACAGTTTTAACTTATTATTTTATTTTATATATGCAGACGGTTCTGTCCACCCCTGGTGCGGCCGATGTCTTGGTGCAGCGGTGCATTCTTCTATTTGCATATTAAAGACAGTCCCTTATCTTAACTAACAGACGTACTTAGAGTCAGTGCTGTATAAAATCACTTAGCATTTCTGCTTGTGTCCTGATACTGGAGGAGCAGAGTAGCACTCCAACTGTCAGCGTGGGTGCGCATGCAATGTGACTACAGTGTTGGTGTGGGTGAGCACGCAATGTGACTGCAGTGTCGGCGTGGGTGTGCACACAATGTGACTGCAGTGTCAGTGTGGGTGCGCACGTAACGTGACTGCACTGTCAGTGTGGCTGTGCACACAATGTGACTGCAGGTGCGTTCTGACACCTGGTTGCTGCCTGTATTTGACTGCAGATTCAGTGAGGAGGAAGGCTGTTGAAGTGAGCAGACAGCACATCACAGTGCCGTGTCCCCCTCCTCACTGGAGCCGCTCACTTGCTATACTTCCAGGTGCATCAAGTGGCAGCTACCGGCAGGATCCAGATATCAGAATGTAGCACTGACGCTTCAAGTGTGCCGATGTGCTCCTCCTGTGTTGTGTGCACACCCGCACTGACGCTTGGAGTGTGCCGCTGTACTCCACCAGTGTTGTGTGCACACCCGCACTGACGCTTGGAGTGTGCCGCTGTGCTCCTCCTGCGTTGGGTGCACACCTGCATGGACGCTTGGAGTGTGCCACTGTGCTTCGCTAGTGTTGGCTGCGGTGCAGACAGGAGAGCTAATGTTAGAGGGCTCACTATTACCAATGGATCACTATCAATCAAGACAAAGGACCGGCTATTATTTGCCTATACAGTATTAGGTGGTATCAGTGCACCCAGGCTTAGGCCGCGCCGAGGGTGCGCAGAAATGTCCTCATTTTCATATTAAATAAATGTGGCTTTTTCAGTAAATTTTAAAGGGAACCTGTCACACCATTTTTCGATATTAAACTGCCCTGTATGTCTTGTTAGTGACGCAACGTAAGTGATGCACATTTTCTGACTAACAAGATATTTGGGGCACTTTAATATTAAAAAATGACGTGACCGGGTCCCTTTTAAACTAAACTCTATATAGGTGGGATTATTTCTCCACGGACCACGTCCCACATATTAATATTTCTGCAGTCTAGGTGTGATTTCGGGGTGACAGATCCCCTTTCAGTCAGCTTAAAAATCATCTCACCCGAAAGTTTTTGCTCGTGCATCGGGTGATTGACACTGTTTAGATAAATCAGTTTCCCATCTTTGGCTGCAGTGCTAATGCTGCTTTAAAGGGGTTTTCTCACATTGGAAACTTATCCCCTATCCTCGGGATGGGGAATAACTTTCCAATTGCTGGGAGGGCCGACCATTGTAGCCCCCAGTGTTTCCGAGAACCAGAACATGCAGACAAAATGGATGCCGGGAGTAGAATTTCAAAGTCCTGTCTCCTGAGCTGTGCACTTAAGAGGTCTTTTGAGCAATTGGTGGAGGTCTAAAGTCCCACCCCATGATGCCCACCTCTGCCCCTACAAATCTCCTCAGAATTAATGGACCTAAACATATAAGATATCCTCCAAAAGTTACGTCTACTGCCTGCGACTAATCAGTATTGTGGTTCCTATATGGTCCACAGTCTAATGATGGCTGGTAACAATTATCAGCATCTCCTTACCATTGTTAAGGACATACTGGGAGTTGTACGTTAATGCAATACATACAGTCAGGGCCAGAAATATTTGGACAGTGACACAAGTTTTGTTATTTTAGCTGTTTACAAAAACATGTTCAGAAATACAATCATATATATAATATGGGCTGAAAGTGCACACTCCCAGCTGCAATATGAGAGTTTTCACATCCAAATCGGAGAAAGGGTTTAGGAATCATAGCTCTGTAATGCATAGCCTCCTCTTTTTCAAGGGACCAAAAGTAATTGGACAAGAGACTCTAAGGGCTGCAATTAACTCTGAAGGCGTCTCCCTCGTTAACCTGTAATCAATGAAGTAGTTAAAAGGTCTGGGGTTGATTACAGGTGTGTGGTTTTGCATTTGGAAGCTGTTGCTGTGACCAGACAACATGCGGTCTAAGGAACTCTCAATTGAGGTGAAGCAGAACATCCTGAGGCTGAAAAAAAAGAAAAAATCCATCAGAGAGATAGCAGACATGCTTGGAGTAGCAAAATCAACAGTCGGGTACATTCTGAGAAAAAAGGAATTGACTGGTGAGCTTGGGAACTTAAAAAGGCCTGGGCGTCCACGGATGACAACAGTGGTGGATGATCACCGCATACTTTCTTTGGTGAAGAAGAACCCATTCACAACATCAACTGAAGTCCAGAACACTCTCAGTGAAGTAGGTGTATCTGTCTCTAAGTCAACAGTAAAGAGAAGACTCCATGAAAGTAAATACAAAGGGTTCACATCTAGATGCAAACCATTCATCAATTCCAAAAATAGACAGGCCAGAGTTAAATTTGCTGAAAAACACCTCATGAAGCCAGCTCAGTTCTGGAAAAGTATTCTATGGACAGATGAGACAAAGATCAACCTGTACCAGAATGATGGGAAGAAAAAAGTTTGGAGAAGAAAGGGAACGGCACATGATCCAAGGCACACCACATCCTCTGTAAAACATGGTGGAGGCAACGTGATGGCATGGGCATGCATGGCTTTCAATGGCACTGGGTCACTTGTGTTTATTGATGACATAACAGCAGACAAGAGTAGCCGGATGAATTCTGAAGTGTACCGGGATATACTTTCAGCCCAGATTCAGCCAAATGCCGCAAAGTTGATCGGACGGCGCTTCATAGTACAGATGGACAATGACCCCAAGCATACAGCCAAAGCTACCCAGGAGTTCATGAGTGCAAAAAAGTGGAACATTCTGCAATGGCCAAGTCAATCACCAGATCTTAACCCAATTGAGCATGCATTTCACTTGCTCAAATCCAGACTTAAGACGGAAAGACCCACAAACAAGCAAGACCTGAAGGCTGCGGCTGTAAAGGCCTGGCAAAGCATTAAGAAGGAGGAAACCCAGCGTTTGGTGATGTCCATGGGTTCCAGACTTAAGGCAGTGATTGCCTCCAAAGGATTCGCAACAAAATATTGAAAATAAAAATATTTTGTTTGGTTTATTTGTCCAATTACTTTTGACCTCCTAAAATGTGGAGTGTTTGTAAAGAAATGTGTACAATTCCTACAATTTCTATCAGATATTTTTGTTCAAACCTTCAAATTAAACGTTACAATCTGCACTTGAATTCTGTCGTAGAGATTTCATTTCAAATCCAATGTGGTGGCATGCAGAGCCCAACTCGCGAAAATTGTGTCACTGTCCAAATATTTCTGGACCTAACTGTATGTGTATATGAGTCTAACCTGACACTGCACTTGATTGCTGTACAAAGTTGGCAATGTATTCATGTACTGATGGTGGTTTTGGTGATGTATTATTGTCTTTAGGGTGGTTTTGGTGATGTATTAATGTCTTTAGGGTGGTTGGTGATGTATTACTGTATTAACAGTAGTTATGGTACTAACTGTGATTTGTTGATGTATTTTTGTATTTAGTGTGGTTTTAGTGATGTATTACTGTACTGATGGTGGTTATGGTGATAGTCATGTGGATGTTGTAATTTTTACCTTATCAGTCTTGATCCTAAAACATAGGACAGTGTGCTGGACTAAAAATACAGCTATCTGCATGTCTGTCAGCCTAATAAGTAATAGACTAAAGCCCCCATACACTATCGTCTGATCTTTCGACCGGGCTCTCTCATATACAGGAGCACTCATTCTGCCAAGTGTTCATGTGTTCTCTATTAGAGACGCTGCTGGACATCTCTGGCAGCAGCTTATCATTTAGAGGATAATAGGATCTACACTCTATTTGGACATGCTGGCTCCTTATTCCCCCCGACAATCAGAAGTTAGAGCCCCCATTCACATTGGACTGTCAGCAGAACCTGTCGATATTGACTGGTTTAGACAACTTTAGATTAATGTGTATGGAGGTCTTAACTACTATCTGAAGGCTCTGGGTACTCTCGGGGTATGTGCACACCTCTTGTAGATGTCTGTGAACCCCCTGAGTAATTCAGACAGAAAACCCTTCAGAACAGTCATCATTTTATCCTGAAGCAAATATTTTTTTTTTTTTGCTGTTGCTTCTTGGTTGTTTTTTCCAACATCTTTTAGCTACTGGATTTTACTTATTTTTTAAATAAACTAGTAAGCGGCATCCAAGCAGCAGCCGCCCCTATAATGGATGGGTCACTTTTAGCGGCTTCATGTCTAAGAAAACCTGACGTGCTTAAAAAAAAATGTAGGAGTTCATTCTTTTTATATAAAGAGTTTGTTTTTTTTGGGCGGGTTACAGGGCGGATCTGTCTGAAAACAAAATGCTGTGTGCACATACCCTTAATCTGACTGATCAGAAGGGGGCACCACCACTGACAGTGCCTAGGGCAGCATGAACTCCAAATACGGCCCTCGTTGCGGGTGGTCGGTACCTTGCCTCCATGCACTACTGTTAGATGTTCTGTGTGACTTCTCAGCCTGACGCTTTCAGGGTCCCGCTCCCCACGCTTAGGTAAGGAAGCTGTGCTCTCGATGGCTGACACTTGGGATTTCAGTGGGCTGCATGGGTTGAAAAGCCCTATCCCCCTCGTTGTGTTGATGCCTTCGATCTCTGAGCTCTTGTGGACAGTTTATAGAGATACTATACTCCGGAGGCTAATTATCAGGTTGCTTGAAGCTACTCCCTGATCGAGGGTCCAGTACCCCGCCGTGTTCGTTACCATTTCGGTTACTAGGTACTCCGGTGCCAACCATTCTCCAAAACTAAGTCTGGATCCTTTCTCTAATACCTTGCGACTGGGTCTCCAACTCCTCCGCTCCCAGACCACCATCTGTGACCTAGCCAACGTCACCCAGGGAGCTCCAACTCCCCTAGCTCCTCACTCTCTGAGGGCTACCACTGCTCTGACTCTGCCCCTCCCACCAGTCTACTTGACCTCTAGGTGGGTGGCCCTATTCCAGTTAGACCACCCGCTGGTGTGCCTGACAGGGTGTGGTGTGAGGTGTGGTTAGGATTTGAATGCTGATGGAGCAACACCAAAAGTCAGGATCCCAGAACCATGGGGGGTTGAGTCCTGCACCAGTCAAGATAAAAGAGGGTGCAGTACCCTGTGACATCCTGACTAGTTCAGGGGCGTCACAATGGCAGACCACGTGGCATGTTGCTAGTTACTTGGATCCAGGGCCCATAAAACAGATCTTAGGAGTACTGGCCAGAATCTCCAATGCTGTTATGTTTTAAATTAAAGGGAACCTGTCAAGTGCAATATGCACCCAGATCCATGAGCAGTTCTGCGTGCATATTGCTAATCCTTGCCTAACCTGTATCTACTAGCATGCATAAAAAGATCTTTAGAAAACGTTTTTGTAAAGATCCTTTATGATATGCTAATGAGTGCAGGGACTAGTCACAAGGGCATTAGTTCCCCCAACTAGTCTGCCTTCATAGCATGTTAGCACGCTCACAGGGGCGTGCTAACATGCAATTCAATGCCCATTGCCCAGGGTCATCAGAGGCAACGCATGTACCTGTGTCCGTTGTCACTGCTTGAGACACTGGATTGTGTCAGTGCGCATGGTGAAAAGTCACTACACTTCTGGTCATGTGCACTATGAAACCGTGCCCTGGCTTCAGAGAGGTCTTGATCGGCATAATAGGTCATGCACACTGACCCTAAGCCTGGAGTCTGAAGGGATGACAACGGACACAGGTACGCGTGTCACCGCTGATGACATTGGGCAATAGGCATTAAATAGCATGTTAATACGCCCCTGTGGGCGTGCTAACCAGCTAAGAAGGTGGACTAGTCAGGAGAAATAACGCCCTTGTGACTAGTCTCTGCGCTCATTAGCATATTATAAAGGATCTATAGAAATACTTTGTCCCTTTATCTATGCTACTATAGCCTGGGACAGTTAGGCAGGGATTTTAAATATGCACCAAGAACTGCTTGTGGTTCTGGGTGCATATTGCACCTCGCAGGTTCCCTTTAAATAAAGCATAATATGCAAACAGACAGTCTGGGTTGTCAGACATAGCTAATCATGGTGCGCACCCCAGTGAATCCTCCTCCCAGCTCTTCAGTTCTTCCCTCCGTTGGCAGGAAGAGGAGCTGTCATGCGCAGTGGTGTAGTTGTCACAACTTTGGCGATGTTAACAAACACGTAGCAACACAATGGAATGTTGGAGTACACCTGCGCCTAAACAGGCAAAGTAAAACCCTGAATGTGGACACCCCCTTTAAGTCTCTTTCTCAGGTTTTTGGTTATAGGTGAAGAAGGTGGACTGTGATTGATAACAAAGGGTTTCATTATACCTTTTTGTTTAGCGGTGTGAATGCATATGAACTGTAAGAGGGCTTATTCACACATTGTGGATTTTCTGCTTATGTCCTATCTTGACTTGTGAATGGACAATCCACAGCATATTACAATAGCTGTGAAATGAATGGGACTTCAAATATTTTACTAGCTGCTGACATGAGTATATTGACTATTGCAAATTTTTAAATCTGCAGCATGTTAATTCTTTCTCAAGATTTTCACTGTGGATTTCCCTCATTGCAATGTACTGTATATGGTAAAAACCACAACAAAACTGTATTTTTCTTAAAGGGATCATTCAGTCAAATAATATTGATGACCACATTTTATTGATGACCTTGAATAGGAGCTGTTCCACAGTACCCAGACGGAACTAGCTGGTTTGTGTAGGTGCCACGTGTCACACACCTACTGATATGATATTGATGACCTATCCCAAAAATGGGTCATCAATATTATATGACCCGCTAATGCCTTTAATACATTGTATGGTAGCAATATTTAGGTATTTTATGGTGCTGTTCGGTGGTCACTATCACAAAGTTCTGCATTTTACATTGGATCATTTTTTGAGGATGTTCCCCATAGAATTGATATGTGGATAAAAAGGTAAATTACAGTTATGAAAACTTTACAAGGTACTACCACAGTCTGGAGTATTATAACTACAGTGATATGAGATGACCAGGAGAAATCAATACCAGAAGGAGATGAGAAGAAGTCATAATATGGTGAAAAAAGTATTGAATACGTCACCAATTTTCTAAATAAATATATTTCTTGGCAAGAATTTCTTACCAGATGTCGATAACAACCCATCCAATCCACACAGAGAAAGAAAGAAAACCATAGATGTCCATAAATTAAGTTATGTTTAATAATCAGAAATTATACAGGGAAAAAGTATTGAACACAAGAAGAAAGAGAGATGCAAAAAGCCACAGAAAGTTGTGATACCCGCTTAAATCTATCAGTAAGTAGAAAGCAATCCTGCCAATTAGTTAAAAATTATATCAGCTGGTTCAACTGATGGCCTATAAAAAGATTTATTGTTACCAAGTTGTCACACAAGAAACATCTCATGATGGGTAAAACCAGTGAGCTGTCCGAAGACTTTTGCAACCTTATTGTTCCAAACATACTGATGACATTGGTTATAGATAGGATTTCTAAACTACTGAAGGTTCCAATGAGTTCTGCTGAGGCCATAATCCGATAGTGGAAAAAACATAATTTGACCAAAAACCAGCCATAACCAGGTACTCCTGCAAGATTTCAGATAGAAGGCTGAAAATAGTTGCCCAAGGGCCAAGGACCACCTGTGGAGAGCTAGAGAAAGACCTGGAATCAGCAGGTAGATTTTTATAAGCAAGACAATAAATGATGCACTCAACCTCCATGGCCTGTATGTACGCTCACCATGCAAGACTCCATTGCTGAACAAAAAGCATGTTCAAGTGCATATAAGGTTTGTTCAGCAACATTTAGACAAGCCTGTGAAATACTGGGAGAATAATAGTCTGGTCAGATGAGAGCAAAATTGAACTCTTTGGATGCCATAATACACACCATGTTGGGAGGCCAAATGGCACCTCATATCACCCCAAAAACAACATACCAACAGTGAAGTTTGGAGGTGTGAGGCTGTTTTATAGCATACAGCACTGGCAAACTTCATGGACAAATATATAGAGACATCAGGGGTGGACACATCATTGGTGCAGCTTGTGTAGCTGCAAAGGGGCCCAATAGTTTGGGGGGCCGATTTCTACCTCCAAAGCAGGTAGAATTGTGCATTTTGATGAGCTCTTGGGCTGCAAAAAGGCCCATATATTGTTCTTGCTCAGGGGCCCTCTTCTGTCTATGTCCGCCAGAGAGAGACATTTTTGATGAAAATCTGCTACCATCTACCAGGATGATGAAGATGAAATGAGGGTTCACGTTTCAGCAAAACAATGATTGCAATCACATAGACAACAAAACTCTCAATTTATATCAGAGTAAGAAAATAAAGCTGCTAGAATGGCCCAACCAACCACCTAACCTGAGTCCAATAGAACATTTATAGAAGGAACTGAAGCTCAGAATTCATGAAAGGAGCCCATGGTATCTTCAGGATTTGAAAATTGTGTGGAAGAATGGTCCAAAATCACAACTAAGCAATGCATGTGACTAGTTTTTCCATTTCTCCATAGAGAGGGCGTCTTGAACCTGTGATCACCAACAAAGACTTTTGTATGAAGTATTAAATACATTTCAGTAAGTTTGATCAATACTTTTTCCCTTAAGTCATTTCTCATTATTACACATCACTAAATTTATAGACATTTACAGTTCAATTTCTTTGGATTGGAAGAGTTGGTAACAACATCTAGTGAAGATTTCATGTCAATGGCACCTTTGGAAATATATTTACTTAGAAAATTGGTGGCATGTTCAATACTTATTTCACCAGCTGTATATATATACAGTCAGGGCCAGAAATATTTGGACAGTGACACAAGTTTTGTTATTTTAGCTGTTTACAAAAACATGTTCAGAAATACAATTATATATATAATATGGGCTGAAAGTGCACACTCCCAGCTGCAATATGAGAGTTTTCACATCCAAATCGGAGAAAGGGTTTAGGAATCATAGCTCTGTAATGCATAGCCTCCTCTTTTTCAAGGGACCAAAAGTAATTGGACAAGGGACTCTAAGGGCTGCAATTAACTCTGAAGGCGTCTCCCTCGTTAACCTGTAATCAATGAAGTAGTTAAAAGGTCTGGGGTTGATTACAGGTGTGTGGTTTTGCATTTGGAAGCTGTTGCTGTGACCAGACAACATGCGGTCTAAGGAACTCTCAATTGAGGTGAAGCAGAACATCCTGAGGCTGAAAAAAAAGAAAATTCCATCAGAAAGATAGCAGACATGCTTGGAGTAGCAAAATCAACAGTCGGGTACATTCTGAGAAAAAAGGAATTGACTGGTGAGCTTGGGAACTCAAAAAGGCCTGGGCGTCCACGGATGACAACAGTGGTGGATGACCGCCGCATACTTTCTTTGGTGAAGAAGAACCCGTTCACAACATCAACTGAAGTCCAGAACACTCTCAGTGAAGTAGGTGTATCTGTCTCTAAGTCAGCAGTAAAGAGAAGACTCCATGAAAGTAAATACAAAGGGTTCACATCTAGATGAAAACCATTCATCAATTCCAAAAATAGACAGGCCAGAGTTAAATTTGCTGAAAAACACCTCATGAAGCCAGCTCAGTTCTGGAAAAGTATTCTATGGACAGATGAGACAAAGATCAACCTGTACCAGATTGATGGGAAGAAAAAAGTTTGGAGAAGAAAGGGAACGGCACATGATCCAAGGCACACCACATTCTCTGTAAAACATGGTGGAGGCAACGTGATGGCATGGGCATGCATGGCTTTCAATGGCACTGGGTCACTTGTGTTTATTGATGACATAACAGCAGACAAGAGTAGCCGGATGAATTCTGAAGTGTACCGGGATATACTTTCAGCCCAGATTCAGCCAAATGCCGCAAAGTTGATCGGACGGCGCTTCATAGTACAGATGGACAATGACCCCAAGCATACAGCCAAAGCTACCCAGGAGTTCATGAGTGCTAAAAAGTGGAACATTCTGCAATGGCCAAGTCAATCACCAGATCTTAACCCAATTGAGCATGCATTTCACTTGCTCAAATCCAGACTTAAGATGGAAAGACCCACAAACAAGCAAGACCTGAAGGCTGCGGCTGTAAAGGCCTGGCAAAGCATTAAGAAGGAGGAAACCCAGCGTTAGGTGATGTCCATGGGTTCCAGACTTAAGGCAGTGATTGCCTCCAAAGGATTCGCAACAAAATATTGAAAATAAAAATATTTTGTTTGGGTTTGGTTTATTTGTCCAATTACTTTTGACCTCCTAAAATGTGGAGTGTTTGTAAAGAAATGTGTACAATTCCTACAATTTCTATCAGATATTTTTGTTCAAACCTTCAAATTAAACGTTACAATCTGCACTTGAATTCTGTTGTAGAGGTTTCATTTCAAATCCAATGTGGTGGCATGCAGAGCCCAACTCGCGAAAATTGTGTCACTGTCCAAATATTTCTGGACCTAACTGTATATATATATATATATATATATATATATATATATATATATATATATATATATATATATATATCTATATATATAATTGCCTTATTCTGTCTGTCTGTCTGTCTGTCATGCTTCAAAATTGTGTCCTTCCGGTGACATTGTGTCCTTACGGTGACACAAAGCTGATTGGCCGCTGGGCTCGCCATGGCCCCGCCCCCCACACCGATTTGCTGCTCGCCCAGGCTGCGCCCCCACACGGATTGGCCAGCCGCTCGCCCAGGCTCCGCCCCCCCACAGATTGGCCTCTCGCCCCGGCACCCTGCAGGCATTGGCAATTCGGCCACGCCACGCCCCGCCCCCCTCACGCAACGCACGTTAGCTCTGGCCCCGCCCACCTCCCCCCGCGCATTCCCCGAACTGACACGGCTGTCACGGAGGTGAGTACTGTACTCCCCCCCCCCCCCGTCCCCCATCCCCCGCTCGCACGGGAGTGGTGTGGGCTCCCGTGCGAGCGGGGGACGGGATGCGTTGGCATGGTTACAAGCGCATCAAGGTCCTGCAGCGGCGGAAGATCCACACGCACACACATAGCACACACACACACATGCACACACATCAGATCACACTCACTCTCACACACACACCTCACACACACACCTCACACACACATCACACACACATCACATCGCATCCACACACTCACAGCATCCGGCGATATCGCTTGCTTCTCGGCCTCGATACTGTGCTGTTGTGACCTTCCAGGACCTGACGGAGGATCACATGGCCAGAGGCATGTGGTATCTCCGGATGTTGTGACTGTGAGCGCGTATGTGCGATATCGTCAGTGTCTGTGTGTGTGAGTGTATGCGATCGGGTGTGTGTGAGTGTCGGGATCGGGTGTGTGTGAGTGTCGGGATCGGGTGTGTGTGAGTGTATGCGATCGTGTGTGTGAGTGTCGGCAGAGGAGCACGGCGTGCTGGAGGAGGCTGGGAGCAGAGAGGCTGATCTTGGGGAAGGCTTGGAGGGGGAGGCTGATGCTGGGGGAGACTGGGAGGGGAAGGCTGATGCTGAAGGAGGTTGGGAGGAGGAGGCTGGGAGGAAGGAGGCTGGGAGGAGAGAGGCTGATCCTGGGGAAGGCTGGGAAGGGGAGGCTGATGCTGAGGGAGGCTGGAAGGAGAGAGGCTGATGCTGGGGGAGGCTGGAAGGAGAGAGGCTGAGGCTGGGAGGAGAGAGGCTGATGCTGGGGAAGGCTGATGCTGAGGGAGGCTGGGAGGGGAAAGCTGATGCTGGGGAAGGCTGGGAGGACGGAGGCTGGGAGGAGAGAGGCTGATCCTGGGGAAGGCTGGGAGAGGGAGGCTGATGCTGGGGGAGGCTGGAAGGAGAGAGGCTGATGCTGGGGGAGGCTGGAAGAAGAGAGGCTGATGCTGGGGGAGGCTGATGCTGGGGGAGGCTGGGAGGAGAGAGGCTGATGCTGGGGAAGGCTGGGAGGAGAGAGGCTGATGCTGGGGACAGAGAGGAGAGGCTGATGCTGGGGACAGAGAGGCTGATGCTGGGGACAGAGAGGCTGATGCTGGGGACAGAAAGGCTGATGCTGGGGACAGAGAGGCTGATGCTGAGATGAGAGAGGCTGATGCTGGGGACAGAGAGGCTGATGCTGGGGACAGAGAGGCTGATGCTGGGGACAGAGAGGCTGATGCTGCGGGCAGAGAGGCTGATGCTGCGGGTAGAGAGGCTGATGCTGGCGCAGCATGGCGGATGGAGCACGTTTGGGAGTGCGCAGCATGGCGGATGGAGCACGTTTGGAAGTGCGCAGCATGGCGGATGGAGCACGTTTGGGAGTGCGCAGCATGGCGGATGGAGCACGTTTGGGAGTGTGCAGCATGGCGGATGGAGCACGTTTGGGAGTGCGCAGCATGGCGGATGGAGCACGTTTGGGAGTGCGCAGCATGGCGGATGGAGCACGTTTGGGAGTGCGCAGCATGGCGGATGGAGCACGTTTGGGAGTGCGCAGCATGGCGGATGGACCACGTTTGGGAGTGCGCAGCATGGCGGATGGAGCACGTTTGGGAGTGCGCAGCATGGGAGATGGAGCACGATGGGGGGTGCGCAGCATAGGGGATGGAGCACGATGGGGAGTGCGCTGCATGGGGGATGGAGCACGATGGGGAGTGCGGAGTATGGCGGATGAAGCACATTTGGGAGTGCGCAGCATGGCGGATGGAGCACGTTTGGGAGTGCGCAGGATGGGAGATGGAGCACGTTTGGGAGTGCGCAGCATGGCGGATGGAGCACGTTTGGGAGTGCGCAGCATGGGAGATGGAGCACGATGGGGAGTGCGCAGCATGGCGGATGGAGCACGTTTGGGAGTGCGCAGCATGGGGGATGGAGCACGATGGGGAGTGCGCAGCATGGCGGATGGAGCACGTTTGGGAGTGCGCAGCATGGCGGATGGAGCACGTTTGGGAGTGCGCAGCATGGCGGATGGAGCACGTTTCGGAGTGCGCAGCATGGCGGATGGAGCACGTTTGGGAGTGCGCAGGATGGGAGATGGAGCACGATAGGGAGTGCGCTGCATGGGGGATGGAGCACGATGGGGAGTGCGCTGCATGGGGGATGGAGCACGATGGGAAGTGCACACCTCCCCCCAACACACACACACACACACGCGCGCGCACTGCACAACACACCACACACACACACTGGGAACCACAAACAACTGCCCTACACAGACACCCACACACAGACAACGCTGCACACACAAATATACGCACATACCGCACAACACACACATTGCACAAAACATACCTCCCCCCAAAACACACCACACATACACAAACCGCGCAACACACACACACAACGCTACACACACAGCGCTCCACAAACAACGCAACACACAAACAACACTGCTCTCACCCCCCATCACACCCAGGCAACACCCAGAACATGTACAGCGCCCTACACAAACACTTGGTAACTACACACAACAACATCTATATATATATATATATATATATATATAACAAAAATCATACATGAACTACACAATACGTAAATTCTAGAATACCCGATGCGTAGAATCGGGCCACCTTCTAGTATATATATATATATATATATATATATATATATATATATATATATATATATATATATATATATATATATATATATATATATAATTATATATACATACAGTCATATGAAAAAGTTTGGGCACCCCTATTAATGTTAACCTTTTTTCTTTATAACAATTTGGGTTTTTGCACCAGCTATTTCAGTTTCATATATCTAATATACTCATGGACTGAGTAATATTTCTGAATTGAAATGAGGTTTATTGTACTAACAGAAAATGTGCAATCTGCATTTAAACTAAATTTGACAGGTGCATAAGTATGGGCACCCTAATCAATTTCTTGTTTTGAACACTCCTAACTACTTTTTACTGACTTACTGAAGCACTAAATTGGTTTTATAACCTCATTGAGCTTTGAATTTCATAGGCAGGTGTATCCAATCATGAGAAAAGGTATTTAAGGTGGCCACTTGCAAGTTGTTCTCCTATTTGAATCTCCTATGAAGAGTGGCATCATGGGCTCCTCAAAACAACTCTCAAATGATCTGAAAACAAAGATTATTCAACATAGTTGTTCAGGGGAAGGATACAAAAAGTTGTCTCAGAGATTAAAACTGTCAGTTTCCACTGTGAGAAACATAGTAAGGCAATGGAAGAACACAGGTACAGTTCTTGTGAAGCCCAGAAGTGGCAGGCCAAGAAAAATATCAGAAAGGCAGAGAAGAAGAATGGTGAGAACAGTCAAGGACAATCCACAGACCACCTCCAAAGACCTGCAGCATCATCTTGCTACAGATGGTGTCACTGTGCATCGATCAACAATTCAGCGCACTTTGCACAAGGAGAAGCTGTATGGGAGAGTGATGCGAAAGAAGCCATTTCTGCAAGCACGCCACAAACAGAGTCGCCTGAGGTATGCAAAGGCACATTTGGACAAGCCAGTTACATTTTGGAAGAAGGTCCTGTGGACTGATGAAACAAAGATTGAGTTGTTTGGTCATACAAAAAGGCGTTATGCATGGAGTAAAAAAAAACACGGCATTCCAAGAAAAGTACTTGCTACCCACAGTAAAATTTGGTGGAGGTTCCATCATGCTTTGGGTCTGTGTGGCCAATGCCGACACCGGGAATCTTGTTAAAGTTGATGGTCGCATGGATTCAACTCAGTATCAGCAGATTCTTGACAATAATGTGGAAGAATCAGTGACGAAGTTGAAGTTCCGCAGGGGATGGATATTTCAGCAAGACAATGATCCAAAACACCGCTCCAAATCCACTCAGGCATTCATGCAGAGGAACAATTACAATGTTCTGGAATGGCCATCCCAGTCCCCAGACCTGAATATCATTGAACATCTGTGGGATGATTTGAAGCGGGCTGTCCATGCTCGGTGACCATCAAACTTAACTGAACTGGGATTGTTTTGTAAACAGGAATGGTCAAAAATACCTTCATCCAGGATCCAGGAACTCATTAAAAGCTACAGGAAGCGACTAGAGGCTGTGATTTTTGCAAAATGAGGATCTGCAAAATATTAATGTCACTTTTATGTTGAGGTGCCCATACTTATGCACCTGTCAAATTTAGTTTAAATGCAGATTGCACATTTTCTGTTAGTACAATAAACCTCATTTCAATTCAGAAATATTACTCAGTCCATCAGTTATTAGATATATGAAACTGAAATAGCTGCTGCAAAAACCCAAATTGTTATAAAGAAAAAAGGTTAACATTAATAGGGGTGCCCAAACTTTTTCATATGACTGTATATATATAATATAAATTCATTCCTACTGTACTATAATCCAAGAAGATATTTTCGCAAACAGTTGATCAATAATTTAAGCGACCCCTGCCACGTCACGGCAAATCTCAATAGGGGGGTCGTATTCTACATTGTATAATTTACCATTGTGCCATACGGCCTCCTAAATATTTTAATAAGCAGAACCATATAAAAAAGCAACACATACCTGTGACATCTCAGAACCGCTCCCATGTTGCAAAGACAGACAACTGCAATAAAGGCAGTCCAGGTGCTAGCATGTGCAGCAAAGGCCACACACACCAGCACAATGTCAGAACTGACCCTCACAGTGTCAGACCAGCAGCCATGTATAAGGGCGGAGCAGGCCCAAGTAAATGGTGCTTAATTAATAATGCCTGTAGAACAGGGTGAAGTGGTTGTTTGTAAACAACCACCAACATTAGATTTCGTTGTAACAGAAGGAATTTGCAAACTACAGTGGGCGTGCATGGCATAGTGGGATCAGCCACCAAACCAATAAATGATTACAGAGAGGGGGGAGCCAGCACTGCCTACGAATGGCATGCAACAAATAAAAAGTGTAAAATTCACAAATTGATTCCTACTGTACTATAATGCAAAATGAGATTTTTCGCAAACAATTGATCAATAATTTGAGCCTCCCCTGCCACGTGTAGGCAAATCTCAATATAGGGGGGTCCTACTCTATATTGTATAATTTACCATTGTGACATATGGCCTCCTAAATATTTTAATAAGCAGAACCATATAAAAAAGCAACACATACCTGTGACATCTCAGAAGGCCGTATGGCACAATGGTAAATTATACAATATAGAGTAGGACCCCCCTATTGAGATTTGCCATGACGTGGCAGGGGTGGCTCAAATTATTGATCAATTGTTTGCGAAGAATCTCATTTTGCATTATAGTACAGTAGGAATGAATTTCACACTTTTTATTTGTTGCATGCCATTCGTAGGCAGTGCTGGCTCCCCCCTCTCTGTAATGATTTATTGGTTTGGTGGATGACCACCACTATGCCATGCACTCCCACTGTGGTTTGCAAATTCCTTCTGTTACTACCAAATCTAATGTTGGTGGCTGTTCACACTCAACCCCTCACCCCATTCCACAGGCATCATTAATTAAGCACCATTTACTTACCATTTACTCTCTGCTCCGCCTTTATCCATGGCTGCTGGTCTGACACTGTGAGGGTCAGGTCTGACATTGTGCTGGTGTATGTGGCCTTTGCTGCTCATGCTGGCACCTGGACTGCCTTTATTTGCAGTTATCTGTCTTTGCAACATGGGAGCGGTTCTGAGATGTCCCAGGTATGTGTTGCTTTTTTATATGGTTCTGCTTATTAAAATATTTAGGAGGCCGTATGGCACAACAGTAAATTTTACAATACAGAGTAGGACCCCCCTATTGAATTTGCCATGACGTGGCAGGGGTGGCTCAAATTATTGATCAATTGTTTGCGAAAAATCTCATTTTGCATTATAGTACCGCAGGAATGAATTTGTGAATTTTACACTTTTTATTTGTTGCATGCCATTCATAGGCAGAGGGAGTCTCTGTAATTATATATATATATATATATATATATATATATATATATATATATATATATATATATATACACACACAGTGCCTTGAGGAAGTATTTATACCTTGTGAACTTTTCCGCATATTCTTGTGTGACGCCCTGGACTAGCCAGGTAGTCACAGTTAGTCCCTTGCACTACACCCATCCCCAAATAAGGTGACACCAGCCAACCTACTAAACCCTAGTCACCTCCCTCTGGGTTTGATGTCCACACCAGGGGGCAGAGCCAATCTGTTTGCCACGCCCACCTAGGAGTTCACAGGCCCAGAGGCAAGAAAAACACAGTCAGTCTAGTTTTTGACAGTTCAGTGGAGGAGAGCAGAAGTGAGGAGTAAATCTGTCAGTGTCCTGGGTAGGAGCCCGGGCACTTTGGCTAGGAGGCAGACGGTGGTGGCCGTCTGCAGGAGCCGGGAAGACAGCCTGGTGGAACCGTAGGTAGCCGGGACAGGGTAGTGGCCCGCCGGTACCGAACCAGGGAACCGACTGGAAACCGGAGCACAAGTGGGGGTACTCAGACCCTAAAACGCGGTCCCGAATTTACCGGACCCCATTAATTAACTGATTGAGTTCTGGACTTTAGGTCCTTTCCCACCCAAGTCCCGAAAGAAGGCAACAGCCCACCGATTCCGGATAACGGCCACCGCCAAGGGCCAAGAGATTCAACGGGCAAGCACCTGCGGGCAAATGGGCTCTCCTGACATACACGCTGGTGAGCGGAACTTCCGTTGCTGAAGCGCGGCTGTCCATTTCTACAGAAAGGTGTAGGAGAAAGGCGGACACCATCAACCCGTTTGGGGAACCGAAGCAACCGGCTGTGGGCACCGACCACCATCCAGTTGGTTTACCAGAGACTCCCGTGTGTTTGTCAGAGTGAGTACCACTGTGCCTTCGGGCCACGCACCACCCTGCCCCGCCGAGCACCGACATTGCATCACATCAAACGGGTCCCGGGTCCACCACCCCTGTCCACGGAGGGGTTAACACCAAAAGCTGCACCAACATCTCCCCCGGGGTGCCTAGTAAACTGCAGTGGTGGTGCCTACATTCACCACAACCCGTGGGTGGCGTCACGAACTCTAATCTAAAACCCCCCTTCAAAGCGCCAGTCCCCTTGCAGAGCGACGTGACCCCCGGTCCGGAGACGTTCGAGCCACCAACACACGAGCCCGGATCCGAGCGGCTCGGCTGCAGCCGAGCACGGGGCGGTACACATCAACTCTTCTGGCATCACGAACAGGATTGAACCAGTCCACTTACCTGTGGAAGTGTGCCTTGAAGTCAGCGGTGATCCGTTGAGAAAATTGCAAAATCTTGCCGCCATCTTGTGTCGCGAAAATTCCCACCTAAGCCGTCTTCCCCGCAGAAAGGGCGTGAAAACGAAGCCCCGCCCCCTGGGAACAGAGAGTGTCGGAGAGCGCGCAGTTGCAAAAGAGGCCGTGCAGAAGGTGTGCTGTGAAAAGACAAAGAGGGGGCGGATGAAGATCTCGTCCCATGTGACCAAAGGGAAAAAGGGCAGGGACTCCAGGACTCTCCCACCCGTCTGGTTCCTGGACATCCACCGTGCAGCATGTCTGACCAGTCCGGCAAGCCCGAAATCCCGGAGCCTGCTCCTGAAACAGCGGCGTGGGTGAAAGCCTGGATGACTCAGATGTGTCGCCATCTACAGGCCCAAGTACGTCTCCTAATAGCACGCTGGGTGGCTGAAATGGAGGAAGTGGCTGCGGCCGTGCGGATACGCGAGGTGGAGGCAGTGTTGGAGGAGCAGGTAGGCGATCCCACGCCCCTATATCCCCGAAGGAACGGCCGCTGCGGCTGAGGGGCCCGGTCTGCTCCCGCTCACCCTGCTGCTTCCCGTACTGTCCGTATCGGTTGCCGCTGCCCCACCGATCGGTCCGCTGCCCCCGACACCGGCAGCGGAGTCCATCCCATCTGCCCATGAGGACCGGCCTGTGGACGCCACCCGTGGATGGCCCTTCGTTCAGCCCGCACCGATCCCACTACCCTGGAAGATCTCCCGGGAGGTGCCCGTCCACGACGTGAGCCCGCCGGTCCCAGAAGTGACCACAACCAAAGAGGTCCCGGCCCCGGCAGTCCGCCCGGCCATGGAGAGAGTGGAAGCTGCCCGGAGGAAAGCCCGGCAGGTGAGGCCCGCCGCCCCCGAATCCCAGGCATCGGCTGAGGAAGTACAGGGTTGCTGCTGCAGAGCAGCACCACAGGCCACGTCACTGCGGGGTTCCCCAGTCTCGAAGGTGCCGGTCGTAGCCGGCACGGGGGAGCTCCAGCAGGGCCCAACCCTTGCGCAGAGGGAGCAGACAGACGCTCCGTACTGGGAGCGGCGGCCGAGCCAGCTGGGCCAGGAAATTGCGGCCCGTGAGCAGCAGAGGGCAGAGGTGCTGGCCCGCACCATCTGCGAGAAGGAAAATGTAGGGAGTGCAACCTATCAGGTGCGGGGCCCAACCTTTGAAGGCCAAGTCCACCGGTTTGACCCCCAGCGTGGATGGGGGTTCATCTTCGAGCCGGGCCTGGAGGCCCAGATCTTTGTCTCCCGTCAGGACGTCAACTCCCACCTCCCGATGGGCCACCCAGACCGTGACCTGTTACCCGGTGACCTGGTAACCTACACTCATCACTGCAGGGAGAGGGGCTGGTTTGCCCTCGGTGTGAAGAGAAGGGAGAGCCGCAACGTTCCTAGGCGGCCCCAGTCCCCTCCCCCACCTTACAGCTCCGAGGTCGTGGTGGAAGAGGAGTTCGAGGAAAGTTAAGAGAAAGGTAGCGGTTCCCGGCTACCATGTTAAAGTCCCCGTTGGGACCATCCTGCCCGTCCCTGTTGGGATTTTAAAGTGTTTTACCACATCTAAATAGACAAGGCCGAGAACTTGCAGGCCACCCAATAACTTTTGGGCCTTGTAAATAGCCCCTTGGACCACCTTCCCCTCCTACAGTCTCCGGAGAGGCTGGTTGGAGGAAGGGCCTGCGGAGTCCCATCACCAGAGCAACTGGTGACAACCCTCCGGGTCAGGGGTCCCCTGGATGTGGGGCCTCTGAGAGACTGCCGGGTATGGAACTTTGTACCCAGCCCGTTGTGGGCAATACCCGTACCTGGACCTGTTTCCTGGACTGGGGAAAAGGGGTGCTGACCTGTTTTTAGTGGCAGCATCAAGGTGCAGGTTTGCTTGGGTGGACAAGCGGAAGTACCCGGTCCCGTTCCTGTTAATAAAAATGTTATTATATTTGCAACGTTTAAGTAACCTGCCTCCCGTAAGGGAAGATTCTTGAAACCAGCTTAATTGTAAAATAATGTTGTTCTACTTGTATTTGTGTTCTTTCTATTTTTATCTTTTTCAGTTACAAAATAAACCGGTGGTGGTCGGGCAGCCCGCGGACAGTCTGCATTCAACCAAGGGGGAATGTGACGCCCTGAACTAGCCAGGTAATCATAGTTAGGCCCTTGCACTACACCCATCCCCAAATAAGGTGACACCAGCCAACCTACTAAACCCTAGTCACCTCCCTCTGGGTTTGATGTCCACACCAGGGGGGCGGAGCCAGGTGGTTGGCCATGCCCACCTAGGAGTTCACAGGCCCAGAGGCAGGAAAAACACAGTCAGTCTGGTTTTTGACAGTTCAGTGGAGGAGAGCAGAAGTGAGGAGTAAATCTGTCAGTGTCTTGAGTAGGAGCCCGGTCACTTTGGCTAGGAGGCAGACGGTGGTGGCAATCTACAGGAGCCAGGAAGACAGCCTGGTGGAACCATAGGTAGCCGGGACAGGGTAGAGGCCCGCCGGTACCGAACCGGGGAACCGACTGGAAACCGGAGCACAAGTGGGGGTACTCAGACCCTGAAACGTGGTCCCGAATCTACCGGACCCCGTTATTAACTGATTGAGGTCTGGACTTTAGGTCCTTTCCCACCCAAGTCCCAAAAGAAGGCAACAGCCCACCGATTCCAGATACCAAACCAAAATCTGACCTTTCTGTGTTCATTAAATGATCAATATTTCAGCTTTAAAGCAACTTTATTTTCATAACCTAAACCAAATTTGGGAGGGTTTCAGCTTTCAAAAGAGTAATTTATTAAAGCAATGGATGAATTTAAAGTCAGGTTATAAGCTTTAATTTACATAACATGGATAAGCGACAGAACTTCTGTCAGGGACTGTATGTAGGCGTATACCCGAATTGCCCAATTAGTGACTTCCATTGGGGTTTAGGTCAAGTCCTGGTTCAAAACCAATCTTAATTTAAAGTTTGGCTTACCTTGCCAAACCGAACTTCCATGGGTCCCCTCATCTCTATTAACAATCCTTCTGACATACAGCTATCAATCATCTTTATACACCTCTCTTCCTGTATGGTAATCATTGCAAAGCAGTCCAATGGGTGGTACGGACCAGCCTCGGTGCCTGCTTTTGAGCTTATTAATCCATCTGCCTTTAATTACTTGGGATTACTTGTACCAGCAGAAGTTTAATAATGGAAACATGATGACAGGTTCCCTATAAATAACCTTCAAATACTTCAAACTTGCAAAAGTCAAGATTCTCTGGATATAATCTTTAGTAAATTTTGTGATTGAAGACATTTTCTTCTATGCCTGCACTTCTTACATTTGTCCACAAGATGTAGATATAGCGCAAGGATAAATACATGGTAATAGGATATTACAAGGATCATATAAAAAATGATTCAGCCCTTACTGTACATTATGGTAGGATGTTTTATTCTTTCATTTCAAGACAGAGTAAATATAATGTGCATATATGTATTCTCTTTTAATAGGCTGGAAATAACTGCATCATAGAACAATGAATCTAGTTTATCAGGTCATTGCAATGAACATTATATCAAATCCCCAACTGTAAGGAGCAATTTTCATAAGGTTGAAAAAATTACTATTGTATAGGACAATTGGTGAGGCAGGTCGGCAGGTGCATGTCCTTAGTTTTAGTAGATATTGAGTTCAAGCCCATTTCCTATAGGTGTTGTACAGGATAGGTGCCACAATCTACCACTGTATAAAACCTGCTTTACACGTTACGATTCTGCATACGATATCGTATGCGATCGTAACCGCCCCCATCGTATGTGCGACACGTTCAATTTTGTTGAATGTGCCGCACAAACGATTAACTCCCGTCACACGTACTTACCCATCCATACGACCTCGATGTGGGCGGCGAACGTCCACTTCCTGGAGTGGGAGGGACGTTCGGCGTCACATCGACGTCACGCGGCAGCCAGCCAATAGAAGCGGAGGGGCGGAGATGAGCGGGACGTAAACATCCCGCCCACCTCCTTCCTTCCGCATTACCGGCCAGGAGCCGCAGGACGCAGGTAAGATCTGTTCATCGTTCCCGGGGTGTCACACACTGCGATGTGTGCTACCCCAGGTACGATGAACAACCTGACGTTCAATTCATGAGGAATGAACGACGTGCATGCAATGAACGTTTTACCGTTCATTCGCAATCGCATGTAGCTGTTACACACTACAATGTACCTTACGATGTCGGATGTGCGTCACTTACGATGTGACCCCGCTGACACATCGTAAGATATATTGTAGTGTGTAAAGCGGGCTTTACCGTTCACATATAGTCACCTTCCATGGGGTAGCCACTATTCTCAGATCGCATTGGGCACACACCCTGTGTGTATACAGAAGATGTTATAGAGGAAGCATGCCTCACATGCAAGTCCCTGCTGTCTGAAGATGGAGAGCATTATATTAGTTTTGTATATGGTCATTATACTATGGGCAGGAGAGCTGCTACAGTTTTAAAGGTAGTAATATGGTTTACTGAGGTTTTCTACTGTAAACAAGTTATCTTCTGTAGTATAGGTGATAACTTATTGATTGAAGGGGGTTAAACCATTGGAAACCGCAATGATAGTGTGAAATGGGGCATTTTTATAGCCATTAGCCAGTGCTCATGCTCGACAACTGCTAGATGCATGGGGCTGAGCATAGTTTTTTTTCTAGTTGCCTGATATAAATAGTGAATACATGGAGCAGCGTTCAGGCATCTGACCGATCTGCATTCTATTATGCAGATTAAAGCTCCCTATTCAGCAGTAAAAAGGTTCTGTTCTGTCGGCGTCCTAACCAGAGTGGTCAGACTCTCACCAATCAATAAGTAATGAACTATCCTTTGGATAAATGATAACTTGCTTTTACTGGAAATCCCCTTTGAATGGACATTATACTTCATTGTTATGTGGACAATTAATGGTGCTACTAATAGGGCAGTCTAAAGTCCATTTACTGCTGAAATAAAAGTTATGCCTCAAAATCCACCAAGGCTTGGTTGGGAATGAAGAACGGACTCTGGAGTGGTCCTTCAAGTCGTCTGACTTGAACCCCATAGAAAATCTTTTGTTAGGATTGAAGAAAGTGGTTGCAGCACGAAAGGCCAAAAATAATAGTGGAATGGTGACCAGTAGGTATGAGCAAGCCCAAAGTGTAAAGTTCAGAGGTCATACCTAACAACTAGTCTCCGGTGCTGAACCCCGAACATGCACTTCTAACTATACTCTGGTTCCTGTTCAGGTTTATTATCCAAATAAAGACCTCAGAATTAGAATTAATAGATCCATACTGTCTTTATAGCATTATTATTTCTATACTATGGTTCCCAAACCTTACATTAATCCTACAATCAACTCATAGTATTTTCAAAAAAATTCCAAGAAAATTATTCTCCAAGTGGATTCAATATCAATTTTATTATATTTGTATTTTTTATTTTTATATTTTTTGGATACACAAAGTGCAAAAAGTGCAGCATAAAAACACCATACAATCGGGTAAACAGAAAAACAGGACAGTGCGACCCAAGTAACAGGCTATAATCAAAGATTCGTATACTGAGCTTATATGCAGCATACACAGGGCAATAAGTATACATATGGCGGTACCCAAGGATATGTAACCACGGATTAAAGTGCTTGTTTATAGTGCTATTAGTCAAATGACATATTTCATATTATTGCACCTCAGTCATATAGTACATATCATACTCTGTGCAATATAACATACAAAAGGGCATCAGTCTGAATACAGCAAATATGCATGTAGCTAGTATAAAATTATTGCACAGTTCCCATGTAAATATAAATACATATAACGGCACCCAGGGGCATATGAACATGGATAAAAGTGCTTATTTACAGTGCTGTTAGTCCAAGGACATATTTCATATTATTGCACTTCCATCATAATGCACATACCCCACCATATGCAACATGACACATGTACAAAGAGTTACTTAAGGTATGATGAAAAAATATTAATGGTAACACACATAATTGCTCATAATTAAAGTGTGGGGAATTTAACCCCTCGAACCACCACCTTAAATCAAAGAGCCAGGCCTCAGGTCGCACTGCCCCGCACCCCAACGCGTTTCGCCGGAGCTTCGTCCGGAGGTGCAGGGGCAGTGAAGACCGGTTCCATAAATACCTTGTCCCTAATGTGCCTTCAGCAGTGATGGCGCACGCCGTCCAGTCACTTCCGCATTCAGTGACGCGGCCGGCATCCCGGAAGTCCATCCCACGCATGCGCATGGGACCGGGCAACCATTGGACGCCGGGCACGAAACAGAAGGGGGCCGTAACCTGGACACCGCGCGCGCGTTCGCTGAGCACAGAGGATCCGGATGCCATTTTAAGTATGGGCAAGCAACAGGGCAGGCGCTCGTAGTGTAGATTAATATATACAGGATCTTGCTATGTTTTAACCAGCACTTAATGCATGACAACCACACCACAAGTAATATTTGACGGATATAATACATAGCAGCCATAACGTAAGTTATGTTTAACATACATATGCTTCATTACTGTAAATCTCAGTATATTATTCGCTCTCCAGGCCCTCCAGATTTGATCCACAACAGCAAATTCGGATTATTGTAGGTTGGGAACCAGTAATTCAATTCTACAAAAATACAAAATTAAAACCAGTTAAAAACAGAGATTAAAAACACTCGGGCTGAGGTATGCAGTACAGTATTGGCCTAACATCCACAAAAGTCGTGAACTACCTGTATTTCAAAAAGGGCCTAAAGCTCACCGTATCATTGAGCCCTTTAGGTTTAATCGTATCTAAGATGGTGATCCAGCGGATTTCCTTCTGAGCCAAGTTATTTTTAAGATCACCCCCTCTTGCTCCAAGATGAACTTTATCAATTCCCCTAAATTTTAACAATCTCCAGTTGCAGTTATGCTTTTCTCTAAAATGTTTAGGGATATTCTTCAACATGTCAATATCTTCATCTTTCTTAAGCTTGGCAGCGCCCTTAATATCCCGAATGTGCTCCAAGATCCTAGTCCTGAATTCCCTTGACGTCAAACCGACGTATATCAGGCCACAGGGGCAAACTGCCCAATAAACAATGCCCGAGGACCGACAATTTATGAAATGTAGAATTTTATATGTCTTTGTTCTTGAAGAATCATAAAATTCAAAACTCCTCTCCACCTGCGTACAAGCACTACAGTCCCCACATGAATAACACCCCCATCTGGGGCCTCTATCAACACCAAGAAAATATTTCTGAGGAGATGGTATGTAGTGGCTTCGCACTATTAGGTCCCTAATCGTTTTAGAGCGCTTCGGGGTAATAGCTGGTCTGGGGGTCAGTACTGTAGCCAAATCTCCATCGGACAACAAAATAGGCCAGTACTTCTCCAAGATGGTTGACATTTCTCGCCATTGAGCATGGTAAGGAGTTATATATCTCACCTTGTTGTCCTGCCCTCTTTGCGTTGGTCTCAAAAGTTGTTCTCTCGTGCTTTTTTGTGCCCGTAAGTATCCATCCTCTATCACTTCCGTTCTATAGTGACGAGAGTGAAAACGTTTTTTTAGATCAGATGCTTGCACTTCAAACAGTTCATTAGAGGAGCATATACGTTTAGCCCTCATAAACTGACCTGTTGGAATGGCCCTAATCGTTTGTGCTGGGTGAGAAGACTTCGCGCTCAACAGTGCATTTACAGCGGTTTCTTTACGGTGAATATCAGTTGTTAAATTCCCATTATCATCCTTGGAGATCCTGACATCAAGATAGTCGATACTTGTGTTACTGAAAACATAAGTAAATTTTATGTTATCCTCATTGTTATTTAAATTCTCCATGAACCTCTCCAAATGGTGGACCCCCCCCCTCCCAAATAAAAAATACATCATCTATAAACCTTAACCATAGATGGACTGTACCAGAAAATTCAGATGAAAATTGGATGGACCGCTCCCACCAACCCAGGAAAAGGTTTGCAAAAGAGGGCGCACAAGACGCCCCCATTGCAGTACCCCTCTCCTGGAGGTAGTAGCGGTCCTTGAACAAAAAATAGTTGTGTGTTAAAACAAATCTGAGTAATTGCAAAAGGAGGTCCACCATTTGGTTGTCCATGTTAGAGGATCTCAAATAGAATTCAACTGCCGAGATACCTGCCTCATGTGCTATTGATGTATATAATGACTGTACGTCAGCCGTTACCATCAGCATATTTTCACCCATCCTGATGTCATATATCCTGTTAAGAAACTCAGTTGAGTCCCGGATATGCGAAGGCAACGTGCAGACAAAGGGCTTAAGGTAATGGTCCAGGAACTGGCACACAGGCTCACATAAGCTCCTATTGCCTGACACTATCGGTCTCCCAGGTGGTTGTAGGGGGTCTTTGTGAATTTTGGGAAGGAAATAGATAGTGGGAGTGACCGGTAGTTCTAGTAAAAGGCCTTCTGCCACAGATTTAGGAATGACATTATTATCAACAGCTGTTAATATAATCTCCTCTAATTCCTTCTGAAATTTATAGGTAGGATTTGTATCCATTCGACTTTAACACAATTTATTATTAAGCTGTTTAAAAGCTTCCTTCTCATAGGCCTCAGTGGACCAGATCACTATATTTCCCCCTTTGTCCGCCTGCTTTATGACAACGTCCTTCATCTGTCTCAGTTCCCTTAGTGCAATTCTCTGTTTTTTGTTCAAGTTGTCATGTGAACGCCTAGACGGCAACCTCCTAAATTCCTGGACCACCATTTTAACAAACATGTCAATTGCCGGACAAGCGGACAAAGGGGGAAAGGCATCCGATTTTTTCTTGATGAATGAGGGGAAATTCTCTATCTGGCCAGATTCCTGTTCAGCTAACAGTGACTCAAGGATCTCTATGGCCTCCCGTTCTTCCCTAGAAAATTCAGACAGCATGTCAGTATTCTTCCTGGCAAAGTACTTCTTAAACATTAATTTCCTGCCAAAAAGTTGTATGTCCTTGATTCCAGTGAACAAATCAAAGTTTGCCACTGGAGCAAAGGACAACCCCAGCTCCAAAACCTGCGTCTGTTCATGTGTTAGTATTTTATCCGTTAAATTGATTACCTTCAATTTGTCTTTCTGATGGTAATCCTCCCTTCTCCAATTATTCTGTTTCTGTCGCCTCCTGGCAGAATTCCGAGTGGTCACTCCTCCCCTAGTTGGATATTCTTCATCAATCCTCCGTTCACTCATCTTGGGTGCTGAATTTCCTTCATTGGAGGAAACCGATCCGGATGTAGAGGGTATCGTTGACCTGGATGTTGATCTTGTAAAATTACGTTTTTGGTGGTACCATTTAAAGACCGTGCCATTTTGATAATCTGCCAGATCACGTTGGTACTTACTCATCTTTTTTTGTTTAATATCCGTTTCCCACAGATCAAGTTCAGTTGCAAGATCCTTGTCAAATGCATTCCATGCTTCTTTACTCAATTTCTGCTTCAACTCTGCATCAATCACCTCTATTTCCTTCTCTAGCTCCTCGAGCCGCCTTTTATCTACTCCAATCAGCAGCTCAATCATAGTGCGTGAACATAGTTTACACGCATCCTCCCACCTTGTTCTAAAATTATCATCTTCCACTGCAAATGAAGGGAATATTTGGACACGCAAACCTCTAGGGGTGATCTCTTTACTTAAGTATTGCTCCAATGCTGCTTTATTCCACCATGTTTTCATTCGTTTAAAAAGATAATTCTTAAGCTTAACTTGTAGTTCACGACATTGTGTGAGTGGCGACCCTTGTGCACCTGCATTCACCTCACCACCGAACACCTCTGCAAGTTGTGTAGCCCAATTAACATCTCGACTCCTGTAGTCCATATTCGGACCTAAATTCACCAAAAATAGAAACAAAGACCTCAGAATTAGAATTAATAGATCCATACTGTCTTTATAGCATTATTATTTCTATACTATGGTTCCCAAACCTTACATTAATCCTACAATCAACTCATAGTATTTTCAAAAAAATTCCAAGAAAATTATTCTCCAAGTGGATTCAATATCAATTTTATTATATTTGTATTTTTTATTTTTATATTTTTTGGATACACAAAGTGCAAAAAGTGCAGCATAAAAACACCATACAAGCGTTGGGGTGCGGGGCAGTGCGACCTGAGGCCTGGCTCTTTGATTTAAGGTGGTGGTTCGAGGGGTTAAATTCCCCACACTTTAATTATGAGCAATTATGTGTGTTACCATTAATATTTTTTCATCATACCTTAAGTAACTCTTTGTACATGTGTCATGTTGCATATGGTGGGGTATGTGCATTATGATGGAAGTGCAATAATATGAAATATGTCCTTGGACTAACAGCACTGTAAATAAGCACTTTTATCCATGTTCATATGCCCCTGGGTGCCGTTATATGTATTTATATTTACATGGGAACTGTGCAATAATTTTATACTAGCTACATGCATATTTGCTGTATTCAGACTGATGCCCTTTTGTATGTTATATTGCACAGAGTATGATATGTACTATATGACTGAGGTGCAATAATATGAAATATGTCATTTGACTAATAGCACTATAAACAAGCACTTTAATCCGTGGTTACATATCCTTGGGTACCGCCATATGTATACTTATTGCCCTGTGTATGCTGCATATAAGCTCAGTATACGAATCTTTGATTATAGCCTGTTACTTGGGTCGCACTGTCCTGTTTTTCTGTTTACCCGATTGTATGGTGTTTTTATGCTGCACTTTTTGCACTTTGTGTATCCAAAAAATATAAAAATAAAAAATACAAATATAATAAAATTGATATTGAATCCACTTGGAGAATAATTTTCTTGGAATTTTTTTGAAAATACTATGAGTTGATTGTAGGATTAATGTAAGGTTTGGGAACCATAGTATAGAAATAATAATGCTATAAAGACAGTATGGATCTATTAATTCTAATTCAGAGGTCTTTGTTTCTATTTTTGGTGAATTTAGGTCCGAATATGGACTACAGGAGTCGAGATGTTAATTGGGCTACACAACTTGCAGAGGTGTTCGGTGGTGAGGTGAATGCAGGTGCACAAGGGTCGCCACCCACACAATGTCGTGAACTACAAGTTAAGCTTAAGAATTATCTTTTTAAACGAATGAAAACATGGTGGAATAAAGCAGCATTGGAGCAATACTTAAGTAAAGAGATCACCCCTAGAGGTTTGCGTGTCCAAATATTCCCTTCATTTGCAGTGGAAGATGATAATTTTAGAACAAGGTGGGAGGATGCGTGTAAACTATGTTCACGCACTATGATTGAGCTGCTGATTGGAGTAGATAAAAGGCGGCTCGAGGAGCTAGAGAAGGAAATAGAGGTGATTGATGCAGAGTTGAAGCAGAAATTGAGTAAAGAAGCATGGAATGCATTTGACAAGGATCTTGCAACTGAACTTGATCTGTGGGAAACGGATATTAAACAAAAAAAGATGAGTAAGTACCAACGTGATCTGGCAGATTATCAAAATGGCACGGTCTTTAAATGGTACCACCAAAAACGTAATTTTACAAGATCAACATCCAGGTCAACGATACCCTCTACATCCGGATCGGTTTCCTCCAATGAAGGAAATTCAGCCCCCAAGATGAGTGAACGGAGGATTGATGAAGAATATCCAACTAGGGGAGGAGTGACCACTCGGAATTCTGCCAGGAGGCGACAGAAACAGAATAATTGGAGAAGGGAGGATTACCATCAGAAAGACAAATTGAAGGTAATCAATTTAACGGATAAAATACTAACACATGAACAGACGCAGGTTTTGGAGCTGGGGTTGTCCTTTGCTCCAGTGGCAAACTTTGATTTGTTCACTGGAATCAAGGACATACAACTTTTTGGCAGGAAATTAATGTTTAAGAAGTACTTTGCCAGGAAGAATACTGACATGCTGTCTGAATTTTCTAGGGAAGAACGGGAGGCCATAGAGATCCTTGAGTCACTGTTAGCTGAACAGGAATCTGGCCAGATAGAGAATTTCCCCTCATTCATCAAGAAAAAAATCGGATGCCTTTCCCCCTTTGTCCGCTTGTCCGGCAATTGACATGTTTGTTAAAATGATGGTCCAGGAATTTAGGAGGTTGCCGTCTAGGCGTTCACATGACAACTTGAACAAAAAACAGAGAATTGCACTAAGGGAACTGAGACAGATGAAGGACGTTGTCATAAAGCAGGCGGACAAAGGGGGAAATATAGTGATCTGGTCCACTGAGGCCTATGAGAAGGAAGCTTTTAAACAGCTTAATAATAAATTGTGTTACAGTCGAATGGATACAAATCCTACCTATAAATTTCAGAAGGAATTAGAGGAGATTATATTAACAGCTGTTGATAATAATGTCATTCCTAAATCTGTGGCAGAAGGCCTTTTACTAGAACTACCGGTCACTCCCACTATCTATTTCCTTCCCAAAATTCACAAAGACCCCCTACAACCACCTGGGAGACCGATAGTGTCAGGCAATAGGAGCTTATGTGAGCCTGTGTGCCAGTTCCTGGACCATTACCTTAAGCCCTTTGTCTGCACGTTGCCTTCGCATATCCGGGACTCAACTGAGTTTCTTAACAGGATATATGACATCAGGATGGGTGAAAATATGCTGATGGTAACGGCTGACGTACAGTCATTATATACATCAATAGCACATGAGGCAGGTATCTCGGCAGTTGAATTCTATTTGAGATCCTCTAACATGGACAACCAAATGGTGGACCTCCTTTTGCAATTACTCAGATTTGTTTTAACACACAACTATTTTTTGTTCAAGGACCGCTACTACCTCCAGGAGAGGGGTACTGCAATGGGGGCGTCTTGTGCGCCCTCTTTTGCAAACCTTTTCCTGGGTTGGTGGGAGCGGTCCATCCAATTTTCATCTGAATTTTCTGGTACAGTCCATCTATGGTTAAGGTTTATAGATGATGTATTTTTTATTTGGGAGGGGGGGGTCCACCATTTGGAGAGGTTCATGGAGAATTTAAATAACAATGAGGATAACATAAAATTTACTTATGTTTTCAGTAACACAAGTATCGACTATCTTGATGTCAGGATCTCCAAGGATGATAATGGGAATTTAACAACTGATATTCACCGTAAAGAAACCGCTGTAAATGCACTGTTGAGCGCGAAGTCTTCTCACCCAGCACAAACGATTAGGGCCATTCCAACAGGTCAGTTTATGAGGGCTAAACGTATATGCTCCTCTAATGAACTGTTTGAAGTGCAAGCATCTGATCTAAAAAAACGTTTTCACTCTCGTCACTATAGAACGGAAGTGATAGAGGATGGATACTTACGGGCACAAAAAAGCACGAGAGAACAACTTTTGAGACCAACGCAAAGAGGGCAGGACAACAAGGTGAGATATATAACTCCTTACCATGCTCAATGGCGAGAAATGTCAACCATCTTGGAGAAGTACTGGCCTATTTTGTTGTCCGATGGAGATTTGGCTACAGTACTGACCCCCAGACCAGCTATTACCCCGAAGCGCTCTAAAACGATTAGGGACCTAATAGTGCGAAGCCACTACATACCATCTCCTCAGAAATATTTTCTTGGTGTTGATAGAGGCCCCAGATGGGGGTGTTATTCATGTGGGGACTGTAGTGCTTGTACGCAGGTGGAGAGGAGTTTTGAATTTTATGATTCTTCAAGAACAAAGACATATAAAATTCTACATTTCATAAATTGTCGGTCCTCGGGCATTGTTTATTGGGCAGTTTGCCCCTGTGGCCTGATATACGTCGGTTTGACGTCAAGGGAATTCAGGACTAGGATCTTGGAGCACATTCGGGATATTGCCTATTGCCTATAATCTACAATGACCTCACCGCCCCACCACCGTGCGGAGCTGCCGCCCCACCACCGTGCGGAGCTGCCGCCCCACCACCGTGCGGAGCTGCCGCCCCACCACCGTGCGGAGCTGCCGCCCCACCACCGTGCGGAGCTGCCGCCCCACCACCGTGCGGAGCTGCCGCCCCACCACCGTGCGGAGCTGCCGCCCCACCTACACCCCACCTACTGTCTCCTCCCCAAAATCCTCTAGGATGTAAGCCCGCAAGGGCAGGGCCCTCTTCCCCCTGTGCTAGTCTGTCTATTGTAACGTGTACATGTATTCTGTATGTAACCCCCTCATGTACAGCACCATGGAATCAATGGTGCTCTATAAATAAACAATATTAATAATAATAATAATAATAATAATATTAAGGGCGCTGCCAAGCTTAAGAAAGATGAAGATATTGACATGTTGAAGAATATCCCTAAACATTTTAGAGAAAAGCATAACTGCAACTGGAGATTGTTAAAATTTAGGGGAATTGATAAAGTTCATCTTGGAGCAAGAGGGGGTGATCTTAAAAATAACTTGGCTCAGAAGGAAATCCGCTGGATCACCATCTTAGATACGATTAAACCTAAAGGGCTCAATGATACGGTGAGCTTTAGGCCCTTTTTGAAATACAGGTAGTTCACGACTTTTGTGGATGTTAGGCCAATACTGTACTGCATACCTCAGCCCGAGTGTTTTTAATCTCTGTTTTTAACTGGTTTTAATTTTGTATTTTTGTAGAATTGAATTACTGGTTCCCAACCTACAATAATCCGAATTTGCTGTTGTGGATCAAATCTGGAGGGCCTGGAGAGCGAATAATATACTGAGATTTACAGTAATGAAGCATATTTATGTTAAACATAACTTACGTTATGGCTGCTATGTATTATATCCGTCAAATATTACTTGTGGTGTGGTTGTCATGCATTAAGTGCTGGTTAAAACATAGCAAGATCCTGTATATATTAATCTACACTACGAGCGCCTGCCCTGTTGCTTGCCCATACTTAAAATGGCATCCGGATCCTCTGTGCTCAGCGAACGCGCGCGCGGTGTCCAGGTTACGGCCCCCTTCTGTTTCGTGCCCGGCGTCCAATGGTTGCCCGGTCCCATGCGCATGCGTGGGATGGACTTCCGGGACGCCGGCCGCGTCACTGAATGCGGAAGTGACTGGACGGCGTGCGCCATCACTGCTGAAGGCACATTAGGGACAAGGTATTTATGGAACCGGTCTTCACTGCCCCTGCACCTCCGGACGAAGCTCCGGCGAAACGCGTTGGGGTGCGGGGCAGTGCGACCTGAGGCCTGGCTCTTTGATTTAAGGTGGTGGTTCGAGGGGTTAAATTCCCCACACTTTAATTATGAGCAATTATGTGTGTTACCATTAATATTTTTTCATCATACCTTAAGTAACTCTTTGTACATGTGTCATGTTGCATATGGTGGGGTATGTGCATTATGATGGAAGTGCAATAATATGAAATATGTCCTTGGACTAACAGCACTGTAAATAAGCACTTTTATCCATGTTCATATGCCCCTGGGTGCCGTTATATGTATTTATATTTACATGGGAACTGTGCAATAATTTTATACTAGCTACATGCATATTTGCTGTATTCAGACTGATGCCCTTTTGTATGTTATATTGCACAGAGTATGATATGTACTATATGACTGAGGTGCAATAATATGAAATATGTCATTTGACTAATAGCACTATAAACAAGCACTTTAATCCGTGGTTACATATCCTTGGGTACCGCCATATGTATACTTATTGCCCTGTGTATGCTGCATATAAGCTCAGTATACGAATCTTTGATTATAGCCTGTTACTTGGGTCGCACTGTCCTGTTTTTCTGTTTACCCGATTGTATGGTGTTTTTATGCTGCACTTTTTGCACTTTGTGTATCCAAAAAATATAAAAATAAAAAATACAAATATAATAAAATTGATATTGAATCCACTTGGAGAATAATTTTCTTGGAATTTTTTTGAAAATACTATGAGTTGATTGTAGGATTAATTATTATCCAAATAAAGCTTGTTGAAAGACTGAGGATCAGTCAATCGGCAAGCTTTTTCGGTATGTGCACTTCTGGCCACATCACAGCCATGTCAAGTATTGGCATGGCTGTGATTGGCCGGCGCACGAGTTAAATAAATAAATAAATAAAAATTGACATGGACTGCAGCCCTATTTTTGATAACAAGCGTGGGTAAAACAGACAGCTACGGGCTGCAACCCCCATTGGTCTCCTTTTACCTTGGCTGGTTATCAAAAATAGAGGGAATCCTAAGCTGTTTTTTTAAAATTACTTAAAAAATGGCTTGAAGTCTTCCCTCATTTTTAATAACTAGCGCTGGGGTCTTGTTTTACTAGGTTGGGAAGGGCAATGGTTATTTGGTTCCTTCCGGCCTACATATCCCAGTCTACAGTTACCCAGATGTGGTGCATCCATTAGATGCACCAAATCTGGCGTTTTACACAGCTCTTCCTGATTGCTCTGATGTGGTGCAATTTTTTTTTTTTTAATTATTTAAAAAGTTTAAGTTTAAAGAAATTGCATGGGATCCCCTCTAGTTTTGATAACCGGCCAAGGTAAAGCAGACTGCTGTGGGTTGCAGTCTGTTTTACCGGCACTTATTATCAAAAATAAGGCGTGAACCCATGTAATTATTTAAAATGATGTAGTTTTTTATTTTTAAACTAATATAGCTTTCTGACTGCAACCAATCACAGAAACACTAACACAGAGGGTGGACAGTGGGAGGCGTGTATAGCATTTTAACTGCAATCAATCAGAAGCACTGACTGATGGTTGGCGGGTGCAGCAGGGAATATTCATGTAGTTTAATGAGCAGGCCAGAAAAGGGTCTGACTGCTGTCTTATCTTTGGAGACACACAGTATGTATAACTGTCCTGCTCTTACCCCCATTTTGCTTCCTTTTGCAACCACCTAATCCTTATTATGACCATTTTACAACCATTTTACAGCATAGAAGCTCGGGTCCCCATTGACTTGTATGGAGTTCGTTGTCCGGGGTCAAGTACGGTTCCGAAATTAAATTGTTTTTAAAACCCGAACATCCACGGGTCCACTCATCTCTAGCAGCCAGTCCTGAGATTCCTAAGGAACACTATCAGAAGCTGCTGTCTGGCTATGCATGATGTGTGCCACAGGTTGTAACAGCCAAAGGGCCTCTGTTAAGTACTAAAGTCACTTGTCCTATAGGGGCTGAATAATTCTGGAAGATGCAGTTTGTAATGAATTTGGAGAAAACACTTGTTATTAGAGATTTGAATTGTGGATATGCAGGTTTGCCGAATTTGCATGGTCTGGAAAAAAAATTTGGTTCGGGAACTGAACCTGACCCCAGTCAACGAACCCCATAAAGTCAATGGGGATTCGAAGTTATATGTTGAAAAATTTCTGTAAAATGGTAGTAGTAAGGGCTGCAAAATAAGGGTAAGAGCAGGACAGTTATACATAGCGTATTTCTCGGTGCTTCCAGAAAGAAGAGAAAGCAGTCAAACTCTTTTCTGGGTCCGCTCATTAAACTTCATGAATTTGTGGACATTATTATTTTTATGAGCTAACATTTTTTTGAAAGTGCATGTTTAGAAAGCAATGTGTTTTCAAGATGTATGTTGAATACATCCCTGATGTTTCAATGAAAATTAATAAAAAATAATTGGTTAAACTTCAAGAATATTCACTTCTTCCCCCGTTCACCCTCTGTACACTGCTATACACGCCCATCACCCTCTGGGTCAATGTCTTTGATTGGTTGTATAGCAGATTTCTGCATAGTAGTGTAAAGTAAATAATAATAAAAAATGGAGCGTGCTCTCGCACTCTATTCTTGACCGCCCAGCTAAAACAACTACGGTATTACACTAGGTATGGGGGAAGTACTCTGCGTACGGCATCAGGGAAGGGAGGAGGAAACCCTGTGCCTAGGGAAGGGGGAGATTGTGACCCCTGATAAACCCTTCCATTGGCCCCTGGCTGCCCTGACCACTCTAAATAGGTTCCGCACCTATGCGACGAGCAGGATACCTGGCCCTGGCTGAACCTGTGCTGGGTCCTAGGTAAGGAATGGATGGGATGAGCACTTAGTCAACACCACTAAGTTCTAAAGCACACACAGGGAAAGTATAAGAACAACTTATCTCCAGGATGACTCTGGGAGAGTTACAGCAATGAACAACCATGTTACTTCAGAGAGATACAAGCCAAATGCTTGAATCTAGTAAAATAATGCTTTCACTGGCAAACCCTAAGGGAAAATGTGAGTATTTAAATAGAAGGTCTCGTGAAAAAAAATAAAAAATGTATAAAAAAATAGGTGGGATCCCAAACCATTTTTTAAAATTATTTTTTACAATAATTTAAAAAACCACGTGAGATCCCCTGTATTTTTGATAACCAGCCAAGGTAAAGTGGACTGCTTGGGGTTGCAGCCCATAGCTGTCTGTTTTACCTGAGCTTATTATCAAAAATAGAGCAGGAACTTACGTCATTTTTTTCCCGCAGTCGTGAGCCAGCCAGTCACAGCCATATCAAGTATTGGAATGGCTGTGATTGGCTGGAAGTGACCATACTGGAAAAGCTTGCTGATTGGCTGCTCTGCAGCTTATCAACAAGCTTTATTCGGATATCAAACCCAAACAAGAACCAAATGTACAAGTAAAAGTCTGTGTTCAGATCCAGGACCATGAAACCCAAACTTCACAGTTCGGGATCGCTCATCCCTGCTTGTTATATTATTTGTGTTGCGCTATGTAAATAGTTTTTGTTTCAATAATTTATTGCAAACAGTAGAAAGTTTGTAAATTTTGCAAAGAAACCTAATTTGCAAATAATGATTGCAACTATAAGTACAATATAATACTATTATGGTGGCATATTACAGAATATGTAAGATTCCATACTGATTTTTTACCTCTTGTTTCTTGCCTCTTGCTGCTTTTGTGGCAGAGGAGCTTTTGGAGACCCCCATCAGGCACTAGAGGGGAACTACAGCCTGAGTATAATCGCTACCCCTATTCCAACCACAACTAATTCTCGCCCTCACTTTTCATTCATTATATATTCCTAAAGTTATGTAACATAAAAAGTCACAACCAGGCATAGAAAATGTAAATAACATTTATTTTAGGAATATTTTGCCAATGAATGGATTATATGACAATATCCGAGTCTGGAGCCGCAGCTATTATCAGAATCACTACTGATGATGCATCTCTGTGAAGCAGATGAGAAATCTATGAATCTTGATGCAAATACCTTGAAATTTTTGCACATCTGTAAAGAGAAGATGACAAGTTAAAACATCATATTAATAGATTATTATTAGTAAGAAATGAATTCAAAAGAGTAAGCTACTCAAAGAAAGCAAATTCTAATATATTTATACGCAAAGAACAGGTCGCTCTGCTCCAATTCCTCACTTTTTTCCAGACTTGGATCTTCCTACTACAAGAAGGAAAAATGTGTAGTTCTTTCTATGTGCCATGTAACATACAACTCATAGGGAGGAGGGAGAAGAGGGAACGATTATGACTTATAAGAAGCTTTGGTGATGCCCCTGTTTATAGTCCTTCATGCATGGTAAGAACCTGACCAAAGCCGATGGTGAACTGAAGAGTGAACAGAATGGCAGGAAGATAAAGGTGATATTTTTTCCAGCCTAGAAGAAATCTCGTCTGTAATGTATGTGTGGATCACTTACCTTGGCTGGAATCAAAGATGATATTTCTGCCCGTGATAACTGTAAATTGTCAAAAATCATAGCTGTCATCAAGCCTTAGGTTAGTAATGTGGAACCATCTATGAGACACCCCCATTACTAACCCGGTAAGCCAAAAGAAATAAACACAAATGCAGAAAAATCCTTTGTTTGAAATAAAAAATAGACATCCTCTTTCACAACTTTTTAACCCCCCAAACCACCCCTGCAGGTCCGATGTAATCCAAACGATGTCCCACAACAATTCTTGGCTCTGCTATATCCAGAGGCTGCTTTGACAGAAAACATGACTGGTGACTGCAGCCTCTCCTGTGGGACACAATCAGGGCAGAGAGAGAGCCCCAGCTGGGAGAAGTGGTGACATCACTCAGTTTACCGGATTTCCCTACCGGGGACTCCCACGGTACCAACTGTGACCACCGGTGAAGATGCTGCTGGATTGCTCTGCCATCGTGTCACGCAATCTGACAGTCCAGCAATCTGTTGGTTGGTTCAACCGAGGTCACAGCTGGTGGTTCCCACACTACCCTTTGTGTTGTGTGAGCTGCCAACTGTGACTTCAGAAGAACTTGCTGCCAAATTGCTGGACTGTCGGATTGTGTGACATGGCGGCAGAGCAGTCTGGGAATCCAGCAGCGAGTTTATCTGAGGTCACAGAGGGTAGCGTTGAAACCACCAGCTGGGACCACTAGTTCAGTTGTTGCCGGAGATTCCGTCAGCTAGTTCAACTAAGATCACAGCTGGTGGTTCCCTCTATGCTGTGTGAACTGCCAAATGTGACCTCAATTGAACTAGCTGCCAAATTGCTGGACTGTCAGATTGCGTGATATGGCGGCAGAGCAGTCCAGCAATCCAGCAGAAACTTCACAGTTGGTACCGTGGGAGTCTCTGTGAACTGTGAACTCCAGTGAACTGAGTGACGCTACTGCTCTCACAGCTGGGGGCTCCTCCGCTGCCCTCAGTCTGTCCTAGAGGCTGCAGTGAGCAGTCATGTTTTCTGTCACTGCAGTCTCTGGATGTAGCAGAGCCAAGGATTGTCGTGTGACATTATGTGGATTATGCTGGACCTGCTGGGGTGTTTTGGGGGTTAATAAAGGGGTGAAAGAAGGTGTCTGTACTTTTTATTTCAAATAAATTATTTTTCTGTGTGTGTTTATTTATTTTGACTTAAGGCCACTTTACACACAGAGATAAATCTGCGGCAGATCTGTGGTTGCAGTGAAATTCTGGACAATCAGTGCCAGGTTTGTGGCTGTGTACAAATAGAGCAATATGTCCATGATTTCACTGCAACCACAGATCTGCCAAAGATTTATCTCTGTGTGTAAAGTGGCCTTTACAGGGTTAGTAATGAGGGTGTCTCAGAAGCCTCCCGATTACTAAACTAGGCCTTGATGGCAGCTGTGATTTTTGACAAATAAATCACAGATGTGATGAACCTCATAAATTACCCTGATTGCCACACACCAGGACAATTGGGATGAGCTGGGTAAAGCGCCAGAATTGGCACTTCTAATGGATGCACAAATTAATTCTGGGGTGGCTGCAAGATGTTATTTTCAGGCTGGTAGGGGTCAATAACCATGGCCCCTTCCCCCCCTCCCCTCCCCGATATTACTATCCTACAGCTGTCAGCTTTACCTTGGCTGCTTATAAAAAATAGGGGGGACCCCAAGCAATTTTTTTACAATTGTTTTTTTAAATAATTTTTAAAAAATGGCATGAAATCCCCTTTATTTTTGATAACCAGCCAAGGTAAATCAGACTGCTGCGGGTTGCAGCCCATAGCTGTCTGTTTTACCCGAGCTTATTATCAAAAATAGAGCAATAACTTACGTAATTATTTTACTTTATTTATTTTTTTCCATAGTGGTGAGCCAGCCAATCACAGCCATGCCATTACATGGCTGTGAAGAAGCTGGAAGTGACCACACTGGAAAACTTTGCCGATTGGCTGCTCTGCAGTTTTTCAACAAGCTCTATTCGGATAACAAACCCAAACAGGAACTGAATGTATAGGTAAAAGTCTGTGTTCAGATCCGGGACCAGAACCCTGAAGTCTACAGTTCGGGTTTGCTCATCCCTGCTTGTTATTTTATTTGTGTTGAGCTATGTAAATAGTTTTTATTTCAATAGATCATTCAAGCAGTAGAAAGGTTGTAAATTTTGCGAAGAAACCTAATTTACAAATAATGATTGTAACTATAAGTACAATATAATACTATTATGGTGGCACATTACAGAATATATGGAGCAGTAGCATCAGATACTATTTTTTTTTTTTACCTCTTGGCTTCTTTTGTGGCAGAAGAGTCTTTGGATCCCACTCAGGCACTACAGCCTGGGTAGAATTGCTACTTATATATTCCTAAAGTTATGTAACATACTTCTATTCAATAAAAAGTCACAACCAGGCATAGAAAATGTAAATAACATTATTTTAGGAATATTTTGCCAATGAATGGATTATATGACACTATCCGAGTCTGTTGCTGCAGCTGTTTTCAGAATCGCTACTCATAATCGAATCAGCATCTTTGTGAAGCAGATGAGAAATCTATGGATCTTGATGGAAATACCTTGACATTTTTGTAGATTTCTGCAAAGAGAAGATGAAAAGTTAAAACATCATATCAATAGATTCCCAGTAAAAAATGAATGCCAATGAGTAGCAGATTCAAAGAAAGCAAATTCTAATATATTTATACACAAAGCACAGGTCGCTCTGCTCCAATTGCTCACTTTTTCCCATACTTGGATCTTCCTACTACAAAAAGGAAAAATTAACAGTTCTTTCTGTGTCGCCCTGGGCAAGCCAGGGGACACAGGTCACACACCACCACACCCCACATCCCAGGTAGGCACACCTAAGCTGAACCAAAAATCCTTGTTGCCTTCCTCCAGGAGTCTGATGATGCACACCAGGGGGTGGGCCAGGCGGTTGGCTCCGCCCACCAAGGAGATCACAGCTCTGGAGGCAGGAAGTGTCAGGCAGATGAGCCCAGGGTGAGCCTGTGTCAACAGCACAGTAGCCCAGGCAGGGGCTAGAGTAAACAACAGAGAAGTGAAAGTGAAGGAAAGAAAAGTGAAAAAGGAGGAAAGCAAGAAGTGGTGACAGAGCAGAGAGCATGTAAAGCCTGAAGGGTCCAGCTTTGTGTAGGGCCAGAACAGCAAGGTCAGCGACGGCGGTGACTGTCCGGAGGGGGACCATTTGGAAGTTCCTGGAAGGACCCCGTTGGCTGTGTGCCCGGTGGTCTGGAGCAGTGTTCCGAAAGACAGTCAGCACCAGGGCAGGGGCCTCTCGGACCCCGGCAAGGCTAGGAGTCGCCAAATTTGCCGAATCCGCCAGTGAAGGGGACGTAGATTCCCCCAACAACCAAGTCCCGATTGAAGGCAACAGCCCAACCCGTACAACAGAGGCACCGCCACCGCCAGGGCACCAGTCTCTGAGGGCCAGCGCCTGCGGGCAAAGTGTAGTGCTCCTCCGGCCCAGCTTGAAGCCGGGGAGCGGGTTACCGGTGGGGACCCATCGCAACCATCCGTACATACAGGTGCAAGGAAGAGGGACATCACCGTCACCTACCGGGGAAGCAAAGCAGCCGTCTGTGGGACCGTCCTACCAGCCGTTTGGTTTACCGTACAAACTGTGTCCAAGTCTCAGGCTGAGTGAGTACCATAGTGCCGCAAGGCACAGCGCTGCCCCCGCGTCCCTGCGCCCACCAGGCCCTGCACCTCACAAGCCATCACCGGGCCCCGGGATCACCAACCCCTACCCACGGAGGGGCAACACAACACCTGGCTGCTCCCCATCACCATCCCCGGGATCTCCGCATTGAGCAGCGGTGGTGCTACACATCACCACAACCGTGGGTGGCGTCACGGACATTATCCCAACACCCCAAACAACCCCCCTTTCACTCACGGGCGAGGAGTGCCGCTCGAGGAAACCCCCGGGATCCGGCCTACGGCTCGAGCCACCACTGAGCAGCCGGACCCGAGCAGAAGGGGTGAGCGCGGTGTGCTGACACCCTCCTCCCCGCCCGCGACAACTTGGCGTCACGAACAGGATCTTACCGCTCTGCCGTCTGGTAGAGGTGCGCCTTGTTACCGCCGGAGGTATCCGGCAGAAAAATTTCAGAAGCCGCCATCTTTGGCGCGAAAAGTTCCCGCTCGAGCGTCTTCTCGAGCAGTAGAGGCGCGAAGGCCAAAACCCCGCCCCGAGAGAGGAGGGGCCGGAAAGAGCTAAGGGGGACGAAATGGCGGCTGGCTGCATGTGAGAGCAGCTATAGAAGCAGGGACGCCAGGACCCTGCGGCCATTGACTGGTTCCTGGAAGAGGCCGCTGCTAAAGATGCTGAGTCCGACCAACAACACCGTGGTCCCCGCGCCCGGCATGGCGGCGTGGGTGGAAGTCCGGACCGCCCAGCTAAGCAGCCGTCTGCAGGTCCGCATGCAGCTCCTCCTGGAGGAGTGGGAGGCCGACATGGTGGAAGCGGTGGCTGCTATGCGGAGATGCGAGGTGGAGGAAGATTTGGAGGAACGGGTAAGAGACCCACGTCCCTGTATTCCCGAGGGATCGGCCGCTGCGGCTGAGGGGCCCGGCCTACACCCGTTCACCCTGCTGCCTCTCCCGCTACCCGCGTTAGCTGCTGCTGCCCCGCCGCTAGGCCCGCTACCACCACCACCGGTAGCGGTACCCTGCCAATCCGCCCCGGCGGACCGACCTGCAGCAGAAGCTCATGACCACCCTGAACCGCTTCTATGGAAGAAGCCAAAGGCTGAGCCCGTCAGCAAAGATGCACCGGAGGCACGGCGGGGATGCAGCTGCCAGGAGGCAGAGGAGGCCATGTCACAGCGGGGTCCCTCATTACTGAAGGTGCCGGTCGTAGCCGACACGGAGGGACTCTGGCTGGGTCCGTCCCCCGCACACGCTGAACCGGAGCAAACAGAAAGTACTCCCGGCTGGGAGCGGCGGCAACAGCAGCTGCGCAGGGAGATCGATGCCCGAGAGGGGTGTAGAGCGGATGTGCATGCCCGCATGAATATGGAAGAAGATCGCCTGCAGCGAGCTACCATTGGGGTCCAGAGCGGTGCGCCGTGTGAAGGTGGCACTAGAGCCCCACGAGTGAGAATGGACTGTTAAGCCGCAAAAGGCAGCGGAGTGCCGTTGCACCGTCCCCGTTGGGACCACCACTGAGTTGTTTGTTGTTTGAAAAGTTGAAAGTTCTGCAATGATAAGAAAAATGATGATTACCGAACAGTAACCAGATTATCTTTGTGATTTGCAACCGGCCGGAGCCGGCACCGTTGTCCCCGTGGGGACCGTTTAAAAATGCATGGGAACTATCCATGGACAAGCCCGTGAACTTTGCAGGGCAACCACAAACGTTAGTGGCTTGTAAATATGTTGGGTACCGTTACCGTTTCCGCAGTGCCGCCTCCGGAGAGGCAGGTTGGAGGGAGGGCCCTGAGCAGAGCAGGCCAGGGCCCAGCCACCAAAGGAACCGGTGGCTACCCTCTGGAGGGGAAGGACAGATCCCGCTCGGGTACCGTGTGCTTGACTGTGGGTCAAGGGGTGCTGCCTGGGCTTTAGGGGCAGCATCAGGGCCAGGTTACTTGGGTGGGAGAGAGCGGAAACCGTAACCGTATACCGTTGAAACGTTAAAAGTAAATGTGCCTCCCGTCTTGGGAAGAAGTTATTAAAAATGTTATGCATGTTGTTTAACCCTGTTATCCCCTTTTACAGAAAAATAAAACCGGTGTAGGACGGCAGCCCGCGGACGGTCTGCGTTTTGCTAAGGGGGAATGTGTCGCCCTGGGCAAGCCAGGGGACACAGGTCACAACACCACCACACCCCACATCCCAGGTAGGCACACCTAAGCTGAACCAAAAATCCTTGTTGCCTTCCTCCAGGAGTCTGATGATGCACACCAGGGGGTGGGCCAGGCGGTTGGCTCCGCCCACCAAGGAGATCACAGCTCTGGAGGCAGGAAGTGTCAGGCAGATGAGCCCAGGGTGAGCCTGTGTCAACAGCAGAGTAGCCCAGGCAGGGGCTAGAGTAAACAACAGAGAAGTGAAAGTGAAGGAAAGAAAAGTGAAAAAGGAGGAAAGCAAGAAGTGGTGACAGAGCAGAGAGCGTGTAAAGCCTGAAGGGTCCAGCTTTGTGTAGGGCCAGAACAGCAAGGTCAGCGACGGCGGTGACTGTCCGGAGGGGGACCGCTTGGAAGTTCCTGGAAGGACCCCGTTGGCTGTGTGCCCGGTGGTCTGGAGCAGTGTTCCGAAAGACAGTCAGCACCAGGGCAGGGGCCTCTCGGACCCCGGCAAGGCTAGGAGTCGCCAAATTTGCCGAATCCGCCAGTGATGGGGACGTAGATTCCCCCAACAACCAAGTCCCGATTGAAGGCAACAGCCCAACCCGTACAACAGAGGCACCGCCACCGCCAGGGCACCAGTCTCTGAGGGCCAGCGCCTGCGGGCAAAGTGTAGTGCTCCTCCGGCCCAGCTTGAAGCCGGGGAGCGGGTTACCGGTGGGGACCCATCGCAACCATCCGTACATACAGGTGCAAGGAAGAGGGACATCACCGTCACCTACCGGGGAAGCAAAGCAGCCGTCTGTGGGACCGTCCTACCAGCCGTTTGGTTTACCGTACAAACTGTGTCCAAGTCTCAGGCTGAGTGAGTACCATAGTGCTGCAAGGCACAGCGCTGCCCTCGCGTCCCTGCGCCCACCAGGCCCTGCACCTCACAAGCCATCACCGGGCCCCGGGATCACCAACCCCTACCCACGGAGGGGCAGCACAACACCTGGCTGCTCCCCATCACCATCCCCGGGATCCCCGCATTGAGCAGCGGTGGTGCTACACATCACCACAACCGTGGGTGGCGTCACGGACATTATCCCAACACCCCAAACAACCCCCCTTTCACTCACGGGCGAGGAGTGCCGCTCGAGGAAACCCCCGGGATCCGGCCTACGGCTCGAGCCACCACTGAGCAGCCGGACCCGAGCAGAAGGGGTGAGCGCGGTGTGCTGACACCCTCCTCCCCGCCCGCGACATTTCCATGTGGCATGTAACATACACTTCATAGGGAGGAGGGAGAAGAGGGAACGATAATGACTTACAAGAAGCTTTGGTGAAGCTCCTGTTTATAGTCCTTCATGTATGGTAAGAACTTGACCAAAGCCGATGGTGAACTGAAGAGCGAACAGAATGGCAGGAAGATAAAGGTGAGGGTTTTTTCCAGCCTACAAGAAATAACAGCTTTAATGTATGTGTGAATCACTTACCTGGGCTGGAATCCAAGATGATATCTACGCCTGTCCAACCCATGATCTTCACTTCCTTTTTGAATCTTTAAGTTTTCCTTTTGATGCTTTAATGGAAGCAGAGGTTTTGGCACAGGGGGCACCATGGGTTGCAGTGGAGCTCTGTGACCTGATCTCTGATCTCATTTTCAGTCATACAGATGCCACGTGACTGAGCCTCCTCCAGAAATGTTAAATCCCTTTTTGGGAGGTTCACAATTTGGAGAGCTCTTCTGCTGGGCCGAAGCTGCTGTCTTCACTGCACAGCTGAATTTCCTGCAAGTGACTGTTCCGGTTGAAGTGATGGTGTCATTACACTTATTCATTGCAGACGGTCGGCACAATGGCGGTCATCTGCTTGTAGACGGAACCTCCCTGAGTCTGCACCTGGGTGGGATGGGATTTGGCTGTGAGATTTGAAATTCAATGATGGTGGCTGTAAATTCACTTCCTTGACAGCCGTCATCTCTGCTACTCTCTCCTTTTGTTCTGGAGGACTCCGCAGAGGCAGGTCTTAGAGGAGAGCAGCTTCTTTCTCTACTCTCTTTCCGTACGTTGCAGAGGAGCTCTATTCTGTCCCTCTCTGGTCTCACCGACAACATTGCTATTTCTTTGATGTCTGTCACTGATGGAAGATATTCCCAGATCTCCTTGATAAGACCTCAGTCTATGGACAATTATGGCCTGACCTATAAAAAAAAATGATAAAATTGTGAATAACTGTGATAAATTGTCAAACATTTTTTGGATATAAGGATCGGACAATTTGCTGTTGTGGCATTTAGAGAGAGGGGAATCCTATCAAAGATGGTTATGTCTATTTGTGAGTAATGCTGCACTTTCTGATCGAAAATGTGGCTCAGAAAACCCCAAATCCTATAGGGTGAGAATATTGGCTATCTCCCTCAAATATTTAACTTACCTTGATTTTCTGGTTGGTAAAGACATGGCTCATTTTCAGCAATAAGCTGATGCTGCTGTTGGGAACTCATGGGATTAGTTATCTGATGCTGGCTAATGGAATATTGGAGAGCTAAATCCTTGGATGCCAGTGGTGTTAATTTTGCCCTGATCAATGATCAATCAAAAGCTCTGGAAGTAAACTACTGTAGATGTGTAAAACAAACTAGTTCGCTCTTCCATGACCAAAGTGAAGTGTCAGCAAAAGCATAAACTCAACAAATGGCGCCAAAATCACCGCGCTCAGGACTTTTACCCTTAGTATTTTCTATGGTGCAACTATCAACATACATATTCGCCAGTTTCTGTAACACTATTCCAGCATGCACCGCAGCACTGTCAGTTGCGCAGCCGCAGTTCGCGCCCACATCATAGCCATGGTAACCAGGGACAACAGTGCAGGCGGAACCCAAATTGCGGTGAGTGACGAGACATGCCGGGCGGCACTGACAGACATGCCGGGCGGCACTGACAGACATGCCGGGCGGCACTGACAGACATGCCGGGCGGCACTGCAAAGACATGCCGGGCGGCACTGCAAAGACATGCCGGGCGGCACTGCAAAGACATTGCGGGCAGCACTGACAGACAATGCGGGTGGCACTGACAGACAATGCGGACGGCACTGACAGAGACATGGCGCAAGTAGTGATGACGTTACTGCTCTTCCCACACACGCAATGCATGTATACACTGAACACAGACCCACACATATGTCGACACACACACACACACACACACACCTGGATACTCACCTGTCCCCAGCGATGCAGTCCCCGGCACTGAAGTCCCCAGCGCTGCTCCAGCTTCCAGCTCCTCAGTGCAGTGAATATTAAGTGAGTATAATGAGCAGCAGTCAGGAGCGGAAGGCAGCAGAGCCGGCAACAGCACCGCTGGATACAGGTGAATATAGAAAATCCTTTTATTTAAAAGACCCGTGTTTTCTCCGGGGGGAGGGGGGAAGAGAGAGAGAGACCGAGAGAGTATACACACACATGTAAACAGACGACACGTACCCACAGCATACAGCCATATACACACATTTACACAAACGACATGTACCCACAGCACACAGCCATATACACATATTTACACAAACGACATGTACACACAGTGTACAGCCATATACACACACATGTACACAGACGACACGTACACACAGCGTACTGCCATATACACACACATGTACACAGACGACACATACACACAGTACAGCCATATACACACAAATGTACACAGACGACATGTACACACAGTACAGCTCAAGAAACACAACACCATATACCAATATACAGCACACAACAAGGAAGAGACAGTGCAAAGGGGTGAAAGGCGTCAAATAACACATCACATACAATACACAAATGCGGAACGATGACATACAAAAGATGTATTGGAAAGCGCAAACAGTGTGACACATGTCCACTGCTCCTGTCAGCACCACCAAGCATAGACAGATGTTCATTTCACAGCACTCCCGATGCGATAGCATCAGGCCTATTTCTAGTGACTCTTATAATGGAAAGTGACTACATTGTCTTATAATAACTGACCTTCAGCCCAGATCACAGCTGTGTGACATCACAAAAATCAAGCCACTATGTTTCCTGAATGGGGTCAACTGCTAATTGGGGTAGAAAACTGCTCCTTATTGCACACAAATGTGGAAGAGAACTATCCCATTTATTTTTCTTTTTTATTGCAACCTAAATCTATGTACATGTATGTTAGATAAAGGAAAGATTGCAAAATAATTTGCTCCATTTTGTAAATAGAAGATAGGTAATGTATATACACTGAACAAACAAATAAACACAACACTTGTTTTTGCTCCCATTTTTCACCAGCTGAACTCGAAGGCCTTTTTCTCTCCAATATTGTTCACAGATTTGTCTAAATATGTGTTAGTGAGCGCTTCTCCTTTGCCAAGATAATGTATCCACCTCATAGGTGTTGCATATCAAGATGCTGATTAGACTGCATGATTATTGCACAGGTGTGCCTAAAGCTGGGTTCACACTAAGCGACAGCGACAACGACGTCGCTGTTACGTCACCATTTTCGGTGACGTAACAGCGACCTTGTAAGTCGCTGTTATGATCGCTGCTTAGCTGTCAAACACAGCAGAAGCAGCGATCATAACGTCGCTGTGCTACATGTGCAGAGAGCAGGGAGCCGCGCTTAGCGCTGGCTCCTTGCTCTCCTAGCTACAGTACACATAGGGTTAATTAACCCGATGTATGCTGCAGCTACATGTCACAGTGCAGAGAGCAGGGAGCCGCGCGCACTGCTTAGAGCTGGCTCCTTGCTCTCCTAGCTACAGTACACATCGGGTTAATTAACCCGATGTATGCTGCAGCTACATGTCACAGTGCACAGAACAGGAGCCGGCGCTGGCAGCAAGAGCGGAGGCTGGTAACGAAGGTAAATATCGGGTAACCAGGGAAAGGTCTTCCCTTGGTTACCCGATGTTTACGCTGGTTACAGCTTACCGCAGCTGCCAGACGCCGGCTCCTGCTCCCTGCTCGCTTCATTTCGTCGCTCTCTCGCTGTCACACACAGCGATGTGTGTGTCACAGCGGGAGAGTGACGACCAAAAAATGAAGCTGGACATTCAGCAACGACCGGCGACCTCACAGCAGGGGCCAGGTCGTTGCTGGATGTCACACACAGCGACAGCGACGGGACGTCGCTGCAACGTCACAGAAAATGGTGACGTAGCAGCGACGTCGTTGTCGTTGTGTGTGACACCAGCTTTAAGCTGGGTTTGCACACTGAAACTTTCTAGCGATCCCACCAGCGATCCCAACCTGGCCGGGATCGCTACAAAGTCTCTGGTGAGCTGTCAAACAGGCAGACCTGGCCAACGACGCAACAGCAATCCGGACCTGCAGAGCGACCTAGCTGGTTGTTGGGGACGTTGTAAAGCAGCTTTTTGAAAGGGAAGTCGCTGTAAAGTCCCCTTTACACACTGAAACCTTCTAGCGATGCATGCTGCACAGCGGGAAACAAAGGACCTAAGAATGGTCCTGAACGATTTGCAGCGATCACAACTTCACAGCAGGGGCCAGGTCGCTGATGTGTTTCACACACTGCAATGTCGCTGGGGAGGTCGCTGTAACGTCATAAAACCGGTGACGTTACAGCGATGTCGTTTGAGATGTTGCAGTGTGTAAAGCCACCTTTAGGCTGGCCACAATAAAAAGGCTCTAAAGTGTTCAGTTTTATCACACAGCACAATACCACTGATATCGCAAGTTTTGAGGGAGCGTGCAATTGGCATGCTGACTGCAGGAATATCCTCCAGAGCTGTTGCCCATGAATTCAATGTTTATTTCTCTACTAGAAGCCATGTCCAAAGGTGTGTTAAAGAATTTTCTCAGTACATCCAACTAGTATCACAACCCCAGACCACGTGTAACCATAAAAGCCCGGGACATCAATATCAAGCATCTTCACCTTTAAAATCGACTGAGACCTGTCTCCTTTCCAGTTGCAGCAACAATCGGTGCATAACCAAAGAGTTCCTGCACAAAATGTCAGAAACCATCTCAGGTAAGTTCATTTGCTGCTCTTCATTGTAATCAGGGTCTCCAGTTGACTGCAGTTTGTCGTCATAACTGACTTAAGTGGGCAAATGCTCACATTTCATGGTGTCTTGAATGTTGGAGAAGTGTGCACTTCATTGATGAATCACGGTTTTTACTGTACAGGGCAGATGGTAGACTGCATGAGACTGCTTGTACAGTGTCGTGTGGGTGAACGGTTTGCTCAACTCTATGCGAAGGAGATGTGTGGCTCTGCATGAGGCAACTGTTGGTTGCACCAGATACTGACTGGTTTTCTGATACCCCCAGACCTACCCAATACTGGAAAACTGCACATTTAAGGCTGCGGCCACACGGGCATTAATGTGAGTCAATCGCATGACACTTGGCTCCCGCCTTGCTTGACTGTAACCCGAGTGTCATGCAATTGTGTTTTGATCCTGCAATCAAAGCACAGTTGTGGAGAGCGGGAAATGTGGAGAAGAGGGAGGTAGTAATCACCCTATCTCCTCCATTGTCAGCTGATGCGATTCTCGCACTGCACTCGCATTACACCGATGTAATGTGAGTGCAGTACGATATTTCTCTCGCACCCATAAACTTGTATGGGTGCGAGTGAAAACAAATCAGATTGCACCTGCATCATGCTGCGATTGTTTTCTTGGTCCGATTAGGGCTAAGAAAATAAAATCGCTCATGGGAGTAACATGGGTGCGGGGGAAATTTCGATTTTTATCGAATTCCACTCACTCCGTTTTTATCACAGTGTGTGCTGACCCTAAGAGTAGCTTTTTAATGTTGCCAGGCTATGTGACACCTGTACAATAATCGTGCTGTTGAGTTAGCATCTTGATATGCTACATAGTTGTCTGAACAGATAGACCAGTGGGGATCATGTTGTTTTTTTCAACTACTTTAAGGCTCTACATCAACCACCTTCTCTGAAACTGTGGTCTGCATCCATTGCCTCCAATTTGCCTGCCTTCTATCAAAACTTTGCAGATGTCTTCTTAAGCAGGAGACCAAGCCACTACTTTCTTCCTCATCAGCAGGAAGTCTACGCCATTCCTCTCCTTACGGTACGGTACGAAACCACTCAAAGAGAGAGTTTATCCTCTTTCCCAGAGATGATGTCTTCCTATGTTATAGAGAACCTTGGATGTCCTGCGCATTAAGAATTTCTGCATCTTATAAGGAAGGGCTCCTGCTGAGAGATCACACATCTCAGAGCTGCATCTGGTTCTCGCTTACATAGGCGACAGTGGCATTTGTTAAAAATTCCCCTGACACAGCAGTAGCAGAGCAGAGCTACTGAGGAAGCCTTCCGACTGTCTTCTCATTGCTCTCATAGTCACTTTGTAGCCTGCTCTTTCTATCAAGCAGAGGACTTAATTAAAGACCAATACTGACACTGACACCTCAATCACACTCAATCACCTGAGGGTGGTAAGAGGTGTGAAGCGATGGCCGAGAGGACCACCGCAGTGCAGAGTAGGTTACAGTACACAAGACGAGGTGCGAACAACAAGGGTGTATTTATTAACAGGCGGGGAAAGATGTGGAGAAGACAGGTTCAAGCACGGGGTATACAGTGGCAAAACGTGATTTAACAACACTTTTGTATTCTCTAGCTGGTCCGCTCAATAGCACGGTGCTCCAACTATTACAAGTTCAAGAAACACAAATACAGTCAGGTACAATGCTACTCTACACGTAACCTCTCTGGCCTCTGCTAAACGGGCCACACGGATGCCGTGTTCTACCTACTGAAGCCTACTTTAGCCCCTAGTATGTGCACAATATTCAACTCACAGCGATGCTGGGGACGTGGATCCAGTCCCGGGGGCCCCCCAACAACAGTCTCATCTGGAGGTGCGCACGTCTCCTGGGCCGGGTTAAGGAGATCAAAATCCTCTTCTTGCTTCAGATTCCTCGCTGGTTCCCTGTTATCTGCAAGTCTCTCTCTCGATTCAGAAGAAAAACTCCAATCCTCCGAGACACACCGGCTGTGTGTTCCTTCACACGCTTCTAAAATCAAAACAGAAACTCACTTCTCTTCTTACACTCGGGCTGTCCATTAGCACACTTTCTGCAGGGGGAGCAGAACATTCCATTACCCCTCAACACGGGGAGGTTTCTGTCTCTTGAAGTGGCAGCGTGTTTCTTATTGTCCATAGCAGTAGCACCCCCCAATAGGTGTACAAGTTACTGAACAGGATCATCCTAGAAAAGTGCTCCCTCTGCCAAAACCCAACTACTAACAACTCACAAAGGGCACAAAAAAACCCAGAGTCGGCACAGGACAAAAGCTAAGCACTAAGCAATTTCAGACATCACACATCCACATGGTGCCTGAATCGCAATCTACTTATGAATTTGTGGCCAGTTTCTGCAAAGCATTTTCATTTCAGTGTAGATCTGCTGCACAACATCGCCATCAAGTGTTAATTCCTTGTTGTACCTCATGTCCTCATTTTTTTATTAACAAAAATTGTATAACACTATATCTGAACCTTTTGCTTACTTGCTGATAAACAGTGCATCTGCATTACCATGTTCTGTTTTACCCAGGAAATAGCAATTCTCTCAATACCTTGAAAATTAATAGAACTCAACCACGTTTTAAATTTCTTTTATAATCTTTGCTTAGTGGGGAAGTATATAAGCAAAATGTTCCCAACTACTGGATTGAAGTCACATCAAGAATTTGCACTTGTAACATCCATACCTGGCCCTAACAAATTACCAAGAACACTATATATAATAGGGCGTCACATAATAATCGGAATAACTAACAATCTATTTCCCTTCAAAAACTGCTCCAAAATTCCTGGTTCTAACAGCAAGAGATGGCAAGAACCCTAAAAATAGACAGCTGAAGAATAAGGCTACTTTCACACTTGCGTTGAACGGCATCCGTTGCATTGCATTGTGTGACGGATGCAATGGATGCGCTACATATAGTGGCACAATGGATTCTACAGATCGTACAAAATAACGTAATCCGTTATAGTTTTTTTACTTGACTTTACACATCCGGGCATGTGCAGTTGTGTAAAGATGGATAATAACCAATAACTCCTTATTACCCCGATTTGCCAACGCACCAGGGTAAATCGGGAAGAGCCGGGTACAGCCCCAGAACTGTCGCATATAATGTATGCGGCAATTCTGGGCGGCTGCTGACTGATATTGTTAGGGTGGGGGGCTCCCCATAACGTGGAGCTCCCCATCCTGAGAATACCAGCCTTCAGCCGTATGGCTTTATCTGGCTGGTATTAAAATGGGGGGACACCGCACGCCGTTTTTTTTAATTATTTATTTATTTATTTCACTGCACAGTATAGACACGCCCACCGGCTGCTGTGATTGGGTGCAGTGAGACAGCTGTCACTCAGCGTGGTGGGCGTGTGTGACTGCAACCAATCACAGGCGCCGGTGGGCGGGTAAAGCAGGGAATACGAGATTGATTAATGGGCAGCCGGCTTTTTCAAAATAGTAAAAGCCGCCGGAGTTATTATAACAGCCGTGCAGCGCCGCGCCGGAGATCGGGGAACGGTAAGTATGAGAGAGGGGGGGAACTGACCGACAGACAGCTAGAGGGACAGATAAGACAGAGAGACCGACCGACAGACATAGAGACCGACCGACGGGCTGAGGGAGAGAACGAAACAGAAAAAGAAAAAAGACCGACATCACATGAAAAAAGCACAAAACGTACAGGGAGCAAACAGAGATGCGTCCGTGTCACTCGGACGTGCGCACAGACCCATTGACTTTCATTGGGTCCGTGCTGCGTTTTGCGTGCAGAAAACGGACATGCTGGCGTGAGACACGGACCAAAAAACGCATCACGGAGACGGACTCACGGACATAACCAAAAACGCAATTGTAACCGCTGAGATATAATAACATTGGTGCACGTTTGGCCGTGTCTCCAGTATACACGGAAACGGACCAAACACGCACGTGTTTTACGGATGTGTGTTACAGGCCTTAGGAAGACGTCCTAAGGCTATGGTCTCAATGCATTTGCCCACCAGTAGATACAGGCTTATCAGGAGGCCGGGTAGGCAGCGTACTGGCAGTCTGTAGCTAAGATGGATACTGGATGCTGCTAGAAAAGTGAACTTAGGCAGGTTTAAATACTAATTCACTACAATTCATATTCAAGGGGCAAAATGGGACACGTGTAACCTCTAGCAGAAATGTCACAGTGCATGCCTGTAATCCCAAGACACTAGAGGGCAGTCACTTAACATGTCAATATCCTTAAGGGTAAGGCCATGTGCCCACAGGAGATCGTACCTGCGGACTTTTGTGCAGGTATTTCTGCAGGTTCACTCAGCAACTCCCCGGAATCCGCAGCTATCCATTGCTACGGCATTTCTGCAGAATTGTTGTGGTAAACCTGCGGAAACAGTGCAGACTTCTTGCGGAATTCCCGCCCTGTATCTCCATAGTGAAAACGCAGGCATTCTGCAGATAATTCCGCATGAATAATTGACATGCAGTTACGTGTGGCTGTGGGAAATCCACAGCATTTTCCGCAGCCGCAAATACCGCAGCATTGATACTATTCTGTCTCTTCCTTGTAGCAATGAATCCAACCGCTATAATTATCAGTCCCTTAGATAACTGTATGATTTTACTCACTCTACGGCTTCCACAGATAGTGTTAACTCAGCCCAACGATGACTTGTAGGAAGACAAGGAGAAACTCTGTAGTTTTCTTCTAGAGTCTTGTATTAAGTACAAAGTAAAGGCAGGTGAAAAGGAATAATCTGTACAGGGTTGCAGAGATGTCTCTTCAGCAATGGTTTCTCTAGACTAACTGAAGGAGAAGGGAGGAGCATTCTATACAGAAGCCAACTAAGGGAGGTACATAGGGACAAACTTCATACAGTCTAATCTACCTAGTAACAATAAAGGAATTTCTTGATAGGAGGAAAAATATGCAATGCAAAAATTACATACAACAGGTTGTTCCCATTCATGGGACAAAACACTCCCCGTCTGAAATCATATGATTTCACAAGTCCTTCTACGATGTAAGGAGTCGATCCTGTCCCTCGATGTCACGAAACCTGTAACGAGATAAGAGACAACACAAAAAATGCAACGTAATGCACTGAATTCAAGTCCATGCTTTGTTGATGACGCATTGTCCTTGCGTAAAAAAATGAAAAAGTAGAAAAATGTTAAACATAAATTCAAGTTCAACAAACCCATCTTCAGATTGGGGAAGCTGCAAACATGCCAACTCTTCCTCAAACCCAATAATCCAACGGTAAAGTTTTAATCCAAAGGAAAAGTTCAAGGTTCAATTGGACACGGACAGTTGTGTCTCTGTACAGCAGGGGTAAGGAAAGGTACGCTCCCCGCCGTGGCAGTGTCCAACGACAAAGTTAGTTCATGTAACGTCCTCCTTTGGTAAAGGTAGCACGAGTTCGGTGACTGGACGAATCACACACATGTGCCAGCCGTGGCACGTTGAAGACTTGTAGTTGGTGAAACAGTGAGCGACGTGAATAAGACGAGCTACAGCTCATACCGCAGATAACCAACTTGTGAAGCGCTTGAAGCGATGAGGTCTCAACTTCTGTTTTGATGGTACTCAAGTGTAGCGAGCGGAGACGACCGGTCTCATTTCCTTGTCAGATTCTGGTTCCACCAGCTCGTACATGTTGCCGGCGTAGTTATCGCAGATCTCCTCGTATAAGATACTTGGAGGTGTAGGCCACATGTTGTCGCCGAGTTTGGATGCAGCAATGAGTCTCGTTCCTCGGTCAGCTGGATTTTGTTCGGTGGGAATGTGGTGCCACTGTTCAGCATGATCTCTGTCGAGGATATTTTGCGTAATCTTGACAAAGCATTTCTCCATCTCTGGTTGTCTTTCCAAAGTACGTTTTAGAGAGGAGGACCTTGCGGTTGCTTGCTGGGAGTTGTTTGGCAACCTTGGCCTTGGAGACCGAAAGGGTAATGGGGCTACCCAACTGTTAGAGTCATTTTGAGAGAACTCTTTATCCATAATCTTTATGAATTCCTTGTCTTCTCTCGTCGGTGCCAACTTGTTGTCTTCATTTGTAGACTCGAACGCTGTTGACCCGAAGTTGTCATCCCAGAGATGATATGCGTCCGCGCAGTCGGGAGGCTGCTGTCGCCACCTGGTGTCACTCAGCCTCTCTTTCACCCCGTAGTGATGCGGACATGGTTGAAAGTGAGTGCCGCGACCGTTTGGGAGGATGTGCGTCTTGTAGGAGGAGATCGCGTCGGGACTCTTCACTTTGCCTACGCAGACGTTTCCTATGATCACCCAGCCTAAGTCATAGCGCTGAGCGAATGGCGCATCGTGTGGCCCGTTGATGTGTTGGCGTACTTTGTGTAGCCGGAGGATGTCCCTTCCAATCAGAATCAGGATTTTTGCACTATGATCAAGAGGTGGGATCTTGTTGGCAATAGTTCTCAGGTGAGGGTGGTGAAGAGCTGCCTCTGGCGTTGGAATCTCTTCCCGGTTAGCCGGTATCTGGTTGCACTCGACGAGTGTCGGTAGAGGTATCTCTACGGTATTTTCCAGAGATGTTACCACGAGACCACTGGCTCTTCTTCCGCAAGCTTCTGAGATGCCGCTGCAAGTGCCCAGTGTGTAAGGGTAGGCATTTCCTTTTAAGCCGAACAAGTCGAAGAGTTCAGACCTGGCAAGTGACTTGTTGCTCTGGTCGTCCAGGATGCTGTACACCTTCACGGCCCTTTCTGGGTGACCTTTGGGATATACCCTTACTAAGCATATTTTCGCACAAGACTTGTCCCAGAGATCTTCTCCGCAGACTGCGGTGCACGAGGAGGATACTGTGAGGTGGTTCGCAGCTTGGCCTGTACTCTCCCCGCCATGACTTGTGGTAGGAGAAGGTGTAGGTGCAGGATCAGGCTGAGATGGGTGCAGCGCTTGTACGTGATCTGTGCTGTCACACTCCATACACTTAATTGTAACATTACAGTCCTTGGCAAGGTGTTCTGTAGAGGCACAACACCTGAAACATACCCCAAACCTTTTCAAGAGTTCCTTTCGTTCTTGAAGGGGTTTCTTCCTGAAGCCAATGCACTTCTTCAGTGGGTGTGGCAGTTTGTGAATAGGACATTGGCGGTTCGGATTTTCCGCCTTCCCGCCTTCAGTGCCATTGTCTGGTGCTGATGGTGTAGGTGGTAGAACGTCGGTCTTCTTGACTGATACTGGGCCCCTACGTTTTCTGTCATTTTGATGAGGGCTCTCATATCCGGGAGCTGGTGAAGTGGAGCCGGTTGGTTCTCCACAGGTGAAGCTGGGGTCTGCCTTACGTTCCGCGATGCCGTTGATGAACTCGCAGAAGTAGGAGAATGGAGGGAAGGAGACTTGGTGCTCTTTTTTATAGTTTGTTCCTACCGTAGTCCACCTTTCCTGCACGTTGTAAGGTAACTTGGCGACTATGGGTTTCACCCCACGAGCGGTGTCCAGGTAGCTGAGGCCAGGTAGGTATGTGTCTGTTTTGGCCAGCTGGAGCTCGGACAGCAGGTCGCTGAGTTCCTGGTACTTTGAAGCATCCTTGCTAGATATTTTGGGAAGGTCGTATAGTTGTTTCAGCAATGCATCTTCAATTGCTTCAGGACTGCCGAAGCCTTTCTCTAGCCTGTCCCATGCGGTTGCGAGACCAGTTGTTGGGTCGCTGATGTAGACGGATCTGAGTCTCTTGATTCTCTCCGTAGACCGTGGCCCTAGCCACCTGATTAGCAAGTCCAGCTCTTCAGCAGCCGTAATGCCGAGGTCACGCGTTGCGGTTTTGAAGGCACACTTCCACCCTCTGTAGTTTTCAGGCTGGTCGTCATACTTTGTGAGACCGGTGTTGGTGAGTTCTCGGCGGATCATGTACCTCGCAAAGTCGGACATGTCTGATCTTTCCGATAGTTGGGGCACATTTGCTGACTGCGTGATGCTGGTTGCGTGGTTCGTAGCTTCGTGGTTCGGGAACATGGGAAAGTACGGAGTGGCGTAGGCGTTTAGACCAGTGACCGCCGGTTTGGTGTGTACAGTCTCTGTTGTATGCGGGTCTGGAACTACACAGTTGTTGGGAGTGCAGCGCCTTGCCGGCATGTTAGGTTGCATGTAGACATGGGCATACGGAGGTTGCTGATGCGCAGAGTGTGGCTGTGCATTGGAATATGAAGCTGGTTCAGGCTTAAAAGTCTGAGGTGCATTGGACTGACCTGGAAGGCTGGAAGCTGTAGGTGGATCAGTGTCTTGAGGCTCTGGAGAAGTGTTAGCACTGACGGGAATGTTGATGGTAGTTGGCAGTTCGTCGGCTTGGCTCAGCACGTAATCTCTTGTACGCTTAAGTGAGTCTTCTGTGTCGAGATCACACAAACTGGCGCTGCCTTCTTGGCTCCTACCCAGAGCTTGCTCAAAGACTTTTAGCCTTGCCATGGCCGCCACATGTTCACATTCCTTCTGAAGGGCTTCAATTTCTGCTTCCTTGCGTGCAGATTCTGCTTTCATCTCCGCTTCCTTGCGTGCAGATTCTGCTTTCATCTCCGCTTCCTTGCGTGCAGATTCTGATTTCATCTCCGCTTCCTTGCGTGCAGATTCTGCTTTAATCTCTGCTTCCTTGCGTGCAGATTCTGTTCTCATCTCTGCTTCTCTCTGGGCGAAGATGGCGTGTACTTTTGTTGTTTCTGCTTCAGCGCGCGCCTTTATGAGCTGCTCGCTGAGGGTTGAGTACTTTGATGAGCCTGATTTGAGTGAGTGCCTTGAGCTCTTAATGGACCTGGATTTGTAAGATGCCGCTCCTGACATTTGCGCAATTTTTGCTTCAGTCTCGCTCACAATGTCGCGCACGGTGCGGTCTCGTTCAGCATTAAGCTGTTGGAAGTCCTGTAGTTCTTTTTCAGACTCAGACGTATTTGCTCTCAGCAGGGTAGAGGAATATTTTTTACAAATCTCTTTGTAGGACTGGTATGCTGAGTACAGTTGTTCCAGGGCTCCCTCTGATGGTAGCTCATGAGCACTGGGCGCAGATAAAACAGTCACTTGTTTTTGCACTCTTTGCCACAATAATGCTGTCTGGGTAAATAGTTCACTTCTGGCTGTTTCTAGGTTCTCTTTAACCTTCCATGTTGGTTTGGTCAACCGCTTAGATCTTTCACTGCAATGTAAGTGTGAGTCCATGTCTTCCTCTTGTTGCTTTAAAGCAGGTAGGGAAATTGTTCTCTTTGACTCCATCAGGAAGGGTGAATGCTGCCTGCACTGGTTGTCAGGGAAACAATACAATGTTGCAATCTCTGCAGCCAGCAGTCTGTTTTGCAGGAAGTATTTGCAGAGTCTCTGGCTGCAATTTACAATTAGCTTATGGTGGATTCTTGGTTTATAGCTGCACACAGTTCTGATAACAGGTTAATACTTTACAGGGCACTTTGTCTGAAGCTGCTATAAAGTTTTATGCTGTGGCTTGTTATCAGCCCCTTGGGGTAATCCTTTCTCTGGATTGTGTGCAGTATAGCACTCCTGGAAACAGGTTCTTTACTGATATATGTATACTAATCCCGGTCACAGCTAATCCTTTTCACTATTCTGTCTCTTCCTAGTAGCAATGAATACAACCGCTCTAATTATCAGTCCCTTAGATAACGGTATGATTTTACTCACTCTACGGCTTCCACAGATAGTGTTAACTCAGCCCAACGATGACTTGTAGGAAGACAAGGAGAAACGCTGTAGTTTTCTTCTAGAGTCTTGTATTAAGTACAAAGTAAAGGCAGGTGAAAAGGAATAATCTGTACAGGGTTGCAGACATGTCTCTTCAGCAATGGTTTCTCTAGACTAACTGAAGGAGAAGGGAGGAGCATTCTATACAGAAGCCAACTAAGGGAGGTACATAGGGACAAACTTCATACAGTCTAATCTACCTAGTAACAATAACGGAATTTCTTGATAGGAGGAAAAATATGCAATGCAAAAATTACATACAACAGGTTGTTCCCATTCATGGGACAAAACAGATACAGCATTCCCCAAATCCCATAGGGAGTGTCTGTACTTGTGTAAACCCGCAAATTTATCTGGAAAATCTAGAAAATTCGCACGTTTTCCGCGGCAATATCCGTAGTTAGTTTCTCCCGTGGGCACATAGCCTTATAGTAGTCCTTGATGAAAGGGTCCTGCGACGTGTCACCTGACTGCTGGCATTGGGAGCGTCCTCTGACAGGGAACACGCCCATTGACTCCACAGTCCGACAGAAAAAAGTCTTAGCATTGGTCACATGAAGGAGAAATATCTGAGGATGAGAAGGAATTGCTCTGGGAACCAAGATTTTTATATCCAATCTAGAGATCTTAAAACTAAATTCCTTCACAAGGGCTATTCTTGGATGTGGTACAGGATGGGCTCCTATGAAGTGATGGCCAAGGGACCATAGCTGTGCAGAGTTCAATTTTGGTACACAAGACATGGTTGCAGAAACAAGGGAACAGTTTTATTAACAGGCAGAAAATGTATGTAAATGTCAAGGGGAATATGATGTGGGCATAGTAAAGTTTCACAAACACTGCAGTTTCTAGCTGGGCCACTCCAACAACATGTCGCCCTAGATGTGACAAGTCATTATACAACAGTTAACTTTACAAGCAGAATATATCCACACTGCACTAACAACCTGACTGGCTTCTGCTACTTGGGCTGCGTGGATACTGCGCTCTGGCTATCGATGCCTATGCTATCAAGTGCGCATATCGATAAAAGAGAGGGGGACAAGTCCACTCACAGGAGCTTGATGCTGTGATGCTTGTCAATGCATACTTCTCCTTGCAGGTTCTATGTTATTCCAAGACTCACTGTCCCAGCCAATGAAGAACAGATTGTTCCTCATTGGCAGAGAGAGCAGTTACTGCAGGCTCACACACTGCTGTGTGAGAATCACAGCAGTAAACTGAGATTATCTTATGAGGTCACCCCAGGTCACTGCGGCAGGTCACACAGTAGTGTGTGAGCAGCCGTGGATGCAACAAGAACCTGTTCAGTCTTACCAACCTAGTAGGACTAGTGATGGGACACTGCTGTCTGCTTGCCGAAGATATCGCTCATGAATGTAGAACCACTCAGGATCAAAAATTTAGCAAACAGGTTCATGGGTGGAGGCTGTTCAGTGGAGGACAAGGTTAAGGGGGAGCAGTGACGCAGAAAAAGGAGATAAAAGCCCCAGAGGTGACTGGAAGAAGGACTTAGGCGCCAAAGAAGCGAAACAGGCAGAAGTGCATGTAGGGGTGAGGAAGATTGGACCACGCGACTCTTCTGCAGGGAAGGCAATCACTGCACCCAGAGAGCCCGTGCCAGGTAATTTCCTAAGAAAACCCAGAGTCCCATTGCCATACGCAAGCTACAAATGCTGTCTGTCAAGCCACTGACGCCGCCTGTCAGAATACAGAGCCTAGACTACGAGGTTAAGCTGCAGACACCACCTGTCAAGATGCCGAGGCCAGACTATGTGGTCAAACGGCAGATGTCGCCTGTCAAAACCCCCGACTACTAGATGAAGCCGTAGAGACCACCTGTCAATACCGCTGCCCGTGGGTGACTCGAGTGAGCCGGATCATTGCTTCCAGCTCAGCCATGCACTACCTAATACAGGACTGTAATTATGATGTCCCATTTTAATCTCTTATACAATATTTGGTCTGTTGTCCATAGACTTAGGGTACGGTACTGCTGGGATTATAGAGAATCGACTGCGCTAGTCAGTGGCCCTAACATATGTAATCTCCTGATGGTAGTTGATTTGGGTTACTAATTGCCTAGTAGTGGAGTGTTTATCCCAGGGCCAGCTATATTACACATGTGGAGACAAATGTTATGTTCATTGCATGTTTAATTTGAATAGACTAGTTGTCGCGGGCGGGGAGGAGGGTGCCGGCACCGCGCTCACCCCGCTGCTCGGGTCCGGCTGCTGCTGCTCAGTGGTGGCTCGAGCGGTGGGCCAGATCCCGGGGGCTCTCGAGCGGCACTCCTCGCCCGTGAGTGAAAACGGGATTTTGTTGGGGAGATTGTCCGTGACGCCACCCATGGTTGTGGTGATTTGTAGCACCACCGCTGCTCAATATGGGGATCCCGGGAGTGGTGATGCGGAGCAGCCAGGTGTTGTGTTGCCCCTCCGTGGGTAGGGGTTGGTGATCCCAGGGCCCGGTGATGGGGTGGAAGGGTGCAGGGCCTGGTGGGCGCAGGGACGCAGGGGCAGCGCTGTGCCTTGCGGCACTGTGGTACTCCCTCAGCCTGAGACGTTGACACAGTTTTACGGTAAACCACACGGCTGGAAAGACGGTTCCCACGGACGGCTGCACTTGCTCTCCCAGCAGGTAACGGTGATGTCCCTCTGACCTGCACCTGATGTTTCTAAGTTGGTAGCGATGGGTTCCCACCGGTAACCCGCTCCCCGGCTTGGATATGAGCCGGAGGAGCCCTACTTTGCCCGCAGACGCTGGCCCTGAGGAGCTGGTGCCCTGGCGGTGGCGGTGTTCCTCACTAATGGTTGGACGGTTGTCTTCAATCGGGACTTGGTTGTTGGGGGAATCGACGTCCCCTTCACTGACGGATTCGGCAAATTATGGCGACTCCTAGCCTTTCCGGGGTCCGAGAGGCCCCTGCCCTGGTGCTGACTGTCCTTCGTATACTGCTCCAGACCGCCGGGCCACTACTCGACCGCGGTCCTTCCAGCAACCTCCGAGCAGTCCCCCTCCAGACGATCACCGCTGTTGCTGACCTTGCTGACCTGTCCTGCACTTAGCTGGACTCACTTCAGGCCTTTCTACGCTCCCTTTTGTTTCTTTTCTTCTTTGCTCCACTACCACTTCACTTTCACTTAGCTCCTCTACCACTTCCTTCTACTTTCACTTCCCTCACTCGACTGCTTGTTTACTCCTCTCTGTCCCTAGCTGGACTGCCTGGTTCTTCCCGCCTCCAGGGCTGTGAACTCCTCGGTGGGCGGAGCCAACCGCCTGGCCCACCCCCTGGTGTGAACATCAGCCCCTTGAGGAAGGCAACAAGGATTTTGGTAGCTTAGGTGTTCCTAACTGGGATGTAGGGTGTGGTGGTGTTGTGACCTGTGACCCCTGGCTTGCCCAGGGCGTCACATGATCAGTTTTCCACTTTATTAACTGTATTAGCTCTATTCCAGTTTGTGTAATAATAAATATAATTATGAGTCACCACTGTGTCTTCTTTCTCTGTGTGCTGCATTCTGGGCCTGCGGTTACATAGGGGCCCCATAAGGATTACCTAAGATAATCAGGCATACAAGGAAGGTTTCCAGTATCCTCAGTAAGCATTGGGGAATTTACCTAGCAGACCCAGACCAATGTGATATTGTACCACCCTATCATTGGGTCACCTCCTGGGTGACATACAGTACATGAGGGGTAGATCACTAGGGGATCAATTGATGGATCCATGATGAAATCTAAGTTCTGGAAATTTTCCCAATATTTCTATCAATTGGAAGGTTTCTGAGAATTTCTCTCAACACAATGGAACATTTTTAAGATGACAAATTTGCTTATGTAGAGGATCCGTGGCGCCCTGGACTGGCCAGGTCGTCACAGGTACTACAACACACCACCCCCACCCCGAGATAGGCACATCAGTCAGACACAAATCCTTGTTGCCTCCCTCCAGGGGCTGATGTCCAGACCAGGTGGGGTTGAGCCAGGCGGTTGGCCCCACCCACTGAGGAGTTTACAGTCCTGGAGGCGGGAGAAGGAAGTCAGTTAAGCTCGGGCAGAGCTCGAGTGAAGTTGGAGTTGAGTTAGGGAAGTGGTAACAGAGGAGCAAAACTGACCGTGTCCGGGTACGTGGCCCGGGCACCGAGAGCAAGGTTGGCAGACGGTGGTGGCCGTCTGCAGGAGAGGCAGATCGACGCAGAACCGTAGGACCGGGGACGGGCGGTGGCCCGCCGGTACCGAACCGGGGAGTGAAGTGAAACCAGCACAAACCGGCAGGGCCTGCGGACCCCGACCAGGCTTGGAGTCGCCGTTAAACAGGTCAAATCCGTTAGTGACCGGAACCCCAGGGGTTTCCAAACAGCCAAGACCCGATTGAAGGCAACCGTCCAACCAGCACAAGGGAAATACAGCTACCGCCATAGCTAGAATTCCCAGGCCCAGAGCCTGCGGGCAAAAGGGCTCCTCCAGCCCATATACACACTGGGGAGTGGGTTACCGGTGGGAAGCCATCGGGACCGAACACACACAAAAGGTGCAGGGAAAGGCAGCCACCACCAACCGTCTGGGAGAAGCCACAGCAGCCGGCCGAGGGACCCGTCCATCCAGCCGTTTCTTTACCAGAGACTGTGCCTCCATTTGTGGCTGAGTGAGTACTACCGTGCCGACTGGCACCGCGCTGCGCAGTCCAAGCGACCCTGCACCTTGCCAGCCCTGCTTCCCCGTCACCTCAACCGAGCCCCGGGACCACCAACCCCCTACCCACGGAGGGGGAAACATCTCAGCTGCTCCCTAACAACACTCCCGGGATCCCCGTCACCAGCAGCGGTGGTGCCCATCTTCACCACAAACCGTGGGTGGCGTCACGGACCAAATCCCCAAACCAAACCACCCCTTTCACTCACGGGCGAGGAACGCCACTCGAGTCCCTGGATCCGGCCCACCGCTCGAGCCACCGAGCAGCAGCAGCAGCGTCGGACCCGAGCGCCAGTGAGAGCGCAGCAGCGACGGCTCCCTCTCCGCCCGCGACAACTTGGTGTCACGAACAGGATCTTACCGTTCTACCGGCTGGTAGAAGTGCGCCTTGTGTCCCACCGGCGGTATCCGGCCGAAAAATTTCAGAAGCCGCCATCTTGGGCGCGAAGATTTTCCCGCTCGAGCGTCTTCTCGAGCAGTGGAGGAGCGAAAGCCAAAGCTCCACCTCTGAAGAGGAGGTGTTGAAAAAAAAAACAAAGGGGGACAGATGGCGTCCGGTCGCATGTAAACCGCGGCTATAAAAGCAGGGACGCCAGGACTCTGCGGCCATATTTGGTTCCTGGAAGATATCGCTGCCAGTATGCACCGTCTGTCCAGTAACACCGCAGTCCCCGCACCAGCACCTGGTACCGCGGCGTGGGTGGAGATCCGGACCGTTCAGCTAAGCAGCCGCCTGCAGGTCCGAATGCAGCTCCTCCTGTAGGAGTGGGAGGCCGACATGGCGGACGTGGTGGCGGCCATACGGAGACGCGAGGTGGAGGAAGAATTGGAAGAGCGGGTAAGCGACCCACGCCCCTGTGTTCCTACAGGATCGGTCATTGCGGCTGAGGGGCCCGATCTGTGCCCGCTCGCCCTGCTGCCTCCCCCGCTACCCGTGTTGGCTGCTGCTGCCCCGCCACTAGGCCCACTACCCCAGCAACCTGTAGCGGAACCCTGCCTGTCCGCCCAAGCGGACCAGCCTGCAGCTGAAGCCCGTAGCCGCCCCGAGCCGCTTCCCTGGAAGCTCCCGAAGACATCACCCGTCGGCGAAGACGTACCAGTGGCACCAGAGGCGATCGTGCCTAGTCCCGTTCCGGCTCCGGTGATCCGTCCCGTGCAGGAGGAGGCGGAGGTCAAGCGGGAGAGGACCCCTGTACCCATCCCCAACGCCTCGGCTGAGGCTGCGCCGGGTCGTTGCTGCAAGGCAGCGCCCCAGGCCATGTCACCGCGGGATCTTCCACCGAGGGCACCAGTAGTGGGCAGTGTAGTGGAAATCCCGCGGGGCCCGACCCGCTCGCAGGGGCAAGCAGCAGCCCCTTACTGGGACAGGGAACCGACCCCGCTGGGCCGAGAGATTGCGGAGAGGGAGAAGCGGAAGGCTGAGCTGATAGCCCGCACCATACAGGAAAAGGAGAGCCTCCGCAGAGCCACCTTGGGGGTACGGGGCCCGATCCACGAGGGGCAAGTAAAAAGGTTTGATATCCGTCGGGGATATGGATTTATTTTTGAGCCGGGCCTGGAGGCCGAGGTGTTTGTGGCCCGCCGAGACGTTAATGCTCATCTGCCAGAGGGCCACCCGGGCCGCAACCTGCTCCCAGGCGACTTAGTCACATACACACGGCACTGTGGAGAGAGGGGCTGGTTTGCCCTGGATGCCAAGTTGAGAGGAGGCCAGGAGGCCCAAGAACCGGCCCAGCCCCCTCATCCGGCCTGCGTTGTGGATCTAAAGTAAGTCAGCGGTCCCGCCGTTGCACCATTGTCCCCATTGGGACCACCAGTACCGTAACCTGTTAAATAAAAAGTAATCAACCGAAGATGTTACCTGATTGTCGACAGTGATTGAACCGGCCGTTGCCGGAAAGTAGTCCCGGTAGGGACCCTTTGTACCGTGCATAAGAAACTGTTTATGGACACGCCTGAGAACAAGCAGGGCAACCACAAACTAGTGGAAATGTAAATATGTTGGCATGTTTCCGTTGCCGCCTCCGGAGAGGCAGATTGGAGGAAGGGCCCGCAGCAGAGTAGGCTGGGGCCCGGCCACCACCTGGACCGGTGGTCATCCTCGGGGGTCAGGAGTCCCCCTGGACATGGAGTCCCCTGAAGTGACCGTAGGGTGCGAAACACCGTGCCCGTTCCCGCTCGGGTGGCCTGGATCTGGACTGGGGTCGGGGGGTGCTGCCCACTTCTTAGGGGCAGCATCAGGGCCAGGCTGTTTGGGTGGGAGAGCGGAAGCCGACCGTTATTAATAAAATTGTGTTGTAACGTTAAAGTACCGTGCCTCCCGTTAAGGGAAGATCCATAAGAATGCTTTGTTGAACGTTTTTCATATGTTTTTCTACCTTTTACAGTTAAAAATAAAACCGGTGTTGGACGGGCAGCCCGTGGACGGTCTGCATTTAACCAAGGGGGAATGTGGCGCCCTGGACTAGTCAGGTCGTCACAGGTACTACAACACAACACCCTCCACCCCGAGATAGGCACATCAGTCAGACACAAATCCTTGTTGCCTCCCTCCAGGGGCTGATGTCCACACCAGGTGGGGTGGAGCCAGGCGGTTGGCCCCACCCACTGAGGAGTTCACAGTCCTGGAGGCGGGAGAAGGAAGTCAGTTAAGCTCGGGCAGAGCTCGAGTGAAGTTGGAGTTGAGTTAGGGAAGTGGTAGTAGAGGAGCAAAACAGACTGTGTCCGGGTACGTGGCCCGGGCACCGAGAGCAAGGTTGGCAGACGGTGGTGGCCATCTGCAGGAGAGGCAGATCGACGCAGAACCGTAGGACCGGGGATGGGCGGTGGCCCGCCGGTACCGAACCGGGGAGCGAAGTGAAGCCAGCACAAACCGACAGGGCCTGCGGACCCCGACCAGGCTTGGAGTCGCCGTTAAACAGGTCAAATCCGTTAGTGACCGGAACCCCAGGAGTTTCCAAACAGCCGAGACCCGATTGAAGGCAACCATCCAACCAGCACAAGGGAAATACAGCTACCGCCACAGCTAGAGTTCCCAGGGCCAGAGCCTGCGGGCAAAAGGGCTCCTCCAGCCCATATACACACTGGGGAGCGGGTTACCGGTGGGAAGCCATCGGGACCGAACACATACAAAAGGTGCAGGGAAAGGCAGCCACCACCAACCGTCTGGGAGAAGCCACAGCAGCCGGCCGAGGGACCCGTCCATCCAGCCGTTTGTTTTACCAGAGACTGTGCCTCCATTTGTGGCTGAGTGAGTACTACCGTGCCGACTGGCACCGCGCTGCGCAGTCCAAGCGACCCTGCACCTTGCCAGCCCTGCTTCCCCATCACCTCAACCGGGCCCCAGGACCACCAACCCCCTACCCACGGAGGGGGAAAACATCTCAGCTGCTCCCTAACAACGCTCCCGGGATCCCCGTCACCAGCAGCAGTGGTGCCCACCTTCACCACAAACCGTGGGTGGCGTCACGGACCAAATCCCCAAACCAAACCACCCCTTTCACTCACGGGCGACGAGCGCCGCTCGAGTCACCGGATCCGGCCCACCGCTCGAGCCACCGAGCAGCAGCAGCAGCGTCGGACCCGAGCACCAGCGAGAGCGCAGCAGCGACTGCTCCCTCCCCGCCCTCGACAGATCCACCTCTGAGAATTGTGTTGGGCCACATCAATGTCTTGAGAGGCCACATCATTAGTTACATCAACCACAAACGCAAATAGGCAAAGTCACGATTCAGTAAAATGCAACAACTGTCAATAAAGTCACAATGAAATCACACACATCAAATTAACAAAACAAAAGAAGCCTATACAAAAGTGAAACAAGCTCTCAATGTGTCTCCTCAAGCCCTTAAGGACAACGGAGTTTTTTTTATTTTCTCATTTCTTTCTTGGTTTCTCTCAAGAGCCATGACTTAGTTATTTTTCTGTTAACAAACGTGAGAGCTTGTAGTTTTGAATGGCATAATTCATTTTACCATATAATGTTCTGAAAGACAGGAAAAAAAATGTAAGTGTGGTGAAATGGTGAATAATTTGCAATTTTGACTTTGTTTTTTGGGTTTTGTTTTACTGCGTTCATTGCGCAGTAAAAATTATCTGGAAACACGATTGTCCATGTCAGTCCGATTATGGCAATACCAAACAAACATCAAATTTTTTCCCATTTAAATTATTTTTTTTTTTAAAAAAAAAAAAAACCTTACATTTTGCAAATAAAAGTTTTTGCTCTTTGTCACCATGATCCGAGACACAACCATTTCAATTTTTCTGTTGATGGTGCTGAGGGAAGGCTTTGTTTTCTGTGCTGTAAGCAGACAGTTTTATTGATACCAATGTCCATCTTCTGTGTCCCTGAGGCACATCAACTATTATTCCTCCTTGGGGTTCCCTCTTACCCTATATTTAGTAGCTTTTTTCTACATTCTTCTCCACATTTCTCTTTCCCCTTTTCAAGCCCTTCTGTCAGCATCAGCTACTTTACTACATACCAGTTGAGTGATCCCCTTGAAGTTCGGTTTGGCAGATGCCGCCAGACTTTAGATAAAGTTTGGTTTGAGACCCGCATATGACCTGAACCCCAATAGAAGTCACTTATTGGGTAGTTTGGGTTTCCGTCCACATGGAGCCAGCCATAAACTGATCACTTCTGGGGGTGGGTGAGTGAGGTTTTTCCTTTTTTTGTGGGGATTACACATTACAACCGATCATGCTGTTGTTACCCCAGTGTGAGTCGATCAAAAACTGCAAGCAGCTCTCACTGGGCTGAGCACCAGAAACCCACACTCAGGTACAACACACAGCCATTAAAGCCTAGCCACCCCCCTCATGATAACTAGGACACACCAGTGGGCGGGATCAGGCGGATGAGAACGCCCACCTAGGGGTCTTGAGGAGTCAGGGGCGGAAACACGTCAGTTTAGTTTGAGTTCAGTTGAAGTCTGAGTTCAGGTCAACTCTGAGTTCAGTTTGAGTTGGAGTGGAAGTCAAGTACAGACTGTGCAGTGTAGCCAGGGGTTTGAGCCCTTGAACTATCCGGCTAGGTAGCAGACAGTGAACAGGGCCACAGTCGACGGAGATCCGGTCGCGGGAGACTTAAAGTGGACTGGGGTAGGGTTGTAGCCCGCCGGTGCTGACAGCAGGAATCCGGTCCAGAGGCCGTGCACAGTCGGGGTGCCTGAACCCTAGGGCGAGGAAGGTTGCAAGCCCCTCTCCAATTAACCAGCCGGGGACAAGGTTTCAGACTTTGTTCCATTAACTGCCCAGATAGAGCAAAACGGAAGCCCAACATAGGGGATAGGGTGTCCGTCAAAACCCACTGAGATCCCAAGAGTCAGCTTTCGCGGGCCACAGCTCCCAAATACAGACGGAACCGGGAGTGGACTTCTCCATTCCATGCAAAGTCGTCCAAAAGCAGAGACAAACACAGAGTGCAGGAGGAAGGGACACCTGTTCACTAACCTGGGTGTGGGACCCGAATACACCCTCCAACGGCAGCCGGTCACTGGCAACTTGGTTTACCACTGGACTTGTGTGAAATTACTGAACTGTGAGTACACCATTGACCCCTGGTCCAACCCGGCGCGACATCTCCAGCAGCCATCCCTCCCATGTTCAGACCGCGGGCCCCGGGACTACACTTCCCCTACCCGTGGAGGGGATCTCATCTTGCTGCCCTGCTCCATCAGCCCTGGATGCCCCATCACCAGGCAGCGGCAGTGCCACCATCCCTCACCGCAACCCACGGGTGGCGTCACAGACACAACACCTCCCTTGTAAATATCCCCTTTCCGACAGTTGTGAGGACGGGTGGCTGTGCGAGCCCGGGTCCGGTCACCACTCGAGCCGCAGCAGCGAACCCTGATCCAAGCAGGCCCCCGAGAGAAGTGTGACGCCCTGGGCAAGCCAGGGGTCACAGGTCATCACACCACCACAAGAATGTTTTACCCCCCCATCCTGGAATCACGTTCCGCAGGGCCCCCAACTTAAAGAACCAGTTGGCACCAAGTAGACTGAGGAGCCCTTCCAACACTATCAGTACCAGTAAACCTTTGGGAAGCTATAGATGTATGGCTAAAAATTGTTTATGCTGTAAATCGATCCAACATGGAAGGGTCAGTTTTGGGTCTGACTTGGGAGATGTTATGTTCCCTATACAAGGACACTTCAACTGTCAATCAGATTATGTTATCTATTTGATCGAGTGTGACTGCAATAAGCGGTATGTGGGGAGGATGACCCAAGCCCTGCATAATAGAATTAATTCTCATAGGCATAATATCAAGGTGGGATATATGTTACATGGATTATCCCGGCACACTACTATACATCATAATAAAAAAATTGAGTTAAAGGTCACTCCAATCGAGCAGATACCCACTCATAATCCCAATAGGATGGAGATTCTTAATAAAAAAGAAACCTACTGGATCTATAAACTCAACACCTTAAAACCTCGGGGCCTTAATGAGGTAACTGATTTATTTAACTGACATCTGTTCATTATGTTTTTAAACTGTATTTCCTTTATTTACAATTTCTACATATATATGTATGGAAATTATTACTTCCCTTCCTTTTTATTTATTTTTAACTATTTTTAACTTATACTCTCTTATCTACGATAATTTATACATATCCTACCCGGTCATTTAGTTATGGGTTATTAATATCAATTAATTATTTTATATATATATTTTTTATATATTTATATATATTTTTTATACATTCAAAAAAAAAATTTTTTTTGATATATACAAATTTTTTGATTAAATATTTCACTGTCATTGTCCTTTGTGGGCCTCGGCCCATGTGCTCTATATATGGGCTTCTTATTATAGTGTGTATATATGACATATGTACTTATATATGTGTATATATGTTTTTACACTATTGTGGTTTTATATAGTTTTTCATATATACAATTGGATGTGTATATGCATTTGTCCCGTTGTTCATCTGTGTTCTTTATGTGTATGGTACACGGTTGTGGGGTTTGCTTTGATTAGATCCCTCTTATTCACGTCTGTTTTTTCTTGGTTGACTGGCTTTGCTTGTTGGTCCACCCGTGATTCTTATAATATTACAGGATTATTTGGTGTTCTTCTGCTCCCCCTTTTTTCTCCAATTCTTCACTCCTTTATATTACTTCTGTTCTTTGTATTGTTGGTGTCCCTGGGTTCCTTCCCCTCTCCTTTATCTACACATCTTGGCATCTGCTTTAATTTTTGGCTGCCACGCATTCGCTGTAGATTGGTTCCCACGGTCTTGAACTTGTTTGACCTGTCGGTTCCAGATACTTATCCTGGGCGCATGCTCAGACTGTTTTTTTCCCACGCTCTTGCCCTATAATACACTGCTGTCATGGGTCTTTGCCCAGGAGCTATTGTTGTCGGGGTTTCTATGGTCCCATGTTTTACACACTTAACTACACCTGCTCCTACCGGAGTCTCAATCCACAACGGTTCTTACCTGAGTTTCATTCCCCTGTGGTGGCGACAGAGACTTATGCTGACGATCTTCCCTCTCTGTTTGAGCACAACATGCACTTGATGGTTCTATGCGCCCGTACCTCTTCGGGTTCTACACTGTTTTACCTCATGTTCATTTTTTCATATTATGTGGACATGTTATGCATATACACGTTTTATTTATTATCGTCATGGATTTCATTTTTACACACATCCCGTTTTTCATGCAACATGTATTTTGAGTGATTCACAATTTAGAGAGGTGGTTTTTGACATTATGTGTTTGATGTTTTTTCTATTGTTTCTATGTAAACGTCATAGCTGACAACGTGGCACCCTTTTCCCGCCTGTTTTTTTCTGAAGAGGGATGTTCCTATGACGTCACTTTCACTACTTATGATGTGTCTGATCCCTGTGGGACAGATTTGATGTTATTTTTAACCTGACGGTCCTGAGGAAGGGAGCAGGTGCTCCTGAAACGCGTAGACCTGTATGCAAATAAAGTGACATTGGTCTTCATCATCTGAACGAGTGATCTGTTGGCGCGGCAATTGAACACCCTTCTCTATTGCTTTCTGATGTCTGCCACTGGGTGGCTGCAGCCATGGATCTTTTTGTACATGCACATATAGTAGTTGTGACTGTCACAACTACATCAGGTGAGTGAGTTTACTCCCCCTTCCCCACCCCACACATATCGGGGTAAGACCCTATTTTGCGCTTTTCTGTCCACAGCCTCCTTCTATACCTGCTTTTGGACCTGGCAAGACCAGATCTTCTTTATCTGTGGACTGAGCAGCAGAGGGTCATTTTTCTTGAAATATGGACTACTTCAACAATCGGTTATCATCAAGAGAGAAGCTGATTCTCCAGACCGTAGGTACTCCTGTGACATTTAACATTTGTGGGATATTGGAGTTTCCTGCTATCTTTTCTGAGGAAGAGACTGATACGATGAAAAAACTATTTCTGCGTCTAGAGGACTTGCTCAAAGAGGAGCTCCGTTTTGGGCTGGATGCCCGTTTCTTAACTATATACATGGAGGAAAAACTGTGTCCCAGGGGGCTTAGAATCAAACATGATTCACCCTTTCCTGCGGATCCGACCTTCACGAATGAATGGGACACCATCTTACGGACTTGTATGCAAGGAATGTTGCAGTGTCTTTACAAAAAACGTAATGCTATTGCTGTTGATGCGTCTACCAGTATTTCGGAGCTTTATAAAGAGCTCAGTAAATTTGTTTCACATCCAGAATACAAGATTCTTAATTCAGACATAAACACAAAACTTATCCAATTAGAACAGGATACTATATTCCGTAAATCTAAAAAACTACAAAGAGACAGATCTGACATGATCTCTAATAAGACTGTGACTGAAGGGGTTACCGTGAGAGTTAATAATTCCATCACTCGGAGACCTAGATCTCGCAGCAGTCACAGAAATTTCTTTAATAGCAAATACCATAAAAGGAACACGAGCTCTCATGACAGGAGAGCAATCACCAAGGTTAATGCTAATACTGGGCTTAATAATACGTCTGTGATGGATTCTGTGTCTCAGACCCGCTTTGGTGCCCAACCTTACGATCCATCATCTGTCACAAACAAAGATGAGGTCTTCATAGACTCTCCTACTATAAATCCAGTGGAAGTCAGTACTCCCATGATAGTGGAGAATCTGGAACCTATATCTGTAGCACCTCCACCTTCCAGGGGACCTATAGATTTTGAGTATACAAAGAAACAACTTGAATCTTTAAGGGCACAAATAGAAAACATTAGAAAAAAGAGGGACTCGCTGTCAGCTCTAGAGGTACATACTGCTCCCCCTGTGGACATCAGCCACCCTGATGGCGACTTTATTGATCTTCTAGACATCTCTGTACATGATGATTTTTTATCCTTACCAACTTCCTCTGAGATTCATGATCTTAACCCTTCCACTTCAGCTCCGATATCCCTGTCGGCTGTTCTGAATAAAGACACCATTACTATAGACAACACTCTTCAGAATGATTCCTGTGTGCCTTTTTTACCTTTGGCCAGGAACTCACAGGTCCCTATCACGAATTTTCTGACACCCAGAGGAGGGAAAAGAAAAAACACTTTAGAGGGACCAGAGCAGGGAGAAGGCTCAAACAAAAAAGAGAAAAAAAGTACATGACTAAGGAGGACATCTCAGGCATTTTCAATCTCTCCAGCTATAGTCTCTCAAAGAGTGAGTTGAGTGTCCTGAAGAAGGGCCTCTCTTTTTGCCCCACCAGGTCTTCAAATGATTTTGATCTCTTTCTAGATTTTCAGAAATTTATTAGGAAATTGACCCTGACAAGGCATTTCCAGATCAACAGATCATCTTCTATTAATAATGAAGTGGTTTTGGACGATTTTTTCCATACAGATTACAATTTAAAATCTAATTTTTATCCCTTACATAATATAGGACACCACATTAAAACCTTTAATGATTTGGTGTTAGAGGACTTCAAGAGGGTCCTTACCAACAAGAACCCCCCCAAAACTAACTTATCTAGGGAGGAGAGAATGGCCCTCACTTCCCTGAAAAATAACTCTAATTTGGTCATCCGTAATGCCGACAAAGGGGGAGGCATTGTCCTACAGGACAGAAGCAGCTATGTCCAGGAGGCTTTAAGGATGTTATCCGACAGTGCACACTATGAAGTGGTTGACATGTCTGTATATCTGAATTCCATTTCCGATTATCAAACCCTAATTAAAAGGGCCTCTGAAATAGGGGTCCTTAATAAAGATGAACACAAGTTCTTAGATGTAAGGAACCCCAAGTTGGCGTTCTATTATCATCTCCCTAAAATACATAAGTGCCTGACCAACCCTCCTGGGAGGCCCATCATCTCTGGGATTGGTTTACTTACTGAAAACCTGGCGGCCTATGTTGATTCCATTATGAAGTCTCATGTTTTTAATCTGAAAAGCTATCTTAGAGACTCTCCTCATCTCATAGAGATTCTAAAGAGTGTCACATGGAAGGATTCGTTTCTTTTTGTGACCCTAGACATCGCATCCCTTTACACGAATATTTCTCATGACCTTGGGCTTGAATGCTTCAAACAGTTTCTAGAGGTAGATGATCGCCTACCTGCTGTGCAAAAGAAATTTGTCTTGGACAGTATGGAATTTATTTCCAAGAATAATTTTTTCACATTCCAAGACAAGATTTACCATCAGTGCTGTGGCGTAGCCATGGGCTCAAAAGCAGCACCCACTTTTACAAATCTAGTAATGGGGCTTTTTGAGATGCAGCATATCTATTCCTCTGAACTATTCAAATATGTGGTGACTTATAAGAGGTACATAGATGACCTATTCTTAGTCTGGGATAACGCTGACAATAACCTCTCTATTTTTTTAGAGGGTATAGAGAACAACACTTGGGGTTTGAAGTTCTCACCTACTGTGAATCATTCCTCCATTGACTTTTTAGACCTTACTATTTCACATGCTGAAGGTTCCATCCTGACAAAAACCTTTTTCAAGAAAGTAGATTGTAATGGTTACATTAACTTTAACAGTAACCATTATAACAAATGGCTACTTAACATCCCCAAAAACCAATACCAGAGAGTCAGGAGGAACTGTACATTAGATAATGATTTCAAGGATCAAGCTTTGGTCCTGAAGGAAAGATTTCTAAATAAAAGATACCCTCTGCCTGTTATTAAAAAAGCGTACCAGACTAATAGGCATCAGGTTCTAGATGTTCCTTCCCTCACAACCGTGTTGTCAAGTGTTAAACCAGTTTCCAAAAATAAGTTTACATCGAATTTTCTTACCACGTTCAGTTGTGATAGTGATGCTATTAGGGGGATACTAAAGAAACATTGGTCTGTACTTCATAATGACCCTTTTCTTAAGAATGTTTTACCCCCCCATCCTGGAATCACGTTCCGCAGGGCCCCCAACTTAAAGAACCAGTTGGCACCAAGTAGACTGAGGAGCCCTTCCAACACTATCAGTACCAGTAAACCTTTGGGAAGCTATAGATGTATGGCTAAAAATTGTTTATGCTGTAAATCGATCCAACATGGAAGGGTCAGTTTTGGGTCTGACTTGGGAGATGTTATGTTCCCTATACAAGGACACCTCAACTGTCAATCAGATTATGTTATCTATTTGATCGAGTGTGACTGCAATAAGCGGTATGTGGGGAGGACGACCCAAGCCCTGCATAATAGAATTAATTCTCATAGGCATAATATCAAGGTGGGATATATGTTACATGGATTATCCCGGCACACTACTATACATCATAATAAAAAAATTGAGTTAAAGGTCACTCCAATCGAGCAGATACCCATTCATAATCCCAATAGGATGGAGATTCTTAATAAAAAAGAAACCTACTGGATCTATAAACTCAACACCTTAAAACCTCGGGGCCTTAATGAGGTAACTGATTTATTTAACTGACATCTGTTCATTATGTTTTTAAACTGTATTTCCTTTATTTACAATTTCTACATATATATGTATGGAAATTATTACTTCCCTTCCTTTTTATTTATTTTTATTTTTAACTATTTTTAACTTATACTCTCTTATCTACGATAATTTATACATATCCTACCCGGTCATTTAGTTATGGGTTATTAATATCAATTAATTATTTTATATATATATATTATATATATATATATATATATATATATATCTTTTTATATATTTATATATATTTTTTATACATTAAAAAAAAAATTTTTTTTTATATATACAAATTTTTTGATTAAATATTTCACTGTCATTGTCCTTTGTGGGCCTCGGCCCATGTGCTCTATATATGGGCTTCTTATTATAGTGTGTATATATGACATATGTACTTATATATGTGTATATATGTTTTTACACTATTGTGGTTTTATATAGATTTTCATATATACAATTGGATGTGTATATGCATTTGTCCCGTTGTTCATCTGTGTTCTTTATGTGTATGGTACACGGTTGTGGGGTTTGCTTTGATTAGATCCCTCTTATTCACGTCTATGTTTTTTTCTTGGTTGACTGGCTTTGCTTGTTGGTCCACCCGTGATTCTTATAATATTACAGGATTATTTGGTGTTCTTCTGCTCCCCCTTTTTTCTCCAATTCTCCACTCCTTTATATTACTTCTGTTCTTTGTATTGTTGGTGTCCCTGGGATCCTTCCCCTCTCTTTTATCTACACATCTTGGCATCTGCTTTAATTTTCGGCTGCCACGCATTCGCTGTAGATTGGTTCCCACGGTCTTGAACTTGTTTGACCTGTCGGTTCCATATACTTATCCTGGGCGCATGCTCAGACTGTTTTTTTCCCACGCTCTTGCCCTATAATACACTGCTGTCATGGGTCTTTGCCCAGGAGCTATTGTTGTCGGGGTTTCTATGGTCCCATGTTTTACACACTTAACTACACCTGCTCCTACCGGAGTCTCAATCCACAACGGTTCTTACCTGAGTTTCATTCCCCTGTGGTGGCGACAGAGACTTATGCTGACGATCTTCCCTCTCTGTTTGAGCACAACATGACCTTGATGGTTCTATGCGCCCGTACCTCTTCGGGTTCTACACTGTTTTACCTCATGTTCATTTTTTCATGTTATGTGGACATGTTATGCATATACACGTTTTATTTATTATCGTCATGGATTTCATTTTTACACACATCCCGTTTTTCATGCAACATGTATTTTGAGTGATTCACAATTTAGAGAGGTGGTTTTTGACATTATGTGTTTGATGTTTTTTCTATTGTTTCTATGTAAACGTCATAGCTGACAACGTGGCACCCTTTTCCCGCCTGTTTTTTTCTGAAGAGGGATGTTCCTATGACATCACTTTCACTACTTATGATGTGTCTGATCCCTGTGGGACAGATTTGATGTTATTTTTAACCTGACGGTCCTGAGGAAGGGAGCAGGTGCTCCTGAAACGCGTAGACCTGTATGCAAATAAAGTGACATTGGTCTTCATCATCTGAACGAGTGATCTGTTGGCGCGGCAATTGAACACCCTTCTCTATTGCTTTCAGATAGAGCAAAACGGAAGCCCAACATAGGGGATAGGGTGTCCGTCAGAACCCACTGAGATCCCAAGGGTCAGCTTTCGCGGGCCACAGCTCCCAAATACAGACGGAACCGGGAGTGGACTTCTCCATTCCATGCAAAGTCGTCCAAAAGCAGAGACAAACACAGAGTGCAGGAGGAAGGGACACCTGTTCACTAACCTGGGTGTGGGACCCGAATACACCCTCCAACGGCAGCCGGTCACTGGCAACTTGGTTTACCACTGGACTTGTGTGAAATTACTGAACTGTGAGTACACCATTGACCCCTGGTCCAACCCGGCGCGACATCTCCAGCAGCCATCCCTCCCATGTTCAGACCGCGGGCCCCGGGACTACACTTCCCCTACCCGTGGAGGGGATCTCATCTTGCTGCCCTGCTCCATCAGCCCTGGACGCCCCATCACCAGGCAGCGGCGGTGCCACCATCCCTCACCGCAACCCACGGGTGGCGTCACAGACACAACACCTCCCTTGTAAATATCCCCTTTCCGACAGTTGTGAGGACGGGCGGCTGTGCGAGCCCGGGTCCGGTCACCACTCGAGCCGCAGCAGCGAACCCTGATCCAAGCAGGCCCCCGAGAGAAGTGTGACGCCCTGTGCAAGCCAGGGGTCACAGGTCATCACACCACCACACCCTACACCCCAGTCAGGAACATCAAGCTAACCCAGAAATCCTTTTTGCCTTCCTCCAGGAGCTGGTGTTCACACCAGGGGGTGGGCCAGGCGGTTGGCTCCGCCCACCGAGGAGTTCACAGCTCTGGAGGCGGGAAGAACCAGGCAGTTGAAGTCTAGCTGAGGGCTAGAGTAGAGTCAGCTCAGGGAAGAGCTAGAGTGAGGAGTAAACAAGTAGCTGAGGAAAGGAAAAGTGACAGTTTGTGAAGCCTGAAGCTGGTCCGGGTGTGTGCCCCGGACTGAGAGACAGCAAGGTCAGCAGACGGCGGTGATTGTCCGCAGGGGTGACTGCTTGGAGGTTGCTGGAAGGACCGCGGACGGGTAGTGGCCCGGCGGTCTGGAGCAGTATACGAAGAACAGTCAGCACCAGGGCAGGGGCCTTTCGGATCCCGGCAAGGCTAGGAGTCGCCATAATTTGCCAAATCCGTCAGTGAAGGGGACGTCTGTCTCCAAACAACCAAGTCCCGATTGAAGGCAACAGTCCGACCGTTACGGAGAGACACCGCCACTGCCAGGGCACCAGTTTCTCAGGGCCAGCGCCTGCGGGCAAAGTAGGGCTCCTCCGGCCCATATCCAAGCCGGGGAGCGGGTTACCGGTGGGAACCCATCGCAACCATCATCAACTTAGGTGCAGGACAGAGGGACCGTCACCGTCACCTACTGGGGAAAGCAAGTGCAGCCGTCCGTGGGAACCGTCTTTTCAGCCGTGTGTTTTACCGAGAACTGTGTCATCGTCTCAGGCTGAGTGAGTACCACAGTGCCGCAAGGCACAGCGCTGCCCCCGTGTCCCTGCGCCCACCAAGCCCTGCATCTCCCACCTCATCACTGGGCCCAGGGATCACCAACCCCTACCCACGGAGGGGCAACACAACAACTGGCTGCTCCATACCATCACTCCCGGGATCCCCATACAGAGCAGCGGTGGTGTCAACAAATCACCACAACCGTGGGTGGCGTCACGGACAATAAACTATCCCAAATCCCAATCCCCTTTCACTCACGGGCGAGGAGCGCCGCTAGAGTCCCCGGGATCCGGCCCATCGCTCGAGCCACCGAGCAGCAGTAGGCCGCAGCAGCCGCGGCAGCCGGACCCGAGCAGTAGGGAGAGCGCGGCGTCACCTCCACCGCCCGCGACAGAAGCGGCAGCGGCCCCCGCCCGCAACAAAAGCACACGATCTCTAAACCTAAACTCCGTTTGTTTTTTTTGTTTGTACGAATACCGAACACAGAACCTCAGATTTGTTCATCTCTATATATTATACTACACTTAAGGCCCAGTCACACTAAACAACTTACCAGCGATCCCAACAACGATCCAACCTGATAGGGATCGCTGGTAAGTTGCTAGGAGGTTGCTGGTGAGATGTCACACTGCGACGCTCCAGCGATCCCACCAGCAACCTGACCTGGCAGGGATCGCTGGAGCGTGGCTACACGAGTTGCTGGTGAGCTCACCAGCAACCAGTGTCCCAGCCCCCAGCCAGCAGCGCCGCGTGGAAGATGCTGCGCTTGGTAACTAAGGTAAATATCGGGTAACCAACCCGATATTTACCTTGGTTACTAGCGCACGCAGCTACACGTGCAGAGAGCAGGGAGCAGCGCACACCGCTTAGCTCTGGCTCCCTGCTCTCCTAGTTACAGCACACATCGGGTTAATTACCCGATGTGTACTGCAGCTAAATGTGCACAGAGCAGGGAGCAGTGCACACTGCTTAGCGCTGGCTCCTCGCTCTCCTAGCTACAGTACACATGGGGTTAAATACCGATGTGTACTCTGCTACACGTGCAAGAAGCAGGAGCCGGCACTGGCAGTGAGAGCGGAGGAGGCTGGTAAGGAAGGTAAATATCGGGTAACCAAGGACAGGGCTTCTTGGTTACCTGATGTTTACCGTGGTTACCAGTGTCCGCAGAAGCCGGCTCCTGCTGCCTGGACATTTAGTTGTTGCTGTCTCGCTGTCACACACAGTGATGTGTGCTTCACAGCGGGAGAGCAACAACTAAAAAATGGCCCAGGACATTCAGCAACAACCAACGACCTCACAGCAGGGGCCAGGTTGTTGCTGGATGTCACACACAGCAACATCGCTAGCAACATCGCTGTTACGTCACAAACGTTGTTCGTTAGCAGCGATGTTGCTAGCGATGTTGCTTAGTGTGAGGGGGCCTTTACACAACAATTTTGCTTCTCACATATGCAGTATACACACCTACATATTAATTTAATTCACGCCTTTTACTTATATGCACTACTGGTACAATTTTTTTAACAACTGGATGATCTGATAGGAAGGAGAAGTATGTCCTCCCTTCATATTTTCTACTTCTTCAAGCTGGTTTCACTTGATCAGAACAAACAGTATCATAGGGATGCTATTTTACATTCATTACACTTGGGGTCATGCAAACATTTCAGTGTAAAAAATCTTTCACCCTAATTCAGCTTATGTGAAACGCGCAGACCAGAATACTAGATTAGCAAAGAGCAGCAATTTGTATAACTACATGTAATTTATGAATGTCGTCCAAAATGTCTCATGTAAATGGATGCAAAAAAAAATATTTTTTTTTGTGACTACCAAATTTCAAATGCATGACATTGGATGTACACATTGATGTTGTGTGATCCTGTAGTGTAAGACTGCTTGTTGTATTGCACAATATCACAATACAATTGACCATGCATTAATGCATATAATTAGAGCATTTTGTGGTTACAAAAACAAGCCGTTATGGGTGTTTTTAGGCACTGCTTCAGCAATGGGTTTTTTTTTCATATGGGAAAACCTTAAAGTGACAGCATACATTGTACTACAAAACAGACCTGCTGTATTGTCCCAGGCTAAAGACGAATGCCTCTTACATCACGTAGTCTCTTACATCATGTGGACGTCAAGTCTATCTAAATAGAACCAGCTAGATTCTATTACTCATCAATAACAATCAGTAGATAATGAGTGTTTGGACTAGGTCAGCAGACAGATCATTGACTCATCACAATTGTGTGAGAATAATGTCATGTTTTCACTACTCCTCTCTGGCTCAAGTTGTGCACAGCTGCTGCTGCTGCTGGGGATGTCCGACTTTAAGCTGGGTTCACACACAACGACTGCGACAACGATGTCGCTGTTATGTCACCATTTCCTGTGATGTAACAGCGACCTTACATGATCGCTAGTTAGCTGTCAAACATGTAATTTTAAGCAGCGATCATAGCGACCTTGACGGTAGTTGGGACGTGTCACACGCGTCGCCGTGCGACGACTCTCAGACCTTGATAGAGGCGTGGTGTTTACCCCTAGACATGTTTTGCGTTGCCTCTTTTCACGCCCCTCTATTCCGATTGGTGATCGCTACAGCGGCGCCTGATTGGGTGACCGTGCCAAACAAAGGAAGACACAAAGAACGACACACTAGCGACACCAGACAGAGACTCTACTACGTGGAACAAAGAATGGAACTTAAAGAATGAAATCACTGTAACGCCTTCGGCAAGTTACCCAATCGGAACGCTGTTATGACCACCAATCGGAGACGTGGGGGCGTTGTAAAATACACCGCAAAAACACGCCCTTGTCCTGCCTTCAGTCCTACGTCACTGCCTTCAGCGTCGTCGCGACCGTCACTGCTGCGGTATCAAACACAAGGATGCATGTGGCACAGTGGGATAGCAGCAATCAAAAAATGACCTAAAATATTCAAGAGCGAGCAGCGATCTCGCAGCAGGGGTCTGATCGTTGTTATGTGTCACACACAGCAACGTCGCTGTTGAGGTCGTTGCTACGTCACAGAAAATGGCGACTTAGCAGCGATGTCATTGTCATCGTCGCTGTGTGTGACACCACCATTAGGGTACAAGTGTGAAGTCAGTTAGTGACTACAGACTAGTGAATCCTCAAAGCACGCACTGCACGGTGCGGATCCTCTAGTGCCAATACGGAGTGGGCGGTCATGTGTCTGCAGATATGTGATTAGCATACCTGTGTCCACATTCCAACTAGATGTATACGGCCTCACTCAATTCACTTCTACTGAGCAGTGTCCCACACGTCTAGTAGGCATGTGACTTCATGTATGGAGTGGGCACATTGTGAGGATTCACAAGTCTGCAGTCATATAGAGCAGCTGCAGATGTGTACCCTAGGACCGGACAACCCTTTAAGGTGCATTTACATTACACGATTATCAATAAATGAGCGTTCCTAGACATGTTGGTTTCCAAATAATTATGCAGTGTATACAGACTGTCAATCACTGGCAAACAAGCAAAATGCATGTTCATTGGATCAAATGATTTGATTAAAAGATCATCGATCTTGGCAACAAATCCTTTTATGCAAACAGGACAAGAGTTGCATAGAACAATTGCAGCCCGAGCGTGGGCGTATATAAGGCTGTGTGCGCACATTGCATCATGTCCCTGCAGAAATTTCTGCAGGAATTTGACAGCACATGTGCGCTTCAAATCACTGCAGAAACACTGCATAATGGATGCAGTGTTTCTGCAGAAAAAAAGCCGATTTCATGCGCTTTGGATGCAGCCTCTCCCATAGACAGAGCAGGAGCTGCATCCAAAGTGCACGGAATAATTGACATGTTGCTTTTTAGAATGCAGCGATTTGGAACAAAATTTTGGCATCTAAATCGCTGCGCTCTCAAACGCAACGTGTGCATGGCTTATGCACAATCTTCATAGATTGTGCTGGGGACACAGGTCGCATGCATTTATGCTGCGGTGCAATACGCAGCGTAAATGCATGAAATTCGGCAACGTGTGCATATAGTCTAAGATTGCTAATAAAATGACCATCAACTTGCAAATAAGTTGCCATTTGGCCATTGTTTAACGCCATGAGACGGTTAGTGTAAACCCAAGTTAGGGTGCATTTACAGCATTAAAAAAAACCCAGTTGTCTACATATTTGCCAGTCGACTGTCATTTAATAGCCTGATTAAACAGGCTGATCCCACTTCCAGTGCACACAGAACGATCAATAAGTGATTATTCTGTGTGTAAACACTATCATCATGAAATCATGAATTTTAAGCCAATTAAATCCCTTCCTGACTGCGCAATTTTATATTGTTGGACTTTCAATTTTTTCCTTCTTCTTCCAAGAGCCAAAATTGTATTTTTTCATCGACATAGCCGTATAAGGGCTTGTTTTTTGAAGGCAAAGTTGTAGTTTTGAAGGACAACATCCATTTTAACATTTGATGCACTCGAAAACAGAAAAAAAAAAATCCAAGTTAGGTGAAATTGCACAAAAACGCAATGCTGCAATTGTTTGTTTGCTTTTTGTTTTTTTTATGGTGCTATAAAAATGACTTATTAATATGTTTCTCCGGGTCAGTGCAATAATGGTCATACCAAACTTATTTTTTTCATTTCCATTGTAAAAAAATTTTTGGAAATTCTTAAAATAAACTGTGTCACATTTTCTGAGATCTGTAATGTTTCTCATTTTGACACTGATGGAGCAGTTTGAGGATTTGTTTTTTCCGTGGTGACCTGATGATTTTATTGATAACACTTTGCAGTACATACATGCTCTTATTGATTTTTTGTAATATTGCGCAGACAAAAAAAAACCACAATTCTGGTGTTCTCATTTTTTTCTCCTTATGGCATTTACTAATTGGGTAATTCGTTTTATATTTTGCAAGATCTTGATAGAGATTAAGGCCGCTTTCACACCTCCGGTTTCTGCAATGCGGCACAATCCGGCACTTTGCAGGAAAATCGCAACCGTTTTTTTTTGCTGCCGGTTGCGTTTTTTCTGCATAGACATTAATTAGTGCCGCATTGTGCCGCAAGGCCTTGCGTTCCATCTGGTTTTTGCCGCATGCGGCAGATTTAGCCGATGCGGCGGCCGGATGGAACGTTGCCTGGCACGTTTTTTCGTGCGGCAAAAAAACCCGCATCGTGCCGCATTCGGCCGATGCGGCACATTTTTCAATGCATGCCTATGGCGGCCGGATGCGGCAATAACCGCATCTGGCCGCCGCATGCGGTTTTTGCCACTGCGCATGCTCAGTAGCATGCCGCAAGCAGCAAAAACCGGACTGGCCGCAAAGGAAAAACTTATGCAAAGGATGCGGTGTGTTCACCGCATCCGTTGCATAGCTTGCATAGCCGGATTGAGCCGCAGAGCTCAAGCCGGATGTGTGAAAGCAGCCTAACATAACAATTTAACAAGTAAACAGCAGTGGGCAGAGCTCTGCTAGCTGCTGTTTGATGCAAATGCTGGTGGTGTAACACAGCCATCATCTACTGTATATGGGGCAGGCTCATCTCCTGAGCATGCATTAAAGACAGGGCTTGATATAGGATGCAACAGTACCGTATGTAAAAAAATGATAAAAAATTATTTCACCCAACAAGCATTATTCTCTTTCATTAGGTGATCTTTATCTTATCCTCAATCTTTATTGACAGGCACAATAAGAATAAAATTATTGTCATATTTTGATATAGGTGTGTACCTCTAGTTTCTCCCAGTAGCCATGGAAAATAGATAGAACAACACATTTTTGTGCCAGTCTAGTCTTTTGGAAAATTTGCTTTATTTCTAAAATTAAATGTTAGAATTCCTAAGAATAAGGGGATTGTGATGTGTTGTAGCCAAATGCAAAATGTCCAAACCTTTATAAAGACAAATAGTGTATAACATATGTTGTGTATATATATAAAAGCCAAAGCAGACATTTATAAAGGAACCAAATAAATTACTATCAGATAATGTTCATTATACACTTTCAGAACCATAAGTGTTTTAAAAATTGGAAAACAAATTATAACAAACAATAAGTGCCTCAACGTTGATAAATCACAATTGGGAGACTGGTTTCATTTAAAACCCTCTGAAAATCTTTAATAAAACAATTATAGCAAACCGTCTGTTAAGGATGCGACAAATCCCACTATAGTCACATTAATGAATTTTATTAAAATCTGGTTTATTATTCCCATCAAATACGGAATGCAGAATAACTCCTGCATATGTGACGCCCCTGCACTATTAGGTCGTCATAGGGTATTGCACAATCTACCCTTTCGTGCAGTATCCACCTCCCTCTTGGTTATCGGTCCCTAACGAAATGGTGTTGCCTACATCAACTAATTAAATCCTAGATACTTTCTGCACCACACCCACCAGACACCCCCAGTGGATGGCTTGAGTGGAATAGAGTCGCCCACTTGGGGGGTCAGGGAGGGGAGGTGAGGAGTGTAGTCAGTTGGTAGTTAGTCGGTTAGTGAGTGGTGGTTGGAGAGTAGCCCTCGAGCTGTGAGAAGCTCTGAGGAGGCCGGGAACGGGGACTCCCAGAAGGAGACAGTCTAGGTGGCAGGCTGTGGTCTGGGCCTAGTGGAGTTGGACCCCCGGTCGCAGGGGATCGTGGCAAGGGGCACGGATCTGTCAAGCAGGACAGCCGGTGGCCTTGCACCATCATCGGGCTGGGACAAGGCACGATGGGGTACGTGGACCCTAGGTCGGGGAGTAGCTGCATGCAACCCGATAATTTACCCATGGAGAACGGAGCCTTCAAGATTCGTTAACAACCACTCCAAAATCGGGGTACTAGCGCAACGAGGGGGATAGGACTTTCCACCCAAAAAAAAGTCCAGAAAATCCCAAGCGTGAACCCTGAGAGCAAGCTCCCACACTTAACCATAGTGGGGAGCGGGACCCGGCAAGTTTCACACTACCGGGACCACCAGAGAAGTAAACTTAGTGCCAGGAGGCAGGTCACGGATCATCAGGCAGCATCATTGGGAACGGAACCCGAACTAGCTCCCCTCAGCGGCAACGGTGTCCAGAGATTTAGTTTACTCGGTTGTCGGTGTCTGCTTAATGGACTGAGTGAGTACAAGAGTGATCCCTTCATCCCACGGCCTTATTCCCCCACACCGACTCCCGGGGCATTCCCCCTACCCGTGGAGGGTTCTAACACCTTGCTGCCCCGTTCCATCAACCCCCAGTACTCCGAAACGCAGCGGTGGTACTCCTAATTACCACACACCATGGGTGGCATCCCAAAAGTCTATAATCCCTTGGAAATACCCCCTTCATTTGAGTGGCCGCACAACCCCCGGGTCCAGAGACCCTCGAGCCACTGAGAACCAGATCCGAGCAGCTCGGCTGCTGCCACAGGGGTGGCACACATATTCCAGAAAGGGGCTCCAATCACAACCTTTAGATGACCTTCATCATTTCCGACAAACTACTGTGATAAACAAGCACAGGCTTCCTCAACATCTGGGCTCCAAAACCTTTACCTGATGACAATGAATTAAAGGGTTATTATTCCGTATCCATAGGATAAGGGAATAAGTTATTGATCACTGAGAATTCGATTGCTGAGACCCTCAATGATCCCGAGAATGAAGCTGAGGTGCAACCGCCTCTCTGTTTCTTGTCTATGGGCCTACCAGTAAGTTGAATGGGCAGACTTCTGCTCTATAAAAAACGGGGCTCTATAGAACCTGTTGTCTGGGTTCCAAAGCTCCTTCAGTAAGGTTCCCATGGTTAGACTCCAGTGATCAGTAAATTACTGCCTACCCTATAGATAAGGAAACTTACTATCTTGTTACCAACCCTTTGAGGAGCTTGTGGGCAGGAAAGCTGCTACTGTGAAGCCCCACAGGTGTTGTGTCGGTGCATTACCTTCAGGGATTCCACGTGGATGGAACAGTCTGGTAACAGGTAGGGAACCTTCTCTTTTGGATTTTCGTGACGCCACTCTCGGTATTGCGTTCAGGGTGACCGCCACTGCAGATTAAGGGGTGCCTGGAGCTGATGGCGGGTGCAGTCAGTTGTAGTGGCCTCCCGAGAGTGAGGCAAGCCCCAGGGCCCTGTGTAAGTGTGTGGAACCACAGGTCGCAGAATGACTCAGGCACAGTCCAAACAGTCTTTCAGGGTTTTTACTCACAGTTGATGGCAGGTGAGTAACCCGGGCGTAGCTGGGATGAACCAGGCTGGAACCAGGTATCCTTCTGGCTGGCTGATGAGGGTGACTACCAACTCGCCTTCCTTAGCCCTGTTTGTTTTTGTGGTGACCCCGACTTGAAGTCCCTACGGGGGTCACCCAGGGAAGTTGCTGCTGCCTGTTCTCCCCTCGTTTCGGCCCATTTGCTTGTAGCCTGGACCAGGTCACTCCGGCTGCTTGCCTCCCGTGAACTATGGGCCCTCTCTTTGCTACGTGGCTGCGGACTCTGTGGTGGTATGGTGTGGGTCTGAAGTGCCCCCACCGGCAAGTTTGTCAGAAGAAAAGTGAATCTATCTCTGCACTGGGACCTGTTACCCTTGCGGGCCTGGTACCTCCCTGGCAGTCCCCTTACTCTGCCACACCATTGCTCTCTCTAGCCTTGGGTGGATTTCGGGTGGCACTACCAGGTGACCGATTTCCCCCGTCGGTAGTCACTGCGCGTACGCTGTCATCTTGTAACAGCCTGCAGGGTCTGCTCTCAGCACGACTGCTCTCCCTGAGCTGCACTTACTAATTGGCTCACTAGTGGGTCCTGCACGTCTGCCATCTCTGAGCTCTATTCCAGACTCCTCTCTCCTCTCTACTTCCTGTCCCCACTGTGCCTGCCTACGCAACCTAGCAACCAGGCTCTCTACCACACCCCTTGAGTGGACATGGAGGCTACGCCCCCTCCTGGATTCCCCAGGGGTCCTCCCAAAGGTAGATGTGTGAGACCTGATTACTATGCGCCTGTGTAGTCACACCTCGGTCAGCCTTCTGGATTAACTGTGTTGCACTGCCCCCAGCATGGGTGCAGTACTCAGTGGTGCCTGACCAGGTCAGGGGCGCTACACTACTCCTTCAGATGTGTAATATTGGCTGTTGTTCATACTCAGCATTTATATTTCTAACAAATCTGACATGTATTTGCCACAGAATTTGTGGTAGAAACCTGAAGCTGAAGTTTGAATTTGCAGTTGTCCAGGCAGTTAGTTACTCTGTATTGTATTGTAACAGTGTGCACATTGTCTTGATTCTCCAGCATTGCCGATGCGAGCGGGAAAAGAAGTAAAATGAGAGAAGCCAATTGAAACTAGGTGGCACGTGGCTGCAAGTATGCAAATCACATACATGCAGTTATAAGAGTTATAAGAGAGGTGGACTATGGCTGTCGTGTTCTTTTCCCTGAAGACAACAATCCTGTCAGTGTATTGTTACGCTGTACAGTGCAAATAATATCTTGCATCTGTTGGAAATATTGAGTCATGAGAATTGTATTGTGTTGGGATGTAGAGTGTAATAATGAATATGGCACAATTTATATGAGAATATATTGTATGGAAGGTCTGCCCAACAACAGACAGCAGAATCAGAAGTGTGTTGGGGCTAGCCCACCCTGGGAAGAGTCAACTGATAGGGAAAGTGACAGTTCACTCTAGAAAAATTCAGTGGAGGCTTAGTGAGTGAATGTGACAGACGTGTAGTCGGTTGGTCGTGAAGGTCGCATACAGTGGATGGTTTGTGACAATTTTGGAAAGAAGACAGAAGACAATATAGCGTGAGCCTCTAGTGTGGCCAGACAGCCAGGGAGTGAATTGCGTTTTAACTAGAAACTGATACTCGAACAGAGTGGCTCTAGATCAGGGGTGGGGAACCTCCGGCCCGCGGGCCGTATGCGGCCCGTGGCGACTTTTTATGCGGCCCTCGGGCACATTCGCGGGGACCGCTGTGCTCTGGCGGCAGCCGCGCTTTTCCCGGCTGCTGGCCCTTTAAATCCCACTGCCCGATTACCTGAGGGTAGATGCTAGAATGTATGGGCTCTATCCAGATCCTGACTTCCAGGACCTGACTGCAGCCCATACATTCTAGGCTTAACCGCGGCCTGTGCTAGTGTGCTCTGGTGGGCGGGGTAAGCAGCATGCTGCGATAATGTCACAGAATAGCTGCAGCAGATTACCGGCCAGTCAGGCCTGTGCTGTGCTGTGTGTGTGACTCCTCCCCCACTCCAATACTGTGAGTGCTGAACCCATCGCTGCCCCCCCATGCTCAGTGCTGTGTACCCCCTTGTGCAGTGTGCTGCCACCCACTGCTCTGCCCGTGCTGCCACCCACTGCTCTGCCCGTGCTGCCACCCACTGCTCTGTCCATACTGCCACCCAGTGTTCTGCCCGTGCTGCCACCCAGTGCTCTGCCCGTGCTGCCACCCAGTGCTCTGCCCGTGCTGCCACCCAGTGCTCTGCCCGTGCTGCCACCCAGTGCTCTGTCCGTGCTGCCACCCAGTGCTCTGTCCGTGCTGCCACCCAGTGCTCTGTGCTGCCACTCAGTGCTCTGTCTGTGCTGCCACCCAGTGCTCTGTGCTGCCACCCAGTGCTCTGCCCGTGCTGTCACCTAGTGCTCTGTCTGTGCTGCCACCTAGTGCTCTGTCTGTGCTGCCACCCAGTGCTCTGTCTGTGCTGCCACCCAGTGCTCTGTGCTGCCACTCAGTGCTCTGTCTGTGCTGCCACCCAGTGCTCTGTGCTGCCACCCAGTGCTCTGTCCGTGCTTCCACCCAGTGCTCTGTCCGTGCTGCCACCCAGTGCTCTGTCTGTGCTGCCACCCAGTGCTCTGTCTGTGCTGCCACCCAGTGCTTTGTCTGTGCTGTCACCCAGTGCTCTGTCTGTGCTGCCACCCAGTGCTCTGTCCGTGCTGCCACCCAGTGCTCTGTCCGTGCTGCCACCCAGTGTTCTGCCTGTGCTGCCACCCAGTGCTCTGTCTGTGCTGCCACCCAGTGCTCTGTCTGTGCTGCCACCCAGTGCTCTGTTTGTGCTGCCACCCAGTGCTCTGTGCTGCCACCCAGTGCTCTGTGCTGCTACCCAGTGCTCTGTGCTGCCACCCAGTGCTCTGTCTGTGCTGCCACCCAGTGCTCTGTCTGTGCTGCCACCCAGTGCTCTGTCTGTGCTGCCACCCAGTGCTCTGTCTGTGCTGCCACCCAGTGCTCTGTCTGTGATGCCACTCAGTGCTCTGTGCTGCCACCCAGTGCTCTGTCTGTGCTGCCACCCAGTGCTCTGTCTGTGCTGCCACCCAGTGCTCTGTCTGTGCTGCCACCCAGTGCTCTGTCTGTGCTGTCACCTAGTGCTCTGTCTGTGCTGTCACCTAGTGCTCTGTCTGTGCTGCCACCTAGTGCTCTGTCTGTGCTGCCACCTAGTGCTCTGTCTGTGCTGCCACCTAGTGCTCTGTCTGTGCTGCCACCTAGTGTTGTACTTGTCCCCAGTCATGTCTGTGCCACCGCCAGGGCTGTCCATGCCCCCTAGTGATGTATATGCCCCAGCCCCTCCTGTGATATGTACTCCCAGTGTCTCCTGTAATTTATGCGCCCCAGCGTCTCTTGTGATGTGTATGTCCCGAGACAAACCTGGAAAAGCAGCTGTGAGAACCAAGATGATCAATATCACCGAACATCAGAGCCGCACCAAAGAGAAGCAGCTCCAGCCACCACAGTAGGGGTGAGTTAATTAATTGTTTGACCAAATATAACAGGGTAGTTTTCAAGTTGATAATTTTGTGCGGCCCCCAAAGGTTAGTAGGAAATTCCAAATGGCCCCCGGCAGTAAAAAGGTCCCCACCCCTGCTCTAGATGATAAGAGCCAGAGAACGAAATCCTATCAGCCAGGCCCCTTAACTGTCCAGGTACCAGGTTAACCTCAACTGGTGAGTAAACGTACTCAACCAACTGAGCGGTTTCCCGCTAGACGTCTGGAAATGTGATACTTTACTCAAGAAATTATGGGGTCCCCAAGGAGTTTGAACATGGGACTGCAGGAAAGGAAGGTGACCATCATGGTGTGTGCTGTAACGCTGAACTGAGTTGCACTGGGACTCAACGGCCCTGCTAGGTTGGACGTAATTCAGGAAAGTTAAACTGTGTGTGATAATGCTGAGTAAAAGATATGTGCCTGCTATATGGAACGTAAATTTGTAAAGGAGTATAAACTTCACAGTAAAGAGTTGTTGTTTAAATTGAACAGTTGGTCTCCTTGTGAGTGTGAGTTGTCATCTGGTCCTGGCCAGCCAAAGTCAGCGGCAGTACGTGGCCTACATGGCTTCCCAGCACAACACGGCAAAAGGCCACACACCCGGCCAGGACCAAGTATTTCATGTAGTGTGCCAGGGCATTTGGAGTACATCCCTCACCCACTGCCATACCTCCCAACCGTCCCGGATTCTGCGGGACTTGCACGATTTATCAGGGCTGTCCTGCACTCCCGCGGCTCACAGCTGATGTCCCGGCTCCTCCCCTCAGTGGAGTGAATAAATTAAATTATCATCGGCTCTGGATTTTCAGGGCGGCTGGGACTCAAACTCATGGAACTGTGAGTTCATTGTTTCAAAGGCAGCAGCTTTACCACTGAGCTACTGCCTCTATTGAAACCAATAGGAAGATTTTGTTATCTTGACCTCTATACTGCAGGTGAGACACCAAAAGCAGGTTATTCAGCTGCAAAGATGGATGGAGGGATGGATGAATGGAGGGATGAATGGAGGGATGGATGGATGGATGGATGGATGATAGAGGGATGAATGGAGGGATAGAGGGAGGGATGAATGGAGGGATAGAGGCAGGGATGGATGGATGATAGAGGGATGAATGGAGGCATAGAGGGAGGGATGGATGGATGATAGAGGGATGAATGGAGGGATGAATGGAGGGATAGAAGGAGGGATGAATGGAGGGATAGAGGGATGAATGGAGGGATAGAGGGAGGGATGAATGGAGGGATAGAGGGGTGAATGGAGGGATAGAGGGAGGGATGAATGGAGGGATAGAGGCAGGGATGGATGGATGATAGAGGGATGAATGGAGGGATAGAGGGAGGGATGGATGATAGAGGGATGAATGGAGGGATGAATGGAGGGATAGAGGGAGGGATGGATGCATGGATGATAGAGGGATGAATGGAGGGATAGAGGGAGGGATGGATGGATGATAGAGGGATGGATGGAGGGATGGAGGGATGGATGGATGATAGAGGGATGAATGGAGGGATAGAGGGAGGGATGAATGGGGGGATAGAGGGATGAATGGAAGGATAGAGGCAGGGATGGATGGATGATAGAGGGATGAATTGAGGGATGAATGGAGGGATAGAGGGAGGGATGGATGGATGGATGATAGAGGGATGAATGGAGGGATGAATGGAGGGATAGAAGGAGGGATGAATGGAGGGATAGAGGGATGAAAGGAGGGATAGAGGGAGGGATGGATGGATGATAGAGGGATGAATGGAGGGATGAATGGAGGGATAGAGGGAGGGATGGATGGATGATAGAGGGATGAATGGAGGGATGAATGGAGGGATAGAAGGAGGGATGAATGGAGGGATAGAGGGAGGGATAGAGGGAGGGATGGATGATAGTGGGATGGATGGATGATAGAGGGATGGATGATAGAGGGATATATAGATACACGACAGATAATAGATAGATAGAGATAGAATCATAGATAGATAGAGGGATAGAATCATAGATAGCTAGAATCATAGATAGATAGAATCATTGATAGATAGATAGAGAGATAGAATCATAGATAGATAGAGGGATAGAGATAGATAGATGGATAGATAGATAAATACTGTATCTCAATGTTGGTGAAAGAGTCAGATTCATTTGTTCCCATAAAACTACTATAAAGAAATGAGGAAAAAAATACAAATACAATTTTTTTTTTTTTTTTTATCTTCACCACCTTGGATTCAAACCAGCAACGTTCAAAACTTGTGTCCAGCAACCTCCTGGCATTCCTAGCTGCTCTAGCTGTTGAGCCACTAGGATTGATGATGTCAGAGGGAGGATTTCACATAAATGAACCTACAATGCAGCCTCTTACGCAGCAGATTACACAGGACACAGCTACATTGTACAGAGCAGCATCTCTATGTCCTGTATTCTAGAGGGAGAGGAAAAGAGGATTTTTTTTTTCTTCTAATAAAGTTACTAAAAATAATAAAAAAAATAGAATAATGTAATTTTATTGCACTTTTTTATAAAATAATAAACCACAAATCAGCAAATAACATGGACATATTTGGTGTCCCTGTAATCGTAATGACCTGAACAACACAGCGATCAGATTATTTATGGGGATCGGTAAATGGCGGGAAAAAAAAGCGCAATTTATTATTTTTCTTTATTAAAACCCATAAAAAATGTAATAAAAATGGATCACTGAAGCCGTGTTCACACATAGCGTAAATGCGGCATTTTTTCTGCAGGTGTCCGCGCCAAGAGTGCAATAACAATGTTCTCTGATTATTGCGTGTTTGCGGTATTTTTTATACATTGTCCTCCTTATTTGATACATGTTTGTTGCTGATGTGAATCCTGAAGCTTATAAAGAAAGAAACACCAAATCCGCACAGTTCAGCGGCGTCTTTCCACGCACCAGGAGCGGAGATTTCATGACGTCTCATCCACTTTGCTTGGACAATTAGTCCATATTCACATGTAGTGTAAATGCTGCATTTTTTTCCTGCTGTTTCTTTGCACATTTATTCTGCTGTGTTTAATTGTCCAAGTAAAGTGGATGTGATTCCATGAAAAGACGCTGCTGAATTCTGCGGTTTTCGGGGGGGGGGGGGGGGGTTTCTCTGGAGGTTTCTATGTGGAGCTTAAAAAATGCAGGAAAAAGCTTCTCTGTACAATAAAAACACTTAAAAACGCAGATTCACATCTGAACCAAAAACACATTAACTAATGGAGAAAAGGCAGAAAAAATGCAGCAAAAATGGAGAAAACAGAGAAGATTGTTATTGTGTAGTTTGGTGCAGATGTTTCGCCCGGGGACCAGGGGGTACTCAGATCCGGGCCACAGAGTCACTTCTGTGGGTATCACGATGGCGTGACCCGGTCTGTGATCCAAGGCTCCACAGTAAAAGGGGAGTTGGGTAAGGGAGATTGTTATAGTTCGTGACGCCACCCACGGTTGTGGTGATTTCACCACCGCTGCTTTAGAAGGGGATCCCGGGAGCGATGACAGGGAGCAGCGTAGTTGTTATGTCCCCTCCGTGGGTAGGGGGATTGGTTGTCCCGGGGCCCAGTGATGGGATAAGCAGGGGGCAGGGCGCAGTGCTGCAGTGCGGTGCCCGAGGGCACAGGTGTACTCACAAGAAAGTCACACGGAGTCACTGGTAAACTAGAATTGCCGGTGTCCGCAGCCTTTGGTACGGGGTGTTAGTGTCCCACACACGGTGCAGCAGCCCTGGTTGTTCCTTCCCTGCAGCCAAGTGTCTTTCTCTCCACTCTCTTCCACTGCTCCTCAGCCGGGAACGGGGAATCCACTCCCCTGTAGTGATCCGGGTACCCAGGTACCGAGGGGCCACCGCCCTGCTCCGGCTACCTGTTCTGGCCCCTTCCTCACTACGGCCTGTCCCGGCCCTCTCAGAGCACACTTCACTCCCAGCCGGGAGCTACAGCTTCAGACTTCCGTCCTGTCTGCCCTCCACACACTCTCTGCTCCAGCCCCTCCCCTCTCCTCTGCTTTTCCCTTACACTGGGGGCTGTGCTTGTCTGGCTGCACCGGTGTGAGATCAGATTACCAAGGAGGATTAACTCTTTCTGTGACAACCTGGCTGTGCCAGGGCGTCACACACCCCCTTGGTAAAACACGGCCCGTCCTCGGGCCGTCTAGGCACCGACATTTTATTAAAACTGGAAAAAGGATAAAACATTTCAAACATTTTCAATCTTCCCACAGCGGGATGCACATTGCAACAACAAATAACACTTTTAATAATGTTAACGTAACGGGTCCTTCAGTCACCCACCCAAACAACCTAGCCTTGGTGCTGCCCCTAAAACCCAGGCAGCACCCCTTGACCCCAGTCCAGGAACAGCCCCAAATTGGTCAACGGGACCGGTACTTCGCTGCCGTTGCGGCCGGGCGGACTGCCGGAGCCGTCGTCATCTCCGTCGCGGCCGGGCGGACTGCCGGGGCCGGTGGCAGGGTGGTGACAAAGGTGAGGCCTGGGGACCCCAGGTCTGGGTCCTCCCCAACAGGCGCTGCGGGCTCCGCTACCGGTAACAGGGGTAACGGCTCGGTGCATCGCTGCGGCGGCCTCTTCCAGGAACCAAATGCTGGCAGAGTCCTGGCGTCCCTGCTTCCACAGTCTTTGTTACATAAGCTGCAGTTCCTTTCTCCCTGCTCCCCCTTGGTACTCGGGAGCAGTCCTTCCAGCAGCTTTTAAAGTTTCCCTTTCGCTTCCGGTCCTCCGGAGCTTCACTTCCGCCCGCGTTCTCGGGGGGGTGGAGCCTCTTTTTCGCGCCCAACGCTTGGGGAAGAAGGTGCTGGGCGGGAGATTTTCGCGCCCAAAATGGCGGCAAAGATGGTGACTTTAAGATTTTTGCAGCGGATCACCGCTGACAGTCCAGAATAAGGCGCACTTCCTCCAGGTCACTGGATGGGTTCGATCCTGTTCGTGACGCCAAATGTTTCGCCCGGGGACCAGGGGGTACTCAGATCCGGGCCACAGAGTCACTTCTGTGGGTATCACGATGGCGTGACCCGGTCTGTGATCCCAGGCTCCACAGTAAAAGGGGAGTTGGGTAAGGGAGATTGTTATAGTTCGTGACGCCACCCACGGTTGTGGTGATTTCACCACCGCTGCTTTAGAAGGGGATCCCGGGAGCGATGACAGGGAGCAGCGTAGTTGTTATGTCCCCTCCGTGGGTAGGGGGATTGGTTGTCCCGGGGCCCAGTGATGGGATAAGCAGGGGGCAGGGCGCAGTGCTGCAGTGCGGTGCCCGAGGGCACAGGTGTACTCACAAGAAAGTCACACGGAGTCACTGGTAAACTAGAATTGCCGGTGTCCGCAGCCTTTGGTACGGGGTGTTAGTGTCCCACACACGGTGCAGCAGCCCTGGTTGTTCCTTCCCTGCAGCCAAGTGTCTTTCTCTCCACTCTCTTCCACTGCTCCTCAGCCGGGAACGGGGAATCCACTCCCCTGTAGTGATCCGGGTACCCAGGTACCGAGGGGCCACCGCCCTGCTCCGGCTACCTGTTCTGGCCCCTTCCTCACTACGGCCTGTCCCAGCCCTCTCAGAGCACACTTCACTCCCAGCCGGGAGCTACAGCTTCAGACTTCCGTCCTGTCTGCCCTCCACACACTCTCTGCTCCAGCCCCTCCACTCTCCTCTGCTTTTCCCTTACACTGGGGGCTGTGCTTGTCTGGCTTCACCGGTGTGAGATCAGATTACCAAGGAGGATTAACTCTTTCTGTGACAACCTGGCTGTGCCAGGGCGTCACACAGACAGAAACAAAAAGAAACAGAATTTATGCAACGTGTGAACACGGATTGATAGGCACAAATAAGCAACAAGTGACACAGAAATATAAAAAAATTCTGACTGCTATAAATATGAATGAACAGTCCGGGGCATCTGCTGAATGACCCTTACTTCCAAATGGGTGTGGCTAGGGGTGCGGTCACAATTTGCCGCGGTGCGCTGCGCGCGCCGCATACTTTGTCCCTCTTTCCTTTCTTGAAAAGTTGGGAGGTATGCCCACTGCTACCAACCCGCACCACTGTACATGGTTAAAAGACTGCTCTTCCACACCAGGAATACAAGGAAATTGTATTATTTGTCCCAAGATGCAGCAATCATTTTAACTGTTATGGCTCCATACTCCTATCAGCCCTTTTCAATGTGGCTATCTTGTGACTTTAGTCACATGCAATTCTATTATTTTTTCACAACGTGGATTGCAAATCTATGTCAGAAAATATTTTGAATGACAAAGAGGATTCCCCATTTAAAACAATGAGAGGTGGTTTATGGGTGGATTTTACATGGATTTCAGAAAATATTCTCTGGCAATTGCGCATCAGATTTCCCAACATACAAAACCATTGTGTGGACTTATCTTATAGAACTATGGGCAGATTAATTATAATGATCACTGTCTGAAATTACAATGACAAGATCGAAGGATAGATGAATAAGCTCTGTGTACACACGACTGTACTGGGAGGAATGTTAGCCTTAGACGTAAATCTACGAGAGCATAAAAAGCGGAGAACCCAGCAATAACTTGTGATAAAGTAAGCAGTACCAGGCTATTCCACATGCCATAGTTATGTATTAATCACTGACTAGAAGTTCACCCCACACGGCTGTGACTGGCACACACCAGTACGGGCGACATGAAACCTCCATAGCAACCACTACATACTGTATGTCTTCATGGGCAGGTTATACGAGGAAATGGGATGACGTAATATTCTGGGAATTCTAAAAATAATATCATGGAATAATTCAGAATTTATCAGGTCATGGTTAATAAGATTAAAAAAAAAGTTAAATGTATTGTATATAGATAAATATGAATACCAGATGCATTTCTCTGTAAACAGATACGGGGATCATGTCTGAAATCCCCAAAACACCTTTGTGTTTTGACAGGTATAAAAAGACCTAATATCCAGGTATTATAAGAGGTATGATTCTTCTTCCTGCCCATTTAATGATCATAATTGTACGTTCACACAACTGTATTTTTAGCCCTAGTGCTGTCCGTCAACAAAAATCTTACTTGATACGGGCAAAACTAGGACCGATGTTATTCATTTTGGCTGCTCAGATGACTTTTTTTCACTGAATGTTCATGTGGAAAAAAATATTAACAGGCACTATTCTTGTGACGCCCTGGACCCCAGGGGTCACAGGTCACAACACTCACCACATACACCCCCACACTAGAAAGGTACCATCAGGCAAAAACAAAGACCTGATTGCCTCCCTCAGTGTTAGACAGGCACACCAGGTGGGCGGAGTCGGGTGGAAAGACACGCCCCCCCGAGGAGTCTGCTGGCCTGAGGCAGGAAAAGACAGGGGAGTTGAGTAGAGGTCAGCAAAGAGAGCAGTCCAGTTCAGTACAGGGTTCTGTGCAGACAGACGGTTCAAACAGTCAGGCAGGCAGACGCAGTGGCTGCCTGCAGGAGACCGGGAACACGACCAGCGGAACCGTAAGGGACCGGGACAGAGTAGTGGCCCGCCGGAACCGAACCGGGGAGCTAACAGGATACCAGAGCACCAGGCAGGGTACTCAGACCCCGAACTAGGCTATATGCCACCACCATAGTCGAATTAACTGATTGCGGTCTGGACCTCAGGGGTTCATTCCCACCAAAGTCCTGATTGAAGGCAACAGCCCCTCCCGTCCGGATAGTAGCCACCGCCAGAGGCCAGAGATCCAAGGGCCAGCGCCTGCGGGCAAAAGGGGCTCCTACGACACATACACACCGGGGAGCGGACTACCAGTGCCCAGGCACAGTGGTCACACTACAGACACAGGTGCAGGAGAAAGGCGGACATTGCCAACCCGACTAGGAAGCTGCAGCCGGCTGCGGGCCCCGTTCATTCCTTCGTTTGGTTTACCAGTGACTCTGTGTGGTTTAATCGTGAGTACACCAGTGCCATCAGGCACCGCACCGTGCTGCACCGCAACTACGCCCTGCACCCCGGCCCTTGCACAACCGGGCCCCGGGACCAACATCCCCTACCCACGGAGGGGTCAACACCTAGCTGCGCCACTACACCACTCCCGGGAGTCCCCGTATCTTCGCCGCAGCGGTGGTGTCCACCATCACCACAACCCGTGGGTGGCGTCATGAACAATCGTCCCAAAACCAAATACCCGCATCCCCCGTGTGTAACGCTAATACCCCTTGCAGAGCGACGTGACCCCCGGGTCCATGAGAGGCTTGAGCCACCACCCGTAGAACGCGAGCATGGATCCGAGCGGCTCGGCGGCCGCCGGGCGGTACATTCTCTATAGTTCTTTTTTAGTTAAGAATAGTTTATTCAAGTCTAAGGCCCTGTGCAGTTTTTGATGTGGTTTTTTTTTTGTGCAATTTGTTGCCCTAAACTGCATACAATTCCTTCCTCAGCAAAGTCTATGTGAATTTAGAAAGGCTGGGTGCACATTGCTTCTTTTTTTGCCTGCAGTTGTGAGTGCAGAAAAAAAGAAGCAGCATGTCACTTCTTTTGGTGTTTTTCCCTTTGTTTTTCCATGGAATATAGTGAAAAAATGCATTGGTAAAAACACACTGAAACAAGTTATAAACACATGCGTTTTTGTATGCTTTTTTTTTGGCCAGATGTGCGTTTTTTGCTGAAGAAACAAAACTGCAGTGTGCGCACATAGCCATAGGGTGAACAGGAAGAAAAAGAAAAAAAAGGACCCCATAGTGAACATCCCCCACAGCATCTGATTTTTGCGGATATGTTGCAATGACTAATATAGGAAATTGATTTTGGTCTTGTAAATGTTCATCACTGCTGATGTATAAAAATGGATGCCACATGGATGATTGTACAGATGAAAAATGATCAATCATCCATTTTTTCTACTCTCAAGTTCACTTAGCCCATGAGTATGATCATGTGAGGAGGTGGGAAGGCTTCTGGCCCTATTCCCTTGTATTTTGGAAGTGAGTGTCTGCCACTTGAATTGTATTTCTGGAGGTGGGCCAGGACCCCCTGTAAATACTGTGCAGTACAGGCAATGGCCGATCCTTTCCTAACTGTAGGGTAATGTTGCTCCGTTTGCCTCCATCTTTCTTTAGGGGCACGGTGGCAACTGATAACATGCTGATTTATAACGCTGTTTTACACGTGCGAACCGGGGCAGGATGCTCACTGCCAACATGGGATAAATGGGACGACTGAGGTGACATGGGTGACTTTGGTTTGACACAGTGCTTCACTGAAGGAGGGACCTTCACATGATGGCTCCTCATGGAGACAAACTAGAGGTATTGAGATACTCTTGGATTTGGTGCTACCGTTCCCTGTGGTGGGCAGTGGGGCTAAGTCTGTGGTGTGGAAGTCATGTATTGGTTTCCACTGAAGGTGCATAGAGACCAATATGCAGGAAAGCTGTTGTTCAGCCGCCTCTCTTCTGACTATGGAAGGGTTCACTCCTTTGTGGAGGTGACTGTGAGGAGAATGATGTCCCCTCAGCACAGATTGTGGGAGCCATTGTGCTTCCTCCCTCTCTGTGAGCTGCACTGGACTGAACTGGCTTGTACCAGTTTACAGGGTGTGTCTGCACTGAGCCGTTGCTATGGCAACTTATGGGGTGGAGCCTGAACACATAACTGTAATACACACTTCAGCCAGTAGATGGCAGCAAAGTACACACTACCTTTAGGCTATGTGCCCACGCTGTGGAAAATGCGCGGATTTTGCCGCGGATTTCTCACGGAAAAGCCGCGGATTTCGCGAAAATCTGCAGCTCAGGCACTTCCCAGCCATTTCTATGGCATTTTGGAAATGCTGTGCCCACGCTGCGGATTTTTCCGCAGCGGATTTCGTGCGGATTTTGATCCGGAAAAATCTGCAACATGTCAATTATTGTTGCGGATTTTCATCCGGATTTTGGCTTTAAAATTGGGGAAAAAAAATAAAAAAATCCGCACCAAAATCCGCGGCAATTCCGCGGTAAATCCGCGGCAAATCCGCACCTTTGAAAAGGTGCGGATTTTGCGGGAAAGCTGCGGATTTTGATGCAGAAAAATCTGCAGCTACATTCTCCCATGGACACATAGCCTAAAGCTATGTGCCCACAGGGATTTATATTCAGCAACAAAAAAGCAGCTGAAAAAGAAGCAACATGTGCACAGCATTCACGATTCTCATAGACTTTGCTGGGATGTGTTTTCCTTGCTTTTTATTGATTAAAAATAAGCAAGGAAAAAAGCCCTGAGGGCACAAGGGCTTGGGCCTTTTTTTTCTCCTGCTTTTCTTCCTATCTCAATAGATAAGAAGAAGCATGGAAAGCAGCATAAAAAAGCAGCTTTTTTTCCTGCCAAGACATGCTTTTTTTTTGTGCTGAAAAAAAAGCCCTGTGGGCACATAGCCTACAGGTAAGGTGTCGCATTTTTTTTTATTTTTTTATTAATAATAGTTATTATGGAAGCAAGTATTTTTAGTACAAAATTAAATTCATTGTTTATTTCGTTGTTTTTTTTAATTCTAGTTTTACTGAAGCACTGGGGGCTGCCATCTTGGATTTGCTGTGAGTAATTAACAGTAATACTCATCTCAAATATGGCAGCACCCAGGGCATAAGAGACAGCCCCTGCGCTGTCCAGATCACAGCAGAGGGAGGAGATCGGCGCCATCTTTGTGGAGCTCACAGCGTATGCTGTGTGCTGCACTTCCCCCCCGTCACATGCTCGGGATGTGTGAGTATCCGCGCCGGGCCGCCAACGCTCCCCCCTCCCCCATCCCCATTGCTGCCACCACTACCCTCTCTCCCCTGATGCTGCTCCCCCCTCTCCGACACCGTCATCCCCCCCTCCTGCCGCTCCCCCGCTCTCGTTTGCTCATTCTCGGGCCTCTGCTCAGTGGGGCACAGTATACTGGGGAGCGAGGAGCACAGTATACAGTGGTGTGTGCTATACAGCGGGGCATGGTATACAGCGCAGCGCACTATGCCAGCTGTCCTTGGTGACACTTTAGACATATTAGGATCACTTTGCGGTCACCAACAAAATGGCTCCACACTGTGATCCTAAACTTCATCTTCCCTTATCCTTTTGGAAACCCCCAGATTGGGAGGGGGAGGTGTGACATCACACACAGGAGAGCAGATTCTGCCCACTTTTACTGCAGCTGTAATGTGAGCTAGTTCCACAGTAGCTCTATAGCAGGATTTCAGCAGCTGCTCCCCTTAGTGTTTAAAGGGAACCTGTCACCACTTTTTGGCAAGTACAAAAAAGAAAAAAAAACCGCTCACCACTGCAGAGACCTGAATATATCCTCCTGTTAGTCCCCTTTGGTCCGGCACGGATTACGGCAGCAAGCCGGGAAGATAATAGAAGAAAGCAGTGGAAAAATCCAGCTGGACTCCAAAGGGATAAATAAAAATGCTTCTTTATTTATATCAACTCGATTAAAAATATATATCCATTTCTCAAGTAAAGACACCGGCTTGTTCCCACTGATGCATGGCAGATGTATACTACTACGCGTTTCGGCGGAACGCCTTCCTCAGGTTGACCAGGAGATCCCTGGGAGACGTTGGCTAGGTCACAGACGGTGGTCTGGGACCGAAGGAGTCGGAGACCCGGTCGCATGGTATTAGAAAGGGGTGCCAGACTTAGTTTGGGAGAACGGTCGGCATCAGAAAATCTAGTAACCAAACCGGTACGAGCATGGCGGGGTACTGGACTCTAGATCAGGGAGTAGCTTCACACAACCTGATAATTAACCTGTGGAGGATAGTCTCTTTATAAACTTTCCCCAAGAGCTCAGAGATTGAGGGCATCCACACAACGAGGGGGTAGGGCTTTCAAGCTTATGCGGCCCACTGAAATCCCAAGTGTCAGCCATCGAGAGCACAGCTCCTCTATTTAATTATAGGGAGTGGAACCCCGACAGCTTCAGGCCAAAGGGTCACTCAGAACATCTAAATTCTAGTGCATGGAGGCATGATACAGACCATCAGCAATACCAACGGGAGCGGATTCCCGGACGAGCTACCCTGAAGTGGCAGCGGCACCCAGACACTTGGTTTACTACTGTGTCAGAGTCTGCTTTGTGGTCATATCAACACCAACCCGGCCTGAGTGAGTACGCTGCCTTCCCCTGCGTCCAATTTGCACTACGCTCCCCTACACTCCATCATCCAGAGTCCCGGGGCCTCCCCTACCCGTGGAGGGAACATCATCTGGCTGCCCCGCTCCATCTCCCCCGAGTACTCCCATCAGCAGCGGCGGTACTCCCCTTACCACGAACCACGGGTGGCATCAATAACATTAATCCTCTGTAAATAGCACCCTTTCATTTTCGGGTGACCCTGAGCCCCCGGGTCTGGAGACCCTCGAGCCACGGCAACCCCCGGATCCGAGCAGTCCGACTACTGCAGGGGCGGTACACATGCGCACTTCTCTCTGCTCTGCTGAGGGCAGAGCAAAGTACTGTAATACATAAGCACTGGGAAAATCAAAGCCTGCCTGTGCACTACAATACTTTGATGTGCCCTCAACTGGTCATCAAAATGCTTATGAGCAAGAGCACAATGGACGCCTCGGTGTGGATAATGTAGGACGCATATGTGGCGCCCTGGACTAGCCAGGTCATCACAAATAACACACAAACACCCCCACCCCCACTAGACACGGACACCAGCCAAACACAAAACCCTTGTTGCCTCCCTCCAGTGTCTGATGTCCACACCAGGTGGGGCGGAGCCAAGCGGTTGGCCCCAACCACCGAGGAGTTCACAGGCCTGGAGGCGGGAAAAGTGACAGAAGAGTTGAGGAGTTTGAGGAGTGAGGAGTAAGCCATTGGGTGTCTGGGTTTCTGGCCCAGGTACTGACCTCAAGGTTGGCAGACGGTGGTGGCCGTCTGCAGGAGTGGTGAAGCAACGCGGAACCGTAGGACCGGGGTCGGGCGTTGGCCTGCCGGTACCGACCGGGGAGCGAAGTGAAGCCAGCACACACAGGCAGGGCCATCGGACCCCAACCAGGCTTGAAGCCGCCGACACTAGTCAAATCCGAATGTGACCGGAACCCCAGGGGTTTCCTAACAGCAAAAGTCCAGATTGAAGGCAATCGCCCACACCGTGAGGGTATACAGCTACCGCCTAAGGCTAGAGACCCAAGGGCCAGCGCATGCGGGCAAACGGGCTCCTCCGGTACCCATACACCGGGGAGCGGACTACCGTTGGGGATCCATAGTAGTCAACTGAGAACATCAAGGTGCAGGGAAAGACAGCCGCCATCACCTGTCCGGGGAGAGACATTGCAGCCGGCTGCGGGACCCGTCCATCCAGCCGTTTGGTTTACCAGAGACTCTGTCATTGACTGCCTGAGTGAGTACACCAGTGCCATCAGGCACCGCGCCGCGCTGTCCCTGCAACCCTGCACCTCGCCAACCCTGCCTCCCCGTCACATCATCGGACCCCGGGGACCACCGACCCCTACCCACGAAGGGGGAAAACAACATCCCAGCTGCTCCATACCATCGCTCCCGGGAACCCCGTCAGCAGCAGCGGTGGTGCCCATCTTCACCATGACCCGTGGGTGGCGTCACGGACGAAATCCCCAAACCAACCACCCCTTTCACTCACGGGCGAGGAGCGCCGCTCGAGTCCCCGGATCCGGCCCATCGCTCGAGCCACCGACCAGAAGCAGCCGCAGCAGCGCCAGACCGAGGGTTAGCGAGAGCGCAGCAGCAACGGCGTTCTCCCCGCCCGCGACAACTTGGCGTCACGAACAGGATTGAACCCCTCTACTTACCAGTAGAAGTGCGCCTTGTGATCTCCGCCAGCGGTGTCCGGCCGAAAATTTTGAAGCGCCGCCATCTTGGCGCGAAAATCTCCCGCTCGAGCATCTTCTCCGAGCAGGGAAGGCGCGAAAGCGAGGCCCCGCCCCCAACAAACGGAAGTGCTGAAGAGAACCAAGGGGGAATGGGAAAAAGAGAAAAAGATGTGACTACCATTTTCGAAAAACTACAAATCGCTTTTGAGACCTGCACCGAAGCAGAGCTACGGATGCAGTTTTATCAGTGCCGGCAACGGCCTGCGGACAATGTGAGAGACTATGCTCTGCGCCTGCAAACGGCCCTCCGTACGCTGAAGCGGGTGGACAATATCAATGATGTGGACAATAATAAGATGGTAGTAGAGCAATTCCTGCAGGGGCTGGGGTCCGTGGAACACCCCAATCTGGACTTTGCAGTACTGAAAGAGCGGGCCATCAAGGCCCTGCAGGCCCCAGCGCCCGACGCTCCTGAGGCGGCCGCATGGCCGGCTGAGACCGCTCCTATCACGGTGGCGCCCCCAACCCCGGCTCTACCGGCTCCTGCAGCACCCATCGGGATGATGGAGGAACTAGCAGCCCAGGTCCGCTGCATAGATGGAGACCTGTTACGAGGGAGACCCGGGGAAGCGTGCCAAGATGGGAAATGGACATCTTCCGCCGGTCAAGGTCCACTGTGCGGTGTAAGGGACCGCTGCTATGGTCAGGAAAGAGTGAGCGGGTTGCTGCTAGTGATAGTCTGGAACGTCACAGATGATCTATGTACACCGGTCCGCCCTAACCCCTGAGGGTTGTATGGCTCGGGGCTTTTCGTACGGTGTACCTGTTGCACGGGGACGCACAGAGGTGCCTACACACGTGTGCCAGCGGGAGTCACAGGAATATGGCACGGGGGTAGCACACAGAGGTGCCCACGCACGTGTGCTTCAGAAACCAAGTGAGTCCGACAGAGACTCGAGGAGCTCACCTGGGACAGGAACACAGCCTGCTAAACGGGATACTGCCAGAGCAGCAAGGCAGGGGCAAGACCTGCAAACTAGGTGCTGCCTGAGCAGCAAGGGCAAAGCCCACAAAAGACAATAGTGCCTGAGCAGTGGCGTGGCAGCACGCTGCCAGACATCCAATCATAGAAGGACGGTCGCGCGCCGCCATGATGACAGGGGGAGCTTTTAAGGAGGTGTAGCTCCACCCAAGGGCGGCCGCGAGACGGGCGTGACCCAATCAGGATTCGTGACGTCCTGGCCCAGCCAGTCAGGATTCAGCACATCACCAGCCTCGTCATCGGGCCGTGTGATATCAGTGAGCGAATCAGAAGACGTCACGTGGAGCACATGCTCATCTTCCTGCCTCTGGGTCATAAAGGCGGGATCCCCGGTTTCACAATGTGCAGAGATAAGGGAAGTCTTGCTGCTTCCCTGAGCATCTATTCTTTGCACACTGCGCAACCTCCCAGAGTCTCCGTGATGCTGAGCAGGAGAGCTTGTGGCAGGCAAGGGATGGGAGACCGCTCCATTCCTTGCAAGGGGAGAACCACTAGGTGTCACCCTTCTGCTGTGTCTCTGAGAAGGCAACTCCTGCAGTCTCCCAGACCTTTGGCGCTGCTGAGCAGGAAGGCTCGTGGCAGACAAGGAATGGGGGACCACCACATTACTTGCAATAAGAGAGCCACGACGTGTAACATTACCCCCCCGTCTAGGGCCCCCCCTGAAGGCTGCCACCAAACCGGGGGCGTGGACATGCTCCTCCAATTCCCAGGACCTATGCTCCGGGCCACGACCGACCCACTCCACGAGGAAGTACCTCTTGCCCTGTACAATTTTTGTTCTTACTAGCTTCGCTACTTCAGGGTCGTCGGACAAGAAGCCAACCTGGGACAACAGAGACCCCGAGGTTTTAGGTCGTACGGGTTTCAGAAGAGATAGATGAAAAGTATTAGAAATAGTCCAGCATGGAGGGAGCTGGAGTCGATATACCGCCCGAGTTACCCGCTCTATTACTGTAAACGGGCCAAGGTACCTAGGAGCAAACTCGGCTGTCTGTACCGGAAGGTTAATATGTTTAGAAGACAGCCACACTAGGTCACCAGGTGCGAAAGATGGCACAGGATGTGGAAGACCCGCAGGCCTCCGCCTGAACGGTTTATTATACGCACACGACGTACGGACTCCCATATTATTCTGTACATCCTGGGCTACCGCCGGCCCCCAATAATGCCTGACCCCTAGGTCTCTGGTCCTGTCGACCCCAAAGTGGGCCCCAACTTTGGAGGCCTGATCCCATGACAGCACACCGTTCCGTGAGTCAGAGGAAGTGAGGGTCTTACCAGGTGGCACCTGGTCTTGGGAAGTGGAAATGACCCTCCTCACGCTGATTGAAGGTGAAACAAGACACTGACTTTCTTCCGAAGGTTTCAAACATCGGGTAGCTACATGTCCCTCCTGCCCACAGGCAAAGCAAATGGCCGACGGCCGAGAACCTGTGGTAGAGGAGACCACTTTGGAGACTTCCATTGGCTCCACAGAGTCATCAACAGAGCTGGCTGGGAGACCGGTCTGGTGGGGAAGGGGAGTCAGAGGCTCTATAGACCAGGTAGACGTGGGTGCCGAAGAGACCTCGAGCCTCCGCTCCGCGTGGCGGATGTCTATGCGAGAGGCAAGCCGAATCAAGGACTAAGGTGGTCGGCACGTCACGCGTGGCCAGTGCGTCTTTGACGAACCCTGCCAGACCCTCCCAGAACACAGGGACCAGGACTTTATCTGGCCAGTCCAGCTCTGCGGCGAGTGTCCTGAATTGTACTGCAAAGTCCCCGACTGAAGTGGACCTTTGCCGAAGGCGTAGGAGCCGCAGCGCGGAGTCGTGGGTGACTTGAGGCCCGAGGAACACCTTTCTCATGGCCTCAAGATAAACTGGAAGGTGATTCACCACCCGATCTCCGCGCTCCCACAACGGGGTGGACCATTTTAGCGCTTTCCCTGTGAGCAGGGACTGGACGAAGGCTACCTTCGCCTTCTCAGTAGCGTAATCAGTCGCGGACAACTCCAAGTAGGTGGTAACCTGGTTTATGAAACCACGGCACTCAGAGCTGTCCCCGCTGAAGCGCTCTGGGAGCGCAAGGCGAGGCGACCTTCCGCACAATTCCACAGCCTGAGTAGCCGCCTGGGTGGCGACTGTTGCAAGAACAGCCTTATCGGGGGAAGACCGCTCCACTGCTGCCAATCGTGACTCCAACTGCTGCACATAACGCAGCAACTGCTGCTGCTCTTCCGCCATAGCCAGACCTTTGGCGCGACCGTAATGTTACGAGGGAGACCCGGGGAAGCGTGCCAAGATGGGAAATGGACAGCTTCCGCCGGTCAAGGTCCACTGTGCGGTGTAAGGGACCGCTGCTATGGTCAGGAAAGAGTGAGCGGGTTGCTGCTAGTGATCGTCTGGAACGTCACAGACGATCTATGTACACCGGTCCGCCCTAACCCGTGAGGGTTGTATGGCTCGGGGCTTCTCGTACGGTGAACCTGTTGCACGGGGACGCACAGAGGTGCCTACACACGTGTGCCAGCGGGAGTCACAGGAATATCGCACGGGGGTAGCACAGAGGTGCCCACACACGTGTGCTTCAGAAACCAAGTGAGTCCGACAGAGACTCGAGGAGCTCACCTGGGACAGGAACACAGCCTGCTAAACGGGATACTGCCAGAGCAGCAAGGCAGGGGCAAGACCTGCAAACTAGGTGCTGCCTGAGCAGCAAGGGCAAAGCCCACAAAAGACAATAGTGCCTGAGCAGTGGCGTGGCAGCACACTGCCAGACATCCAATCATAGAAGGACAGTCACGCGCCGCCATGATGGCAGGGGGAGCTTTTAAGGAGGTGTAGTTCCACCCAAGGGCGGCCGCGAGACAGGCGTGACCCAATCAGGATTCGTGACGTCCTGGCCCAGCCAGTCAGGATTCAGCACATCACCAGCCTCGTCATTGGGCCGTGTGATATCAGTGAGCGAATCAGAAGACGTCACGTGGAGCACATGCTCATCTTCCTGCCTCTGGGTCATAAAGGCGGGATCCCCGGTTTCACAATGTGCAGAGACATGGGAAGTCTTGCTGCTTCCCTGAGCATCTATTCTAATTCTTTGCACACTGCGCAACCTCCCAGAGCCTCCGTGATGCTGAGCAGGAGACCTCGTGGCAGGCAAGGGATGGGAGACCGCTCCATTCCTTGCAAGGGGAGAACCACTAGGTGTCACCCTTCTGCTGTGTCTCTGAGAAGGCAACTCCTGCAGTCTCCCAGACCTTTGGCGCTGCTGAGCAGGAGGGCTCGTGGCAGACAAGGAATGGGGGACCACCTCATTCCTTGCAATAAGAGAGCCACGACGTGTAACAGAGACCTAGCCAAGATCCCTGCCGCACTCTAGCTTCCGACGAGAGTCGAGCCCCCAGGAGGGATCCAGCTCGCCGACAGCCCGGAGGATGTCCCCTGGATGCAGTGGAGAAGGACCAATGACTCACGGTATGGGCCTCCTATCTGTTACAGGTGCAGCAAGCCTGGCCACTACTCTAGGCGGTGCCTGTTAAACGAGCAACCCCTGGGGCCTCAGGAGTAGACACCAATGCCCCCCCTGATTGGCGAGACCGGTACGTCGGAGCTCGCCCCTCATCCCCCTGGCAGTGGACGGCGTCCCGCTCATGGCCCTCTTGGACACAGGATCACAGGTAACCACTGTACCATATACACTGTACCAGCAGTATTGGGGTACTGACGAACTTGCCCCCTCTGATGATAGCCTGACCCTGATTGCTGCCAATGGACTCCCGCTAACCCAGGTGGGCTACAAGCAAGTGACCCTGACTGTGGGACGTGCGGAGTTAAAGAATCAAGGGATGATTGTGGTAATGAATGAACCCAGTGATCATACCCTGAAAGTAATCTTGGGGACCAACGTAATGGAGCATTGTATGAGTGAGGTGCTGCATCTGTTGCAGCAGTTGGCCTTCACCACAGGAGGAGGCTGGCAGAGGGTGGTGCAGCGTGAGATCCGGGCCCTTCTGTATCGGCAGCAAGTGAGCTCGACTGGCGGAGAGATTGGTGGAGTGATGGATGTGGCCCCCTTGGTAGTGCCACCCCGAAGTGAAATGATGATCTGGTGCAGGGCAGCAGTAGGTCCCCAGGGGCGCGACTACCCAGCGATGGTGGAACCCACGCCTTCTGAACACTGGCCCACGGTGATGGCGGCCAGAGGGGTGGTTGATGTTAAAAAGGGGAGAGTGCCTGTAAGAGTGCTGAATTGTGGAGAGGAGGAAGTCAGGCTCCCCTGTTATGCTACCCTCGCCAAGTTGCTCACCTTAGACCCTCACACCATTCACGAAGCTGTCCCTACTACCTCGGCATCCCCTGTCAGTAACCATACACCCTCTGCACAGTTAGAGGGGTGGTGCCAGGAACTACACGTAGGTACTGAAACCACACCCACGCATCACAAAGAGGGGGTATAGAGGGTAGTGCAAGAGTATGAGCAGGTTTTCAGCAAGCACCCATTAGATTTCGGGAGGATTAAGGAGATTCAACACCATATCCCTACAGGCCTACACCCACCCATCAAAGAGAGGTATAGGCCCATTCCGCCAGCACACTATCAATGCGCTAAAGACATGTTGAGGAACATGAAGGAGGTGGGGGGTCATTCGGGATAGTTGTAGTCCTTGGGCAGCCCCACTGGTGCTGGAAAGAAGAAGGACGGCACCATGAGAATGTGTGTGGATTACCGGAAGATCAACCAGATCACGCATAAAGATGCCTATCCTCTCCCCTGTATCGAACAGTCGCTAGCTGCACTGAGAACTGCTAACTTCTTCTCTACCCTCGACCTCACTAGTGGGTACTGGCAGGTGGCGGTCGCGCCAGAGGACCGTGAGAAGACTGCATTCGCCACTCCCATGGGACTCTGTGAGTTTAACAGCATGCCGTTCGGGCTGGCAATGCCCCTGGAACCTTCCAACGGCTAATGGAGTGTTGCTTGGGACATCTCAACTTCGAAATGGTCCTACTGTACCTGGATGATGTGATCGTGTACTCCCAGACGTACGAGGCCCATCTGGAACATCTGGCTGAAGTATTCGCGTCCCTAGCCAAATATGGGATGAACTTGAAGCCATCCAAGTGCCACCTACTGAAACCCAGGGTGCAGTACCTCGGACACGTGGTAGGCGCGGACGGCGTCGCCCCAGATCCCGAGAAGATCAGTGCCATTCAGGGCTGGCCGAGACCAACCACGGTGAGAGAGGTGAGACAGTTCCTGGGCCTGGTGGGCTACTATCGTCGCTTCATTAAGGGGTAAACGAAGATGGCCGCCCCCATGCAAGACCTCCTCGTGGGACAGACCAAGGGTAGCAGGCCCTCTAGAACCCCGTTGGCTTGGGAAGCGAAGCACGAAGAGTCCTTCCGCCAGCTGAAGACGGCCTTGACAGGGGAAGAAATCCTGGCATACCCCGACTATAATCTCCCATTCATCCTTTACACCGATGCCAGTAATGTAGGCTTGGGAGACGTCCTGTCCCAGGTCCAGAACGGAAGGGAAAAAGTGATCGCCTATGCCAGTAGAAAACTCCGGCCCACGGAGAGGAACCCTGAGAATTACAGCTCCTTCAAGCTTGAGTTCCTAGCCCTGGTGTGGGCCATTACCTCGCAGCCGCTAAGTTCACCGCCTATACGGACAATAATCCATTAACCCATCTGGACACGGCCAAGCTGGGCGCGTTGGAGCAGCGGTGGGTGGCCAGACTTTCTAACTATGACTTCACGATCAAGTACCGAGCCGGCCGCAAGAACACCAACGCGGACGCGCTATCCCGGATGCCCCACCTATCGGATGAGGGACCAGAGGGCGATGATCTCGAAGAAATCGAGCTGCCTGCATTTCACCAGCCACCAGTCAAGCAGTTGCATGTCAAGCAGCAGCAGGCAAACCTGGACCCACTGCCCAGTCAGGGATGGCAAGAAGCCCAAGACCAAGCGCCTGCCGTCCAAGTGGTCAAGACCATGATTGAACAAGGTTCCACTAGACTGGACGCTGCTGCTCTGCCTGAGGCCCAACGGCTGTGGAAAGAACGGGCCCGGCTGCATCTGGACCAGGGGAAACTGTATCGGGAACTGATCAACCCGAAGACCCATGAGAAGGTTCGTCAGCTGGTGGTTCCACAGGCTAGTGTGCCCACAGTCCTACGGGCTTACCATGACGGTGCCGGGCACTTTGGGTGGAAAAAGCTGGAGAAGCTGTTGAGAGAGCGGTTCTATTGGAGTGGGATGCGGGAGTCTGTAGAGGCCTGGTGCCAAGAGTGTGGTCCCTGTGCACTGAGAAGAAAGGACGAGGCCAGCCAGAAGGCCCCTCTACGCCCAATCATCACTCATCAGCCGCTGGAGTTGGTCGCCTTCGACCATGTGAAGCTCACCCCTAGCCGAAGTGGGTACGCCTACGCCCTGACTATTGTAGACCACTATTGAAGATTCATGGTGGTTGTCCCAGTCAAGGACCTGACCGGCCGTACCGCCGCTAGAGCATTCCAGGCCTATTTCTGCCGACCGCACGGGTACCCGGAGAGGGTGCTTACCGACCGGGGCCCGGCTTTTGAAGCAGAGGTGTTTCAAGAATTCTGCCAGTTGTATGGCTGCAAGAAGATTCGGAGTACGCCCTACCACACCCAGACTAATGGCATGTGTGAAAAGATGAACCATCTGGTCTTGGGTCTCCTCAAGACGTTACCGCTAGTAGAGCAGAACCTGTGGCCAGAAAAGCTGCCTGACCTGGTTGATATGTACAATAACATTCCTTCTAGCTCTACCAAATGTACACCAGCGTATTTGATGCGAGTCCGGCCAGGCCGGTTGCCGGTGGACCTAGAAATGGGCTTGGAAGCTCCAGAAGCCCTCCCTTCGACTGCTGGATGGGACACTCGGTGGAGAGCGCAGTACCGACAGGTCCAGGAGTACGTAGAGAGGAACCTGTGTCGGAGCCAGGAACAGCAGGAACAGTACTTCAACAGGCGGGCTCCAGCTGGCCCCTTTAAACCTGGAGATGTAGTGCTGAAATGAAAAAGAAGAACCCATAAGCTTGATGACCAGTGGGAGAAGGCAACGTATGTCATACAACCCACAGAATGGGAGAATGAGAAGGCCTACCAGATTAGTCGTGACCAGGGGAAGACTTCGGCCACGGTGTCCAGGGACCACCTGAAGAGGTGCCCATCACCGTTGAAGGTGGCAGCTGAAGTTCCATCCCCCAGACCAACCGGGCAGAAAGAGAAAGAGGTGATCCACACAGTAATGGGTGATTTCCCAGCGGACTGGCCTACACAGAACGGCGCGGTGCTTATTCCGGTAATAATGTTCCCACAACCCGTGGAGGAAAGGGAGACGGAAGTAACTGCCAGTGAACCAGTGCCCAGTGCTGCATCTGTACCCAGTCCCCCTGAGTCTCCGCCGTCCCCACACAGTAGACGGGAAGAGGAGCTGGCTGTCTCTTCTGTACCCTCGCCCTCCACTGATAGCGTTGGGCCCAGAAGGTCCACACGCCCCAACCTAGGCCAACCCCCGCTTAGGTACAGGATAACTACCATTTAGGGGTGTCATATGTTAAATATGTAAATATGTGATTGAATGACAGTAATCAAACCGAAGCTTCACCTGATTGACTACGTGATTATTCCGGCCATTGCCGGCAAGTTGTCCCCGGAGGGACTTTATGTGTTTACAACCTGCATGAGAGACTACTCATGGACACGGCCGAGAACTGGCAGGCCACCCACGAACTGGTGGGCATGTAAATAATTTTATGGAATAAATGCTGTTGCCGCCTCCGTAGAGGCAGATTGGAGGAAGGGCCCGCAGCAGAGCAGGCTGGGGCCTGGCCACCACCAGGACCGGTGGCCATCCTCCGGGGGTCAGGGGTCCCCCAAGGACATGGGGTCCCCTGAAATGACAGCCGGGTGTGAGTAACCGTACCCGTTCCCGCTCGGGCAGTCTGAACCTAGACTGGGGTCAAGGGGTGCTGCCCACTTATTAGGGGCAGCATCAGGGCTAGGTTGCTTGGGTGGGAGAGCGGAAGACATCCGTCCGTCCGTCTGTTATTATTAAAAAGGTTCTTGTTTTATATGTGCAACGTTTGAAATGTTCTCACAAGAAATGCTTATATGTTCAAAATGTTATTTATATTTTTACAGTTTTGAAAAAAAAAATAAAACCGGTGATGGACGGGCAGCCCGTGGACGGTCTGCATTTCACCAAGGGGGAATGTGGCGCCCTAGACTAGCCAGGTCGTCACAAATAACACACAAACACCCCCACCCCCACTAGACAGGGACACCAGCCAAACACAAAACCCTTGTTGCCTCCCTCCAGTGTCTGATGTCCACACCAGGTGGGGCGGAGCCAAGCAGTTGGCCCCACCCACCGAGGAGTTCACAGGCCTGGAGGCGGGAAAAGTGACAGAAGAGTTAAGGAGTTTGAGGAATGAGAAGTAAGCACTTGGGTGTCTGGGTTTGTGGCTCAGGCACTGACAGCAAGGTTGGCAGACGGTGGTGGCCGTCTGCAGGAGTGGTGAAGCAACGCGGAACCGTAGGACCGGGGTCGGGCGTTGGCCCGCCGGTACCGACCGGGGAGCGAAGTGAAGCCAGCACACTCAGGCAGGGCCATCGGACCCCGACCAGGCTTGGAGCCGCCGACACTAGTCAAATCCGAATGTGACCGGAACCCCAGGGGTTTCCTAACAGCAAAAGTCCAGATTGAAGGCAACCGCTCACACCGTGAGGGTATACAGCTACCGCCTAAGGCTAGAGACCCAAGGGCCAGCGCATGCGGGAAAACGGGCTCCTCCGGTACCCATACACCGGGGAGCGGACTACCGTTGGGGATCCATAGTAGTCAACTGAGAACATCAAGGTGCAGGGAAAGACAGCCGCCATCACCTGTCCGGGGAGAGACACTGCAGCCGGCTGCAGGACCCGTCCATCCAGCCGTTTGGTTTACCAGAGACTCTGTCATTGACTGCCTGAGTGAGTACACCAGTGCCATCAGGCACCGCGCCGCGCTGTCCCTGCAACCCTGCACCTCGCCAACCCTGCCTCCCCGTCACATCATCGGGCCCCGGGATCACCGACCCCTACCCACGGAGGGGGAAAACAACATCCCAGCTGCTCCCTACCATCGCTCCCGGGAACCCCGTCATCAGCAGCGGTGGTGCCCATCTTCACCAAGACCCGTGGGTGGCGTCACGGACTAAATCCCCCAAACCAACCACCCCTTTCACTCACGGGCGAGGAGCGCCGCTCGAGTCCCCGGATCCGGCCCATCGCTCGAGCCACCGAGCAGCAGCAGCAGCCGCAGCAGCGCCGACCCGAGCGTTAGCGAGAGCGCAGCAGCGACGGCATCCTCCCCGCCTGCGACACATGATACACACAGGGCTGGGAAGGATGACGGCGATCGCACAAGAAGGAGGAGGCGCAGGACCGAGAGCAGCGACGCCGATCGAACCAGACCGCTCCCCAAGTGAGTATAATAAGGGTGCGACCACACTTTGCTTCTTACCTGCTTTTTTGCTGCTTTTTCAACTGCAGCGTTTAATGCCAAAATGGATGTGTTCTGCTTTTCAAGCATAGTCTATGGGAATTTGGGTTTCTAGATCGCACTATGCAGTTCAAACTGCAGCCTTTTTGTTGCAGAACTTTGGTCAAAAACTCAGCTTTGCAGTGCAAAACCCAAATGGCAAAAACAACTGACATGTCCATTGTTTTTGCCATTTTGGTTTTGCACTGCAAAGCTGAGTTTTTGACCAAAGTTCTGCAACAAAAAGGCTGCAGTTTGAACTGCATAGTGCGGACAAGAAACCCAAATTCCCATAGACTTTGCTTGAAAAGCAGAACACAACCATTTTGGCATTAAACGCTGCAGTTGAAAAAGCAGCAAAAAAGCAGGTAAAAAGCAAAGTGCAGTCGCATCCTTAAGGTGTTTTTTATGTAAAGAGCGGCCTGAGCTTAGAAGGGAAAATCATGGTGACAGGTTCCCTGTGTCCGCACATACAATGCATTCACAGTGCCCAAAGGAATTCTGGCACACTGGAACAGATCTACTGCCACACGACAACCAGTTCACTCAGCCATTGCTGGCTTTAGACAAAGTGGGGGCCCTGGACAAAAGTTAAGAGAAAGACCCAACTGCTAACATTGTGCACATCACACTCAAACATTTATTAAATTGTATTTACCAAAGCCAATTTCAGACCTTTAACATGGGTGCTTTTCCTTTATTTTTTTTTGTTTTGTTTTAATTTTTTCCTCACCTTCCTCCAAGAGCCCAAACGTTTTCAGTTAATATAGCCATATGAGGGTTTGTTTTTTGTGGGATGAGTTGTAGTTTTGAATGACATAATTCACTCTGCCCTATATTGTACTGGACAATGGGAAAAAAGTGCAATTGCACGATTGCTTTGCTTTTCTTTTTTATTTACCATGTTCATTATTTGGTAAAACAGACATGGCATTATGATTCCCCAAGTCAGTACGAGTTCATAGATATCAGACATGTATAGGTTTTACTTTTATCTAAGTGGTGAAAAGGTGAAAAAAAAATTCAAAAGTTTGTAAAAAATAAAAAAAAATAAATTGAGCTTTTGGCGCCATTTTCCGAGACCCGTAGCATTCATATTTTTCAGGATCAGGGGCTCAGTGACTACTTAATTTTTGGTGCCTTCATCTGACGTATTTAAGTATATTATTTTTGAATAGATGCGACATTTTGATCCCCTGATATTGCATTTTAAAGAAATGTTGCGGTGACCCAAAAAATGTAATTCTGGTATTTTTAATTTTTTTTCTTTCTACGCCCTTTACCGATCAGATTAATTCATTTTAAATATTGATATCAGTTATTTCTGAACTTGGCGAAACCAAATATGTGTATTTTTTATTATTGCTTTATTTTCAATTGGGCAAAAGGGGAGCGATTTGAACTTTTATTTTTGGTTTTTTTTTACATATTTTTTTTAAAACTTTTTTTGTTGAACATATTTAAAAAAATAATTTAACTAGTCCACCTTGGAGACTTTATGCTTACACACTCCGATCGCTTCTCCTGATCAGAGCGATGCTGCTCTGATTAGGAGAAATGCTGTTGTCCTGTGAGTCGCTCTACCAGCACAGGAAGCACGTCATGGCAGCGACAGAGGTCATCATCATTGCAACCATTGGCGTCCAATGATTGTGTCACAATTTTGACAGTGCAATATAATGGGTTAACAGGCGCAGGTGGATCATTGCCTGCACATTTCTGCTGATCGGATTAGAGGGACAGATAAGTATATATATATGTCCTTAGTCGTGAAGGGGTTAAAACCTTTACTCCTAAGCCTGGTTTTCACCTTCATTACTGGCCCATTTTGTTCAATTCTCACTTTGACAGGTTATAACTCTGGGAACACTTCAACGAATCCCAGAGATTCAGAGACGTTTTTTTGTTGTGACAAATTGTACTTCATTATAGTGGTAAATTTAAAATTATATTTTTTGCTTTTATTTGTAAAAATATTGGAAACTTAGGAAAAAGTTTTTAAATTTTGCAATTTTCAAACTTAGAATTTTTATGCCATTCAATCCGAGAGTTATGTCACATAAAATAGTTAATAAATAACATTTCCCACATATCTACTTTACGTCAGCACAATTTTTGAAACATCTTTTGTTTTTTTTTGGTTAGGAAGTTTGAAGGGTTCAAAGTTCATCAGCAATTTTTCATTTTTACAACAAAATTTACAAAATCATTATTTTTATAGACTACATCATATTTGAAGTGACTTTGAGAGGCCTAGGTGACAGAAAATACCCAAAAGTGACACCATTCAAAAAAACTGCACCCCCCATGCTGCTCAAAACTGTATCAAAGAAGTGTATTAATCCTTTAGATGCTTCACAGGAGCTTAAGCAATGTGAAAGAAAAAAAAATGGAAATTTTATTTTTTCCCACAAAAATGTTACTTTAGCCCAAAAATTTGCATTTTCACAAGGGTAACAAAAGAAATTGCACCGTACATTTTGTTGTGCTCATACCTCATATGTGGTGGAAATCTATTGGTTGGGTGCACAACAGGACTTGGAAGGGAAGGAGTGCCGTTTAACTTTTTGACTTGAATGCAAAATTAGCTGGAATCGAGAAACAATGATGTGCCTAAATAGTAGCACTCCCCCACAAGTGACCCAATATTGGAACCTAGACTCCTCACGGAATGTATCTAGATGATTGGTGAGCACCTTGAAACCCCAGGTGCACCACAGAATTTTATAATGTTTAGCCGTGAAAATGAAAATATATTTTTTTTCCACAAAAATATTATTTTAACCCCAAATATTTAATTTTTAAAAGGGTATCAAGAGAAAATGCACTGTAAAATTTGTGGTGCAATTTCTCCTGAGTGGAGTTGAGCGATGTACGATTCGAATGGTTCTCCAATTTCAAATTCGAGTGATTTTGGGCGGTGTTCGAGTCGTTCGACGAACTCGAACGATTTGTTTCAAGTTCAGCAGTTCGAGTTACTGTTCAATAACGGTTCGATCAGCAAAAGCGTGGCTTTTCACAGTAAGGCTATGTGCGCACGTTGCGTATCTGCATGCGTCCTGCGTCCCCAGCACAATCCCTCTCTCTTTCCTACTCACCGATCACGGGCGCAGCGCTGCACGGCTGTCACAAAGCTCCGGCGGCTTTTCCTCTTTTAAAAATGGCTGCCGCTTCATTATTCAATCTGGTATTCCCTGCTTTCCCCGCCCACCGGTGCCCATGATTGGTTGCAGTCAGAAACACCCCCACGATGAGTGACAGCTTTCTCACTGCAACAAATCACAGCCGCCGGCGGGCGGGTCTATATCGTGCAGTAAAATAAATAAATAAATAAATAATAAAAAAAAACAAAAAACTGCGGTTCCCCCCAATTTTGATACCAGCCAAGATAAAGCCACACGGCTGGATGCTGGTATTCCCAGGATGGGGAGCGCCACATTATGGGGAGCCCACCACCCTAACAATATCACCCAGCAACCGCCCGGAATTGCCGCATCCATTAGATGCGACAGTCCCGGGACTCTACCCAGCTCATCCCGAATTGCCCTGGTGCGGTTGCAATCGGGGTAATAAGGGGTTAATCATGGCAGGCGTCTCCCCGAGATACCTTCCATGATTAATCTGTAAGTGAAAGTAAATAAACACACACAACGAAAAATCCTTTATTTTGAATGAAAGACAAAAAAATACCCTCGTTTACCTCTTTATTAATCCCCAAACACCCATCCAGATCCGAAGTAATCCACACGACACTTTCAGCTCTGCTACATGAAGCTGACAGGGAGCGCCATAGCATACGAATGCTCTGTGTCAGATCCACATAGCAATGAAGTGAGCCACGCTGTCAACGGAGACTTCACTCAGGTAGTGCCTGCGTGTGAAATATTTCTACTGCAATACAGAGGTCAAGATTACCAAATCTTCCTATGCTTTTCATTAAAGGCTCAATGGGTAGAGCTGCCTCCTAAGGAGAATTACTTCACGAGTTCGAGTCCCGGCCATCCCAGTAAAGAATTTAATTTAATTTATTTTTAATTTTAAATTATAATTATTTTTTATTTATAATTTAATTTAATTATGCACTGAGGGGAGGATCAGGACATCAGCTGTGAGCTGCGAGACACACCTCTAAAATTGGAGCAGTTCACGGAATGAGGCTGCATTGCTCTTTCCTCTCTCTCTCCTCTCTCTTCTCTCTCTCTCTTCTCTCCTCTCCTCTCTCTTTCTCTATTTTTTGCTCTCTCTCTATCTCTTTTCTCTCTCTCTTTTCTCTCTCTCAAACCTGGCGATGATCAGCTGATGCGGTCACCTGACGGAATCAGCTGACACTATAAGTCGAGTGGTGAGGCCGGCTTTTTACCGCCCTGCCGGCTAAGCTATCAGCTGCTGCTGTTGGACAGGAGTCTGCACAGAAGTGTGTACTTTGTTTTTTTGGGGTTTTTTTGCACTGAGGCATCAGCTGATTGTATAAAAGCCGTTTATACAATCAGCTGCTGTGTCATGTGATTCAGGCCCTTGAACCTGACACATGATCTGATCGCTTTGCCTTCCAGCAAACCGATCAGATTATATTGGATCTGGATTGGACGGCGCGGGACCCTTGACCCAGGATTACTGCCGAGGGGGGTTCTTTATTTCAATAAAGATGGAGTCACTAATTGTGTTGTGTTTTATTTCTAATAAAAATATTTTTCTGTGTGGTGTTTTTTCTATCTCTACTAGAAATTCATGGTGGCCATGACTAATATTGGCGTGACACCACGAATTTCGGGCTGTAAATGTTCTGAGTGTTATCTGGGTGTGAGGGTGTGTGAGCGGTGTTGTTTGTGTGTTGTGTTGTGTGTGTTGCGTTGTTTGTGGAGCGCTGTGTGTCTGCAGCGTTGTGTGTGTGTGGTGCTGTGTGTGTTGCGCGGTTTGTGTGTGTGTGTGTGTGGGGTGCAAGTGTGTGTTTTGGGGGAGGTTTTGTTTTGTGTAGTGTGTGTGTGTTGGAGGAGTAGTCCTGGGGAGAGAGGAGTATAATAGGAGGAGTAGTCCTGGGGAGAGAGGAGTATAATAGGAGGAGTAGTCCTGGGGGAGAGGAGGATAATAGGAAGAGTAGTCCTGGGGAGAGAGGAGTATAATAGGAGGAGTAGTCCTAAGGGGAGAGGAGGATAATAGGAGGAGGAGTCCTGGGGGAGAGGAGGATAATAGGAAGAGTAGTCCTGGGGAGAGAGGAGGATAATAGGAGGAGTAGTCCTGGGGAGAGAGGAGTATAATAGATGGAGTAGTCCTGGGGGGAGAGGAGTATAAAAGGAGTAGTCCTGGGGGGAGAGGAGTCTAATAGGAGGAGTAGTCCTGGAGGTGAGGAGTATAATAGGAGGAGTAGTCCTGGGGGGAGAGGAATCTAATAGGAGGAGGAGTCCTGGGGGGAGAGGAGTATAATAGGAGTAGTCCTGGGGGGAGAGGAATCTAATAGGAGGAGTAGTCCTGGAGGTGAGGAGTATAATAGGAGGAGTAGTCCTGGGGGGAGAAGAGTATAATAGGAGGAGTAGTCCTGGGGGGAGAGGAGTATAATAGGAGGAGTAGTCCTGGGGGGTGAGGAGTATAATAGGAGGAGTAGTCCTGGGGGGGTGAGGAGTATAATAGGAGGAGTAGTCCTGGGGGGTGAGGAGGATAATAGGAGGAGTAGTCCTGGGGAGAGAGTAGTATAATAGGAGGAGTAGTCCTGGGGGAGAGAAGGATAATAGGAGGAGTAGTCCTGGGGGGAGGTGTCTAATAGGAGTAGTAGTCCTGGGGGGATGTGTGTAATAGGTGGAGTAATCCTGTGGGGGAGGTGTATAGGTGCTCAATGTGTGCGGGGGGCATGGCCTAGCGAGCAAAGTGTGCGGGGGGCGTGGCCGAGCGGACACAGTGTGCTGGGGGCATGGTCGAGCGGGCACAGTGTGCGGGGGGCGTGGCCGAGCAGGAGGCACAGTGTGCTTGGGGCATGGCCGAGCATATACAGTGTGCGGGGGGCGTGGCTGAGCGGGCACAGCGTGCGGGGGGCGTGGCCGAGCGGGCACAGCGTGCGGGGGGCGTGGCAGGGCCGGCACAGCATGCGGGGCGCGTGGTTGGGCTGGCACAGCGTGCGGGGGGCGTGGCCGGGCCAGCACAGCATGCGGAAGGCGTGGCGGGGCTGGCACAGTGTTCGGGGGGCGTGGCCGAGTGGGCACAGTATGCGAGGGGCGTGACCAAGCGGGCACAGTGTGCAGGGGGCGTGGCCGAGCGGGCACAGCATACGGGGGCCATGGCCGGGGTGAGCCGAGTGGGCACAATGTGCGGGGGGGGGGAGGGGGGTGGCCGGACTGCATCACTACGGCATGCGGTATGATGTGGTAGCGATGCGTTTTTTGCCAGCAGAAGGTGCAGGAATATGGTGTAAAAATTTCAGTGCCAAATCTGCATCTCTTGGTAAAAATAAAATCAATTTTCTGGAGATACAGGTCTGTGAACTCAGTGAGAGTTCCTTAAAGACACCTGAGGTCAGGTTACTGTCATCACAGGTGGAGGGCCGTGGGAATCTCCAGCTATGACCGCAACTAATCTGAGTGGCATCACCAATCATCAGGGCTCAGTCTCTGCATAACCCTCACAGCGTTCGGTCATGTTCTATGGCCGCACACTGTGCCTTCAGTAATGTAGCACAGCTGGAATTGCCATTGGACCTCATGTGGATTACATCAAACCTGGGTGTTTTGGGGTTAATAAAGTGGTGAAAGAGGGTGCTTTATGTCTTATTTCAAATAAAATTTTTTTTTTGTGTGTTTGTCTTAATTTCTTTTTAATTATAGAATTAGTAGTGGGGGGTCTCTTAGACCCTCCCCATTACTCATCTAGGGCTTAGTGGCAGCTGTGGGCTGCCATTAACTCCTCATTACCCCAATTGCCACCTCACCAAATCAATCGGGAAGAGCCAGGTAAAGTGCCAAGATCGTCGCATCTAATGGATGCGACAATCCCAGGTGGCTGCAGGCTGATATTTTTGGGGTGGCGGGGCCAATAAGCAGCTTGAGAATACTAGCCCCCAGCTGCCGGGCTTTATTTTGGCTGGTTATTAAAATTGGGGGAGCGCACACAGATTTTTAAAAGTAGTTATTTATTTAAATAATTTTAAACAAAAAAAGCTACATGCGGTTCCTCTTATTTTGATACACAGCCAAGACAAGCACGTGGCTGGGCGCTGTGGCCTGTAGCCATGGGCTTCATTTGTATCAATACAGGGGGAACCCTAAGCCAGTTATTTTATTTATTATTAATTTATCACCAGTATGACACAGACAGCATTTGTGACTCCAACCAATCACAGTCGCTGTCTCAGAGAGTGGGGGCTTGGTCCAACAGCAGCCAATCAAAGATGCAGGTGGCTGGAGAAAGTATAACAGATAATTATCAGACCCTGAAGTTGCGCTGCAGCTGCGGGTAATTGGTAAGTTTGTACTGCATTAACCCTTTTCTATTTTCTTTCTTTTACAGCCCCCCTACACCATCTTACAACACATCACTTTTGCCTGCAATTGCATTTAATGGGTTCGGCTAGGATTGATGATTGGATTGGCTAGAATCGTCGATCCAATCGCAATCTCAGGCGGGATCGGCGATCCTTAACCTATCCGATACTTTGCAGGATCGCTAGTTTCTAGTTTTGATGCGATAGTGATGCGATTTTTTTGTCAGGACATGCAGATTTGGTGCAAGAATATGGTGTATAAATTTCAGCACCAAATCTGCATCATTTGGCAAAAAATGCCAATGTTTTGGTGTTGTTTTGTGCCAGGAGATGCAAATTTGGTCCAGAAATTTGGTGCAGACATTTCAGCACCAAATTTGCATCTCCTAGCAGAAAACCACACTGAAACAGCAATAAAACCATTATTGTGTGTTTTTTTGCCAAGAGAGGCTCATTTGATACTGAAATTTATACAAGTGAACCAAGTCTAAGATCAGTTTCTGATCGAAATGCATCTGGTGTCCAGTACTGGTTGTGACTCCTGTCTTTTTCTTGTCAGATTCACTGGGTGGCATGGTAGCTCAGTGGTTAGCACTGCAGTCTTATAGTGCTGGGGTCCTGGGTTCAAAGGACAACATCTGCAAGGAGTTTGTATGTTCTCCCCGAGTTTGCGTGGGTTTCCTCTGGGTTCTCCGGTTTCATCCCACACTACAAAAACATACAGATAGGTACCTTAGATTGTGAGCCCTAAAGGGGACAGTGTTGCAAATGTATGTAAAGTGTTATGGAATTAATAGCGCTATATAAATGAATGAATATTATTATTATTTTCTATAATTTTAAAGAATCCAATAAAGAAGTGTATTTTATTGAAATTTTTCCCGGAAGCTGGTTCCTTTTTCTTCATTTGTTGATGCATACGCTGATAACAGCGGGATCCCGCGGTTCCATGGCGTTGGCAAATTAAACTCCGAAGTATGTGGTGAGCTGGACTATTTCTATTATACTGAAATTTATACACCAAATTCCTGCATCAAATCTGCATCTCCTGGCAAAAACTTGCATCAAAATCTCATCATAACGCATGTGGTTTTGATGCAATATTTTGACAGTAGAGTCAGATTTGGTGCAGGAATAAGGTGTGTAAATTTCAGCACCACATCTGCCTTGCTTGGAAAAACAAAAAAATGCACATAAACAGTTTTGAAATCATTTCAGCCCGGTTTTCTGCCAGGAAATGCAAATTTGGTGCAAAAATCTGCTGCAGACATTTGAGCATCAAATTTGCATCTCCTGGCAGAAAATTGCACCGAAACGGCATCGATAGTGTTTTTTGGGGTTTTCTTTGCCAAGAGATGCAGATTTGGAGCTGAAATTTATACACCACATTCCTGCACCAAATCTGCATCTCTGGCAAAAAATTGCATCATTATCACATTAAAACCACATCATGATGAGGTCAGTCTACCTGCGGCCACAGGTAGGATACTGTGGGAACCTCCAGCTGTGAATGCAAATAAACTGAGTGACGTCACCGCTCATTGCTGTGGCTAAAGCTGGGTTCACACATAGCGACAGCGACATCGCTGTTAAGTCACCATTTTCTGTGACGTAACAGCGACCTTGTAAGTCGCTGTTATGATCGCTGCTTAGCTGTCAAACACAACGACGCAGCAGCGATCATAACGTCGCTACATGTGCAGAGAGCAGGGAGCCGCGCACACTGCTTAGCGCTGGCTCCCTGCACTCCTAGCTACAGTACACATCGGGTTAATTACCCGATGTGTACTGCAGCTACATGTGCACAGAGCAGGAGCCGGCACTGGCAGCAAGAGCGGCGGAGGCTGGTAACGAAGGTAAATATCGGGTAACCAGGGAAAGGTCTTCCCTTGGTTACCCGATGTTTACAGTGGTTACAGCTTTCCGCAGCTGCCAGACGCCGGCTCCTGCTCCCTGCGCGCTTCATTTCGTCGCTCTTTCGCTGTCACACACAGCGATGTGTGCTTCACAGCAGGAGAGCGACGACGAAAAAATGAAGCAGGACATTCAGCAACGAGCAACAACCTCACAGCAGGGGCCAGCTCGTTGCTGGATGTCACACACAGCGACAGCGTCGGGACGTCGCTGCAACGTCACAGAAAATGGTGACGTAGCAGCGACGTTGTTGTCGTCGTCGCTGTGTGTGACACCACCTTAAGTCAGTCTCTGCCTCTAGCCCACAGTATGCGGACATGTTCTTTAATGTGCCCACATGCTGTGACTTCAGTATGTAGCAGAGCCAGAATCATCATGGGACCTTGTGTGGATTACGTCGGAACTGGGTGTTTAGGGTTAATAAAGGGGTGAAAGAGGGTGGGGTTTTTTTTATAAATATTATATATCAAATAAAGGGTTTTTTTGATGTTTGTGCTTATTTCTTTTCACTTCCAGATTAATAATAATAATAATAATAATAATAACGTTTATTTATATAGCGCCAACATATTCCGCAGCACTTTACAATCCGGTGGGGGTTGTATAGACAAAAACAAAACAAAATAGTACATGATTCAACAGCTACAGTAGGAATGAGGGCCCTGCTCGTAAGCTTACAATCTATGGGGAAATGGGGGGGACACAAAAGGTGAAGCACACTTGTAGATCTGGCCAGCCATCATTATCCTAGTTTATTGGTTACATATAAAGATGAATGATCTGGTCTTTAGACAGTAACCTTCTGGCTGCCCTTACGTGCTATTGGTTGTATGTAGGATGTGAGGACAGAAATACCGTAGGAGCGAGAGGGTTACGAGTAGCATTTAGAAGGTGGGACAGAGGAGAGTTAGGTTAGTAAGTTATTATGATAAGTTTGTCTGAAGAGATGTGTTTTTAATGTACGCTTAAAAACTTGGGGGCTGGATATTAGTCGCATTATTTGGTGTAGTGCATTCCAGAAACCTGGCGCGGCACGAGAAAAGTCTTGGAAACGGAGGTGTGAGGTTCGTATTATGGAGGATGCTAGTCTAAGATCATTTGCGGAACGGAGAGGGCGGGTAGGATGATAGACAGAGATGAGGGATGAGATATATGGTGGTGCAGAGCTGTGGAGAGCTTTGTGGGTGAGGGATATGAGTTTGTATTTTATTCTGTAGCTGATAAGTAGCTAGTGTAGTGACTGGCACAAGGTGGAGGCATCGGTGAAGCGGCTGGACAGGAATATGACCCTGGCTGCTGCATTCAAGATGGATTGGAAAGGGGAGAGTTTGGTCCAAGGGAGACCAATCAGTAAAGAGTTGCAGTAATCCAGGCAGGAATGAATAAGAGCGACAGTAAGGGTTTTTGCAGTTTCGAAAGTAAGAAATGATCGGATTCTGGAGATGTTTTTGAGATGCAGGTGGCATGTGCGAGTGAGTGATTGTATATGGGGAATGAAGGAGAGTTCTGAGTCAAATATGACCCCAAGACAGCGAGCATGCTGCTTGGGAATTATGATTAAATCATCGAAGGTAAGTGAGATGTCCGGTGTAGGTTGGTTGGTAGAGGGAGGAAACACAAGAAACTCAGTATTGGAGAGGTTCAGTTTCAGATAGAGGGAGGACATGCTTTGAGAGACAGCAGACAGACAATCTCTGGTATTTTGTAATAAAGCAGGGGTGATGCTTGGAGATGATATATATAATTGGGTGTCATCAGCATAGAAATGGTATTGGAAACCGAATCTGCTGATGGTTTGTCCAATAGGGGCGGTGTATAGAGAGAAAAGGAGAGGGCCCAAGACTGAGCCTTGAGGAACCCCGAAGGTTAGGGGGAGAGGAGTGGAGTAAGAACCAGCAAAGGAAACAGTAAAGGGGTGGTCGGAGAGATAGGAGGAGAACCAGGCGAAAGCGGTGTCCTTGAGGCCAATAGAGTGGAGCATGGTGAGGAGAAGTTGGTGATCCACAGTGTCAAAAGCAGCTGAGAGATCCAAGAGAAACAATACGGAATAGTGGCCTTTAGATTTTGCTCTTAATAGATCATTTTAGACTTTGGTGAGAGCCGATTTGGTGGAGTGTAAAGAGCGGAAACCAGATTGAGAGGGATCAAGAATAGTGATGAGCGAGTATGCTTGTCACTACTCGGTACTCGCACGAGTATCACTGTACTCGGGCTACTCGGCGGGGACCGAGTAATCTCGCGATACTCGTGCTGTACTCGTGGTCTTCATCCCTGCATGTTGGCGCTCTTTTGAGAGCCAGCCCTCATGCAGGGATTGGCTGGCAGACCACTGCAATGCCACAGCCCTGTTAGTTGTGGAATTGCAGTGATTGGACGGCCTGCACAGCGTAACCGAGCCTTTATACCGGCGGGCGCGCTGTGCTCTGCACACAGCCATCTCATATTCCCTGCTTTCCCCACCCACAGGCGCCTATGATTGGTTGCAGTGAGACACGCCCCCACGCTGAGTGGCAGGTGTCTCACTGCACCCAATCACAGCAGCCGGTGGGCGTGTCTATACTGTGCAGTAAAATAAATAAATAATTAAAAAAAACAGCGTGCGGTCCCCCCAATTTTAATACCAGCCAGATAAAGCCATACGGCTGAAGGCTGGTATTCTCAGGATGGGGAGCTCCATGTTATGGGGAGCCCCCCAGCCTAACAATATCAGTCAGCAGCCGCCCAGAATTGCCGCATACATTAGATGCGACAGTTCTGGGACTGTACCCGGCTCTTCCCAATTTACCCTAGTGCGTTGGCAAATCGGGGTAATTAGGAGTTAATGGCAGCCCATAGCTGCCACTAAATCCTAGATTAATCATGTCAGGCGTCTCCCCGAGATACCTTCCATGATTAATCTGTAAATTCCAGTTAAAAAACACACACCCGAAAAATCCTTTATTAGAAATAAAAAACAATAACAAAGTCCCTCATCACCAATTTATTAACCCCGACAAACCCTCCATGTCCGGCGTACTCCACGGACCTCCAGGGTCGCGTCCAGCTCTGCTACATGCAGGTGACAGGAGCTGCAGAATACACCGCCGCTCCTGTCAGCTTCACACAGCAACTGAGGTGAGTAGCGCGATCAGCTGCTGTCAGTCAGGTAACTCACGGCCACTGCTGGATCCAGAGGTGGCCGCGATTAACCTCAGTGACAGCTCAGCTGATCGCGCTACTCACCTCAGTTGCTGCGTGTGTCGCGGGCGGAGGAGGGGACGCCGCGCTCTCCCACTGCTCGGGTCCGGCTGCCGCTGCGGCTTGCTGCTGCTGCTCGGTGGCTCGAGCGATGGGCCGGATCCCGGGGACTCTAGCGGCGCTCCTCGCCCGTGAGTGAAAGGGGATTGGGATTTGGGATAGTTTATTGTCCGTGACGCCACCCACGGTTGTGGTGATTTGTTGACACCACCGCTGCTCTGTATGGGGATCCCGGGGGTGATGGTATGGAGTATGGAGCAGCTAGATGTTAGTCCTCCCCTCCGTGGGTAGGGGGTAGTTGTCCCGGGGCCCAGTGATGAGGTGGGTGATGCAGGGCTTGGTGGGGTGCAGGGACGCGGGGGCAGCGCTGTGCCTTGCGGCACTGTGGTACTCACTCAGCCTGAGACAATGACACAGTTCTCGGTAAAACACACGGCTGGAAAGACGGTTCCCACGGACGGCTGCACTTGCTTTCCCCAGTAGTTGACGGTGACTGTCCCTTTTCCTGCACCTAAGATGATGATGGTTGCGATGGGTTCCCACCGGTAACCCGCTCCCCGGCTTGGATATGGGCCGGAGGAGCCCTACTTTGCCCGCAGGCGCTGGCCCTGAGAAACTGGTGCCCTGGCGGTGGCGGTGTCTCTCTGTAACGGTTGGACTGTTGCCTTCAATCGGGACTTGCTTGTTGGGAGACCCAGAGGTCCCCTTCACTAACGGATTTGGCAAATTCACGGCGACTCCTAGCCTTGCCGGGATCCGAAAGGCCCCTGACACTGGTGCTGACTGTTCTTCGTATACCGCTCCGGTACCGCCGGGCCACCACCCGTCCGCGGTCCTTTCAGCAACCTCCAAACAGCCACCCCTGCAGACAGTCACCGCCGTCTGCTGACCTTGCTGTCTCAGTCCGGGGCACACACCCGGACCAGCTTCAGGCTGTCTTAACTGTCACTTTTCCTTTCTTCAGCTTCTCTCTTTAGCTCCTCTACCACTTCCTTCTACTTCCTCCTCCTAAACTGCACTGCCTGGTTCTCTCGCCTCCAGGGCTGTGAACTCCTCGGTGGGCGGAGCCAACCGCCTGGCTCACCCCCTGGTGTGGACACCAGCCCCTGGAGGAAGGCAACAAGAATTTTAGGTTAGCCTTGGTGTTCCTAGCTGGGGTGTAGGGTGTAGTGGTGTTATGACCTGTGACCCCTGGCTTGCCCAGGGCGTCACACGTGGAGCTGACCCTGACCGGTGCGGCGGTGAGTAGCGCGATCAGCTGAGCTGTCACTGAGGTTAATCGCGGCCACCGCTGTATCCAGTGACAGCGGGTAACCTCAGTGACAGCTCAGCTGATCGCGCGGCTGTCTTCATTAGCTGTGTGGAGGTGACAGGAGCGGCTGTGTCTGCTGCAGCTCCGGTCACCTCCATGCAGCAGCGCTGGATGCGACGCTGGACCATCCTGGATTACGCCGGATATGGAGGGCTTTTTGGGGCTGATTAAAGTGGTTAACCAGGGTATATGTTTGTGTTTTTTATTTCTAATAAATGATTTTTTCGGGTGTGTGTGTTTACTTACTGTAATTTACAGATTAATCATGGAAGGTATCTCATAGACGCCTGACATGATTAATCTAGGACTTATTGGCAGCTACGGGCTGCCAATAACTCCTTATTACCCCGATTTGCCAACGCACCAGGGCAAATCGGGAAGAGCCGGGTACAGTCCCAGAACTGTCGCATCTAATGTATGCGGCAATTCTGGGCGGCTGCTGACTGATATTGTTAGGCTGGGGGGCTTCCCATAACGTGGGGCTCCCCATCCTGAGAATACCAGCCTGCAGCCGTATGGCTTTATCTGGCTGGTTTTAAAATTGGGGGGGACCGCACGCCATTTTTTTTAATTATTTAATTATTTATTTCACTGCACAGTATAAACACGCCCACCGGCTGCTGTGATTGGGTGCAGTGAGACACCTGTCACTCACCGTGGGGGCGTGTCTCACTGTAACCAATCATAGGCACCGGTGGGCGGGGAAAGCAGGGAATACGAGATTGTTTAATGGGCGGCCGGCTTTTTCAAAAGAGGAAAAGCCGCCAGAGTTTAGTGAACAGCTGTGCAGCACCGGAGATCGGGGAACGGTAAGTAAGAGAGAGGGGGGAGAATGACCGACAGACAGCTAGAGGGACAGATAAGACAGAGAGACCGACCGACGGGAGATAGAGTGAAAAAAAAATTACCGACATCGCTTGTAAAAAGCACAAAACGTGCGTTTTGGACATCGGAGTGCCACACAATGTTTTTACGTAAAATCTTTCATGTCATAATCTCAAAAAGTAACATACACCAGCTCTATCTCACTATTGGGTATGTGCCCTTAACATTTCCGCCATGAAAATTCATTCTGGTGTCATTTTGGAAGGTTTTCTGGTGAGTCTGTAAAAATGGCGTAAAACTCGGACAAAATTGTTCAAAGCTGTGACTTTTGAGTGATAAATGCTTCAAGGGGTCTTCCCCATGCTGTTGCCATGTCATTTGAGCACTCTTCTGAGACTTTTGTGACATTTGTAGGGTTTCTACATGCTGCCGGGGGGTCATTTCATAAAAATACTCGGGTCTCCCATAGGATAACATTGGGCTCGATGCTCGGGCCGAGTACACGAGTATCTTGGGATGCTCGGCCCGAGCCTCGAGCACCCGAGCTTTTTAGTACTCGCTCATCACTAATCAAGAAGTGAGTTTTCAGATAAATAGCGGATTAGCCGAGAGTGGACCAAGCGTTCCAGGAGCTTAGAGATAAAGGGAAGGTTAGAGACTGGTCTGTAGTTAGCAGCACAGTTCTGATTGAGGGAAGGTTTTTTTAAGTAGAGAGGTTATGATGGCATGTTTAAATGATGAAGGAAAGATACCTGATGATAGAGAGAGGTTAAACATTTTGGTTAGATAGGTAGTGACAGCCGGGGAGAGAGCCTGAAGGAGATGTGAGGGAAGAGGGTCACTGGTGCATGTTGTTGGGCGGGAAGAGGCAAAGAGATGCGTCACTTCTTCTTCTGTGACAGGCTCGAATATTGATAGTGAGCTTGAGGTGCGGGAGAGGAGCGGATCCAAGCTCTGAGGGGATTTTTCAAAGATTTCTTTGCGGATGTCGTTGATCTTATGTAAGAAGAAAGTGGCCAGATCATCAGAGCTTAGGTTGGTGACCGTGGTCTGTGCTTTAGGGCTCAGGAGAGTGTGGAAGGTTTCAAAGAGTCGCTTAGGATTGTTGGCTAGTGAAGTGATGAGAGTGTTAAAGTATACTTGTTTAGCCAGATGGAGAGCAGAGTTATAGAGGTTTTGAGCATGAACTTATCATGGATGAAGACTTCAGCTGAAAAGGTTTTTCTCCACAGACACTCAGCACACCTAGAACAGCACTGTAGGAAACGCGTTTGAAGCGTGTGCCAGGACTGCCGCTGCCTGTGTTTTTTTTCTGCATGTAGCTGGTGCAGCTTCATCCAGGGCACTCTGCAATGTCTTATTATAATGTGACACTGCAGAGTCTGCGCAGGAGAGGGAGGAGATGGGAGCCAAGGATGACTTCAAATTGTTCATTAGCAGCTGGGTATTGATGGCGCTTAGATTTCTGTATGGGTGATAGGTGGGGGAATCCCGGGTTTGAAGCCAGTTTGTGATGGAAAAGGAGAGAAGGTTGTGGTCAGAGAGTGGGAGAGGGGAATTGGTAAAGTCATGCAGAGTGCAGAGGCGGGAGAAGACCAGGTCCAGCGTATTCCCATCCTCATGTGTAGGAGACTTGGTAAGCTGTGAGAGGCCGAAGGATGAGGTTACAGAAAGAAAATGGGTGGCAGATGGGGAGAGTGAGTCGTCAATAGGGATGTTGAAATCCCCCATGATTAGAGTGGGAAGGTCACAGGATAAAAAGTGTGGTAGCCAAGTGGCAAAATGATCGAGGAACTGCAGGAGGAGCCTGGAGGGCTAGATTAGTAATGGGGGGGGTCTCAGATGCCTCACATTACTAATCTAGGGCTTAGTGGAAGCTATGAGCTTTCATTAACCCCTTATTATCCCAACTGCCACCGCACCAGAGGAATCGGAATGAGCTGGGTAAAGTGCTGGGATTGCTGCATCTAATGGATGTGACAATTCTGGGCGACTGCAGGGTGCTATTTTTAGTCTGGGGGGGGCCAAATAACCATGGGCCTCCCAAGCCTGAAAATTCCAAGCACCAACTGTCAACTTGGCTGTGTATCTAAATTGGGGGACCACACTCTGTTTTTTTAAAATTATTTATTTAAATATTTAAAAAAAAAAAAAAAGTTGCATGCGGTCTTTCTTATTTTGATACACAGCCAAGATAATAAGCATGGCTGGGGGCTGCAGCCTGTAACTGTATGTTTTTTCTGTGCTAGGTATCACTATATAGGAGGGACCCTATGCCAATTTTATTTATTTATTTATTTTTACACCACTAAACAAACGCAGGTGTGACGCCCTGGACTAGCCAGGTAGTCACAGGTAGGCCCTTGCATAACACACGTCCCCTAAAAAGGTGTCATTAATCACCCTTAAAAACCTGGTCACCTCCCTCAGGATTTGATGTTCACACCAGGGGGCGTGCCCAGGCCGTTGGACACGCCCACCGAAGAGTTCACAAGTCCTGAGGCAGGAAAACACAGTCTGTTGTGAGTAGTCAGTCGAGTGTGGAGTGGTGAAGTTGAAGTGCAGAGGCAAATCTGTGCCCAGGTCCGCCGCAGAGTGTCAACAGGTGTCTGGGTCGTAGCCCAGTCACCCCTGGCTAGGAGGCATACGGTAGCCTCAGCCTGCAGGAGCCGGGAAGATGGCTCAGTGGAACCGTAAGGGACCGGGACAGGGTAGTGGCCCGCCGGTACCGACCCAGGGAACCGACTGGAAACCGGAGCACACAGGGGGGTACTCAGACCCTGAAACGAGGTCCAGAAGCCACTGGACTGAGTTAATTTACTGAATTGAGGTCTGGACTATAGGTCCTTTCCCACCCAAGTCCCGACTGAAGACAACAGCCCACCGAGGGGGATAGAAAGCCACCGCACAGGCAGAGAGATCCCACGGGCCAGCGTCTGCAGGCAAACGGGCTTTCCTGACACACATACCGCCGGGGAGTGGACTCCCATCGCTGAAGCGAAGGCAGTCTACATCTACACAACATAGTGCAGGAGAAAGGCAAAGACCACCAACCCGAGTAGGGGCACCAGACGCAGCCGGCTGCGGGCACCGACCATCATCTTGGTTTACCAGAGACTCTTGTGCATCAATCATAGTGAGTACTACTGTGCCCTCGGGCCGTGCACCGCCCTGCACCGCCAAGCATCGACATACCATCCCAATCAGGCCCCGGGGCCATCACCCCTGCCCACGGAGGGGTTAGCACCTTTGCTGCGCAACATCTCCCCTGGGTGCCTAGTAAACAACAGCGGTGGTGTCCACATTCATCACAGCCCGTGGGTGGCGTCACGAACTTAAACAAAACCACGGCCCCGGCCGTAAACCTATCACCGCCCCCTACATAGCGCCAGCATCTTTTCAGAGCGAAGTGACCCCGGGTCCGGAGGCGCTCGAGCCACCCACCAACGAGCCCGGATCTGAGCGGCTCGGCTGCAGCCGAGTGCAGGGCGGTACACAGGCAGTGTCTTTGATTCCAAGCAGTCAGACACACTGTCACACAGGGTGAGGGTGCTGTCTGACTGCAATCAATCACAGATGCTGGGACTGCCACTGTGTGGTGGAAGCAGTGCATATGCATGAGGTTAATGAGGGTTAGTAGTATTATTACAGCTGCGTGGCAATTGGTAAGTACAACATGCCTGCTTTATTCTTATTTTCTTTCTATTTCTTTTCTTTTTTATTTTAATTACCCAGGTGGCCGGACCCGGATAGTTACTCGGAGTTCCCTGAGAATGCTGGGCCTGGGGTTTTACAGTCCGAGTTCGCCCATCACTATTTGTGATTGCTGCAGATGAGCAGGAATAAGACTGTAATAAATACTAAAGCATCAAGAATTTATTTGCATCTGTCAAAAACTGATTTGACAATTTTCCCAAGAATTGTAGCCTGTTAACCCTGTCTCACTAATTAGTGTACCTTTTGCCAGAAGTTTACAGCCAGCTCCCCCTGCCTGCTCTGTGTGTGGTCAGCATATCAGTCAATTAGTGAGAATAATAATATTTATCCTCTACAGCAATGTGAAACATAACAGTCCGGTTACACTAATGGGAAGGGGCACCAGCTATATAAACAGCTATGTCTACATAAATACTATGGAAATCATAAAAATCTATTCCCCAATATTACTTTTTATGTCCTGGCTTTGTTACTCATAGCAGCCATCTGTTTTTACAACACATTTTACAAGAGAAGTATATGGACATCACTGAAACTTGCATGCAGTTACTGTGTATAAAGCAAAAATTGTGGTCTGACCTGGGCTATAAAGGTACTAAGCCAGTGATGGCGAACCTATGGCACGCGTGCCAGACTGGGCACGCAGAGCCCTTTGTGCTGGCACGCGCGCTGTCGCCACAATCAGCCACTTTGAACTGCCGATGTGATCGTGTCGGCAGTTCAAAGTGGTGTTTAGCAGAGGAGACATTTCTCCTCGCTCTGACACGCCTCCTCTCCTGGGCTGTAGACCTGTTGCCTCAGTAGGCGGCGCTGGCGTCTTGTAGCCGCGCGGTGGAGCGGGTACTAGAAGGTGAGTTGTTTTTTTGTTTTCTTTTATTTTGGCTGTGTGCGCGCGGCTGTGCCAAGGTGTGGGGGGACAGTGCCAGCACGAGGCAAACATGGGAGCACGAGGCATACAGACAGAGCACGGGGCATACAGACAGAGCACGGGGCAAAACATGCCAGGATGGGGTACATATTTAGCAGGATGGGGTACATATTTAGCAGGATGGGGTACATATTTAGCAGGATGGGGGATACATTTACCAGAATGGGCGGAAACATGCCAGGATGGGGGTACATGAAAATGCCAGGATGGGGAACATTTAGCATGAAGGGTGACATTTAGCATGAAGGGTGACATTTATCAGGATGGGGTACATTTACCAGGAAAGGGGACATTTACCAGGATAAGGGAACATGCCTGGATGAGGTACATTTACCAGGATGGGGTCATTTAACAGCATGGGGGAACATGCCCGGATGGGATACATTTACCAGAATAGAGGACATTTTCCAGGATGGGGAATATGCTGGGATGGGGTACATTTATCAGGATGGGGCCATGATGTGGACAAATATACCAGAATGTGGGAAATATATATCTGGATGGGGGACGTGTTTACCAAGAAGTGGCCCAGGAAGGGGGACAGAACTACATAATGAAGGGGAGGGGAGCAACTCGTACGTCTTTATGGGATTTCAAGATGTTCAGACTTTGAAATGTAGATGTGGATTACAGGGTGACATCTGATTGCATTCCAGGCTAAAATCTCTGTCTAATATGCTGCAATTGTTTCCAGAAAGATCAATCCAACTGCTGTGTCTAGAAAGGGCAGTGGCTCAGCTTCAATGTGTGGTAAGCATGAGCGTGATGCTCCCTGCTGAAGAGAAGACGGCAAAGGTAAGGTTAAAATCAATTATTTACATAATAGGATTGGTCGGCACTTCAGAAAAAAAAAATGGGTTTAGGGCTACAGTTTGGGCACTTGGCCTGTAAAAGGTTCGCCATGACTGTACTAAGCAGTGGAGCTGTCTGGTTTGCCTAATATACAGTATGTACATGTGGTTAGGATTATTATAGCATGGCATCATCCCTCCTCTACATGATCATGCTAAAAAAAATATGGAAATGTAGATGCTGGTTGCATACACGTTTAGGCCCTGTGCGCACTTTTTTGCCGTGGATTTCCTGCGGATTTGCTGCATGTTTCGCTGCAGAAAATGTTCATAACATCTGTGCAGTGAATCACCAGCAAAACCAATGGAAAAAAAATCCTGTGCGCACTATGCGAAATTTGACAGCTGCATGTTTTGCTGCGGGATTCCAGCAGCAAAAACAATTGCATGTCACTTCTTTTCCGCACGTCGCTGCGGGATTTCACTCCATTGACTGCCATGTAATCGTGAAATCCCGCAGGGAATAACGCAGGCATCAAATTCTGTGCGGTTCATTGCGTTTTCCTGCGTTTTTCCCTCCGGTATTTCGCGGTTTACCTGCGGTAATGTACATCGCTTGCCTGCGGTTTGCAGGGAAGTGATGTCATTATGACAGGAAGAGGAAGTGGTGCACACACACACACACACAGATCACAGACACACACAGACATAGAACACAGACACAGACATATAGAATACACATAGAAAGCAAACAGAAATATAGAAAACAAAACACGTGGGCTCCGCCGTATTTTTACCTTCCAGCCGAGGTAAGCACACAGCGGCGGCCCGGTATTCTCAGGCTGGGGAGGGCGAGGGGCAGGGTTAATGTCCCCTGCCTCCCTCCCACCTCCCGCAGCCGAGAATATCAGCCGCAGCTGCCCCGGGACTGTTGCATGCATTATGCGACAGTCCCGGAGTGTCCCCAGCTCTTCTTGTTGCCGTGATGCAGTGGCAATCAAGGTAATGTAAGGAGTTAATGGCGGCGGATCACCGCCACTAAGTCCAGGCTTGATCATGACAGCATCTATGTGACAGCTGACATGATCAACCCGTAAGTAAAGTGAAAAAACACACACCGAAATATCCTTTATTTTAAATAAAACACAAAAAAGCTCCTGGTTCACCCGTTTATTAACCACTCCCAACACACAGCTCCGACGTAATCCACAGGTCCGGCGTAATCCACGTCCTGCGATGCTTGCATCCAGCCGCGACTGACACTGCTGAATGCAGCCTCGCAGCGAGACAGCAGAGGTAATTACCGGTCATTTCCCACGGCCGGTAATGTGAACTCACTGCCGACCGTGGGAAATGCAGTGTGTGCTCACAGGGACTCTATCTATCTATTCTTCTATCTATTCTTCTGTCTATTTCTTTATCTCAGAATGAAATGACTTTTTTTTTTCAATGTGATTTATTGCATTGAATGCAATAAAGCACATGTACCAAACTCGCACACGGCAAAACCGCGGCAATACCGTGAACAATACCGTGGTAAAACCGCAGCAAACCGCATGCGGTTTTCGGGTGCGGTTTGCCGCGTTTTTTTTACCGCGGGTGCAGTAATCTTTCAATGCCTGCGGAATTTTCTTGAGAAAATTCCATTTTCCAGTGCGCACAAAGCCCAGGTTATTAGCAATTATACCTATGTTGCAACTGTTCACCCAGGAGTAAGCAAGAACTTTGACTGATTGATCTCACATGCTTGAAACAACCAGTCATAGTTTTTGCATCAAATCCACAGAGAATAAGCAGCAAAATCCACCTGAGTTGCATAGAGATTTTGCCACAGATTGAACATAAGGCCGGCTTCTCACTTGCGATTTTCTCGCAGTAGTGCAATGCGAGAAATTCGCGCATTGCACTCGGACTCATGTTAATCAATGAGGCAGCTCCCATCTGCTATTTTTTTCTCAGTCCAAATCGGACTGAGAAAAAAAAAAAAAAAAATCGCAGCATGCTGCGCTTTGGAGAGTTTCTCACACAAGTCTCTCCAATGCACAGGGCCGTATTTGCCATTAGGCACTTGAGGGCACGTGCCTGGGGCGGCGCCTTCCAGGGGGGCGGCGCCCAGACCAAAACTTTAATTTATTTATTTTTTTTTTTTTTAAATCTTCCTCCCTCCTCCAAACTCTATTAAATCCGGCGCCTTTTTGGAGGAGGGAGGGGGCGTCACAGTCATTTATAGTCGCATCTATAACACGCGACTATAAATGAAACTGAGCGTGCTGGCACTTCCGGGGTCAGAGGAGCTGGAATCAGCTCCCCGCCCCGACGTGCTGCCGTGCGCTCACTGTGCAGAGGTCACAGCAGCGTGAGGCAGCGCAGCGCAGAGGAGGACGGGAGATGGAACCGCCGCCGAGCAAGATGTCAGATCCTGCCGCCGCCTCCGCCACCGTTTAGAACGGGAGATGCAGCCTGGAGCAGGTAAGCGCTTTACACGCGCAACATGGAGGATGAGGGGATGGAACATGATGTGGGGGCGCAACATGGAGGATGAGGGGATGGAACATGATGTGGGGGCGCAACATGGAGGATGAGGGGATGGAACATGATGTGGGGGCGCAACATGGAGGATGGGGGGGATGGAACATGATGTGGGGGCGCAACATGGAGGATGAGGGGATGGAACATGATGTGGGGGCACAACATGGGGGGGGATGAAGCATGATGTGGGGGCACAACATGGGGGGGGATGAAGCATGATGTGGGGGCACAACATGGGGGGGATGAAGCATGATGTGGGGGCACAACATGGGGGGGATGAAGCATGATGTGGGGGCACAACATGGGGGGGATGAAGCATGATGTGGGGGCACAACATGGGGGGGATGAAGCATGATGTGGGGGCACAACATGGAGGATGGGGGGGATGAAGCATGATGTGGAAGCACAACATGGAGGATGGGGGGGATGAAGCATGATGTGGGGGCGCAACATGGAGGATGGGGGGGGGGGTGGAACATGATGTGGGGGCGCAACATGGAAGATGGGGGGGATGAAGCATGATGTGGGGGCACAACATGGATGGGGGTGATGAAGCATGATATGGGGGCACAACATGGAGGATGGAGCATGATGTGGGTGTGCAACATGGAGGATGGGGGGATGAAGCATCATGTGGGGGCGCAGCATGGGGGATGGAGCAGAATGGGAAAATGGGGGGGGGAGGGAAAATGAGGGTGGTGGACAGTATAACAAATGGGAGTTACAGTATTGAGAATGAGAGGCATGGTATGGAGAATGGGGTAGCATGGGGGGAGGCATGGTATGGAGAATGGGGAAGCATGGGGGGTGCTCGGTATGGAAGGGGAACCATGGTGGGCTTGGTATGGAGGGGGCGTGATATGGAAAAGGGGCAGCATGGGAAGCACTCAGTTAGGAGCCTGGGAGGGCTCGGTATACAGAATGCAAAGCAGAAGGTTCATTATAGAGAGGGGACATCATGAGGGTGACTCACCCACCCCAGGGCTATGGGACACCCGGTGCCGGGCCGGACTAGTCCAGGGGTTGTCAGTGGTGGCGGGGCCCGACTCCGTGGCCCTGGTGGGTGTCAGTTTAAATATGGCTGGTGACTTGGGAGCAATTAAAGTATTTGTTTCGTGACGCCACCTGTGGTTTGCGGCTATTAAGCCGCCGCTGCTGTGTGAGGCCTCCGGGGTGATGGTATGGCAGCAATGGTGGTACTGCTCCCCACAGGTGGAGCGGTGCCCCGGGGACACTGTTGGTGCTCGTGAAAGTCTATGGTATTGTGTGGATAACACGGTGCAGGGCCGACAGGCAATGAAAGAAACAGGCACAAACAACAGTCTCTTTACCTTCTCCTCTTTTACTTTAAGAACAGTCCAGTCCTGGGAGACCGTCACAGGTGGTGAAGGGGATCCGGTCGGCCTGGAAGTACTTGGGGTGATCTTTTTGGCCAGCTGAGTATGAGGCCTACTCCTGTTCTTTTCTTTACTAATATAGGACCCTGCTCTCTGGATCCAGCAATGGCCCTCTTGCTGCTGGGACCGGTGGTACGTCCCTTTCCCTCAGTGGTAGGCTGCGCAGGCCCTCTCTGGTGCTTCTCTGCTGGAGTCCACACCGGGCCCTGATGCTGCAGCTGTACCTTCGGGCTGTTTATGGGCCAGGTGCTTGCAGCTCTCCTGCCCTTCGGATTCGGCTACCAGGAAGTATTTTAGGCCCTGGTGGCCACAGACTCCGATGTCCGAGTCACTTCTGTGCCTCTCTGCTACTCCTGCTTCCCTGGGCCAAGCTGCTCCAGCTCTAGGCCCCAGATCCACAGGACAGCACACTCTGCATCTGCTTGCTATCACTTCTCTCTACAGACTGAACACTCCTTCCTCCCTCAGGTCAGACTTAAGGAATGCTCCCTAGAATTCCAGGTTCAGAGCTCCCCCTGCTGGCCGGAGGGAGAACTGCGTTGGATGTTAAACTTACTGGCCAATAGATCTCCCAATTACCTCCAGGCTCAGCATTAACCCTTTGGGAGGGCAATGCTGTTGTGGCGACCAGGTCCTGGGGCGCCACAAGGGGGACAGTGAAGTGGGGGCTGCATGGAGAGGTGGGGGCAGTGGAGGTCATAGTTCATAAGTGAGGAAGGTCTGGAGGGTATAATTCAGTGGTGAGGACAGTGGGGGTTTTCATTTGAGGGGGCAGTGTAGTGGAAATGTTATAGGAGAGAATGTGGAGGCCGTATACTATAAGTGACACGGTGTGAGGTCATTTTTTGTGCAGTGAGCTCAGTGATGGGCAATTATTTATTCTTGGGCACAGCCTTAGGCTTACTTAGGGTGGTTACTCTTTAGTGAGAATTATGAGTCTGTCACCAGGTTTTTGCCACCTAATTTGAGAGCAGCATAATGTAGGGGTAGAGATCCTGATTCCAGTGTTGTCACTTACTGGGCTGATTAGTGTAGTTTTGCTAAAATCACTGTTTAAATCAGCAGTAATCATTTCAGGACTACTTGGTGTGCTGCAGAAATATTTTACTCCCGGAATCCATTCTGTCTGCATGTTCTGGTTCTCGGAAAAACTCGGGGCCACGGTAGTCGGACCCCCAGCGATTGGAAAGTTATTCCCCATCCCAAGGATAGGGGATAAGCTTCCAATGTGAGAAAACCCCTTTAAAGCATTGACTGATTCCAGCAATGTGTCACTTACTGAGCTGTTTGCTGTCATTTTCTCTGCTGCAGATCTTGCAGTTATACAGAGATCATGAATGTGCTGCACTACCTGCAGCACACCAAGATTAAGGAAAACAGAGCAGTGTATATGGGCTTCATTAGGAGTGAAAGGCAACAACTTCAATAGGTATGCACAAATAAGAAGAAACAGAAGTCTTTAAATTTGCCTATTTGTGCATACCTATTGAAGTTGTTGCTTTTCACTCCTAATGAAGCCCATATACACTGCTCTGTTTTCCTTAATCTTGGTGTGCTGCAGGTAGTCCAGTATATTCATGAGCTCTGTATAACTGCAAGATCTGCAGCAGAGAAAATGACAGCAAACAGCTCAGTAAGTGACACATTGCTGGAATCAGTCAATACTTTAAAGGGGTTTTCTCACATTGGAAACTTGCCCCCTATCCTTGGGATGGGGAATAACTTTCCAATCGGTGGGGGTCCGACTACCGTGGCCCCGAGTTTTTCAGAGAATAAGAACATGCAGACAAAATGGATTCCGGGAGTAAAATTTCATAGTCCTGTCTCCTGAGCTGTGCACTTAAGAGGTCTTTTGAGCAATTGGTGGGGGTCTCAAGTCCCACCCCATGATGCCCCTTCTCCCTACTGAGCCCACCTACTAATCCCACCCCATGATGCCCCTTCTCCCTACTGAGCCCACCTACTAATCTCAGAATTAATGGACCTAAACATATAAGATCTCCTCCAAAAGTTAAGTCTACTGCCTGGGACTAATCAGTATTGTGGTTCTTATATGGTCTACAGTCTAATGATGGCTGGTAACAACTTCCAGCATCTCCTTACCATTGTTAAGGACATACTGACAGTTGTACATTAATGGAATACATATATGTATATGGGTCTAACCTGACACTGCACTTGATTGCTGTACGAAGTTGGCAATGTATTCATGTACTGATGGTGGTTTTGGTGATGCCTTATTGTCTTTAAGGTGGGTTTGGCAACATATTATTGTCTTTAGGGTGGGTTTGGTGATGTATTATTGTATTTAGGGTGGTTTTGGTGATATTACTGTATTGACAGTAGTTCTGTTGATGTATTACTGTACTAACTGTGGTTTTGGTTACGTATTCTTGTATTTAGGGTGGTTTTAGTTATGTATTACTGTACTGATGGTGGTTCTGATGATAGTCATGTAGCTGTTGTAATCTTTACCTTATCAGTCTTGATCCTAAAACATAAGGTCAGCGTGCTGGACTAAAAATACAGCTATCTGCATGTCTGTCAGCCTAATAAATAAGAGACTAAAGCCCCCATACACTATAGTCTGATTTTTAGGCCGGCAGCTATCTTGCTCAGCTCTCCCATATACAGGAGCACTCATTCTGCCAAGTGTTCCTGTGTTCTTTATTAGAGCCACTGCTGGACATCTCCGGCAGCAGCTTATCATTTAGAGGATAATAGGATCTACACTCCGTAATCGGACATGCTGGATCCTTATTCCCCCCGACAATCAGAATTGAGAGCCCCCATACACATTGGACTGTCAGCAGAACCTGTCGATATTGGCGGGTTTAGACCACTTTAGGTTAATGTGTATGGAGGTATTAACTACTATCTGAAGGCTCTGGGCTCTATCAGGGAATGTGCACACGTCCTGTAGATGTCTGTGAACCCCCGGAATTATTCAGACAGAAAACACTTCAGGACAGTCATCATTTTATCCTGTAGCAAATATATATTTTTTTTTTTTGCTGTTGCTTCTTGGTTGTTTTTTCCAACATCTTTTAGCTACTGGATTTCACTTATTTTTTTAAATGAAGTAGTAAGCGGCATCCAAGCAGCAGCCGCCATATAATGGACCGGTCACTGTCAGCCGCTTCATGTCTGAGGAAACCAGACGCGCTTAAAAAACTCCAAAGACTGAACATATGGACAGCAAGTCGTTTTTACATTGCAGTGTATGAGTTCATTTCTTTAATATTTAGAGTTTGGGGTTTTTGGGCGGGTTACAGCGCGGATCTGTCTGAAAACAAAATGCTGTGTGCACATACCCATAATCTGACTGAGCAGAAGGGGGTGGCACCACTGACAGTGCCTAGGGCAGCAAAAACTCCAAATACAGCCCTGCCAATGCAACTCTATGGGAGCGGGTAAATAAACGGATGTCACACAGACTTGCACTCATACCATCCTAGTGACATTCATTTTTCTAAATACATTTATCGCATGTTTCACAAAACACTGGAAATGAGTAAGGTCTGACAATGTCGGTCAATCTCTATCTCTGTCAGTCGCTCTCTCCCTCTCGGTCTCTATTCTCTCTCTGTCGGTCGGTCTCTCTCTCTGTCGGTCTCTCTCTCTCTGTCCATGTCTGTCTATCCCTCTCCCCCCCTCTCTCATACTCACCCATCCCCGATCACCAACGCGGCGCTGCACGGCGTTCACACTGCTCCGGCAGATTCTCCTCTTTTGAAAAAGCCGGCCGCTCATTATTCAATCTCATATTCCCCGCTTTACCCGCCCACCGGCGCCTATGATTGGTTGCGGTCAGACACGCCCCCACGATGAGTGACAGCTGTCTCACTGCAACCAATCACAGCTGCCGGTGGGTGGGTCTATATCATGCAGTAAAATAAATAATTTAAAAAAAAACGGTGTGCGGTTCCCCCCAATTTTAATACCAGCCAGGATAAAGCCACACGGCTGAAGGCTAGTATTGTCAGGATGGGGAGCCCCACCTTATGGGGAGCCCACCACCCTAACAATATCAGCCAGCAGCCGCCTGGAATAGCCGCATCCATTAGATGCGACAGTCCCGGGACTGTACCCGGCCATCCCGAATTGCCCTGGTGCGGTGGCAATCGAGGTAATAAGGAGTTAATGGCAGCAGCCCATAGCTGCCACTAAGTCCTAGATTAATCATGGCAGGCGTCTCCCCAAGATACCTTCCATGATTAACCTGTAAGTTTAAGAAAATGAAGACATACACCAAAAAATCCTTTATTTGAAGTAAATAAAAAAAAACAATCCTTTTTCACCACTTTATTCAAGTCCCCAAATACCCTTCCATGTCTGACGTAATGCACAGAGGTCCCTCGACGCTGTCAGCTCTGCTACATCGGAAGCTGACAGAGAGCAGTCACAGACCACGACCGCTCTCTGTGAGTTCCCCGCAGCGACTGAAGTGAGTCGCGCTATCAGCAATGACGTCACTCAGGTTACCCGCGGCCACAGATCTCAGCGGGAGGACTCCAGCTGTGGCCGCGGGTAACCTCAGTGACGGCACCGCTGATAGCACGGCTCACTGCGGTCACTCAGGGGATTTGCGGTCATCGGTGAGACCTTCACCGGTGACCGAAAATCAGGCCACGACACACAGACAGAGCCGCAGGATGACAATGAAGTCGGATGAAGTTCATCCGACTTCATTCTGATCGTGCGGCTCTGTCTGTCTGCTGTCAGCAGCCATTCAGCTCTGCTACATGGCTCTGTCTGTCTGCTGTCAGCGGCCATGTAGCAGAGCTGAATGGCATATGACATAGTAAAAAAGGATCCCATATGCATCAAACACGCATTGCACGCGCACTGCAATCATGAGAAAAATCCCAGGATCGCAGTGCAGTTGCAGTGCAGTTGCATTGCACACTGATCATAAAATGAACTAAAATCGGTCGCCTTTTTTTACTGCTACTTGGACCGATTTTACAAGAATAAATGTGATTCCAGCCTAAAGGATTTTTTGCTCCTTCCTTAGGGTATGTGCGCACGTGTGCGTATTACATGCAGTTACGCTGCGTTCTGCACCGCAGCGTAACTGCATGCGTCCTGCGTCCCCTGCACAATCTATGGAGATTGTGCAGGGGCCGTGCGCACGTGGCATGTTAGAACGCAGTGATTCGGCTGCTTGCCGAATCGCTGCATTCTAAGAAGTGACATGTCACTTCTTTTGTGCGTTCTGCATGCTGTCTATAGGGAGAGGCAGCATGCAGAGCGCACAAATCTGCCGGCACCATGCGCTTCAGAACGCAGCTTTTCAGCTGCACTCTGAAGCGCACATTTTCGGTGCGGTGCAGAGCGCACACGTGCGCACATAGCCTTAGTCTTCCATGTGTGCACATTGATCTGAGGAGAAGATTTATTTCTTTTCTTGTCGCAGCACAGCTCCAGGACCTGGTATGAGTGCTTACATTACAGCTCCTCTGTCAGTTGAGACACAGGTCTCAGAAACTGTGATGCTTCAGGCTGCAGACCTTCCTAACTCGTGATTAGGATTGACTGCTGTTTGAATTACGTGATGGGTGCCAATTTATTACAGCCTTGGAAAACTAAAACTAATTTAATGGAAAATAAACTGATTCAGACCATAGTTGATGGGAATGTGAGCTGAGGGACTCCACTGGTTAAAATTGGGTCTTGGATTCTGTTATATGTCCTTTTTTTAGAAAGGAAAAAAAATGCACAGAAAACCTTTTTCTGCTGTAACAAGAGACACATAAAGGAACCAAGACAGACCCCACAATAATAAATGGGGTCTATCTGCTTTTGGTAATTGTTTTCTTTTTTTTGTTTTTTATTACAGTAATTCCATTTGTATCTTCCTAAAACCAGAACAGATAAATGGAAAGTCAAAATGCTAGCCTAATACAGTCAACATCTAATGTCACTATGAAAGCGCCACATAATATTGCTACATCATGACAATCTCACATCCTCTACACCACGTGTGAGGATTTTTTCTATTAAGGGCCATTTGAAAATTTCTACCAACCTTCGGGGGAACCACAAAATTATCAACATGAAAATTATCCTGTTATATTTGTTCAAACAATTAACTCACCCTACTCTGGTGGCAGGAGCTACTATATTTTTTTGTGTGACTGTGTTGTTAGGTGATATTGATCCTGTTTCTTCTCATAACTGCATTTCCAGGCTTGTCTCAGTCTGAAGCGCAGTCAACGTTTTGTAATAATACGTTTTGTAAGTCATATACATCACAGGAGGGGCTCATGGCAAATATACATCACAGGAGGGGCTGGGGTATATATACATCACAGGAGACGCTGGGTCATATACACCACAGGAGGGGTTGGGGGCATATGTATCACAGGAGGGGCTGGGGATATATACATCAAAGAAGGGGTTGGGTCATATATATGTCACAGGAGACACTGGGGCATATGCATTACAGGAGACGCTGGAGCAAATACATCAAAGGAAGGGATGGGGCATATATACATCACAGGAGACGCTGGGGCATATTCATCACAGGAGAGGCTGAGGGCATATACATCATAGGAGAGGCTGGGGTATATATATATCACTGGTGGGGCTGAGGAATTTAAAGGGGAATATATACATCACAGGAGTGGCTGGGGGCATATACATTACAGGAGGGTCTGGGGCACAGACATTGGTGGAGGGTATATACATCACTGCGAGGAATAGACATAGGTTTGGGGCATGGACATCACTTGGAGACAAAAGACATCAGTGGGGGAGTAGTCATCACTGGAGGAACACAGATATCACTGGTAGGGCACAGACAGCACTGGTAGGCACAAATAGCACTGGGGGGCACAGACATGACTGGGAGGACATGGACAGGATTGGAGGGCACGTAAAGCACTGGGGAAGCAAGCACAGAACTGGGACAGCATGTGGGGCATGGACAGCACCGGGGGGGTACAGACATCACTGGAGGAGCACAAACAGGCCAGCAGTTCCCCACCTCTGCTCTACACAGAAATAATGCCTATTTATGTAATGCCTCTATCTACCCTTACACAGTAGTATTAATGCCTTCTTTAGTAAAACAGCCTGTGTTGTCCCTAAGATAATCCAACTCTGTAACTCTGTAAAAGTTTCCTGCCAGTCCCCAAACGATAGACTCAATACTTTAAAAGTGCCCTGGTACATTCATTAAGAAAGTCCACCACTGTAAAAATGCCCTGACAGATAATAAAATTAATACTCCCCTATTCCCATTATAACAAATTGGGTTGAACATTTCAGTGGCAACTCTCTTACCCTCTCTCCCTATGTCTGGCACGCTGCCTGCCTCTTGTCTCTCACTGGTACAGAAATTTATTGGCTTCATATCAGATATGTAGGCTTCATATCAGGAGCAATGTTTTTAACAGGACATAAATAGCCAAGAATTACATCAAATACATCGATGTGAAGCCGAGTAATTCTAGGCCAGTACTATAAACACAGTCATCACTAGGTGGCTCCATATTCTTTCGTTTTGTTGCCGCACAAAAAGCGTGATCTTTCTAGGAAATACGATGAGTGCAGTAAAATGAAGAAATTAACATTGCTAGTCATTCATTAACTAGCAGGCACGGGATGTACAGTATGCCATGATGTACAGATCCAGTACTACATAAGAAAACAATATACCAAATGAGAATAGATAAGCCGGTCACACCAGGTTTTACCCTGTCAGAAGATCAGAAATTCACATCAACTATTGTGATAATCTAGGAAGACTAAGGACTTGAAGGGTTATTTCCAAAATATTAATAGCTTACTGATTACTGGGTGTCCAACCACTGGGACCACCACCCTTCACCATCCCAAGATCTGTGCTTCAAATTCCTTAAAGGAAAAATTGTATCCCATAGACTGCATAAGCTAAACTTCTGTTATGGGGGCTTTACACGCTACGACATCGCTAATGCGAACTCGTTGGGGGTCGCAGAATTGGTGACGCACATCCGGCCGCATTAGCGATGCCGTTGCGTGTTACACCTATGAGCGATTTTGCATCGTTGCAAAAACGTGCAAAATCGCTCATCGGTGACATGGGGGTCCATTTTCAAAAATCGTTACAGCAGCAGTAACAAGGTTGTTCCTCGTTCCTGCGGCAGCACACATCGCTCCGTGTGACACCGCAGGAACGAGGAAGCTCTCCTTACCTGCCTCCCGCCCGCTATGCGGAAAGAAGGAGGTGGGCGGGATGTTCGTCCCGCTCATCTCCGCCCCTCCGCTTCTATTGGGCGGCGGTTCAGTGACGCAGCTGTGACGTCGCTGTGACGCTGATCGAACTGCCCCCTTAGAAAGGAGGCGGTTCACCAGTCACAGCGACGTCGCCAAGCGGGTAATTGTGTGACATGTCTGGGCGATGTTGTGCGGCACGGGCAGCGATTTGCCCGTGTCGCACAACAGATGGGGGCGGGTACACACGCTAGCGATATCGGTACCGATATCGCAGCGTGTAAAGTAGCCTTTAGCGGATCATTTGGGTTTCAAAAACACTCATGTCACTTATAACAATTGAACCAGCACATCTGTTCCCTGTATACTGCAGGGTTTTTTGCATTTTACTGTTTATATTCCATATTGTTTTACGCTTTATTTGTCAATAAAAATGAATTTTTAGGCCCGATACTTTTCCCTATATTTGTTGTGATATATAATGAAGAGTTTAGTGCTTTGCATCACTGCATTTGTAGGTATTTATATATGATTAGTACCTAGTAGTGCCCCCTTTGGCAAGTATCTCAGCTTGTAAATGCTTTTTGTAGGCAGCCAAGAGTGAATGGAGTGAAATTCCGCAGTGACGTGCGGAAAAGAAGTGACATGCAATTGTTTTTTGATGCGGGAATCCCGCAGCAAAACATGCAGCTGTCAAAATCCGCATAGTGCGCACAGCTTTTTTTTTTCCCATAGGATTTGCTGGTGAATCACTGCAGAGATGTTATGAACATAACATGCAGCAAAACCGCAGGAAATCCGCGGGAAAAAACGGTAAGTGCGCACAGGGACTAATACACTTTTCTAATGAAGTCCTTAATGTTCCTTCGCTACAAAACGACTGCAAATGTAGTAAAAATTGTCGAGTGAATTACGACACACCCTTGTAGCCATTTCGATCTCGTTAGAAACAGAAGCTTAATCCACCACAATAATTAAATACTCAAAAAAATCGTGGTAAGCACAGCACCACACTCTTATGAACTCTGTCTAAAAGAAAATCTACTTTTGCTCCTCAAAAGATAAGTATGATGCAACAAAACGTCTATGGATACAGTGCTTGAGAAAAAACTATGTGATGGAATTTTTTAATATTTTTACTGAGTTCAGTGATCAAAAGTATATAAAAATCATTTCTTACTTGTCATACAATTTTTCCCTTGTAGACCTATTCCTTGGGCATTCTCTTTACCAAAATAGGCAACAATTGTTCATTAGACATATTGTCTGACATTTATCTAATATATACAGTGCCTACAAGTAGTATTCAACCCCCTGCAGATTTAGCAGGTTTACACATTCGGAATTAACTTGGCATTGTGACATTTGGACTGTAGATCAGCCTGGAAGTGTGAAATGCACTGCAGCAAAAAAGAATGTTATTTCTTTTTTATTTTTTTTTTTTAAATTGAGAAAAGTTTATTCAGAGGGTCATTTATTATTCAACCCCTCAAACCACAAGAATTCTGTTTGGTTCCCCTAAAGTATTAAGAAGTATTTCAGGCACAAAGAACAATGAGCTTCACATGTTTGGATTAATTAGCTCTTTTTCCAGCCTTTTCTGACTAATTAAGACCCTCCCCAAACTTGTGAACAGCACTCATACTTGGTCAACATGGGAAAGACAAAGGAGCATTCCAAGGCCATCAGAGACAAGATCGTGGAGGGTCACAAGGCTGGCAAGGGGTACAAAACCCTTTCCAAGGAGTTGGGCCTACCTGTTTCCACTGTTGGGAGCATCATCCAGAAGTGGAAGGCTTATGGAACTACTGTTAGCCTTCCACGGCCTGGACAGCCTTTGAAAGTTTCCTCCCGTGCCGAGGCCAGGCTTGTACGAAGAGTCAAGGCTAACCCAAGGACAACAAGGAAGGAGCTCCGGGAAGATCTCATGGCAGTGGGGACATTGGTTTCAATCAATACCATAAGTAACGTACTCCACCGCAATGGTCTCCGTTCCAGACGAGCCCGTAAGGTACCTTTACTTTCAAAGCGTCATGTCAAGGCTCGTCTACAGTTTGCTCATGATCACTTGGAGGACTCTGAGACAGACTGGTTCAAGGTTCTCTGGTCTGATGAGACCAAGATCGAGATCTTTGGTGCCAACCACACACGTGATGTTTGGAGACTGGATGGCACTGCATACGACCCCAAGAATACCATCCCTACAGTCAAGCATGGTGGTGGCAGCATCATGCTGTGGGGCTGTTTCTCAGCCAAGGGGCCTGGCCATCTGGTCCGCATCCATGGGAAGATGGATAGCACGGCCTACCTGGAGATTTTGGCCAAGAACCTCCGCTCCTCCATCAAGGATCTTAAGATGGGTCATCATTTCATCTTCCAACAAGACAACGACCCAAAGCACACAGCCAAGAAAACCAAGGCCTGGTTCAAGAGGGAAAAAAATCAAGGTGTTGCAGTGGCCTAGTCAGTTTCCTGACCTTAACCCAATTGAAAACTTGTGGAAGGAGCTCAAGATTAAAGTCCACATGAGACACCCAAAGAACCTAGATAACTTGGAGAAGATCTGCATGGAGGAGTGGGCCAAGATAACTCCAGAGACCTGTGCCGGCCTGATCAGGTCTTATAAAAGACGATTATTAGCTGTAATTGCAAACAAGGGTTATTCCACAAAATATTAAACCTAGGGGTTGAATAATAATTGACCCACACTTTTATGTTAAATTTATTAAAATTTAACTGAGCAACATAACTTGTTGGTTTGTAAGATTTATGCATCTGTTAATAAATCCTGCTCTTGTTTGAAGTTTGCAGGCTCTAACTTATTTGCATCTTACCAAACCTGCTAAATCTGCAGGGGGTTGAATACTACTTGTAGGCACTGTATGAGATGCATAAAAATAACCGCTGATGTATTTTGTTTATTAGACTAGTTGAAAAATACCAATACTTGAAGAGGAACCGACAACCAACTTAATTTTGTAAATGCGAAATCTTGTCTCTGTCTAGTAAGTGTTCAAACATATGCCCATGCATATATGATGCTGTGTCTGGATAGTGTGTGCGCTAATATTTATTTGCCACTAGGACTGCTGGGCATTGACCCGACTTGTCTAAATTACACAGTATTGACCCCTGACCTGTTTATAAACACCTAGTCATTATCCTGACCCGACCTTTGATCAGCCCTATGACCTTGACTCTTTATCCGGCTCTAGTTTTTGCCTACTTACTCTTAATTTCATTACAAGTTGCCATCTACTGTAGGTAAGATTATTAAAAGGGTAATGTATTTATATAATCCTAATGTCACAGACCCTATGAGTATTTCTGATGAAAATGAAAGTTTTTCCACATCTGCCTCTTGCAGATAGAGAACCAATAGGATATCATCTTTTTTTACTAGAGTTATCCCATATATCCTAATAACTGTGGTCACTTACAGTGCTGGCCAAAAGTATTGGCACCCCTGAAATTCTGTCAGAGAATACTCAGTTTCTTCTTGAAAATGATTGCAATCACAAATTCTTTGGTATTATTAACTTCATTTATTTTGCTTGCAATGAAAAAACACAAAAAGAGAATGAAACAAAAATCAAATCATTGATCATTTCACACAAAACTCCAAAAATGGGCCAGACAAAAGAATTGGCACCCTTAGCCTAATACTTGGTTGCACAACCCTTAGCCAAAATAACTTCGAACAACCACTTCCGGTAACCATCAATGAGTTCCTTAGGCTATGTGTCCACGTTGCTTTTCCCTACTTGCAGTTCTAAATGCACGTTTTGTCCTTAATTGAATTAGCCAAAGTTGCCTTTTGCAGAACTTTAGCGCTGAAAACGCATGCGTATTTGCCGCGTATTTGGTGCGTTTTTAGCGCTTTTTAGATGCTTTTTCAAATGCACTTTGACACACGCGTTTTGAACATCAAGACAATGATAAATAAAGTTACAACAGTCAAACAAAATGAAAAAAGAGAAAAAAAGGACACAAATATTTGTATGAAAAAAAAGAAAATAGCAAGATTTAATAGAATTATAGCGGTTATTTAATAAAAAACGGAACTATAGCAATAAAATGATAATTTTCTTTACATAAATTGTCGGACTATGTGTGTGTGTAAAGGGACATATGAAATCATTATTTTGATGTGCAAAAAGCATGCGTTTTAGTAGTCCAAAACGCATGTTTTCTGCACCTAAAAAACAGGTAAAACGCTGGAATTTTGATGTTTCTTGGTTACTTCCTGTTTCTCATTGACTTCTATGTTATCTAAACGCACCTCAAATGGCAAAAAAGAGAATTTTGTTTACTTACCGTAAATTCTTTTTCTTATAGTTCCGTATTGGGAGACCAGACATTGGTGTATAGCTTCTGCCTCCGGAGGACACACAAAGTACTACACTAAAAAGTGTAGCTCCTCCCTTTGAGCATATACACCCCCTGGATAACCAGATCTAGCCAGTTTAGTGCAAAAGCTGAAGGAGAATAGCCACCCACAAGTAAAGACAGAGCAAGAACAAGAACAACCGGAGCCTCTGTCTACAACAACAGCCGGTGATAACAAGCGGAACAAGAAACTGCCAATAGGCAACAGGGAGGGTGCTGGGTCTCCCAATATGGAACTATAAGAAAAAGAATTTACGGTAAGTAAACAAAATTCTCTTTTTCTTTATCGTTCCTATGGGAGACCCAGACATTGGGACGTCTCAAAGCAGTCCATGGGTGGGAATAAACAGAAAAACTGAGAAGTAGGCGGAGCCTAACTTCACAAATGGGCGACAGTCGCTTGAAGGATGCGTCTGCCCAAGCTCGCATCTGCCGAAGCATGAGCATGCACTTGGTAGTGCTTTGAAAAGGTATGCAGGCTAGTCCAAGTGGCAGCCTGACAGACCTGCTGAGCCGTAGCCTGGTGCCTGAAAGCCCAAGAGGCACCGACAGCTCTGGTCGAGTGTGCCTTGATCCCCGGCGGGGGAGGCACCTAAGTACACTGGTAGGCATCGGATATGGCCGACCTAATCCAACGAGCTAAGGTCGGCTTAGAAGCCGAGAGGCCCTTACGCCGACCTGTGGTTAGCACAAAAAGAGAGGTGCACCGCCTAAGAACAGCGGTGTGAGACACATAGATCCGGATCGCCCGCACCAGATCCAGAGTATGCAACGCTTTTTCAAAGCGATGAACAGGAGCCGGACAAAAGGAAGGCAGGGAAATGTCCTGGTTAAGGTGGAAAGGAGAAAACACCTTAGGGAGAAAATCCGGAGTCGGACGGAGAACCACCTTGTCTTGATGAAAAACCAAAAAAGGTGACTCCGAAGAGAGCGCAGCCAAAAAAGAGACTCTCCTGAGGGAAGTTATGGCCACTAGAAAGACCACTTTCTGTGAAAGACGAGACAAAGAAACCTCCCTAAGAGGCTCAAAGGGGGGTTTCTGCAAGGCCGTGAGGACCAGATTGAGGTCCCAGGGATCCAAGGGCCGCCGGTAAGGCGGAATGATGTGAGACGCGCCCTGCATGAAGGTGCGCACCTGAGCCAGCCGGGCGATACGCCGCTGGAACAGCACTGACAGAGCCGAGACTTGTCCCTTGAGGGAATTGAGGGATAGTCCTAGCAGCAGACCGGACTGTAGAAAGGACAGAAGGGTCGGCAAGGAAAAAGGCCAAGGAGCATGGCCGGAAGAGCGACACCAGGACAGGAAAATTCTCCAAGTCCTGTGATAGATTTTGGCCGAGGAAGACTTCTGAGCCCGAGTCATAGTGGAGATGACTTCAGGAGGAATACCAGAAGCCGTCAAGATCCAGGACTCAAGAGCCACGCCGTCAATCTGAGAGCCGCAGAATTCTGGCGGAAAAACGGACTGGACGGTCCGGAAGATGCCACGGCACCTCTACGGACAGATGGAGCAGGTCTGGGTACCAAGCTCGCCTGGGCCAGTCCGGTGCAATGAGGATGACCTGACGGCCCTCCATTCTGATCTTGCGCAGAACTGGGCAAGAGAGCTAGAGGGGGAAACAAGTAGGACAGACGAAACTGGGACCAATCTTGAACCAGAGCGTCCGCTGCAAGGGCCTGAAGATCGTGGGAGCGAGCCACGTAAACCGGAACCTTGTTGTTGTGCCGGGATGCCATTAGATCCACTTCCGGAGTGCCCCACTTGCGTCAGATTGACTGAAACACTGCCGGATGCAGGGACCACTCGCCACTGTCCACGGTTTGACGGCTGAGATAATCTGCTTCCCAGTTTTCCACGCCTGGGATGTGGACTGCGGATATGGTGGACTTGGAGTCCTCCGTCCATTGAAGGATGCGTTGAACCTCCAACATTGCCAGGCGGCTGCGTGTCCCACCTTGGTGATTGATGTAGGCAACCGCTGTCGCGTTGTCTGACTGGACTCGGATGTGCTTGCCCGCCAAAAGGTGGTGAAAGGCTAGGAGAGCCAGAAGCACAGCTCTGGTTTCCAGCACATTGATCGAGAGGGCTGACTCGGACGAAGTCCAAGTGCCCTGTGCTCGGTGGTGGAGACATACCGCTCCCCAGCCGGATAGACTGGCATCCGTGGTGAGGATCACCCAGGACGGGGCCAGGAAGGAGCGTCCCTGAGACAGAGAGAGGGGCCGAAGCCACCACTGAAGGGAGCCCCTGGTCTGTGGCGACAGAGCCACTAGCCTGTGCAAGGAGGAAGTCTGCTTGTCCCAACAGCGGAGAATGTCCAGCTGCAGAGGACGCAGATGGAACTGGGCAAAGGGAACAGCCTCCATTGACGCCACCATCTGACCCAGCACCTGCATCAGGTGCCTGATGGAATGACGGCGGGGCCTCAGCAGAGAGCGCACCGCCAGATGGAGGGACTGCTGTTTGACTAAGGGCAGCTTCACAAGTGCCGGCAGAGTCTCGAACTGCATCCCTAGGTACGTGAGCCTCTGGGTCGGAGTCAGAGTGGATTTGGGCAGATTGACAAGCCACCCAAATTGGGTTAGAGTGGCGAGAGTGAGCGAGACACTCCGCTGACAGTCTGCGCTGGATGAAGCCTTGACTAGAAGGTCGTCCAGGTAAGGAATCACTGCCAACCCCTGGAGGTGCAGAACCGCAACCACTGCTGCCATGACCTTGGTGAATACTCGAGGGGCCGTGGCTAACCCGAAGGGGAGAGCCACGAATTGGAAATGTTCCTCTCCGATTGGAAAACGTAGCCAACGCTGGTGTGAAACTGCAATTGGCACATGCAGATAGGCATCTCTGATGTCGATGGATGCCAGGAAATATCCTTGGGTCATTGAGGCAATGACTGATCGCAGAGACTCCATGCGAAAATGCCGCACCTGAACATGCTTGTTGAGAAGCTTGAGATCCAGGATGGGCCGGAAGGAACCGTCCTTTTTGGGGACTAGGAAGAGATTTGAGTAGAAACCTCTGAACCGTTCCCGGGCGGGAACCGGTACAATTACTCCGTTGGCCTGCAAGGATGCCACGGCCTGAGAGAAGGCGGCGGCCTTGGAGCAGGGGGGAGTTGACAGAAAAAAATCTGTTTGGCGGGCTGGAAGAGAATTCTATCCTGTAGCCGTGGGAGATGATATTCCGCACCCTACTGATCGGAGACGTGTTGAAACCACACGTCGCCAAAGTGGGAGAGCCTGCCACCGACTAAGGACGTTGCTGGCGCGGCCAGATAGTCAAGAGGAGGCTGCCTTAGTGGCAGCAGCTCCTGCGGTCTTTTGTGGACGCGCCTTTGTGCGCCAGTTGGGTTTTTGGTCCTTGGTTGAGTTAGTGGACGAGGCCGAGGGCTTAGAGGATGACCAGTTGGAGGAACGAAAGGAACGAAACCTCGACTGGTTCCTACCCTGGGCAGGTTTCCTGGTTTTAGTTTGTGGCATGGAAGTACTCTTCCCACCAGTAGCTTCCTTAATAATTTCATCCAGTTGTTCACCGAATAGCCTGGATCCAGCAAAAGGGAGCCCAGCAAGGTACTTCTTTGAAGAAGCATCTGCCTTCCACTCTCGAAGCCACAAGATCCTGCGGATAGCGAGGGAATTAGCCGAAGCCACCGCAGTGCGGTGAGAAGCCTCCAGCATGGCAGACATGGCATAGGATGAAAAAGCTGAAGCTTGGGAAGTTAAGGCAACCATTTCGGGCATAGATTCCCTGGTGAGGGAATGCATCTCCTCTAGAGAAGCAGAGATGGCCTTGAGAGCCCACACTGCTGCAAAAGATGGGGACAACGAGGCCCCAGCCGCCTCATATACAGATTTGGCCAGAAGGTCAACCTGGCGGTCAGTTGAATCCTTAAGAGAGGTGCCATCAGCCACTGATACAACGGTCCGGGCTGAGAGTCTAGACACCGGAGGGTCTACCTTTGGTGAATGAGCCCACTCCTTGACCACCTCAGGTGGAAAGGGAAAATGGTCATCAGAACCACGCTTTGGGAAGCGTTTGTCAGGACAGGCCCTAGGCTTGGTCACAGTGGCCTGAAAACTGGAGTGGTTAAAGAACACACTCCTTGTCCTCTTAGGCAAGGTAAACTGGTGCTTTTCTGCCAGAGAGGGTTGCTCCTCTGATACTGGCGGATTGAGGTCCAGTACAGAATTAATGGACGCAATCAAATCACTAACATCTGCGTCACTTTCGGACAGATCAATGGGGCACATGGAGGTAGCGTCCGAGCCCCCAGTAAAGGCATCCTCCTCGTCCTGCGAGTCAGCTCGTGAATCAGAGCCGCGGGACGAGGAAGGAGAGGGGACCCTGCGTCTCCTTTTAGGAGGATGGGGTCTGGGACCAGATGAAGAATCCTCTGTGAGCTCTGCTGAGAGAGCCCTAGCAGCAGAGGCGCCCTGAGAAGGGGGCTGATGCATGTTCAACAAAGTCCGGGACAGCTGTCCCATGGAGTCGGCAAAAGACTGGGAGATTGACCTAGAGAAGGATTCTACCCAAGCCGGGGGTTTAGCAGCCGGAGGGACCACTGTGGGTGTGATTCCAGGCTGAGGCATTGTCAGGTTAGAGCAGGCATCACAATGTGGATATGTGCTCGGTTCAGGCAGCACGAGCTTACATTCAGTGCATATTGAGTACAGCCTTGCTCCTCGTGTGAGACATGCTGCTGAAGTGGGGGCTCTGAGCCAGAATGACCCCCAGAGAGTATATAAGAAGGTCCACAACCGGAGGTTGTGGCTTACCAGACCGTTTGTGTGCCCTCCAGATCCCACAGCCCGGACCCCCAAGCAGCTTAGCAGGGATGCTGCAGCCAGCGCTGATCCAGAGAAAAACGCTGAGAAAATGGCGCCGGAGCGAGGAGAGGGGGCGGGACCTGCTCTGAGAGCGGGATCTGGAGGGCCAAGGAGATTTACAGGGGAGGGGACATGTACTCAGAGAGGAGTGTCCCTCCCCTGTGCTGAACGGCCGCTGGGCGGAGCCGCACTGTCCCTCTGCATGATTGACATGCGAGGGCAGTGAAATCGAAAGTAGGCCTCCGGCGAAGCCGGGGCTTAAATTTAAGCGATGCGGCCGGCGCGCAGGCACCATCGGCGCGGTTCTCAGGCGACAGCCAGAGAACCGGCCGGAAATGTCACAAAAGTTACACAGCACACTCTCCCACCATAATAAAGTACCGGGACCCCCCGAATATAAACGTCTCAGGTACTTAGCTTGCTGAGACACAGGGTTCCAAGTCCCTGGGGATGAGTGCTCCGTCCAGCAGGATCCTGAAGGGCTGCGGATGGAGACCGGTCTCCTGCAAAGCAAGGAGAACCGTGCTGGCTCCCACTTCAAGCCAGAGCCGAGGGATGATGAAGGAGTGCGGCATGTAAGACTCTAGCCTTGTAAATCAACCTTAACAGCACCGCCGACACAGTGGGGTGAGGAGGGACATGCCGGGAGTCCAGGCTTGGACCCGATTTTCTTCAAAAACTTTCCAAAAATGAAAAATCAGATGAGAATGCATGTGTGGATGTATGCCTCCTGAACACAAAGCAATGAACTGGCTAGATCTGGTTATCCAGGGGGTGTATATGCTCAGAGGGAGGAGCTACACTTTTTAGTGTAGTACTTTGTGTGTCCTCCGGAGGCAGAAGCTATACACCAATGTCTGGGTCTCCCATAGGAACGATAAAGAAAACAATTGACATGCTGCTTTTTTAAAACGCATGGTTTTTGCCACAAAATATGCAAATTAAACGCAGCATTTTGAACTGCATGGTGGGCACAGGAAAACCCTATTTCCCATAGACTTTGCTGGGAAATCAAAACGCAGCCATTTGGGCACTAAAAAGGTGCAGTTGAAAACGCTGCAGAAAAGCATGAAAAAACGCGCTGTGGACACAGGGCCTTACAATGCTCTGCTGGAATTTTAGACCATCCTTCTTTGGCAAACTGCTCCAGGTCCCTGAGATTTGAAGGGTGTCTTCTCCAAACTGCCATTTTGAGATCTCTCCACAGGTGTTCTATGGGATTCAGGTCTGGACTCATTGCTGGCCACTTTAGTAGTCTCCAGTGCTTTCTCTCAAACCATTTTCTAGTGCTTTTTGAAGTGTGTTTTGGGTCATTGTCCTGCTGGAAGACCCATGACCTCTGAGTGAGACCCAGCTTTCTCACACTGGGCCTTCATTATGCTGCAAAATTTGTTGGTAGTCTTCAGACTTCAGAATGCCATGCACACAGTCAAGCAGTCCAGTGCCAGAGGCAGCAAAGCAACCCCAAAACATCAGGGAACCTCCGCCATGTTTGACTGTAGGGACCGTGTTCTTTTCTTTGAATGCCTCTTTTTTTCCCTGTAAACTCTATGTTGATGGCTTTTCCCAAAAAGCTCTACTTTTGTCTCATCTGACTAGAGAACATTCTTCCAAAACGTTTTAGGCTTTCTCAGGTAAGTTTTGGCGAACTCCAGCCTGGCTTTTTTATGTCTCGGGGTAAGAAGTGGGGTCTTCCTGGGTATCCTACCATACAGTTCCTTTTCATTCAGACACCGATGGATAGTACGGATTCACACTATTGTACCCTCGGACTGCAGGGCAGCTTGAACTTGTTTGGATGTTAGTCGAGGTTCTTTATCCACCATCCGCACATTCTTGCGTTGAAATCTCTCGTCAATTTTTCTTTTTCTTACACATCTAGGGAGGTTAGCCACAGTGCCATGGGCTTTAAACTTCTTGATGACACTGCGCACCGTAGACACAGGAACTTTCAGGTCCTTGGAGATGGACTTGTAGCCTTGAGATTGCTCATGCTTCCTCACAATTTGGATTCTCAAGTCCTCAGACAGTTCTTTGGTCGTCTTCTTTTCTCCATGCTCAATGTGGTACACACAAGGACACAGGACAGAGGTTTAGTCAACTTTAATCATTGTCAACTGGCTGCAAGTGTGATTGTTATTGCCAAAACCTGTTAGGTGCTACAGGTAAGTTACAGGCGCTGTTAATTACACAAATTAGAGAAGCATGACATGATTTTTCAAACAGTGCCAATACTTTTGTCCACCCCCTTTTTAATGTTTGGTGTGGAATTATATCCAATTTGGCTTTATGACAATTTTTTTTATTTTTTTCATTGAAAACAAATTAAATGAAGATAATAATACCAAAGAATTTGTGATTGCAATCATTTTCAAGAATAAACTGAGTATTATCTGACAGAATTGCAGGGGTGCCAATACTTTTGGCCAGCACTGTATGAATGTCTTGTTCTTCTTCCCAACCCTTGTTTCTGGTGGCTTGAATATGACTTAGGCGGGCTTCACACGTTGGGACATTGCTACCGATATATTGTCAGGGTTACGTCGTTAGTGACGCACATCCGGCGCCGGTAGCGACATCGCAATGTGTAAATCCTAGGTGCAACGATGAACGATCGCAAAAGCGTAAAAAATCGCTGATCTGTGTCACGTCGTTCATTTCCATACTGTCGTTACTGCTGCAGATACGATGATGTTTCTCATTCCAGCAGAACCACACATCGCTGTGTGTGAAACTGCAGGAACGACAAACATCTCCTTACCTGCGTCCACCGGCAATGCAGAAGGGAGAAGGTGGGCGGGATGTTATGTCCCGCTCATCTCCGCCCCTCCGCTTCTATTGGCCGGCCGTTTATTGACGTCGCGGTGACGCCGCTGTGACGCCGAACGCACCTCCCCCTTGAAGGAGGGATTGTTCGGCGGTCACAGCGATGTCGCCGACCAGGTATGTGCGTGTGAAGCTGCCGTAGCTATAATGTTCGCTACGGCAGCAAGCACTAGATATTGCATGTGCGACGGGGGCGGGTGCTATCGCGCTCGACATCGCTAGCAATTGCTAGCGATGTCGCAGCGTGTAAAGCCCGCCTAAGTTTTACTTAACAACTTGGATAATATACACTGTTGGCATAAAACTACCTAATCTCAACTGTGCTTCTAGATCTTACTGAGAAGTCTTCCCTCCTGTGGAGTCACATACCCTTCTATTGTAGAGGGACCAGACTATTGTCCTGTTGTCAGCTCTTCTCACCTGTTCAGTCTGTTGCGTATTGTTAGATGGCCAGGGTAATGTGCAGATAAGTAAGGTATGGCGTAAACAGGAACAAGAGTCGCCAAAGACAAGGTCTACTGACTATGAGAAAAGATAAAGATTAATGCAACCCAAAAGACTGCAACATTGTTTTTCAGAAATGACTATTAATATCTGAGCCTAATATATTGCCTATTTATCTGGCTAGCCCCCATGGCTAGTGTGTCTATAATCCTCTAAATTATCTCCATTTTCCTTATATTACACACAATCGTTTATTGAATTTTGAAAGGAAACATACAAGAACCTACCTCTATCTTCATGTGTGCAAAGATGGTCTCCAATCCAATGATCATAATGCTAATGGTAACAATTAGGAACTCATTTGATTACAGGGTTATTGCTCCATGTTATGTGCCCATCACAGAGTGGTGGAGATGATCTGACATACAGTATTAACCACAGCATATAGTGCTTTTATCTTCCCTGTACATCACGCTGTGTATGAATCCATAGTAGATTTTTGGTGATATTGTGGCATATCGGCTACAGGCAAATTCCTTTAACAAAAATTGTCCACAATAATCATAAAAATCATTGTTATTGGTAGCACGATGCCCCACGTCATTGGGTCTTTATAAGGCCAGGTGATGCCATGCTAGCCATACTGTACCCGGCATTAGTGTAGGAAGAGATTCTGCTGGAGAAGGGACTGTATTTTATAGCTTTACAATATCTGCTGGAGCAACATTAAATCAACAGTCCTTTCAGGGATAATTCAAATAGATTTCATTCTATTCTAATACTTTACTAACACTACTCTTAGCTGCTCTTACAGTCATATGAAAAAGTTTGGGCACCCCTATTAATCTTAACCTTTTTTCTTTATAACAATTTGGGTTTTTGCAACAGCTATTTCAGTTTCATATATCTAATAACTGATGGACTGAGTAATATTTCTGGATTGAAATGAGGTTTATTGTACTAACATAAAATGTGCAATCCGCATTTAAACAAAATTTGACCAGTGCAAAAGTATGGGCACCCTTATCAATTTCTTGATTTGAACACTCCTAACTACTTTTTACTGACTTACTAAAGCACTAAATTGGTTTTGTAACCTCATTGAGCTTTGAACTTCATAGGCAAGTGTATCCAATGAGAAAAGGTATTTAAGGTGGCCACTTGCAAGTTGTTCTCCTATTTGAATCTCCTATGAAGAGGGGCATCATGGGCTCCTCAAAACAACTCTCAAATGATCTGAAAACAAAGATTATTCAACATAGTTGTTCAGGGGAAGGATACAAAAAGTTGTCTCAGAGATTTAAACTGTCAGTTTCCACTTTGAGGAACATAGTAAGGAAATGGAAGAACACAGGTAGAGTTCTTGTTAAGCCCAGAAGTGGCAGGCCAAGAAAAATATCAGAAAGGCAGAGAAGAAGAATGGTGAGAACAGTCAAGGACAATCCACAGACCACCTCCAAAGACCTGCAGCATCATCTTGCTGCAGATGGTGTCAATGTGCATCGGTCATGTGGTGTGTTGTGGTGATGGTGGGCACCACCGCTGCTGGTTACGGGGGATCCCGGGAGCGATGGCGGGGAGCAGCTGAGGTGTTGACCCCTCCGTGGGTAGGGGCTGTTGGTCCCGGGGCCCCGGTTGGGGAGGTAGGGAGGAGGTATAGGTGCAGGTGCCGAGGTGGGGAGGCAACGTGGGCGCGGGTGCAACGTTGCGGTGCAGCGCGGTGCCAGATGGCACTGTTGTACTCACTCAGACACAGAAGGACATAGTCTCTGGTAAACCAAATGGCTGGATGGACGGGGCCCACAGCCGGCTGCGGTGTTCTCACTCTCCCCGGACGGGTTGCTGGTGGCTGTCGTTTTCCTGCACCTGTGTAAATGTATTTGACTCCTATGGTTTCCCAGGGGTAGTCAACTCCCCGGCGTGTACGTGTTGGGAGAGCCCTTTTGCCCGCAGGCGCCGGCCCTTGGATCTCTGGCCCTTGGCGGTGGCACTTATTTGGACGGGTTGGGCTTTTTCCTTCTGACGGGACTTAGGTGGGAATGAACTCCTGAGGTCCATACCGCAATCAGATAATTTGACCTTTTCGGCGGCTCCTAGCCTAGTCGGGGTCTGAGTACCCTGCCTTGGTGCTTGGTTTCAATCTGCTCCCTGGTTCGGTACCGGCGGGCCACCGCCCGACCCCGGTCCTACGGTTCCGCTGACCTACACCAACTCCTGCAGCTGGCCACCACTGTCTGCCGACCTTGCTGAACGTGCCTGGGCTCCAACCCACACACTAACAGTTTTTCACTCCTCTCACTTCCACTGCCTAACATAATCTGCTCACTTTTCCCGCCTCCAGGCCTGTGAACTCCTCGGTGGGTGGGGTCAACCGCCCGGCTCCGCCCCACCTGGTGTGGACATCAAGCCTGGAGGGTGGCAACAAGGATTTTGATTGACTGGTGTCACCTACCCAGGGGAGGGGTGTGTGTGTGTGATGTTAGTGTACTGTGACCCCTGGGGGTCCAGGGCGTCACAATACAAAAAGGCGTTATGCATGGAGGCAAAAAAACACGGCATTCGAAGAAAAGCACTTGCTACCCACAGTAAAATTTGGTGGAGGTTCCATCATGCTTTGGGGCTGTGTGGCCAATGCCAGTACCGGGAATCTTGTTAAAGTTGAGGGTCGCATGGATTCAACTCAGTATCAGCAGATTCTTGACAATAATGTGCAAGAATCAGTGACGAAGTTGAAGTTACGCAGGGGATGAATATTTCAGCAAGACAATGATCCAAAACACCGCTCCAAATCTACTCAGGCATTCATGCAGAGGAACAATTACAATGTTCTGGAATGGCCATCCCAGTCCCCAGACCTGAATATCATTGAAAATCTGTGGGATGATTTGAAGCGTGCTGTCCATGCTCGGCGACCATCAAACTTAACTGAACTGGAATTGTTTTGTAAACAGGAATGGTCAAATATAACTCATTAAAACTCATTAAAAGCTACAGGAAGCGACTAGAGGCTGTTATTTTTGCAAAAGGAGGATCTACAAAATATTAATTTCACTTTTATGGTGAGGTGCCCATACTTTTGCACCAGTCAAATTTTGTTTAAATGCGGATTGCACATTTTCTGTTAGTACAATAAACCTCATTTCAATCCAGAAATATTACTCAGTCCATCAGTTATCAGATATATGAAACTGAAATAGCTGTTCCAAAAACCCAAATTGTTATAAAGAAAAAAGGTTAACATTAATAGGGGTGCCCAAACTTTTTCATATGACTGTATTTATGTACATAATTTAAAATGTACAAAGCTTGTGGTATGGGACGTCCACTGATTGTGATGCATGCAGAGGCCGTGGTTGTGGGCTAGGGCAAACTGGGCCTGTTGTGGGAGCACACCAAACAGACAACATCTAGACCTAGCTTCCTGTCTCACTTTGCAGGGGGACACAAGACACCATTGTTGAAGCCAGAACCGTGCAACAGGTTGTGGGCTGGATGGCACATAATGCTTCCAGTCTGTTTCCCAGCACCACCCTTTATTTTACACAATCCAGTCTCATTAGCCAAGGGTCTGGACCATATATTCAGAAACCCTGATCCTCCTACCTCCCACCATGGCGACTCCGAAGAGACAAGTGATCCCACACTGGGACACTCCGAGGGGCTCTTTAGATTTCCATTTATGGCTTTTTATTGCCTCTCACCATGCATAGTTTGAGATGGACATGAAAAGATTATGTCTGGTGAAGCCAAAATATTTGAGCAGCCATGGCCAATAGAAGCCTATGGTGGGGCATGGCAATTACTGTCTCAAGAAATGGATGATGATGAGACAGTTGTCATCAAGTCATGTTAACATGTCATGTCAACAAGTTACGAGGAGGACCAGGGTGAGGAAATACAAGACAAGGTGGTGTACTCAGATTTGCCTTAGCTACTTGTAAAGGGATGCATTGTGTGTGTTCATTTCTTCATTTCCGCAAGTCAGCTACAGCTTGTCTGGCAGTGCTGCAGCGATTGCAAGTGTCAGCTCACTAACTAGTTTTTGACCTGCCCACAAGCTGGAACTCAACATTACAACATGGTATTTCGCTCAGCCTCCGCACGTAAAGGCTCCGTCACACTAAGCAACATCGCTAGCAACATCGCTGCTAACGAACAACTTTTGTGACGTAGCAGCGATGTTGCTAGTGATGTCGCTGTGTGTGACATCCAGCAACAACCTGGCCCCTGCTGTGAGGTCGTTGGTTGTTGCTGAATGTCCTGGGCCATTTTTTAGTTGTTGCTCTCCCGCTGTGAAGCACAGATCGCTGTGTGTGACAGCGAGACAGCAACAACTAAATGTGCAGGCAGCAGGAGCCGGCTTCTGCAGAGGCTGGTAACCACAGTAAACATCGGGTAACCAAGAAGCCCTGTCCTTGGTTACCCGATATTTACCTTCGTTACCAGCGTCCTCCGCTCTCACTGTCTGTGCCAGCTCCTGCTCTGTGCACATGTAGCTGCAGGACACATCGGGTTAATTAACCCGATGTGTGCTGCAGCTAGGAGAGCAGGGAGCCAGCGCTAAGCGGTGTGCGCTGCTTCCTGCTCTGTGCACATGTAGCTGCAGCACACATCGGGTAATTAACCCGATGTGTGCTGTAACTAGGAGAGCAGAGAGCCAGCGCTAAGCGGTGTGCGCTGCTCCCTGCTCTCTGCACGTGTAGCTGCATGCGCTGGTGGTAACCAAGGTAAATATCGGGTTGGTTACCCGATATTTACCTTAGTTACCAAGCGCAGCATCTTCCACGCAGCGCTGGGGGCTGGTCACTGGTTTCTGGTGAGCTCACCAGCAACTCGTGTAGCGACGCTCCAGCGATCCCTGCCAGGTCAGGTTGCTGGTGGGATCGCTGGAGCGTCGCAGTGTGACATCTCACCAGCAACCTCCTAGCAACTTACCAGCGATCCCTATCAGGTTGTATCGTTGTTGGGATCGCTGGTAAGTTGTTTAGTGTGACTGGACCTTAAGAAACAATGGCTATGGATGTCTGACATCTAAGCAGTTCTCCAAAACTTTGAGGAAGCAATCAAGATGGTGATCATAATCAGCATAAACATTCCACTTCTGTGTCTACTCAAACGCTCGTTACTCACAATTAATGAGTAATCTTTGAATGCCATCCAGGTGGAGTTGGAGCAAGAAAGTTCAAAAGGTGATCCTACCTAGCACAGCCTCATCCCATCTTCTCATCGTGGATTGGGTGATAATGAGGAGGAGGAGGAATGCCTGGACTATGGTTGCCTGCACTACAGAGGGTATTATCCACACCAGCTTCATGCCATCTGCTCAGCAGGGATGACGTGAAGAGGAGGAAGAGGAGGAGGAGATGGAGAGTTGTCCTTATGGGAATAGGGAAGTTTTGCCTGTTGGGAGTTTAGCATAAATGGCTGACTTTATGTCCCGCTGCCTTTCCCGTGACCCTAGCGTTATACGCATTTTGGCTAACGTGATTAATGGTTGTTCACTCTTCTTCACCCGTTTTACAAGGAGAACGTTACATTTCTACTTCCTGCAACGGAGAGGGCTACAAAATGGTGCAATACCAGAAAGGCATAGTTGAAGGATTGGTAAAAAAATTTCCATCTGACAATGCTTGCAGCAAAGGTGATAATTTCTTGGGCAACCAAGAAGGAGAGATGAGGGAGACACCAGGTCTATTCTTTGCTCTTGTTTTGCTCTTCTGTAACTATTTTCGATGCTATGTTGTAAGCTTCTGCCATCCGTTCTTTCCATTTCCGAACATAGTCAGGGTAGGTCTTATAAGTCTCTGAGACTGGAGTATCGAACATTATATCAATGGGTAATCTTGGAGATCGACCAAACAACAGAAAGAATGGTGAATAACCTGTTGCTTCACTCTTGGTACAATTGTAGGCATGCACCACTTTCGATACAGTATTCTTCCAATCCTTTTTCTGGTCAGCTGTTAATGTTCTCAACATTGACAATAATATACGGTTGAAGCGTTCCACTTGCCCATTACCCTCAGGATGATAGGGTGTAGTGTGAGATCTCTGGATCCTACAGAATTTTCCTAAGTTGGCAAAGAGCTGGTTCTCAAATTCTCTTCCTTGATCATGATGTAGTCTGGTTGGGAACCCAAACTTCAGAGCAAAGTCAATGAAAATTTTCTCTGCCGCCGTCTTGCCAGACTTATTGGTGGTTGAATATGCTTCAGCAAATCGAGTAAAATGGTCTATCACTACTAAGATATATTCATATCCACCTTTACACGTCTCCAGATGCAAAAAGTCAACTGAAACCAGCTCAAATGGTTAGTCATTTGGATGTTGCCCATAGGTGCTCGAGTTGGTGTGTTAGGACGCTTATCTTTCAAACAACCACACTCTCTGGTCACAAACGTCTCGATATCTCTGTGCATGTACGGCCAGAAGAACCGTTCCCGAACCAAATTTGTAGTCCTTTCTACTCCTAGATGTCCCATGTCTTCATGTAGTTCTTTGAAGACCAGTCGATGGTATCTTGTTGGTAGTACTAGCTGTTGCTTCTGTCCTCTTTTTCTATACAGGATACCATCTGTGCTGAGGTAGAGCTTCGCCCGTTCTCTACATAAGACAGCTACTGCTGGTGACTCCGTATCTCTTTCTCTCTTCCTTGGAAACCGTTTTTGTTCCACATAAGGTAGAATTCTGCTAATTATCTGATCTTCCCATTGAGCTTTCTGGATTGTTTCTTTTGATAACTGTTGGATGTACATAGGGTGATCTTGTTCTGGTGCTTTTACGGTAGTTGCTACAGTCAACGGACACTACAACGATGTGCATTCCTCATGCTGCACTTGTACTGCTTGAGTGGTGCTCACAATAGCTTCTAGACTGACTTCTTTGGAGCATTCTTGCATGAACTGTTCAGGCTCTATTGGCATTCTTGATAATCCATCTGCATCCGCATTGCAAACCTTTCCTCCGCCTCTACATCACGGGATGCAAACAACAGTCTGTCCTTCAATTCGATTGCTCTGAACAAGAAACCTTGAGGAGATTCCTTGTGTTCCTGTGCAATATTAATGAGTTGGTGGAACAGCTTTCTTTTTTATAGTGCCCCTTTAAGATAATTTTCAGTTGTGGTAATGTCAAGCGACTTTTCATTTCTAGCATATTTCTGAGATTTAGTCCTGGGCTGATAGCTTTTACCACTGCCTCGATGATCTCCTCTGGCTGGTAGCCTTTCTGCACTCCTGCATCAATCTGGTGCAGCAAGTTAGTATTAGGCCCCTTTCACACATCAGTGATTCTGGTACGTTTGTGTTTTTTTTTAAACGTACCAGAATCACTGACATACGCAGACCCATTATAATGAATGGGTCTGCTCACACATCAGTGATGTTTCACTGACCATGTCTCCGTGCAGCGTTCATGCGTGTCCGTGATTGCCGCACGGAGACATGTCCATTTTTTTCTGGCAGTGGTATGATCAGTGAGATACGTGCCAGAAAAAAACGTGCTTTTAAAATAAAAATCATTTTTACTCACCCGGCTTCAGCGGCGTTCTGTGCAGCCCGTGCAGCCTGCTGCTTCTGAGCCAGCTCATTAGTGTCGCGCATATTCATGATGCACGACACAGCCGACCCAGAAGCAGCTGCTGCGGGGGTCAGCGCCGGCCGGATGCTGCACCGCGGGAGCGATCAGCACCATGGAGAGCGGGAGCGCGCACAGGTGAGTTAATCTCTAAGTGCAATCACGGGCCACGGAGAACGGAGCCCGGATTGCACTTAGACAACCCACGTGTGCCGTGATTCACGGCACACGGAGGGACATGTGCGTGTTTTACACGCCAGTGAAAAACGTCAGTGTTTTTCACTGACGTGTGAAACGGGCCTAAGACAGTTTCTCCTTCTGCTCTCTTTCCCCAATCTGTCCAAGAATCTTAAAGTCTTTTCTTATGGTGATTTGCTGTGTTAGGGAGGTCTGTCTCCCTGGTTCAGAAGTTCCATCAGATTGCTGCACAGCTGTTCTTAAAGCGATAAATTGTTCTCTCAATTCCTGTAGTTCTGTCTGTGGAAGGAGTATCTTACTCTTGGTGATTGTCAGCTCCTCTTCATCCTTCATCCTCAACCCGGTTATGAACTGTGTTAATTCCTGAAGGAATGTCCCCATGACGTGCTCATCTTCTCTCTCTCCTAACTCATCCATATATTTGTTAATGGCTGTTAAGAGATGTCTGTGGTTGCGTGCCTTGGAGATCTGTTCTTCTGCCATCTTTACATGTCGTGTTACTGTACTCAATTCCTCAAAAGATAACTGCAGGAGCAGCTCCTTGACACTATTGATTTGTGTTTCCACATCCATAGCTGCTGATTCTGCTATTGTGCTTTTACAATGCTGGTCCCCTTTAAATGGTGTAGCAGAGCTGAGTTGTGGTGCTGTGTATTACAATAGCTGTGCCTCTGCTCAATTACAGCCTTATTCCCTCTCAGGATTCACCACACCCTCTTTTGCCCCATTGAAAATAAAACAATTAAAAAAAATATACATATATTTGCTATCGCCGCGTTCAGAAATGTCCTATCTATCAAAGTATAAAATAAATTAATCTGATCAATAAAGGGTGTGACGAGAAGAAAATCAAGACTCCAGAATTACATTTTTTGGTGTCCACAACATTGCAATAAAATGCAATAACAAGGGATGAAAACATCACATCTACCCAAAAATGGTATAAATAAAACCATGAGGTCAAGACGCAAATAATAAGCCATTACTGAGTCCCAGATCCTGAAAAATTAGAACGCCAAGGGTCTCGGAAAATGGCGACAAAAGCACAATTCTTTTTTTCACAAATTTCTGCATTATTTTTCACCACTTAAAAATAAAATAGAAACTATACATGTTTGGTATCAACACACTCGCACTGACCTGGGGAATCATACTCAGGTCAGTTATACCAGGGGCGTAACGACCGCGGTCGCAGAGGTCGCCATTGCGACCGGGCCCGCAGGGTTATGGGGGCCCGGCAGCCGCTCTGCAGAGCCGGATCCTCTCTGTAAGGCCTCTTTCACACGTCCCTGAAAAACACGCACGTTTTTCACGGACGTGTCAGAGGTTCGTATTGCCCTCGGTGTGCTGTGTCCATGGCTTACGTGTGCTCTCCGTGTGTTATCCGTGATAAGACACGGAGAACAGGAACTTTCTACTCACCTGTCCCTGGCTTTGCTGTCCGTGGTGCTGAACTTCGGTCTCCGATCCTGCCGACTCCCCGCTGCTGCTGCTGCTTCCAGCCGCAGTGAAGTGAATATTCAATTAGCATAATGAGCGGCGGTCGGCAGCAAGTGACAGCAGCGTCAGAGACAGGAGGGCTGGAGAAGGTGAGTAATGTTTTGTTTTTTTCTCGCAGACACATGTCTCTTCTCTGGTGGGTGTAACCACGGAACACATCCGTGTGGTCCGTGTGTGTTACGTGTGACAGGTTTGCGTTCCGTGTGACATCCATGATGCCGGAGAAAAGCGGACATGTCGGCGTGAGAAACACACGGACACACGTAAGTACGGAATGGACACACGTTCCGTTCGAAAATACTTACGTGTGTCCAAAACATTAGGAATACATAGGTCCATGTGTGTACGTGTCTCCGGTACGTGAGAAAACTGCCAAACATGTACCGGAGGCACGTACGTGTGAAAGAGGTCTAAGAGAGGAGATGCGCTGTGTAGTGGCCGACTACCAGGGGCCTGGCCTGTGAGTCAGGGGGGCCTGGTGTCACCAGAGGGGCCCCTGATCTGGAGAGGCCCACCAGGCGTTTCTGACCTGCGGCAGAGCAGAAGTGCTCCTGCCCAGAAGGCAGAATTCATCCTGCCAGGACCTCTGATGATGTCATGCCCATGTGACTGTGTGGGAGGAGACACAGGTTTGCCGGCAGAAAGCACCAGAAGATATCGATTCCTGAAGGAGATTGGGACACATGATGACTGGTAATAAGAAAAGAGGGGACATGAGGGGGAGGGGATATGAGGAGGGTTGCAGGGTGAGTGGCATATGAGGGCTACAGACTGTGACAGAAGGATGTGAAGGGGTGCAGAGTGTTTGAGAGAGGGGATAGTTGGGATACAGGCAGGGTGAGATATTAGGGGCAGGGTGTGTGACATATGGGGTTGTAGCATGTGATATGGGGGGTGCAGGCTGTATGGGGACAGGGGCGTAACTACCGCGGTCGGAAGGAGAAGAGAGGTACTTGTTTTTTTATTTTGCTGGCAGCATGACACATGGAGGCCCTGGGGGGCTAGCTGCATAACACATGGAGGCCCTGGGGGGGCTAGCTGCATGACACATGGAGGCCCTGGGGGGGGGCTGGCTGCATGACACATGGAGACCCTGGGAGGGCTGGTTGCATGACACATGGAGGCCCTCGGGGGGCTGGCTGCATGACACATGGAAGCCCTGGGGGGGCTGGCTGCATGATACCTGGAGACCCTGGGGGGGCTGGCTGCATGATACATGGAGGCCCTAGGGGGGCTGACTGCATGATACATGGAGGTCTATGGGACTGCATAATAAACATGAAGGACACCTTATACAGTCATGGCCAAACGTTTTGAGAATGCTACAAATATTAATTTTTACAAAGTCTACTGCTGTTTTTCTAATGGCAATTTGCATATACTCCAGAATGTCATAAAGAGTGATCAGCTTAACAGCAATTACTTGCAAAGTCAATATTGGCTAAGAAAATAAACTTCAACCCCCAAAACACATTTCAATATCATTGCATTCCTGCCTTAAAAGAAGCAGCTAACATTGTTTTAGTGATTGTTCCATTAACACAGGTGTGGGTGTTGATGAGGACAGGGCTGGCGATCAATCAGTCATGATTAAGTAAGAATGACACCACTGGACACTTTAAAAGGAGGCTGGTGCTTGGTATCATTGTTTCTCTTCAGTTAACCATGGTTATCTCTAAAGAAACACGTGCAGCCATCATTGCTCTGCACAAAAATGGCCTAACAGGGAAGAGTATCGCAGCTACAAAGATTGCACCTCAGTCAACAATCTATCGCATCATCAAGAACTTCAAGGAGAGAGCTTCCATTGTTGCCAAAAAGGCTCCAGGGCGCCCAAGAAGGACCAGCAAACGGCAGTACCGTATCTTAAAACTGTTTCAGCTGCGGGATCGGACTACCAGCAGTGCCGAGCTAGCTCAGCAATGGCAGTAGGCTGGTGGAGTGCTTCTGCACACACTGTGAGGCGGAGACTGCTTGAGCAAGGCCTGGTTTCAAGGAGGGCAGCAAAGAAGCCACTTCTCTCCAGAAAAAATATCAGGGACTGACTGATATTCTGCAAAAGGTACAGGGAGTGGACTGCTGAAGACTGGGGTAAAGTCATTTCCTCAGATGAATCCCCTTTTCGATTGTTTGGGACATCTGGAAAACAGCTTATTAGGAGAAGAAGAGGTGAGCGCTACCACCAGTCTTGTCTCATGCCAACTGTTAAGCATCCTTAAACGATTCATGTGTGGGGTTGCTTCTCAGCGAAGGGAATCGGCTCACTCACAGTCTTGCCTAAAAACACAGCCATGAATAAAGAATGGTACCAGAATGTCCTCCAAGAGCAACTTCTCCCAACTGTCAAAGAGCAGTTTGGCGCCCAACAATGCCTTTTCCAGCATGATGGAGCACCTTGCCATAAAGCAAAGGTGATCACTAAATGGCTCATGGAACAAAACAGAGATTTTGGGTCCATGGCCTGGAAACTCCCCAGATCTTAATCCCATTGAGAATTTGTGGGCAATCATCAAGAGACGGGTGGACAAACAAAAAACAACAAATTCTGGCAAAATACAAGCATTGCGTATGCAAGAATGGACAGCTAACAGTCAGGATTTGGTCCAGAAGTTGATTGAGAGCATGCCAGGGAGAATTGCAGAGGTCCTGAAGAAGAAGGGTCAACACTGCAAATATTGACTTGCTGCATTAACTCATTCTAACTGTCAATATAACCTTTTGGTCTCATAATATGATTGCAATTATATTTCTGTATGTGATGTAAATATCAGACAAACACAAATAAAAACCAGAGGGCAACAGATCATGTGAAAATATAATTTTGGTGTCATTCTCAAAACTTTTGGCCATGACTGTACATGGAGTAGGGGTGCATTATACCTGGAGGAGTATGGGGCTGCATAATACGAAATGAAGGACACCTTATACATGGAATATAGGGGTACATTATACATGGAGGAGTATGGGGCTGCATAATACAATATGAACATTTATGGGGCTGCATTATAATACATAATGCAGCCCCATAAATGTTCATATTGTATTATGAACCCCTACTCCATGTACAGTCATGGCCAAAAGTTTTGAGAATGACACCAAAATTATATTTTCACATGATCTGTTGCCCTCTGGTTTTTATTTGTGTTTGTCTGATATTTACATCACATACAGAAATATAATTGCAATCATATTATGAGACCAAAAGGTTCTATTGACTATGGGGGCTACATTATAATATATGGAGGACTATGGAGCCTACCTTATACATGGAGGACTATGGGGGTGCGTTATAAAACATGGAGAACTGTGTGGTGAAGTATAAAATATGGAGAACTATGTGGTGAATTATAATATATGGAGGACTATGGGAAATTCATTATAATACATGGAGGACTATGGGGCTGCATTTTAATATATGAAGGATTATGTGGGACCCTTTATACTATATAGGAGGCTATGTGGGGGCCATTATAGTATTTGGAGAACTTTCCCATGCTCTGCTGTACATCTTCTCTCAGCACCCAGCTTTCCCATGCTCTGATATGGGAAAGCTGGGTGCTGAGGGAGAGATGTATGGTAGAGCATGGGAAAGCTGGGTGCCGAGGACAATATGGATTTCAGATCATGGGAAACCTGGGTGCTGAGGGTAAGAGCCAAGTGTCAGTGTCATTATCCTGTACCCCGAGTGTCAGTGTCATTATTCCGTACCCTAAGTATCGATGTATGTGGAGGGGGGCCCCGGTCCCAATTTTGCACCAGGGCCCATCAAACTCTAGTTACGCCACTGAGCAGATATATGACTCCTATACAGTAGCGTAGCTACCCCATGCTCAGAGGGGGCCACAAGGAGCTTTCACCTGTGAGTGCTGCAGGGGCAGAGCAGAAACTCCTGCCCAGATGACGAAAATACACCCTAGTGGTGTAGATAGGACCTGCGATGATGTCATGCCCATGTGACCGAGTGGGAGGAGCCACAGTTTTGCCTTTTAAAACACAAGGAGATACTGATCCCTGAAGGAGATGGGAACTCCTGACTGGTAATGAGGGAAGATGGTGAGTGCATATGAGAGGTGCAGACTCTGGCATTATGGTATGAAGGGGTGCAGGGGGTTTGAGAGAGGGGTAAGTTAGGGTACAGGCTGTGTGACATATAGGGATGCAGACAGGGCCGGCTCCAGGATTTTGTGGGCCCCGGGTGAAAGAGTCTCAGTGGGCCCCATCCACACGCAGACACACACATACAGATACACACATACATACCCTCGCCTACTGTATCCTCACCCATCCCGTGTAAACTGTGAGCCCTCGCGGGCAGGGTCCTCTGTCCTCCTGTACCAGTCTGAGCCTTGTATTGTTTATGATTATTGCACTTGTCCCTATTATGTATACCCCTTTCACATGTAAAGCGCCATGGAATAAATGGCGCTATAATAATAAATAATAATATAGATGCATACACATACAGGCATACAGTTAGGCCCAGAAATATTTGGACAGTGACACAAGTTTTGTTATTTTAGCTGTTTACAAAGACATGTTCAGAAATACAATTCTATATATAATATGGGCTGAAAGTGCACACTCCCAGCTGCAATATGAGAGTTTTCACATCCAAATCGGAGAAAGGGTTTAGGAATCATAGCTTTGTAATGCATAGCCTTCTCTTTTTCAAGGGACCAAAAGTAATTGGACAAGGGACTCTAAGGGCTGCAATTAACTCTGAAGGCGTCTCCCTCGTTAACCTGTAATCAATGAAGTAGTTAAAAGGTCTGGGGTTGATTACAGGTGTGTGGTTTTGCATTTGGAAGCTGTTGCTGTGACCAGACAACATGCGGTCTAAGGAACTCTCAATTGAGGTGAAGCAGAACATCCTGAGGCTGAAAAAAAAGAAAAAATCCATCAGAGAGATAGCAGACATGCTTGGAGTAGCAAAATCAACAGTCGGGTACATTCTGAGAAAAAAGGAATTGACTGGTGAGCTTGGGAACTCAAAAAGGCTTGGGCGTCCACGGATGACAACAGTGGTGGATGATCGCCGCATACTTTCTTTGGTGAAGAAGAACCCGTTCACAACATCAACTGAAGTCCAGAACACTCTCAGTGAAGTAGGTATATCTGTATCAAAGTCAACAGTAAAGAGAAGACTCCATGAAAGTAAATACAAAGGGTTCACATCTAGATGCAAACCATTCATCAATTCCAAAAATAGACAGGCCAGAGTTAAATTTGCTGAAAAACACCTCATGAAGCCAGCTCAGTTCTGGAGAAGTATTCTATGGACAGATGAGACCAAGATCAACCTGTACCAGAATGATGGGAAGAGAAAAGTTTGGAGAAGAAAGGGAACGGCACATGATCCAAAGCACACCACATCCTCTGTAAAACATGGTGGAGGCAACGTGATGGCATGGGCATGCATGGCTTTCAATGGCACTGGGTCACTTGTGTTTATTGATGACATAACAGCAGACAAGAGTAGCCGGATGAATTCTGAAGTGTACCGGGATATACTTTCAGCCCAGATTCAGCCAAATGCCGCAAAGTTGATCGGACGGCGCTTCATAGTACAGATGGACAATGACCCCAAGCATACAGCCAAAGCTACCCAGGAGTTCATGAGTGCAAAAAAGTGGAACATTTTGCAATGGCCAAGTCAATCACCAGATCTTAACCCAATTGAGCATGCATTTCACTTGCTCAAATCCAGACTTAAGACGGAAAGACCCACAAACAAGCAAGACCTGAAGGCTGCGGCTGTAAAGGCCTGGCAAAGCATTAAGAAGGAGGAAACCCAGCGTTTGGTGATGTCCATGGGTTCCAGACTTAAGGCAGTGATTGCCTCCAAAGGATTCGCAACAAAATATTGAAAATAAAAATATTTTGTTTGGGTTTGGTTTATTTGTCCAATTACTTTTGACCTCCTAAAATGTGGAGTGTTTGTAAAGAAATGTGTACAATTCCTACAATTTCTATCAGATATTTTTGTTCAAACCTTCAAAGTAAACGTTACAATCTGCACTTGAATTCTGTTGTAGAGGTTTCATTTCAAATCCAATGTGGTGGCATGCAGAGCCCAACTCGCCAAAATTGTGTCACTGTCCAAATATTTCTGGACCTAACTGTACGTATATATACTTACCGTATTTTTCGGATTATAACACACACTTTTCCTCCCAAATATTTGGGAGGAAAATGAGGGGTGCGTTTTAAAATCCGAATGTAGCTTACTGAGAGGTGGGGGAGAGGGGTCAAAGAAGGCAGGGGCAATGCTATGCGGTGTGCTGCCGGCGCTGCTCTGTGCGTCAGGCAGCGCAGCTCTGCTCTGTGCTGCTCGCTCTGAATTGTGCGGGTCTTCTCTGTGCGGCTCTGCTCTGTGCTGCTCGCTCTGCATTGTGCGGCTCCGCTCTGTGCGTCGCGGCTCTGCTCTGTGCTGCTTGCTCTGCATTGTGCGGCGCAGCGGGGCTCTGCTCTGTTCGGGGTGGCTCTGCTCTGTGCAGGGTGGCTCTGCTCTGTGCGGTGCGGCGAGGCTCTTCTTTGTGCCGAGTGACTCTGCTCTGTGCGGGGCTGCTCTGCTCGGGGCTGCTCTGCTCACTGCGGCTCTGCTCTGTGCGGGGCTGCTCTGCATGGCGCGGGGCTGCTCTGTGTGGCGGGTGGTAAGGTACTGGCCATTGTAAAGATGTTGGCGGTGAGGGCTTCTTCAAATAATGGAGCCTAGAGTCGGCTCGTGTGCAGATGGAGCTCTCGGCTCAAGCTCTCATCTGCGCACACGCGGACTCCGCCCATCATTATTTGAAGAAGCCCTCACCGCTAACATCTTCAGGATGGCCGGTGCCTTACCGCCCGCCGCACAGAGCAGCCATGCAGTGAGCATCTGGGCCCCCTCTGTACCACTCACAGCATCGCCGTACTCCAGTACCGCCCCTGCCTCCTGTGACCCCGACTCCTCTACCAGCCCCCCTCCCTGGTAAGACACCACCGGATTCTAATACAGACCTCATATTTTTATTTTTTTCTCCAAATTTGGGAAGCATCTTATAATCCGGTGCATCTTATAAAATAATAAATACGGTATTTAAAGAGAAATTAAGAAAAATACAGATAAACAGACATAAATCTATAGACAGTCAGACACACTGACATACATAGATACACATCATAAATGCACACACAGACACATTAGAGATGCTGCTCTCAGATAAGAGGGCAATAACCTGGTGACAGATTCCCTTTAAGGCCTCTGCCACACTTACGTGACAAAACGTAACGTTTTTGTCACGTACGTGTTAAAGGGGTGGTTTGTTCCCCGTGTGCCGTTTTGTGGCACGTACGTGTTCTCCGTGTATTATACGTTATAACACATGGAGAACGGAAAGTCACGCCTACCTGCATCATCCGGCGCTGTCTGTGGTGCTGAATGACAGCGTCCGGCCAAAGCCACGCCCCCGCTGATGCTGCTTCTGGCTCCCAGTGAAGGAGAAGCGTTGTTGAAATTCACTGGGGGACGCATGCAGGGGACAGCCGCGGCAGATACTGCAGGTATAGTGGAGGTGAGTATGTGTTTTTATTATTTTTACACTGACACGTGTCTTTCTTCGGCGCGTGTCACACGGGCCCGCATCCACACTACATCCGTGTGGTACGGGTGCGGGCCGTGTGACACCCGTGCTGCCGGAGCAACACGGACATGTCAGCGGTTTTCAAAAACGGACACATGTAAGTACTGTAGCGGGGTGGGGGTCCCCCAGGACGACAAAGAGGCAGTGACCCAAAATAGTCCAATCCAAACAGCTTTATTGTCCTCACTGTACAGATAAAGTCATCCGGTACACAGCCGGGTTACTCACAGTCCATACGGTTCCCCGTCACACAGGCACTGCTTGCCGTAAGAGACGGTCTTACTATACTCAGTTTTGCTATTTCCGGGGGTCCACAGACCTGTGTTATAGTTCCACACAGGCCTGAACTCTCTTCAGTTTCCTGCTCTGCAGCTTACACAACAGGCTCTGCAAGTTCATAGTGGAAGTTTAACCACTTTCCTCACTCTCTGGCACCTGGTAGCAGACACCTCTAGCTGAGGTTCCTTCTCGGCCCCAGGGCCTTCTGCAGACAACTGGGTCTGTGTCTCCTCCAGGAGAGGTTCGGCCCTACAGCCCTGGTCTGGCTGCACTCACCTCAGTCTTGTCTCAGACTTAATATCGGAGTCCTGTGCTCAGACTCCACACAGGTTGCTCCATGCAGAGCTCTCGGCTCTGCTCTCACTCTCTCGAACACACACTGCCAGTCTCCTAAATCAAGCTGGCCACACCCACCGGTGGAGGTCTGTGAATCTCAGCCCTGCACAGCACCCTGGGATTATTAAAGGGAACCTGACCCTTATGTGTAGCAAGAAGCCTTTGTGAACTACAAGTCCCATAGCAACCTCTTCCATTTAGATATCGCAGGTACCTTCTCCAATGTGACATATAGCGACCATTTACCACATTGGTGGTCGCTACCTCACAGTACGGAACGGACACACGTTCCGTTCCTGAATACTTATGTGTGTCCAAAACATTAACAATACATAGGACCACGTGGGCCCGTGTCTCCGGTACGTGAAAAAAAAAGGCACACACGTACCGAAGGCACGTGAGTGTGACGTAGGCCTAAATGATAGTCGATTGTTTGGTTATATGAAGCCGTTCATACCAGCTGTTTAATGGCCTGTGACTGCAGACTTGTGAATCCTCATAGCATGCACACAGTGCACTGTCAGGGTTTTCCAGAGCTGGTGGTGAGAGCGGCCGTCATGTGAGCACAAGTGTGCGATTTGCATACTTCTAGCCACATCTGCATGAGGCTTTAGTCTGACTTATTGGTATCATACGTGATCAATTTAAGTGCTTAGAACAGAATGAACACCAGCTACGGCCCTGCCGCTACACTGAATCTCACCAGTCTGCGCATGCATAGTGCAATTATTTTTTCTCAGACCACTTGGTCCAAGGACAAAACCAAACATGTGCACTGCCTCATTGGGTAACGTTGATCCGAGTGTGATCCAATATTTTGTTGGATCGCATTTGGACCAAAATTACCGTTGTCTACACAAGCTATTAGGCTGCGACACTGTACCGCCCCCACGTCAGCAGCCAGGCTTGCTGCTCGGATCCGGATCCGCAGTGGCTCGAGGGGTTTACAGACCCGGGGGTTGCGCGGACACTCAAATAAAAAGGGACGTATATGTACGGGGATTGCTGTAGATACTTCTTGACGCCTCCCACAATGTGTGGTAATATGGTGTACCACCGCTGCTGTTGGGGAGCACCCGGGGATGATGGGATGGCAGCTGGATGTTAACCCCTCCATGGGTAGGGGTGGATGGCCCGGGGCTCAGGGTCCAGGATACAGGGAGCGACGCGGGCTGGAGGTTGCGCGCCGGGCCAGACCGGGGGATGTTTGGTGTACTCACTGTTGAATAATTGCACACGAGTCTGTTGGTAAACCATGGTGTCAATGGCCAGCTGCCGCATTCGGGTGTACTCGGGTCCCACACCCGGCTGGTGTACCAATATCCCTTCCTCCGGCACTTTGTACTTTTTCTCACTTCTGGACAACTCCGTATGGAACGGGGAAGTCCACTCCCGGTATCTTCTGGTTGGGAGATGTGCCCGCAAAAACTGACCCTTGGGATTTCAGTAGGTGTTTGCGGATACTCTATCCCCCGTGGTGGGCTGCCTTCTCTAGATGGATGGAAATAGAGAAGTTATGGCTCGCCCCAATACACCCCAATTCCTACCTCTGGGGCACCTCATCAAACAAGCCTGACCCACATACTCTGGGCCCTATAGCCTTCACTAAGAAGATATGGGACTGTTGTGTCAAAAAGTTTCCACTTAAATCTGAACACTCTCGACTGACATCTTTTCTTTCTAATCCCGGAATGCCAGACGGTATGCAGGGTTCAGCGACTAAAACATGGTTTGACAGGAAACTCTTTTGCTTTGCTGACATAGTAGACGCACATTCCAGAGTCCTTCTCCCCTACGCCACTATATCTGCTAAATTTAATCTCCCTAGCAATTCCCAATATCAGTATTTACAAATTAGACACCTGATGCACTCCCTTTTTACCTCCTTAGAAGTCTCTATCCCTACACTTTTTGAGAGATTATGCAGAGCTGGGGTCCCTGCTAAGGGCTTCATCTCAGATATATACCATATTTTAATTACCCCCTGCCCAGAAGATAAGCCAGATCATACATATATGAGGAAATGGGAAGATTTCCTTGGTGAGACCATTCCCTTGGGTATCTGGAAACGGATCTGGGATACTGCCTCTAAGACATCCTCATGCTATGTCTGTAAGGAAAATCAGTATAAATTACTCATGTATTGGTATCACACCCCATCACTACTACATAAACTAAACCCAGCTATACCTGACAATTGTTGGAGGTGTGGAGCTACAAGAGGAGACATACCACACATATTCTGGGTATGCCCCATTATCCAGTGCTTCTGGAGGTTGGTGCAATCCCTTATATATAAAGTAACTGGCCTTCGGGTTCCCCTGGATCCTAAATTCTATATACTAAATATACCACTTGTTCAACTGGGAAAAAGAGTGAAGCGGTTATTGTTACATATAACCACAGCAGCTAGATGTCTGATTGCCCGAAACTGGAGATCGGCCCATCCACCCTTACTTACAGATCTCCATTCTCGGATCCAAGATGTGAGAAGGATGGAGTATCTATCTGGTCTGTCAAATAACACAGTAGATCATGTTGAGAGCGTTTGGTCACTTTGGGACACCTATTGGGCCAATAAAGAATAATAGTAAGGTATGGTTTTGATGGAAGCCTGATATATCCACGCTCACCACTTCATCCCCCCCTCCTTATATCTCCTTGTCTAGTATTGTTTTGTCTGTCTTGTCACATTCCCTGTTTTTATTGTATTAGTGGATAGTATGATATGTACACTGATTCTCGGTTTACAGTTATTGCTCATATGCTTGTGAGACATATCTATGCATTCATGTACTTTTTCCGTGTGTTTAAAAAATTTAATAAAACATTCAGTTATAAAAAAAAAAAGAACTGAATGTGCCCTCATGAGCTGTTTGTGACCCCTAGAGCTGTGTATGCCTCCCTGAGCTCTATGGGCCCCCCTTAGCTATATGTGCCCCCCACTAAGCTGTATGAGCTCCCAGAGCTGTATCCCACCCACCCCAGTAATGTGTTTGCCCTCCAGAGCTGTATGCCCCCAGTAATGTATATGCCCCACAGTACCTTGGTTATATCTCACCGCTACAATATATATTTATATATATTGAGGCTTTGACTTCATCATTATATATAATCATTTAGCACATCGGATTTTGCACATTATATTTGCCTGCTGCTATTTTCCCACTGAGTTGCCGCTTTGCTGCTATATTTATGTTGGGTGCTATATGAATATAATTCTTATACAGACAATTTAGGTTATAAGTCTATGCACTTATACCTGATGTGAGCGGCGTCCTATGATCTAAGATATGTTGATTATTTTATGCTAATCAAAAATTTTTATTTGACTAAATAAGAATGAATTTTAATAGAATTAAATGTATATATAGTATACACATACATTGCAGCACCACGACTTCTGTCCCGTATCCCAGGTGCAGGAATCACATTTATTTACGGGGGTGAGACAGGAGAGATGTGTGTTTTGTGGACAAGTGTCCGGTCTACAGCATCTAGTGTATGGGACCTATGAGACTATGGACGACTTCACATCCAGAAAGCCATTCTCCAGCTACAAAGATGCCGGAGAGAGAAAGGCATTTATCACCAAAGCCGGAACTCACTGGAGGCGACGCAAGAAGAACTCGTATGGGAGAAAGATTTTATTAAAGGAGTAATATAAAACAAGACAAGTCCAGACAATTCTCCTCCAAAACTGCAGCTGGTATTGACCAAGAAAATTACCATCAGCAAAAGTATAAACCACATTTAAAAAACAAAAGCAGATAAGCTGCCGGGCATCGCCTCTTCTTCTGAGCTTCTTGGAGGACAGGCTGCTCCTCTGCCGGCGGCCATGCTTGTTCTCTGAAGTCCAGGAGGCTCCTGAGGGTCGGTCTTCCCGGTCTGCAGCTCCTCTTGATTTGCTGAGAGATCAGAATGCCTTGGAGATATGTCGCCTTCAGTTAAGGAAAGAAAAAGAGGAAAAAAAATGTGATTTACTAACAAGAAAGCTAAAGATCATATATGAAATATCATGTAACCCTGCAAGCTGCACAAAAAGCACAATAACCTAAGTGTTGTAGCATTAAAGGGAACCTGTCACCAGTTTTATGGCCTATAAGCCGTGGCCACCACCAGTGGACTCTTATATACAGCATTCTAACATGCTGTATATAAGAGCTCAGGCCGCTGTGTACAACATAAAAAACACTTTATAATACTTACCTAAATGGTCGCTGCGGTGGAGTTGGGTCATATGGGTGTCTCCGTTCTCTGGTGACGGCGCCTCCTCTTTCGGCCATCTTTGTTGTCCTCTTCCTGAAGCCTGTGTGCATGACGCGGCCCACGTCATCCACACTCACCGGCAGGTCCTGAGCAGGGCAGATCAAAGTATTGTAGTGCGCCTGCGCGGGACCAGCGAGTGTGTATGACGAGAAGGAGGAAGAAGATGGCCGAAAGAGGAGGCGCCGGCACCGGAGGACGAAGACACCTATATGACCCACATCCACCGCAGCGACCGGTTTAGGTGAGTATTATAAAGTGTTTTTTATGTTGTACACAGCGGCCTGGGCTCTTATATATAGCATGTTAGAATGCTGTATATAAGAGCTCACTGGTGGTGGTCGCAGCTTATAGGCCAAAAAACTGGTGACAGGTTCCCTTTAAATAGCTGGCAAAGTGCAGGATATAAAACCTGTGACTTGTGATAAGTCTGTCATTTTTTACCATTAACAAAAAACCCACAAAAGATTCAATGGATGAGCAGCACTGAAGAATAGGGAAAAAAAATAACAAATTTATGACAAGTTAAAGGATGATAAAGGGGAGATCCGAAACCAAAGGTCATTTACATCTTAAATATTTATCTATTTAATTTATTTAATTTTATTATTTTTTTTTAAGAGGTGGATTTTTCCTGACGGGTGTTTTCTTATCTGCCGCTGTGCGCTCCATTTCTTCCCTCCTCTCCCTTTGTGACGTCTCCTATTTGGACCTCATTTTGCTGCGTTATTACTCTGCTCTATTCAGTATTTCCTCTTGGATAGAATGTGATCTCGGGATCCGATTACAATATTGTCACCACATTAGTTACTAATATATATTCTATGTATTATTCTAGCAATTTACCCATTTGATGTCAATATTCTCCAGTTTGTTATTCAGGTGTTTTTAATATTACCTAATAAAATAAAATGACTATTATATGATCCCATTATATATTTTCTATCATTGTGTCTTGCACTTTGCTCTTATAGGTTTCTCCTGCATCTTGTGCGTATTTGCACTTTATCTAATGCTCTTCACTCACTTGTAGGATTATTTAATTTAATAACGTAATCACTTTTCTATTCTACGTCCATTAATAATTCCCTACCATTCCCTTTCTACTGTATCTTCCTGTGCTTATTTTCTTCTGATGACGTTTCATTTGAGAATCCCCAGTGCATGCTGGGATACTTAGAGGGGACGACGTGCGGGGAGAGTAGGGACCGTCCAGACCTGAACAGCCGCCACTGATGACGCTTCACTTCAGGTGGGAAACGATCAGGATTTTTTTCTTTATTGAAGTATATTTGAAAAATGATTAAATAATTATTTTAGACATTTAGGATGAAAATGAACTTTGGTTTCGGACAACGTCTTTATGTATTTCGGATGATAACCAAACTATTTTTTAAAATTTAAGGTATGTGTACACGCTGCAGAAATTTTCTGCACCAAAAAACATCAACCACGCATACATTTTTTATGAGTTTTTTGGGGCGTTTTTAGAGCATTTGTTTTAGTGAATTCAATGGCTGGAAGAGCTAAAAAAACTGCAAGGAAAAAAAGAAGCAGCGTGCGGACAGCACTTCAGAATTCTCATAGACTTTGCTGAGATAGGGATAGACATGCAGATTTGGGCAACAAACTGCATGAATAACTGCACCAAGAATGCATCAAACAATGCAATATGTGCACAGGGCCTAAGTCCAAGGCCACACGGGGATTAGTGCAATCCTCGCATGACACTCGACTCACGCTCGCAGCACAGCAGGATCCGAGTGTCATGCGTCTGTGGTCCGATCATACCACAGCTGCGGGGGGAGGGCCAGTGCTGAGGAGGAGGGGGGCCAGTGCTGAGGAGGGGAGGGCCGGAGCTGAGGAGGGGAGGGATTTATCTCCCTCTCTCCTCCGTTGCTGGCTGCTGCGAGAATTGTACTGCTCTCGTTACACCGTTGTAATGCGAGAGCAATGCAATGTTTCTCTTCCCCCATAGACTTGCATTGGTGCGAGTGGAACAGGATCGCATTGCACCCTCAGCATGTTGCGACTGTTCTCTCGGTCCGATTAGGACCGAGGAAATAATCGCTCATGGGAGCGGGCACAGAGAGTAATATTGGTCCGAGTGGAATGCAATTTTTTATCACATTCCACTCGCACCGTTTTTCTCGCCGTGTGTCCTAGGCCTTAAGAGTGTTCTGAAAGTCTTGTATTCGATCCATTGGAATCTTCCCTGAAAGGTGTAAGAATGGGATAAATCTGCTGACTAATGGGGCTCTCGGCTGGACACAAAGACCTGCAGCTCAGAAGAATGAAACTTTTGTCCTTCTCAGCCATGAACTTCTTATCTCGCTCCTGCATGCACCTCCATTGATTCTTGATATTCTGCACAAAAATAATAAAAAAAAACAATTATAAATTAAGTTTAATATTTTTGAAAACAAAAAATTGCAGCAATCAAGAAACTACAGGAGCCATCTGCAGAGCACAAGATTTATTTTCATTTAAACTATATTAGCGGCCACTTGTGCAAAGACTTTAGGAAAATGACTGCACCAGCGTTATTAAGGAAAACATAAGAAAACATAAAAACAAAACATAAAACTTACCAACAGCTCAATGCTTGTCCTGAGTAGCATCATCTCTGGACCCACATCTTCTCGCTGTCTCCAGAAGCTGCTCCATCTATTCCATTCTGACTTGTATCTCCTCAAGATGTCCGGTACCAAGGACTTCTCACCTGGAAGGTTTAGATCCAGGTCAATACCTGTCACACATTGTTAGCAGACATCTCTAACGTTTTCTCGGATTTGGAACAAATTAACAAAGTTTCCTTTTTCCCCTGTACAATATTCTGCTATTGACTCGTTCGCCTCCGGCACGTGCTCCTCCAGAATTTTGCTCTTCTGTTCCCGCTCCTCAGCACTGAGTGCTGGAAGAGGCCGGTGCGGGTTACCAGCCATCATAGTATTCACTGCTCCAACTACACTAATATTGTCTGTCCAAAAACACCCAACTATCTTCCAATTTCTCTTTCCAAAGCTCAATTGCCACCACAATTTGGAATAAATCTAGACAGTAACAATTTCTTCTGTCGCCCCTTTTCCTTCAAATCTTTGGGCCCAACTCCATCTCCCTACAAAAAGGCCACAAAACCCACTGACCTCAAGGCGGCATGGAGAAACTACAACACTAATCCGCACCCAAACATTGTAAAAATCTGTTACATTTTTTTCTCATACAGCAAAATTCCTCTTCAGAGTCTTTATAACCCTGATTTGGGGAAACATTTTCTCCCCCCCAACTCCACTTAACTTCAGTTACCGGAAGAAAACCTTCTTCGTTGGACCCATCCTACATGCAAACATCAGGCAACCGAACAAAACCCACATACTTCTAAGTGTCACCATCACAACCCTTTTATAACAATTCTAAAAAACAACATCCCTTTGACTAGACAATTATCGAAGACACTTTTTTTCTTTCCCATTTTATTTGATTCATTAATTTATCCTCTAAAATTTTTGGCAACTCCAAGTGTCATAGTTTGATCATCTCATTTGCTGACATAAAATCTGGGGGTGACAATGAACAGACATACATATCTTAAAACCTGATCGCCACAACTTTTCCTAATAGCCAACTATTCTGAGCGTTCCCCTTGTAGAGAACCCCCTTTCTTTTCGGGTTCCCCTCCACAGCTTTCAGACACTTTACAGCATTAACATATTAAACCTATTTCCTTTCTTATTACATCCTCTTCATCTGATCATTCATACCCGTCTAAAGAATCTCTATCAGACTTACTCGGCTGCTGCGGTGCTTCTTGGATTGTTTCTCTCTGTGACGTGGACTTGCGTCGCTGCTTACAGGGCCTGACTTCTGTCCTTCATCCTCCTCCTGCTGCTCAGTGTCCACATCTTGTCACACGCTTGTTGTTCTGATCCCTGTAACAAGAGGCACTGTGCGAGTATGCGTTCCAATGTGGCTTTTCCAAAATGTTGTCACTATACCACAACTAAACTGACAATGCAGCAAATCATTGCCAGCTACATTAACTACTGGTCTCCAACCTCCATATCAAGGTCCCTAGTAAATGGCCCACCAGGGCATCCTCTAAAAACTCCTGGTGGCTATGCACCTGACATAGTGGCCAAAGCTAGAGACTGTAGCTGAAAGAACCACCAGAGTCCACCGCTTTCCATTGGTGAACCACCGGAGTCTACCGCTTTCCGTTGGTGAACTACCGGAGTCCACCGCTTTCCATTGGTGAACCACCGGATTCCACCGCTTCCCGTTGGTGAACCACCGGAGTCCACCGCTTCCCATTGGTGAACCAAGCAAGTAAGCAAGAGAACCAAATTTTTGTGTTCCCTCCAGGACAGGGGCTCACAATTTGTTAGGGAATAGCACCAGTGAGATTATATTAAAATTTAACCTTTATTTTATTCCTTAAAACACACAAAAAGCTTCCCATTGGTGAACCACCGGAGTCCACCGCTTCCCGTTGGAATCTTTCTGGAACTATTATCTTCCACTTGGGCCTCTTCATCAAAGGTTCTATGGATCTTTGACATTTTGTGTCTGTGATGTGGTCCCCTGCCTGTCCTGTGCGGACACCTGTATGATTCTGCACAATGTTCTTTTTTTCCCAACTTTCATTGTTCCTGAACACTGCTTTTTAGCATCTCCAAGTTCTCAGTCTGTGACCTTCTACAGGTGTTCACTGGTTTTGTCCAGGGCCTACTTTAGTTGCATCTTGTGGTCATATCCCTGATCCTCCTTGATACAGCTTCTGGACATGTCTTTGGTCACTTTGATCTTGACTGCAGCTACTGGTGATGTCCTGATATCATGATTGTGTTTGCAGTTTTCGGCAATGTCCCTGGTGCCTGAAATCCAGATTTCAAATTATGAACATGTCCATGGTGCTTGTCATCCTGGATACATCTCCTGGCTATCACTGGTGTCCATGATCCTAATTGCTGTTCCTGCATTTATCACTGGTGAAGATGATCCTGGTTGCAGCTTTAGCCGTGTCCATGGTGCTTCTGCTCCTGGATACAGCTTTTGGTCGTGTTCCTGTTGTTTGTGATATTGATATGTAGCCTGCCACCGGGGCGCATTCTTTGGCCTTTTTGCAAACCACTGAGGTGCACCTTGGGCTTTTGTAGCCTGCCACTGGGGTGCATTCTTTGGCCTTTTTGCAAACCACCGAGGCGCACCTTGGGCTTTCGTAGCCTGCCACCGCAGTGCATTCTTTGGCCTTTTTGCAAACCACCGAGGCACACCTTGGGCTTTTGTAGCCTGCCACCGGGGTGCATTCTTTGGCCTTTTTGCAAACCACCGAGGCGCACCTTAGGCTTTTGTAGCCTGCCACCGGGGTGCATTATTTGGCCTTTTTGCAAACCACCGAGGCGCACCTTGGGCTTTTGTAGCCTGCCACCGGGGTGCATTCTTTGGCCTTTTTGAAAACCACCGAGGCGCACCTTGGGCTTTTGTAGCCTGCCACCGGGGTCCACCCACCGCTTCCCGTTGGTGAACCACCGGAGTCCACCGCTTTCCGTTGGTGAACCACCGGAGTCCACCGCTTTCCGTTGGTGAACCACCGGAGTCCACCTCTTCCCGTTGGTGAACCACGAGAGTCCACCGCTTCCCGTTGGTGAACCACCGGAATCCACCGCTTCCCGTTGGTGAACCACCGGAGTCCACCGCTTCCCGTTGGTGAACCACCGGAGTCCACCGCTTCCCGTTGGAATCTTTCTGGAACTATTATCTTCCACTTGGGCCTCTTCATCAAAGGTTCTATGGATCTTTGACATTTTGTGTCTGTGATGTGGTCCCCTGCCTGTCCTGTGCGGACACCTGTATGATTCTGCACAATGTTCTTTTTTTCCCAACTTTCATTGTTCCTGAACACTGCATTTTAGCATCTCCAAGTTCTCAGTCTGTGACCTTCTACAGGTGTTCACTGGTTTTGTCCAGGGCCTACTTTAGATGCATCTTGTGGTCATATCCCTGATCCTCCTTGATACAGCTTCTGGACATGTCTTTGGTCACTTTGATCTTGACTGCAGCTACTGGTGATGTCCTGATATCATGATTGTGTTTGCAGTTTTCGGCAATGTCCCTGGTGCCTGAAATCCAGATTTCAAATTATGAACATGTCCATGGTGCTTGTCATCCTGGATACATCTCCTGGCTATCACTGGTGTCCATGATCCTAATTGCTGTTCCTGCATTTATCACTGGTGAAGATGATCCTGGTTGCAGCTTTAGCCGTGTCCATGGAGCTTCTGCTCCTGGATACAGCTTTTGGTCGTGTTCCTGTTGTTTGTGATATTGATCTGTAGCCTGCCACCGGGGTGCATTCTTTGGTCTTTTTGCAAACCACCGAGGCGCACCTTGGGCTTTTGTAGCCTGCCACCGGGGTGCATTCTTTGGCCTTTTTGCAAACCACCGAGGCGCACCTTGGGCTTTTGTAGCCTGCCACCGGGGTGCACCCACCGTATTCCGTTGGTGAACCACTGGAGTCCACCGCTTTCCGTTGGTGAACCACCGGAGTCCACCACTTTCCGTTGGTGAACCACCGGAGTCCACCGCTTTCCGTTGGTGAACCACCGGAGTCCACCGCTTTCCGTTGGTGAACCACCGGAGTCCACCGCTTTCCGTTGGTGAACCATCGGAGTCCACCGCTTCCCGTTGGTGAACCACCGGAGTCCACCGCTTCCCGTTGGAATCTTTCTGGAACTATTATCTTCCACTTGGGCCTCTTCATCAAAGGTTCTATGGATCTTTGACATTTTGTGTCTGTGATGTGGTCCCCTGCCTGTCCTGTGCGGACACCTGTATGATTCTGCACAATGTTCTTTTTTTCCCAACTTTCATTGTTCCTGAACACTGCATTTTAGCATCTCCAAGTTCTCAGTCTGTGACCTTCTACAGGTGTTCACTGGTTTTGTCCAGGGCCTACTTTAGATGCATCTTGTGGTCATATCCCTGATCCTCCTTGATACAGCTTCTGGACATGTCTTTGGTCACTTTGATCTTGACTGCAGCTACTGGTGATGTCCTGATATCATGATTGTGTTTGCAGTTTTCGGCAATGTCCCTGGTGCCTGAAATCCAGATTTCAAATTATGAACATGTCCATGGTGCTTGTCATCCTGGATACATCTCCTGGCTATCACTGGTGTCCATGATCCTAATTGCTGTTCCTGCATTTATCACTGGTGAAGATGATCCTGGTTGCAGCTTTAGCCGTGTCCATGGAGCTTCTGCTCCTGGATACAGCTTTTGGTCGTGTTCCTGTTGTTTGTGATATTGATCTGTAGCCTGCCACCGGGGTGCATTCTTTGGCCTTTTTGCAAACCACCGAGGCGCACCTTGGGCTTTTGTAGCCTGCCACCGGGGTGCATTCTTTGGCCTTTTTGCAAACCACCGAGGCGCACCTTGGGCTTTTGTAGCCTGCCACCGGGGTGCACCCACCGTATTCCGTTGGTGAACCACTGGAGTCCACCGCTTTCCGTTGGTGAACCACCGGAGTCCACCACTTTCCGTTGGTGAACCACCGGAGTCCACCGCTTTCCGTTGGTGAACCACCGGAGTCCACCGCTTTCCGTTGGTGAACCACCGGAGTCCACCGCTTTCCGTTGGTGAACCATCGGAGTCCACCGCTTTCCGTTGGTGAACCACCGGAGTTCACCGCTTCCCGTTGGTGAACCACCGGAGTCCACCGCTTTCCGTTGGTGAACCACCGGAGTCCACCGCTTCCCGTTGGTGAACCACCGGAGTCCACCGCTTCCCGTTGGTGAACCACCGGAGTCCACCGCTTCCCGTTGGTGAACCATCGGAGTCCACCGCTTCCCGTTGGTGAACCACCGTAGTCCACCGCTTCCCGTTGGTGAACCACCGGAGTACACCGCTTCCCGTTGGTGAACCACCGGAGTACACCGCTTCCCGTTGGTGAACCACCGGAGTCCACCACTTCCCGTTGGTGAACCACCGGAGTCAACCGCTTCCCGTTGGAATCTTTCTGGAACTATTATCTTCCACTTGGGCCTCTTCATCAAAGGTTCTATGGATCTTTGACATTTTGTGTCTGTGATGTGGTCCCCTGCCTGTCCTGTGCGGACACCTGTATGATTCTGCACAATGTTCTTTTTTTCCCAACTTTCATTGTTCCTGAACACTGCTTTTTAGCATCTCCAAGTTCTCAGTCTGTGACCTTCTACAGGTGTTCACTGGTTTTGTCCAGGGCCTACTTTAGTTGCATCTTGTGGTCATATCCCTGATCCTCCTTGATACAGCTTCTGGACATGTCTTTGGTCACTTTGATCTTGACTGCAGCTACTGGTGATGTCCTGATATCATGATTGTGTTTGCAGTTTTCGGCAATGTCCCTGGTGCCTGAAATCCAGATTTCAAATTATGAACATGTCCATGGTGCTTGTCATCCTGGATACATCTCCTGGCTATCACTGGTGTCCATGATCCTAATTGCTGTTCCTGCATTTATCACTGGTGAAGATGATCCTGGTTGCAGCTTTAGCCGTGTCCATGGAGCTTCTGCTCCTGGATACAGCTTTTGGTCGTGTTCCTGTTGTTTGTGATATTGATCTGTAGCCTGCCACCGGGGTGCATTCTTTGGCCTTTTTGCAAACCACCGAGGTGCACCTTGGGCTTTTGTAGCCTGCCACTGGGGTGCATTCTTTGGCCTTTTTGCAAACCACCGAGGCGCACCTTGGGCTTTCGTAGCCTGCCACCGCAGTGCATTCTTTGGCCTTTTTGCAAACCACCGAGGCGCACCTTGGGCTTTTGTAGCCTGCCACCGGGGTGCATTCTTTGGCCTTTTTGCAAACCACCGAGGCGCACCTTGGGCTTTTGTAGCCTGCCACCGGGGTGCACCCACCGTATTCCGTTGGTGAACCACCGGAGTCCACCGCTTTCCGTTGGTGAACCACCGGAGTCCACCGCTTTCCGTTGGTGAACCACCGGAGTCCACCGCTTTCCGTTGGTGAACCACCGGAGTCCACCGCCTTCCGTTGGTGAACCACCGGAGTCCACCTCTTCCCGTTGGTGAACCACCGGAGTCCACCTCTTCCCGTTGGTGAACCACCGGAGTCCACCTCTTCCCGCTGGTGAACCACCGGAGTCCACCGCTTCCCGTTGGTGAACCACCGGAGTCCACCGCTTCCCGTTGGTGAACCACCGGAGTCCACCGCATCCCGTTGGTGAACCACCGGAGTCCACCGCTTCCCGTTGGTGAACCACCGTAGTCCACCGCTTCCCGTTGGTGAACCACTGGAGTCCACCGCTTCCCGTTGGTGAACCACCGGAGTCCACCGCTTCCCGTTGGTGAACCACCGGAGTCCACCGCTTCCCGTTGGATTTTTTTTGGAACTATTATCTTCCACTTGGGCCTCTTTATCAAAGGTTCCATGGATCTTTGTCATTTTGTGTCTGTGATGTGGTCCCCTGCCTGTCCTGTGCGGACACCTGTATGATTCTGCACAGTGTTCTATTTTTCCCAACTTTCATTGTTCCTGGACACTGCTTTTTAGCATCTCCAAGTTTTCAGTCTGTGACCTTCTACAGGTGTTCACTGGTTTTGTCCAGGGCCTACTTTAGTTGCATCTTGTGGTCATATCCCTGATCCTCCTTGATACAGCTTCTGGACATGTCTTTGGTCACTTTGATCTTGACTGCAGCTACTGGTGAGGTCCTAATATCATGATTGTGTTTGCAGTTTTCGGCAATGTCCCTGGTGCCTGAAATCCAGATTTTAAATTATGAACATGTCCATGGAGCTTGTCATCCTGGATACATTTCCTGGCTATCACTGGTGTCCATGATCCTAATTGCTGTTCCTGCATTTATCACTGGTGAAGATGATCCTGGTTGCAGCTTTAGCCGTGTCCATGGAGCTTCTGCTCCTGGATACAGCTTTTGGTCGTGTTCCTGTTGTTTGTGATATTGATCTGTAGCCTGCCACCGGGGTGCATTCTTTGGCCTTTTTGCAAACCACCGAGGCGCACCTTGGGCTTTTGTAGCCTGCCACCGGGGTGCATTCTTTGGTCTTTTTCCAAACCACCGAGGCGCACCTTGGGCTTTTGTAGCCTGCCACCGGGGTGCATTCTTTGGCCTTTTTGCAAACCACCGAGGCGCACCTTGGGCTTTTGTAGCCTGCCACCGGGGTGCATTCTTTGGCTATTTTGCAAACCACCGAGGCGCACCTTGGGCTTTTGTAGCCTGCCACCGGGGTGCATTCTTTGGCCTTTTCGCAAACCACCGAGGCGCACCTTGGGCTTTTGTAGCCTGCCATCGGGGTGCACCCACCGTATTCCGTTGGTGAACCACCGGAGTCCACCGCTTCCCGTTGGTGAACCACCGGAGTCCACCGCTTCCCGTTGGTGAACCACCGGAGTCCACCGCTTCCCGTTGGTGAACCACCGGAGTCCACCGCTTCCCGTTAGTGAACCACCGGAGTCCACCGCATCCCGTTGGTGAACCACCGGAGTTTACCGCTTACCGTTGGTGAACCACCGGAGTCCACCGCTTCCCGTTGGTGAACCACCGGAGTCCACCGCTTCCCGTTGGTGAACCACCGGAGTCCACCGCTTAACGTTGGTGAACCACCGGAGTCCACCGCTTCCCGTTGGTGAACCACCGGAGTCCACCGCTTCCCGTTGGTGAACCACCAGAGTCCACCGCTTCCCGTTGGTGAACCACCGGAGTCCACCGCTTCCCGTTGGTGAACCACCGGAGTCCACCGCTTCCCGTTGGTGAACCACCGGAGTCCACCGCTTCCCGTTGGTGAACCACCGGAGTCCACCGCTTCCCGTTGGTGAACCACCGGAGTCCACCGCTTCCCGTTGGTGAACCACCGGAGTCCACCGCTTCCCGTTGGTGAACCACCGGAGTCCACCGCTTCCCGTTGGAATCTTTTTGGAACTATTATCTTCCACTTGGGCCTCTTTATCAAAGGTTCCATGGATCTTTGTCATTTTGTGTCTGTGATGTGGTCCCCTGCCTGTCCTGTCCGGACACCTGTATGATTCTGCACAGTGTTCTATTTTTCCCAACTTTCATTGTTCCTGGACACTGCTTTTTAGCATCTCCAAGTTCTCAGTCTGTGACCTTCTACAGGTGTTCACTGGTTTTGTCCAGGGCCTACTTTAGTTGCATCTTGTGGTCATATCCCTGATCCTCCTTGATACAGCTTCTGGACATGTCTTTGGTCACTTTGATCTTGACTGCAGCTACTGGTGATGTCCTAATATCATGATTGTGTTTGCAGTTTTCGGCAATGTCCCTGGTGCCTGAAATCCAGATTTCAAATTATGAACATGTCCATGGAGCTTGTCATCCTGGATACATTTCCTGGCTATCACTGGTGTCCATGATCCTAATTGCTGCTCCTGCATTTATCACTGGTGAAGATGATCCTGGTTGCAGCTTTAGCCGTGTCCATGGAGCTTCCGCTCCTGGATACAGCTTTTGGTCGTGTTCCTGTTGTTTGTGATATTGATCTGTAGCCTGCCACCGGGGTGCATTCTTTGGCCTTTTTGCAAACCACCGAGGCGCACCTTGGGCTTTTGTAGCCTGCCACCGGGGTGCATTCTTTGGCCTTTTTGCAAACCACTGAGGCGCACCTTGGGCTTTTGTAGCCTGCCACCGGGGTGCATTCTTTGGCCTTTTTGCAAACCACCGAAGCGCACCTTGGGCTTTTGTAGCCTGCCACCGGGGTCCACCCACCGCTTCCCGTTGGTGAACCACCAGAGTCCACCGCTTCCCGTTGGTGAACCACCGGAGTCCACCGCTTCTCGTTGGTGAACCATCGGAGTCCACCGCTTCCCGTTGGTGAACCACCGGAGTCCACCGCTTCCCGTTGGTGAACCACCGGAGTCCACCGCTTCCCGTTGGTGAACCACCGGAGTCGACCTCTTCCCGTTGGTGAACCACCAGAGTCCACTGCTTCCCGTTGGTGAACCACCGGAGTCCACCGCTTCCCGTTGGTGAACTACCGGAGTCCACCGCTTCCCGTTGGTGAACCACCGGTGTCCACTGCTTCCCGTTGGTGAACCACCGGAGTCCACCGCTTCCCGTTGGTGAACCACCGGAGTCCACCGCTTCCCGTTGGTGAACCATCGGAGTCCACCGCTTCCCGTTGGTGAACCACCGGAGTCCACCGCTTCCCGTTGGTGAACCACCGGAGTCCACCGCTTCCCGTTGGTGAACCACCGGAGTCGACCTCTTCCCGTTGGTGAACCACCAGAGTCCACTGCTTCCCGTTGGTGAACCACCGGAGTCCACCGCTTCCCGTTGGTGAACTACCGGAGTCCACCGCTTCCCGTTGGTGAACCACCGGTGTCCACCGCTTCCCGTTGGTGAACCACCGGAGTCCACCGCTTCCCGTTGGTGAACCACCGGAGTCCACCGCTTCCCGTTGGTGAACCACCGGAGTCCACCACTTCCCGTTGGAATCTTTCTGGAACTATTATCTTCCACTTGCGCCTCTTCATCAAAGGTTCTATGGATCTTTGACATTTTGTGTCTGTGATGTGGTCCCCTGCCTGTCCTGTGCGGACACCTGTATGATTCTGCACAATGTTCTTTTTTCCCCAACTTTCATTGTTCCTGAACACTGCTTTTTAGCATCTCCAAGTTCTCAGTCTGTGACCTTCTACAGGTGTTCACTGGTTTTGTCCAGGGCCTACTTTAGTTGCATCTTGTGGTCATATCCCTGATCCTCCTTGATACAGCTTCTGGACATTTCTTTGGTCACTTTGATCTTGACTGCAGCTACTGGTGATGTCCTGATATCATGATTGTGTTTGCAGTTTTCGCAATGTCCCTGGTGCCTGAAATCCAGATTTCAAATTATGAACATGTCCATGGAGCTTGTCATCCTGGATACATCTCCTGGCTATCACTGGTGTCCATGATCCTAATTGCTGTTCCTGCATTTATCACTGGTGAAGATGATCCTGGTTGCAGCTTTAGCCGTGTCCATGGAGCTTCTGCTCCTGGATACAGCTTTTGGTCGTGTTCCTGTTGTTTGTGATATTGATCTGTAGCCTGCCACCGGGGTGCATTCTTTGGCCTTTTTGCAAACCACCGAGGCGCACCTTGGGCTTTTGTAGCCTGCCACCGGGGTGCATTCTTTGGTCTTTTTCCAAACCACCGAGGCGCACCTTGGGCTTTTGTAGCCTGCCACCGGGGTGCATTCTTTGGCCTTTTTGCAAACCACCGAGGCGCACCTTGGGCTTTTGTAGCCTGCCACCGGGGTGCATTCTTTGGCTATTTTGCAAACCACCGAGGCGCACCTTGGGCTTTTGTAGCCTGCCACCGGGGTGCATTCTTTGGCCTTTTCGCAAACCACCGAGGCGCACCTTGGGCTTTTGTAGCCTGCCATCGGGGTGCACCCACCGTATTCCGTTGGTGAACCACCGGAGTCCACCGCTTCCCGTTGGTGAACCACCAGAGTCCACCGCTTCCCGTTGGTGAACCACCGGAGTCCACCGCTTCCCGTTGGTGAACCACCGGAGTCCACCGCTTCCCGTTAGTGAACCACCGGAGTCCACCGCATCCCGTTGGTGAACCACCGGAGTTTACCGCTTACCGTTGGTGAACCACCGGAGTCCACCGCTTCCCGTTGGTGAACCACCGGAGTCCACCGCTTCCCGTTGGTGAACCACCGGAGTCCACCGCTTAACGTTGGTGAACCACCGGAGTCCACCGCTTCCCGTTGGTGAACCACCGGAGTCCACCGCTTCCCGTTGGTGAACCACCAGAGTCCACCGCTTCCCGTTGGTGAACCACCGGAGTCCACCGCTTCCCGTTGGTGAACCACCGGAGTCCACCGCTTCCCGTTGGTGAACCACCGGAGTCCACCGCTTCCCGTTGGTGAACCACCGGAGTCCACCGCTTCCCGTTGGTGAACCACCGGAGTCCACCGCTTCCCGTTGGTGAACCACCGGAGTCCACCGCTTCCCGTTGGTGAACCACCGGAGTCCACCGCTTCCCGTTGGAATCTTTTTGGAACTATTATCTTCCACTTGGGCCTCTTTATCAAAGGTTCCATGGATCTTTGTCATTTTGTGTCTGTGATGTGGTCCCCTGCCTGTCCTGTCCGGACACCTGTATGATTCTGCACAGTGTTCTATTTTTCCCAACTTTCATTGTTCCTGGACACTGCTTTTTAGCATCTCCAAGTTCTCAGTCTGTGACCTTCTACAGGTGTTCACTGGTTTTGTCCAGGGCCTACTTTAGTTGCATCTTGTGGTCATATCCCTGATCCTCCTTGATACAGCTTCTGGACATGTCTTTGGTCACTTTGATCTTGACTGCAGCTACTGGTGATGTCCTAATATCATGATTGTGTTTGCAGTTTTCGGCAATGTCCCTGGTGCCTGAAATCCAGATTTCAAATTATGAACATGTCCATGGAGCTTGTCATCCTGGATACATTTCCTGGCTATCACTGGTGTCCATGATCCTAATTGCTGCTCCTGCATTTATCACTGGTGAAGATGATCCTGGTTGCAGCTTTAGCCGTGTCCATGGAGCTTCCGCTCCTGGATACAGCTTTTGGTCGTGTTCCTGTTGTTTGTGATATTGATCTGTAGCCTGCCACCGGGGTGCATTCTTTGGCCTTTTTGCAAACCACCGAGGCGCACCTTGGGCTTTTGTAGCCTGCCACCGGGGTGCATTCTTTGGCCTTTTTGCAAACCACTGAGGCGCACCTTGGGCTTTTGTAGCCTGCCACCGGGGTGCATTCTTTGGCCTTTTTGCAAACCACCGAAGCGCACCTTGGGCTTTTGTAGCCTGCCACCGGGGTCACCCACCGCTTCCCGTTGGTGAACCACCGGAGTCCACCGCTTCCCGTTGGTGAACCACCGGAGTCCACCGCTTCTCGTTGGTGAACCATCGGAGTCCACCGCTTCCCGTTGGTGAACCACCGGAGTCCACCGCTTCCCGTTGGTGAACCACCGGAGTCCACCGCTTCCCGTTGGTGAACCACCGGAGTCGACCTCTTCCCGTTGGTGAACCACCAGAGTCCACTGCTTCCCGTTGGTGAACCACCGGAGTCCACCGCTTCCCGTTGGTGAACTACCGGAGTCCACCGCTTCCCGTTGGTGAACCACCGGAGTCCACCGCTTTCCGTTGGTGAACCACCGGAGTCCACCGCTTTCCGTTGGTGAACCACCGGAGTCCACCGCTTTCTGTTGGTGAACCACCGGAGTCCACCTCTTCCCGTTGGTGAACCACCGGAGTCCACCTCTTCCCGTTGGTGAACCACCGGAGTCCACCGCTTCCCGTTGGTGAACCACCGGAGTCCACCGCTTCCCGTTGGTGAACCACCGGAGTCCACCGCTTCCCGTTGGTGAACCACCGGAGTCCACCGCTTCCCGTTGGTGAACCACCGGAGTCCACCGACCGCTTCCCGTTGGTGAACCACCGGAGACCACAACTTCCCGTTGGTGAACCACCGGAGTCCACCGCTTCCCGTTGGTGAACCACCGGAGTCCACCGCTTCCCGTTGGTGAACCACCGGAGTCCACCGCTTCCCGTTGGTGAACCACCGGAGTCCACCGCTTCCCGTTGGTGAACCACCGGAGTCCACCGCTTCCCGTTGGTGAACCACCGGAGCACACCGCTTCCCGTTGGTGTACCACCGGAGTACACCAATTACCATTGACCTACTTGTGTGAAAAACAGCTTATGGCTGGTATACATAGAAGACTGATTTCTTCTACTGTATATAGCAATGCTGTGGCACTGCTGTCTATAGTACAAGTGTTCAGACCACGAGCGGACACTGACAGTGAAAGGCCTGGATTCGTGTCTGGGCCCCCCACCATCACGCCCCACTCAAATACCAGCATATTTATGTGTATGTTGACATAAAGCATAATATAATAAAAATGACATGACCATTTACACATTACAATTGCATGTACATAGTAAACACATTCACAAAAGAATACAATTTTCACATACACAATGATAATTTTGTGATGCACTTGTTCACATCAGTAAACTTTTTTTTTTTTATTCATTCTTGAATGTAAAAGCCATACTTTATATTTATATACATTTCATTATATAAGAATGAGCTGTAATTTTAACTGTCATTTTACCAAACAGGTATATAAGTCTTACCATAGTATTAAAGGGAATCTGTCATCAAGATTTTATATCCCAAACTAATGGCGTGAATATAAAAGCTGCTGTAATACCAATTAAACTTTGATTTTTCCTTTAAAAAAAAAAAACATTTTTGTATTTTAGAGAAATCCAAAATTGCAATTGGAGGTTCTGAAGGCAGAAGGGCCGTGGGGTGGACCCTGCGCCTCCAGCTCAACTATGGATTCCTCTAAAACAGCAACATGGATTTCTACAAGAAAGGGAAGCAAAGCGCGTTTATATACAGTGCGTCATAGGTCTGAGGGATAAAATCCTAATGACAGATTCTCTGTAAGTTTTTTATTAATGTAGTGGAGGAAAAAAAACAACACAATTTTACACTATTTTAGGCTATGTGCGCACTAGACCGTTTTTCCCGCGGATTTACCCGCGGATTTGCCCCGGAAATTTCTTGAGAAATGTCTGCAATCTTTGTGCAGACATTTCCCATGAAATTCAATGAGAAAAAAAAATAGCTGTGCGCACTGTGCGGATTTTTCTCAAGAAAATTTCTTGAGAAAATTTTCTCGAGAAACTTTCTTGAGAAAATGTGCATGTCCATTAATTTCCGCAGGTACCTGCGGTATTCCGGGGGTATTCCGCAGGTAGCAATGATGTGCGGTATACCACCGGAATAGCCGCGATTTACCTGCGGTAATGCTCATCGCTGCCTGCGGTTTTGCAGGAAGCGATGTCATTATGCCAGGAAGAGGAGCAGAGGAAACACACGTCGCACTCCCTGGACGCCGCACAGAAGCACTTCCGTGCGACCTCCAGGTGTCTGTGCAGTGTGTGTCCTGCTCCGGCCTCGCGGCTGCCTGCACTGCAGTGTCAGTGTCTGCCCGCAGTGTCAGCAGCCTGTCACGCGGCAGCGCAGGCAGACACTGACATCCTGCAGTGCTGGGAGCCGCGGGGATGACGATCGCTGCTGTCAGGAGGTGAGATCATTACCTGCTGTGACGATCTCCTGCCTCCTGACGTCAGCGCTGTCTATGCCTGTCTCGCGAGCGGCCCGAGACTGTCACTAGCGGTGACGTCACGGGCTCTCGCGATAAGTCAGTGACAGCGCTGACGTCAGCAGTACAGGAGATGATCACAGAAGGTAATGATCTCATCTATGCTCCTGATGGCAGCGCTCGTCATCCCCTGCAGTGACCTGAGCTGACCTATTGATGTTAGCTCAGGTCACTGCATTGCTCTCCCAGCCAATGGGGAACATTCTGTTCTTCATTGACTGGGACAGCGACTATGGTATGGATCGCCGTGCCCCCCCCCCCCTTATTGGATTACGCCGGACGTGGAATTGATTGTGCTCTTTTCAATAAATTGGTTAAAGAGGGAATGTTTTGGGGAGTGTTTTTTCAAATAAAACTTTTTTTGTTGTCTATTTTTTAATTATTACTGACTGGGTTGGTGATGTCGGGTATCTGATAGACGCCTGACCTCACCAACCCCAGGGCTTGATGCCAGGTGACATTACACATCTGGCATCAACCCCATATATTACCCCGTTTGCCAACGCACCAGGGCGCGGGATGAGCTGGGGCAAAGCGCCAGGATTGGCACGTCTAATGGATGCGCCACTTCTGGGGCGGCTGCGGCCTGCTATTTTTAGGCTGGGGAGTGTCCAATAACAGTGGACCTCCCTAGTCTGAGAATATCAGACCCCAGCTGTCCGCTTTACCTTGGCTGGTGATCCAATATGGGGGGGACCCCACGTTTTTTGTTTTAAATTATTTATATAATTTAAAATAACAGCGTGGGGTGCCCACTGTTTTGGATTATCAGCCAAGGTGAAGCTGCCAGCGGTGGTCTGCAGGCTGCAGCCGTCTGCTTTACCCTAGCTGGCTACAAAAAATGGGGGGACCTCACGTCATTTTTTTTTAATTATTTATTTATTTTATGGCTAAATACAAGGCTAAGCACCCTTTAGGCTACTTTCACACATCCGGCTTGAGCTCTGCGGCTCAATCCGGCTGTGCAAGCTATGCAACGGATGCGGTGAAAACACCGCATCCTTTGCATAGGTTTTTCCTTTGCGGCCAGTCCGGTTTTTGCCGCTTGCGGCATGCTACTGAGCATGCGCAGTGGCAAAAACCGCATGCGGCGGCCGGATGCGGTTATTGCCGCATCCGGCCGCCATAGGCATGTATTGAAAAATGTGCCGCATCGGCCGAATGAGGCGCGATGCGGTTTTTTTTTGCCGCACGAAAAAACGTGCCAGGCAACGTTCCATCCGGCCGCCGCATCGGCTACATCTGCCGCATGCGGCAAAAAACGGACGGAACGCAAGGCCATGCAGCACAATGCGGCACTAATTAAAGTCTATGCAGGAAATTCGCAACCGGCAGCAAAAAAAACCGGTTGCGATTTTCATGCAAAGCGCCGGATTGTGCCGCATAGCAAAAACCGGAGGTGTGAAAGTAGCCTAAGTGCCACATGAAAGTCACTAAAGGGTGCCAGCTTAGAAAATGCAGGGAGGTGGAACATTATATAGGTTTTTCTCATCTATCTATCCATCTATCTATCTATCTATCTATCCCTCTATCTATCCCTCTATCTATCCCTCTATCTATCTATCCCTCTATCTATCTATCTATCTATCTATCTATCTATCTATCTATCTATCCCTCTATCTATCCCTCTATCTATCTATCCCTCTATCTATCTATCTATCTATCCCTCTATCTATCTATCTATCTATCTATCTATCTATCTATCTATCTATCTATCTATCTATCTATCCCTCTATCTATCTATCTATCTATCTATCCCTCTATCTATCTATCTATCTATCTATCTATCTATCCCTCTATCTATCTATCTATCTATCTATCTATCTATCTATCCCTCTATCTATCTATCTATCTATCTATCTATCTATCCCTCTATCTATCTATCTATCTATCTATCTATCCCTCTATCTATCTATCTATCTATCCATCTATCCCTCTATCTATCTATCTATCTATCTATCTATCCATCTATCCCTCTATCTATCTATTCATCTATCTATCTATCCCTCTATCTATCTATCTATTCATCTATCTATCCCTCTATCTATCTATCTATTCATCTATCTATCTATCCCTCTATCTATCTATCTATCTATCTATTCATCTATCTATCCCTCTATCTATCCCTCTATCTATCTATCTATTCATCTATCTATCTATCCCTCTATCTATCTATTCATCTATCCATCTTTCTCTCTATCCATTATCTGTCTATCGATTATCTTTATTATTTATTGCAGGGACAAACCTGCGGTAAATCCGCGGTAAATCCGCGGCAAATTCGCGGCAAATTCGCGGCAAATCCGCGGCAAATCCGCGGCAAAAACGCATGCGGATTTGGTGCGGATTTTTTCCGCAGGTCCGGAAATCTTTCACTGGCAGAAGTTTCTCAAGAAATTTTCTTGAGAAACTTCACATTTCTAGTGCGCACATAGCCTTAAGATTCCAATCACCATTAATATACTATTTATTAACTGTATTATACATGTCATTATTATTAAAAGGATGCAAATGTTATTTCCTGGTTAGTGATGTTTATTTTTAAAAAGTATAATGAAAATGCGATTATTACTAAGTTACCGTTCTATAGAGATGTACTACTATATACTGACATATCTCTATGTACCAGGACAATGTGCCTGTAAGGAAGAATACCGCTGAGCTTTTTGTACAGGAGTACAACCAGTGGATTACAGCTAAAGCTCTGAATTTGACAGCCAGGATAGACATCACTTAATAAATAATGATCTACTTATAAGAAGAATCTACTGATCAGAGACACACAGGGAAGTCCTTCTCCCGACCTTTAAGAAGGAGAATCTACATGGGTAGAAAGTGAAACAATCACAGTGTCTGTGCGACCGGTGGTGCGACTGGGTTTCCCCTACATCCTGGGGCTTCCCGACCCTACTGGGCCCATGTGCGGCTGAACTTACTGCACAAGTCATCTGTCCGCCCCGGCCTAAAATGCTAAATGTATGTGTTTAACCCCTTCACGACCGGACGATTTTTCGCTTTCCGTTTTTTTTTTCGCCATTCTTTTTCTGAGAGACGTAACTTTTTTTATTTTTCAGTCAATATGGTCATGTGAGGGCTCATTTTTTGCGGAACGAGCTGTACTTTTAAATGAAACCATAGGTTTTACCATATAGTGTACTGGAAAACGGCAAAAAAATTCCAAATGCAGAAAAATTGCAAAAAAAGTGCGATAGCACTATTGTTTTTGAGATATTTTATTCACTGTGTTCACTGTATGGTAAAACTGATGTGTGGGTGTGATGCCTCAGGTCAGTGCGAGTTCGTAGACAAAAACATGTATAGGTTTACTTTTATATAAGGGGTTAAAAAAAATTCGGAAGTTTGTCTGAAAAAAGTGGCGCACGTTTTACGCCATATTCCGTGACCCGTAGCATTCTCATTTTTCGGGATCTATGGCTCAGTGACAGCTTATTTTTTGCGACTCGAGCTGACGTTTTTAACGGTACCATTTTTGCGCAGATGCTACGTTTTGATCGCCTGTTATTGCATTTTGCGCAAAAGTTGTGGCGACAAAAAAAGTAATTTTGGCGTTTGGAATTTTTTTGTCGCTACGCCATTTACTGATCAGATTAATTAATTTTATATTTTGATAGATCGGGCGTTTCTGAACGCGGCAATACCAAATGTGTGTATATTTTTTTAACCCTTTAATTTTCAATGGGGCGAAAGGGGGGGGTGATTTGAACTTTTAGTTTTTTTGTTTTTTTTTATGTTTTAAAACTTTTTTTTCTTATTTTACTAGTCCCCCTTGGGGGCTATAGCGATCAGCAGTCCGATCGCTCTGCACTATCTGCTGATGACAGCTACACAGCTGTAAACAGCAGATACGTGCACTTCCTGCTTCCCTGGCCTCTGTACAAAGCGAAAGTGAAAGTGGTTCATGTCTAGCACAGGAGTCATCACATGACCCTGTGCTACCATGACAACCACCGGAAGTCACGTGATCATATCACGTGACTTCCGGTATCGGGCGGTAAGTAAAACTTTACCGCGATCGCGTTTATAATGGCGCTGTCACATATTGACAGCGCCATTACAGGGGTTAAATGGCACGAGCAGATATCGATTCTGCTCGTGCTTAGCAGGCACACATCTCAGCTGTGAAAATCAGCTGAGATGTGCGACGATCGCGGCATGCTGATGCCGGCAGACCGCGGGTAGTAACGTTATGACCGCTAGGACGTAATTTTACTGCCCGCGGTCGTTAAGGGGTTAATAAAGATGCTTAATTGTCCCTGCCTGCGGTCAGTAAACAGTAGTTCAGGATCGTTGTCAATCAGGCTCCTGTGCGGTGGGGACCACATCCAGGAGTAGGAATGACCCCCCCAGCGTGTGCAGGATGGGGGGGACGAGGGACCACATGGTTATTAAACACATACATATACCGTTAGGAGATAATAGAGTTATTATTCTATAGGTTATTTGGAGGCTGATAAATATAGTATTTTTAGTGCCTTTGTGGATTTGAACTTGCTATTCTTTAATACTACACTACTGCAATATACAGTAAATGATACAGTAAAATGATGTTCTCCCATAAAGCCTGGCTATAGGCTGAGTTTACACAAACAGCAGCCATGGGGGTCTTTACCTGGCTCCTGGCTGCCATTACAACCCATTGCAGATGCTACCTGCAGTCCTATGTAACACCACTGATAACACAGTGATAACTCCCTGAGTATAGATAATGTAGTAGATGTCACCTGCAGTCCTATGTAAGACTATGGGCGCCACTTGCAGCCATTCTATCACATGGTGACACTGTGCCGCTTGATAGATGAAGGGTCATGGTCTTCCGGGGAAATGATGGCCTCCTGTTGTCCTGCTGCTCCTGAAGCCGGTCTGCCATCTGCTATGATCCTACAGAGAGGACCTGAAGGAGAAAAATCAGAACTTCAGGATCTGACGATTATTGATTATTGATAATGTTACCAATATAAGAGACATGAATAAAAAAATGCCGCCCACTGTGCCCCTGAATGCAAAAATGCCCTACACTGTGCCCATGAATATATAGTCCACCACAGTGCACCGCCCGCTCCACTGAGAATATACATGAGTTACCAGCATTGTGCCCCCGGTATAAATATATATTCAGGGGTCACTGATACAAATGACTATAGCAGCGCTTCGGCAGGGACCCGTCCTCGCTCCCCGCCTGGTGCCGGCTGTATGACGCAGGCGGGAGGACGAGAATCCGCCACTGACAGGAGAGAGACAAAAAAGAAAAATGGCCCCTTATGTATTAGGGACTGTCGGGGGGTCCTTTTCAGCGGCTCTTCTACTTCCCCCTCTTACCTCAACTCCATTTTCCATTGATTGTTTCTACAAGATATTTGAATAAATAAAAAGTAAAAACACAAAAACCTTTTAATTCCATTAAAACTTTAATTCAAAGAAAAATAAAAACAAACAATAAACTAAAGATGATTGAGAAAAGCCTCTACAACTATCCCCTGATTTATCCGGCAGATAACGCCATCAAAATAAGAATAATTAAGGCCAGAATTCTAGTTTTGTTCATGATGCCTCCTACATAACAGAAAGTATTACCTATACTGCACGATAAACGCCGGGAAAAAACAACTATTCTATTGGTTTTGCATCTAAATGCTGCTTTCAGTAAATCTCATGCACAAGTAAAATGGAATTAAAAAACATAAAAGTTATGCAACGACCCAAAAACGTACCCCACATAGTCCTCCATACAGAACAATGGTTCCCACATAGCCCTCCATACAGAATAATGGGCCCCACATAGCCCTCCATACAGAATAATGGGCCCCACATAGTCCTCCATACAGAATAATGGGCCCCACATAGCCCTCCATACAGAATAATGGTCCCCACATAGCCCTCCATACAGAATAATGGCCCCACATAGCCCTCCATGCAGAATAATGGTCCCCACATAGCCCTCCATACAGAATAATGGGCCCACCATAGCCCTCCATACAGAATAATGGGCCCCACATAGCCCTCCATACAGAATAATGGGCCCCACATAGCCCTCCATACAGAATAATGGGCCCCACATAGCCCTCCATACAGAATAATGGGCCCTACATAGCCCTCCATACAGAATAATGGCCCCACATAGCCCTCCATACAGAATAATGGTCCCCACATAGCCCTCCATACAGAATAATGGGCCCACCATAGCCCTCCATACAGAATAATGGGCTCCACATAGCCCTCCATACAGAATAATGGGCCCCACATAGCCCTCCATACAGAATAATGGACCCCACATAATCCTCCATACAGAATAATTGGCCCCACATAGTTCTCCATACAGAATAATGGCCCCACATAGCCCTCCATACAGAATAATGGCCCCACATAGCCCTCCATACAGAATAATGGCCCCACATAGCCCTCCATACAGAATAATGGTCCCCACATAGCCCTCCATACAGAATAATGGGCTCCACATAGCCCTCAATACAGAATAATGGGCCCCACATAGCCCTCCATACAGAATAATGAACCCCACATAATCCTCCATACAGAATAATTGGCCCCACATAGTTCTCCATACAGAATAATGGCCCCGCATAGCCCTCCATACAGAATAATGGCCCCACATAGCCCTCCATACAGAATAATGGCCCCACATAGCCCTCCATACAGAATAATGGTCCCCACATAGCCCTCCATACAGAATAATGGGCCCACCATAGCCCTCCATACAGAATAATGGGCTCCACATAGCCCTCCATACAGAATAATGGGACCCACATAGCCCTCCATACAGAATAATGGGCCCCACATAGCCCTCCATACAGAATAATGGACCCCACATAATCCTCCATACAGAATAATTGGCCACACATAGTTCTCCATACAGAATAATGGCCCCACATAGCCCTCCATACAGAATAATGGGCCCCACATAGTCCTCCATACAGAACAATGGGCCCCTCATAGCTCTCCATACAGAATAATGGGCCCCACATAGCCCTCCATACAGAATAATGCGCCCCACATAGTCCTCCATACCGAATAATGGGCCCCACATAGTCCCCCATACAGAATAATGGGCCCCACATAGCCCTCCATACAGAATATTGGGCCCCATATACCTCTCCATACAGAATAATGGGCCCCATATAGCTCTCCATACAGAATAATGGGCCCCACATAGCCCTCCATACAGAATAATGGGCCCCATATACCTCTCCATACAGAATAATGGGCCCCATATAGCTCTCCATACAGAATAAAGGGCCCCACATAGCTCTCCATACAGAATAATGGGCACCACATAGTCCTTTATACAGAATAATGGACCCCGCATAGCCCTCTATACAGAATAATGGGCCCCACATAGCCCTCCATACAGAATAATGGCCCCACATAGCCCCCCGCATAGAGAATAATGGACCCCACATAGCCCTCCATACAGAATAATGGCCCCACATAGCCCTCCATACAGAATAATGGGCCCCATATAGCCCTCCATACAGAATAATGAGCCCCACATAGTCCTCCATACAGAATAATGGGCCCCACATAGCCCCCCATAGAGAATAATGGGCATCACATAGCTCTCCATACAGAATAATGGGCCCCACATAGCCCTCCATACAGAATAATGGGCCCCACATAGCCCTCCATACAGAATAATGGGGTCCACATAGCCCTCCATACAGAATAATGGGCCCCACATAGTCCTCCATACAGAATAATGGGCCCCATATAGCTCTCCATACAGAATAATGGGCCCCACATAGTCCTCCATACAGAATAATGGGCCCCACATAGCCCACCATACAGAATAATGGGCCCCACATAGCCCACCATACAGAATAATGAGCCTCATATAGTCCTCCATACAGAATAATGTACCCCACATAGCTCTCCATACAGAATAATGGGCCCCATATAGCCCTCCATACAGAATAATGGGCCCCATATAGCCCTCCATACAGAATAATGTACCCCACATAGCCCTCCATACAGAATAATGGGCCCCATATAGCCCCCCCCATACAGAAAAATGGGCCCCACATAGCCCTCCATACAAAATAATGGGCCCCATATAGCCCCCCATACAGAATAATGGCCCCCCACATAGCCCTCCATACAGAATAATGGGCCCCACATAGCCCTCCATACAAAATAATGGGCCCCACATAGCCCTCCATACAGAATAATGGGCCCCATATAGCCCCCCCCATACAGAAGAATGGGCCCCACATAGCCCTCCATACAGAATAATGAGCCCCACATAGCCCTCCATACAGAATAATGGGCCCCACATAGCCCTCCATACAGAATAATGGGTACCACATAGCCCTCCATACAGAATGGGCCCCACATAGCCCTCTATACAGAATAATGGGGTCCACATAGCCCTCCATACAGAATAATGATCCCACATAGCCCTCCATACAGAATAATGGGCCTCACATAGCCCTCCATACAGAATAATGAGCCCCACATAGCCCTCCATACAGAATAATGTGCTCCACATAGCCCTCCATACAGAATAATGGGCTCCACATAGTCCTCCATACAGAATAATGGGTACCACATAGCTCTCCATACAGAATAATGGGCCCCACATAGCTCTCCATACAGAATAATGGACCCCACATAGCCCTCCATACAGAATAATGGGCGCCACATAGCCCTCCATACAGAATAATTGGCCCCACATAGTCCTCCATACAGAATAATGGTCCCCACATAGCTCTCCATTCAGAATAATGGCCCCACATAGCCCTCCATACAGAATAATGGGCCCCACATAGTCCTCCATACAGAATAATGGTCCCCACATAGCTCTCCATTCAGAATAATGGCCCCACATAGCTCTCCATACAGAATAATGGACCCCACATAGTCCTCCATACAGAATAATGGGCTCCACATAGTCCTCCATACAGAATAATGGGCCCCACATGGCCCTCCATACAGAATAATGGGCCCCACATAGCCCTCCATACAGAATAATGGTCCCCACATAGCTCTCCATACAGAATAATAGGCATCACATAGTCCTCGATACAGAATAATGGGCCCCACATAGCCCTCCATACAGAATAATGGGCCCTACATAGTCCTCCATACAGAATAATGGGCCCTACATAGTCCTCCATACAGAATAATGGCCCCACATAGCCCTCCATACAGAATAATGGGCCCTACATAGTCCTCCATACAGAATAATGGACCCCACATAGCCCTCCATACAGAATAATGGGTACCACATAGCTCTCCATTCAGAATAATGGCCCCACATAGCCCTCCATACAGAATAATGGGCCCTACATAGCCCTCCATACAGAATAATGGCCCCACATAGCCCTCCATACAGAATAATGGGCCCTACATAGTCCTCCATACAGAATAATGGACCCCACATAGCCCTCCATACAGAATAATGGGTACCACATAGCTCTCCATTCAGAATAATGGCCCCACATAGCCCTCCATACAGAATAATGGGCCCTACATAGTCCTCCATACAGAATAATGGCCCCACATAGCCCTCCATACAGAATAATGGGCCCTACATAGTCCTCCATACAGAATAATGGGCCCCACATAGCCCTCCATACAGAATAATGGGTACCACATAGCTCTCCATTCAGAATAATGGCCCCACATAGCCCTCCATACAGAATAATGGGCCCTACATAGTCCTCCATACAGAATAATGGGCTCCACATAGCCCTCCATACAGAATAATGGACCCCACATAGTCCTCCATACAGAATAATGGGTACCACATAGTCCTCCATACAGAATAATGGCCCCACATAGCCCTCCATACAGAATAATGGGCCCCACATAGCCCTCCATACAGAATAATGGGCCCCACATAGTCCTCCATACAGAATAATGGGCCCCACATAGCCCTCCATACAGAATAATGGGCACCACATAGTCCTCTATACAGAATAATGGGCCCCACATAGTCCTCCATACAGAATAATGGGGTCCACATAGCCCTCCATACAGGATAATGTGCCCCACATAGCCCTCCATATAGAATAATGGGCCCCACATAGCCCTCCATACAGAATAATGGGCCCCACATAGCCCTCCATACAGAATAATGGGCCCCACATAGCCCTCCATACAGAATAATGGGCCCCACATAGCCCTCCATACAGAATAATGGGCCCCACATAGCCCTCCATACAGAATAATGGGTACCACATAGCCCTCCATACAGAATAATGGCCCCACATAGCCCTCCATACAGAATAATGGGCCCCACATAGTCCTCCATACAGAATAATGGGCCCCACATAGCCCTCCATACAGAATAATGGCCCCACATAGCCCTCCATACAGAATAATGGGCCCCACATAGTCCTCCATACAGAATAATGGGCCCCACATAGTCCTCCATACAGAATAATGGGCCCCACATAGCCCTCCATACACAATAATGGCCCCACATAGCCCTCCATACAAAATAATGGCCCCACATAGCCCTCCATACAGAATAATGGCCCCACATAGCCCTCCATACAGAATAATGGCCCCACATAGCCCTCCATACAGAATAATGGGCCCCACATAGCCCTCCATACAGAATAATGGGCACCACATAGCCCTCCATACAGAATAATGGGCCCCACATAGCCCTCCATACAGAATAATGGGCCCCACATAGCCCTCCATACAGAATAATGGGCCCCACATAGCCCTCCACACAGAATAATGGTCACTGGCATGGGGGGTTGTTATGTTCTACACTGTTCGGGCCCCTCCCCCTCGGTGATGTGATCGCTGGATGTCGCTGTTACCATGGTAATATATTCCCTCCAGGGCTGCACCGCCCCCTGTCACCTGTAGATGTATAGACAGACCCTCATCTGCACTGTATACAGCGGCCGGGGCTCGGGCTCCGCCTCCGGCCTCCGCTCGGGCTCCACACGCAGCGCTCACCTGGCTGCACACACTGCGACTTCTGTCACACGCTGAGGGCTCAGATCGCTGCTGGCTCCGCCCCTCGGTCTCTTCACCGTCCCCAGCAATATGGAGATATCTGCACTGACTGGAATCCTGCACACAGGGGCGGGGCTTGTCACTGTTGAGCAACACAGAGGTTGCCATGGAGCTCTCAAGCAGGGGCGGAGTCTATGGGAGATGGGCGGAGCTATGCTGATGATGGGCGGAGCTATACTGATAATGGGCGGGGTTAGAGCGGCAGTATTGAAGTGCAGTGCGCGCTGCTCCGTACTTTCCACCATAGATTGAGCAGATACAGGGGTGTAATGACCGCAGAGGTCGCAACTGTGACCAGGCCGCAGGGTTATAGGGGCCCGGCAGCCGCTCTGTAGAGCCGGCTCCACAGGTTTGCGGCAGAAAGCACCAGAAGATATCGATTCCTGAAGGAGATTGGGACACATGATGACTGGTAATAAGAAAAGAGGGGACATGAGGGGGAGGTGAGTGCATATGAGGGCTGCAGACTGTGACAGAAGGATGTGAAGGGGTGCAGTGTTTGAGAGAGGGGTAAGTTGGGGTACAGGCAGGGTGTGTGACATGGGTGTGTAGTGTGTGTGATATGGGGGGTGCAGGCTGTATGGGAGCAGGGTGTGTGAAGTATGGGGGCAGGAGCGTAACTACCGCAGTCAGAAGGAGGAGAGAGGTACTTGTTTTTTTATTTTGCTGGCTGCATGACACATGGAGTTCCTGGGGGGGGGGGCTGGCTGCATGACACATGGAGGCCCTGGGGGGGGCTGGCTGCATGACACATGGAGGCCCTGGGGGGGGCTGGCTGCATGACACATGGAGGCCCTGGGGGGGGCTGGCTGCATGACACATAGAGTCCCTGGGGGGGGGCTGGCTGCATGACACATGGAGGCCCTGGGGGGGGCTGGCTGCATGACACATGGAGGCCCTGGGGGGGGCTGGCTGCATGACACATGGAGGCCCTGGGGGGGGCTGGCTGCATGACACATGGAGGCCCTGGGGGGGCTGGCTGCATGACACATGGAGGCCCTGGGGGGGGCTGGCTGCATGACACATGGAGTCCCTGGGGGGGGGCTGGCTGCATGACACATGGAGTCCCTGGGGGGGGGCTGGCTGCATGACACATGGAGGCCCTGGGGGGGGGCTGGCTGCATGACACATGGAGGCCCTGGGGGGGGGCTGGCTGCATGACACATGGAGGCCCTGGGGGGGCTGGCTGCATGACACATGGAGGCCCTGGGGGGGGGGCTGGCTGCATGACACATGGAGGCCCTGGGGGGGGGCTGGCTGCATGACACATGGAGGCCCTGGGGGGGGGCTGGCTGCATGACACATGGAGGCCCTGGGGGGGGGCTGGCTGCATGACACATGGAGTCCCTGGGGGGGGGGGCTGGCTGCATGACACATGGAGTCCCTGGGGAGGGGCTGGCTGCATGACACATGGAGGCCCTGGGGGGGGGGGGCTGGCTGCATGACACATGGAGGCCCTGGGGGGGGGGCTGGCTGCATGACACATGGAGGCCCTGGGGGGGGGGCTGGCTGCATGACACATGGAGGCCCTGGGGAAGGGGGCTGGCTGCATGACACATGGAGTCCCTGGGGAGGGGCTGGCTGCATGACACATGGAGGCCCTGGGGGGGGCTGGCTGCATGACACATGGAGGCCCTGGGGGGGGGGCTGGCTGCATGACACATGGAGGCCCTGGGGAAGGGGGCTGGCTGCATGACACATGGAGACCCTAGGGGGGTGCTGGCTGGCTGCATGATGCATAAAGGCCCTGGGGTGGCTGGCTGTATGACACATGGAGGCCCTAGGGGGGGGCTGGCTGCATGACACAAGGAGGCCCTGTGGTGGGGGGCCGGCTGCATGACACATGGAGGCCCTGGGGGGGGGCTGGCTGCATGACACAAGGAGGCCCTGTGGTGGAGGGCTGGCTTTCATGACACATGGAGGCCCTGGGGGGGGGGGCTGGCTGCATGACACATGGAGGCCCTGGGGGGGGGGCTGGCTGCATGACACATGGAGGCCCTGGGGGGGGCTGGCTGCATGACACATGGAGGCCCTGGGGAAGGGGGCTGGCTGCATGACACATGGAGACCCTAGGGGGGGCTGGCTGGCTGCATGATGCATAAAGGCCCTGGGGGGGCTGGCTGCATGACACATGGAGGCCCTAGGGGGGGGGGGCTGGCTGCATGACACAAGGAGGCCCTGTGGTGGGGGGCTGGCTGCATGACACATGGAGGCCCCGGGGGGGGGGGCTGGCTGCATGACACAAGGAGGCCCTGTGGTGGGGGGCTGGCTTTCGTGACACATGGAGGCCCGGGGGGGGGCTGGCTGCCTGACACATGGAGGCCCGGGGGGGGGGGGGGCTGGCTGCATGACACATGGAGGCCCTGGGGGGGGGCTGGCTGCCTGACACATGGAGGCCCGGGGGGGGGGGCTGGCTGCATGACACACATGGAGGCCCTGGGGGGGGGCTGGCTGCATGATACATGGAGGTCTATGGGACTGCATAATAAACATGAAGGACACCTTATACATGGACTAGGTGTGCATTATACCTTGAGGAGTATGGGGCTGCATAATACAAAATAAAGGACACCTTATACATGGAATATAGGGGTACATTATACATGGAGGAGTATGGGGCTGCATACCACAATATGAACATTTATGGGGCTGCATTACAATACATATAGGACTATGGGGGCTACATTATAATATATGGAGGACTATGGAGGCTACCTTATACATGGACTATGGGGGTGTGTTATAAAACATGGAGGACTGTGTGGTGAATTATAATACATGGAGGACTATGGGGCTGCATTCTAATATATGAAGGGTTATGCAGGACCCTTTATACTATATGGAAGGCTATGTGGGGGCCATTATAGTATTTGGAGAACTTTCCCATGCTCTGATATAGAAAAGCTGGGTGCTGAGGGAAAGAGCCAAGTGTCAGCGTCATTGTCCTGTACCCCGAGTGTCAGTGTCATTATTCCGTACCCTAAGTGTCGATGTATGTGGAGGGGGCCCCGGTCCAAATTTTGCACCAGGGCCCATCAAACTCTAGTTACGCCACTGAGTTTTACCATATAGTGAACATGGTAAATAAAAAAAACCAAAACAAACTGTTATGAAATTGTACTTTTGCAATTTCACCACAAATTATTTGTTATTTCACAAATTCCCTAGTTATTTCTTTTCCCATTTTCTAGTACAATCTGTAGGAGAACGAATGGAGTCATTCAAAACTACAACCCATCCTGCAAAATACAATATGGTTATTTAGATGGAAAAACAAAAAGTTATGGCTCTTGGAAGAAACTGAGGAGAAATTAAAATGAGAAATCGCCGGGTGGTGAAGGGGTTAATGTTTTTATTTTGCTCATTCCTTAAAGGGGTGGTTCACCCATTTTTTTTATTTTCTATATGAGTGTAACTTACCATTTTAGGTGTTTTCTTCATTGGCCTCTATTTGCAGTTCACGCTCAGTGCCGATCACATGACCCCCTGGTGCTGCAGCCGCTAGTATCCTCTTACGTCTCGTCAAGTTCCGGGCTCTCAAACTTGACGGTTACGTCAGAGGATGCTGGCGCCACTCACATTGTTTGACAAGGCTGTGGGCGATGACTACTGCATGTGTCGGTCTGGCCCGGCGGGGTAGCGGGGAATTCCCCGGTAGGCCCCGGATACTCAGTGGTCCCCTGTGTCTTATATAGTGCGGGGCAGTGTATAGCGCCGTGGGGCCGGTGTTATGTGCGTCAGACTGTGCATGGCCCCCACGCTGTGAAGGGCCCCCCCTCCCACACTCTGAGGGCCCCCCAGCCTTTCAATCACAAACTGCAGCGATAGCACAAGTTCCGTACTATCGCTGTAGATTGCGCGGCTGCAGAAGGACCTGTGGTGACATCACCCAGACCTGTCCTGGAGACCGCGCCGCTATTCAAATGTACGCGCATCTTTCAGACGTGCGTACATTTGAACAGTGCGGCCGGTGACAGGACTGAGGCGGAGGAGCTGCTCGGCCCCGCACCGACACAGCGGCCGTCATCACACTCCGCCGGAGCAGCAGAGAGGAGGACGCGCAGGGCTGCAGGTAAGCGCTCAGGAGGAGCCGAAGAAAAAAAAATATATATTCTCACCTCTCCTCCTCATTCCCGCGGTGCTCCAGTTGCTTCCTCCAGACCGCAGGACACAGACCCCTCGGTGATCCCGTTCTCAGCACGGAGCCGCCACCACAGGATGCCATCATGGCTTTACTGCAGTTAAATGCTTTACGGCGCCGCAAAGCATTTAGCTGCAGTAAAACCATGATGGCATCTTGCAGCGGCTCCGTGCAGAGAACGGGATCACCGAGGGGTCTATGAGCCTGCGGACTGATAAGGTAAGGACAGCGCAGGAACGGAGCACAGGTGAGAATAACGTTTGTGTGTGTGTGTGTTTGTGAGTGTGTGTGTGTGTGTGTGTGTGTGTGTGTGTGTGAGAACAATGGCATAATAGGGGACAGGAAGGGGGGCCCATTCATACACAGCACAAGGATGGGGGGGGCATTCATACACAGCACAAGGCTGAGGGGCCCATTCATACACAGCACAAGGCTGGGGGGCCCATTCATACACAGCACAAGGCTGGGGGGCCCGTTCATACACAGCACAAGGCTAGGGGGGCCCATTCATACACAGCACAAGGCTGGGGGGCCCATTCATACACAGCACAAGGCTGGGGGGCCCGTTCATACACAGCACAAGGCTAGGGGGGCCCATTCATACACTGCACAAGGCTAGGGGGACCCGTTCATACACTGCACAAGGATGGGGGGGCCCATTCATACATTGCACAAGGATGGGAGGGCCCATTCATACACTGCACAAGGATGGGGGGGCCCATTCATACACTGCACAAGGATGGGGAGCCCATTCATACACTGCACAAGGATGGGGGGCCCATTCATACACTGCACAAGGATGGGGGGGCCCATTCATACACTGCACAAGGATGGGGAGCCCATTCATACACTGCACAAGGATGGGAGGACCCATTCATACACTGCACAAGGATGGGGGAGCCCATTCATACACTGCACAAGGATGGGAGGGCCCATTCATACACTGCACAAGGATGGGGGGGCCCATTCATACACTGCACAAGGATGGGGGAGCCCATTCATACGCTGCACAAGGATGGGGAGCCCATTCATACGCTGCACAAGGATGGGGGGCCCATTCATACAGTGCACAAGGATGGGGTGGCCCATTCATACACGGCACAAGGATGGGGTGGCCCATTCATACAGTGCACAAGGATGGGGGGCCCATTCATACAGTGCACAAGGATGGGGTGGCCCATTCATACACGGCACAAGGATAGGGTGGCCCATTCATACACTGCACAAGGATGGGGGACCATTGCTACACTGCACAAGGATGGGGGGCCCGTTGCTAGACGGCACAAGGATGGGGGGCCCGTTGCTACACGGCACAAGGATGGGGGGCCCGTTGCTACACGGCACAAGGATGGGGGCCCGTTGGTACACGGCACAAGGATTGGGGGGGGCCCGTTGCTACACGGCACAAGGATGTGCACATTACTAGAAGGGGGCACATTACATTTTTTTAGGGTCTAGTTTAAATATGGAAATTTACCAGTAGTTGCTGCATTTCCCACCCTAGGCTTATGCTTGAGCCAATAAGTTTTCAGTTTTTTGTGGTTATATTAGGGGCCTCGGTTTATACTCGGGTTGGCTTATACCCAGGCCCGGACTGACAGGCGGGAGGGGCGGGACTTCTCCCGGTGGGCTGGCCGGTGGAGGGGTGGGGGGGCTGCCCCCCGCCTCTCCCGCACTCAGGGCCGGCGTCAGCAGGGCACGCGGCATACCTGGGCAAATGCCGGGGCCCTGGAGAGCCGGGGGGCCCACTCGGCCTCGTCAGTTCTGGTGCCCCTTGGCCGGGGCCCCCTCGCCTTAGTTCTGCTGCCCCCGGGCCGAGTTCCGGGGGTCCGCAGTGTAGCAGAGCTATGTGTGTATGTATGTAGCAGAGCTATGTGTATGTATGTAGCAGATTCATGTATGTATGTAGCAGAGCTATGCGTGTATGTAGCAGAGCTATGTGTGTATGTATGTAGCAGATTCATGTATGTATGTAGCAGAGCTATGTGTGCATGTATGTAGCAGAGCTATGCGTGTATGTAGCAGAGCTATGTGTGTATGTATGTAGCAGAGCTATGTATGTAACAGAGCTATGTGTGCATGTATGTAGCAGAGCTATGTATGTAACAGAGCTATGTGTGCATGTATGTGGCAGAGCTATGCGTGTATGTAGCAGAGCTATGTGTGTATGTATGTAGCAGAGCTATGTATGTAACAGAGCTATGTGTGCATGTATGTAGCAGAGCTATGTATGTAACAGAGCTATGTGTGCATGTATGTAGCAGAGCTATGTATGTAACAGAGCTATGTGTGCATGTATGTAGCAGAGCTATGCGTGTATGTAGCAGAGCTATGTGTGTATGTATGTAGCAGATTCATGTATGTATGTAGCAGAGCTATGTGTGCATGTATGTAGCAGAGCTATGCGTGTATGTAGCAGAGCTATGTGTGTATGTATGTAGCAGAGCTATGTATGTAACAGAGCTATGTGTGCATGTATGTAGCAGAGCTATGTATGTAACAGAGCTATGTGTGCATGTATGTAGCAGAGCTATGCGTGTATGTAGCAGAGCTATGTGTGTATGTAGCAGAGCTATGTATGTAACAGAGCTATGTGCGCATGTATGTAGCAGAGCTATGTATGTAACAGAGCTATGTGTGCATGTATGTAGCAGAGCTATGTATGTAACAGAGCTATGTGTGCATGTATGTAGCAGAGCTATGCGTGTATGTAGCAGAGCTATGTATGTATTTATGTAGCAGAGCTATGTGTGTATGTATGTAGCAGAGCTATGTGTGTATGTATGCAGCAGAGCTATGTGTGTATGTATGCAGCAGAGCTATGTGTGTATGTATGTAGCAGAGCTATGTGTGTATGTATGTAGCAGAGCTATGTGTGTATGTATGCAGCAGAGCTATGTGTGTATGTATGCAGCAGAGCTGTGTGTATGTATGTAGCAGAGCTATGTGTGTATGTATGCAGCAGAGCTATGTGTGTATGTATGCAGCAGAGCTGTGTGTATGTATGTAGCAGAGCTATGTGTGTATGTATGCAGCAGAGCTATGTGTGTATGTATGCAGCAGAGCTATGTGTGTATGTATGTAGCAGAGCTACGTGTATGTATGCAGCAGAGCTATGTGTGTATGTATGTAGCAGAGCTATGTGTGTATGTATGCAGCAGAGCTATGTGTGTATGTATGTAGCAGAGCTATGTGTGTATGTATGTAGCAGAGCTATGTATGTAACAGAGCTATGTGTGCATGTATGTAGCAGAGCTATGTATGTAACAGAGCTATGTGTGCATGTATGTAGCAGAGCTATGCGTGTATGTAGCAGAGCTATGTGTGTATTTATGTAGCAGAGCTATGTGTGTATGTATGTAGCAGAGCTATGTGTGTATGTATGCAGCAGAGCTATGTGTGTATGTATGCAGCAGAGCTATGTGTGTATGTATGTAGCAGAGCTATGTGTGTATGTATGTAGCAGAGCTATGTGTGTATGTATGCAGCAGAGCTATGTGTGTATGTATGCAGCAGAGCTATGTGTGTATGTATGCAGCAGAGCTATGTGTATGTATGCAGCAGAGCTGTGTGTATATATGTAGCAGAGCTATGTGTGTATGTATGCAGCAGAGCTATGTGTGTATGTATGCAGCAGAGCTATGTGTGTATGTATGTAGCAGAGCTACGTGTGTATGTATGCAGCAGAGCTATGTGTGTATGTATGTAGCAGAGGTATGTGTATGTATGCAGCAGAGCTATGTGTGTATGTATGTAGCAGAGGTATGTGTATGTATATAGCAGAGCTATGTGTGTATGTATGTAGCAGAGCTATGTGTGTATGTATGCAGCAGAGCTATGTGTGTATGCATGCAGCAGAGCTATGTGTGTATGTATGCAGCAGAGCTATGTGTGTATGCATGCAGCAGAGCTGTGTGTATCTGTATGCATGTATGATGTGTATCTATGTATGTCAGTGTATATGACTGTATAGATGTGTCTGTTTATATGTATTTTTGTGAGTTTGTCTTTAAATATGTATATGTATGTTTACGTATGTGTGTGTCTGCGTGTGGATGGGGCCCACTGGGACTCTTCCGCCCGGGGCCCACAAAAACCTGGAGCCGGCCCTGCCCGCACTGCCTGCTGTTTAAAATTATTTTGTGGCTGCCGCCACCCGCCAGCCGCCACTATAGCGGCGGGGTCCGGTGAGCGGCCCCCGCCGCCAATTTTCAATGCTGCTGGCCGCCGCCGGTATTATACCGCCAGTGCGCCACCACATGTGGGCTGCTTTGGTTTGAGTTCCAGGGCTGAATTTCAGTCCCAGTCCGGCCCTGCTTATACCCAAGTATGTACGGTAATTTGAGATGAGGGGGCCTTGGTGGGGGAGGAGCGGCATTACTTTACAAGCGACATTATAGGGTAATGGGGGACTTTATGGGGAAATGAGGGTCATTATGAGGCAATTAGGAAGGTGATTGTGACAGGCAGCATAGTATACTGAGGAGCAAGGGGGGAGATTTATGCAGAGAGATATTATAGAAAGGGTAAGTTTTGGGGGTACATTATGGAAAGGGGCACCTTGTGGCCCTATTTTGGAGATGAGCAATGTGTGGGGGGATATTTTGTGCAGAAAGCAATTAACAACCCTTCTGATTGCACTTGTTCCCCCAGATATTATTAAATAAAAGGGGCCAGGATGAGGGACATACGTTATTGGTTTATGGTGGCAAGTGGGGCATAATTACTGTAGGGGCAAATTAGGGGCCATTATTACTGATGAAATATAGGTTCATTTTGAGGATACTGTCTCCAGTGGGGGAACAAAATTCTGATGTAGTGTAGAAATTGGGGAAACAGTGTGGAATGTGCCCTGGGAGTGACCGGCTATAGGTGATAGTGTGTTATTTTCTGCAGAGGCATGTTTTGGCAGGAAGAAGTGATGGCGGTCAGTGCCGGATAAAGAGGAAAAGTTGAGATGAATAACCTCAGCTAGAGACGTCACTGGTAAGTCAGTATGTTACATGTACACACACACTGTATACTATTGTGGTGCCCTGGACTAGCCAGGTCGTCACAGATAACACACACACACACCCACCCCCATTAGACAGTAACATTAGCCAAACATAAAACCCTTGTTGCCTCCCTCCAGTGTCTGATGTCCACACCAGGTGGGGCGGAGCCAAGCGTTTGGCCCCACCCACCGAGGAGTTCACAGGCCTGGAGGTGGGAAAAGTGGCAGAGTAATGTTGGAGTTTGAAGAGTGAGGAGTAAACACTTGGGTGTCTGGGTTTGTGGCCCAGGCACTGACAGCAAGGTTGGCAGACGGTGGTGGCCATCTGCAGGAGTGGTGAAGCAACGCGGAACCGTAGGTCCGGGGTCGGGCGTTGGGAGCGAAGTGAAGCCAGCACACACAGGCAGGGCCATCGGACCCCGACCAGGCTTGGAGCCGCCGACAATAGTCAAATCCGAGTGTGACCGGAACCCCAGGGGTTTCCTAACAGCCAAAGACCCGATAGAAGGCAACCGCCCACACCGTGAGGGTATACAGCTACCGCCCAAGGCTAGAGACCCAAGGTCCAGCGCCTACGGGCAAACGGGCTCCTCCGTCATCCATACACCGGGGAGCGGACTACCGTTGGGGATCCATAGTAGTCAAACAAGTACATCAAGGTGCAGGGAAAGACAGCCGCCATCACCTGTCCAGGGAGAGACACTGCAGCCGGCTGCGGGACCCGTCCATCCAGCCGTTTGGTTTACCGAGGACTTTGTGCATCTCTTGCTGAGTGAGTACACCCGTGCCATCCGGCACCGCGCCGCGCTGTCCCTGCAGCCCTGCACCTCACCAACCCTGCCTCCCCGTCACACCACCGGGCCCCGGGACCACCGACGCCTACCCACGGAGGGGGAAAACAACATCCCAGCTGCTCCCTACCATCGCTCCCGGGATCCCCGTCACCAGCAGCGGTGGTGCCCACCTTCACCACAACCCGTGGGTGGCGTCACGGACTAAATCCCCCAAACCAACCACCCCTTTCACTCACGGGCGAGGAGCTCTGCTCGAGTCCCCGGATCCGTCCCACCGCTCGAGCCACCGAGCAGCCGCAGCAGCGCCGGACCCGAGCGTTGGCGAGCGACCAGCGGCGGCGGCGTTCTCCCCGCCCGCAACACTATATACAGAGCTCCTGTGTATAATGTCACTGGTGATCATTGTATTACCTATATACAGATCTCCTGTTTATAAAGTCATCTGTGATCACTGTTTTACCTGTAGACTGACACTATATACAGAGCTCCTGTGTATAATGGCACTAATGGTAATATTAATGTTATTAATATTGTGGTTTTTATTCATGATCATTTCTTGTATTGGATTCTAACATGTGGTTGTCTTTGTGTTCATCTTATTATTTAGCCTTCAGCTCGGGTTTTCTTATAATACTGAAATCCTCTAGACGTTAACAAATGTGATATATTTCATAGTTCTCAATTATAACTGTTGTATATGTTTAATCCTCATATTCTCTCTCATATTGCAACCAACTTATTAGATGTTCTCCCTTTCCCAGTTTCCCTCCCTTTTTCCTTCTCCCTCTTACCAGTTTCCCCAATAAAAATTTCTCTTCTCTCCTCAACTCCATACTCCTCTTCCTATCCTTACTCCTTTTCCCATTTTTATAGTACTTAAATGGTAAGATTATAGAACATAAGAATGATTAATGCAATGACAATACAACTCCTTCAAATTTGTACTTCCCCACAAATTTTCATAACAAAAAATATTTTAACCCCTTAAGGACGAAGCCAGTTTTGTCCTTAATGCCCAGGCCATTTTTTGCAATTCTGACCAGTGTCACTTTATGAGGTTATAACTCTGGAACGCTTCAACGGATCCCAATGATTCTGACATTGTTTTTTCGTGACATATTGTCCTTCATGATAGTTATAAATTTAGAACGATATTTTTTGCTTTTATTTGTGAAAAAATCGGAAATTTGATGAAAATTTTGCAATTTTCAAACTTTTAATTTTTATGCCCTTAACCCAGAGAGTTATGTCACACAAAACAGTTAATAAATAACATTTCCCACATGTCTACTTTACATTAGCGCAATTTCTGAAACAAAATGTTTTGGGGTTAGGAAGTTAGAAGGGGTCAAAGTTCATCTGCAATTTCCCATTTTTTCAACAAAATTTACAAAACCATTTTTTTAGGGACCACATCACATTTGAAGTGACTTTGAGAGGCCTAAGTGACAGAAAATACCTAAAAGTGACACCATTCTCAAAACAGCACCCCTCAAAGTACTCAAAACCACATCCAAAAAGTTTATTAACCCTTCAGGTGCTTCACAGGAACTAAAGCAAAGTGGAATGAAAAAAAGCAAAAAATAAAATTTTACCTAAAATGTTGCTCTACCCCAAATTTATTCACTTTTAGAAGAACTAACACAACAAAATGAACCCCAAAACTTGTTACCCACTTTCTTATGAACGCGCCAATACCCCACATGTGGTCAGAAACCTTTGTTTGGACAAATGGGAGGGCTCGGAACAGAAGGAGCAATATTTGAATTTTGGAAAGCAAATTTGGCTGAAATAGATTGCCGGCACCATGTTGCATTTACATGTCCGCTAAGGTACCTAAACAGCAGAAACCCCTCACAAGTGACACCATTTTGGAAACTAGACCCCTTAAGGCTTCTATCTAGGGGTATAGTGAGCATTTTGGATCCACAGGTACTTCACAGATTTTGATAACGTTACGTTGTCACATTGAAAATTTTCATTTTTTTCTCAAAAATGTTGCTTTAGCATCAATTTTTTCACTTTTTCAAGAGGTAATTCCAAAAATTTGACCCCAATGTTTGTTACCCACTTTTTTATGAGCGCGGTGATACCTCACTTGTGGTCTGAAACCTTTGTTTGGAGAAATGGGAGGGCTTGGAACGGAAGGAGCAATATTTGAATTTTGGAAAGGAAATTTGGCTGAAAAAGATTGCGGGCACCATGTCGCATTTGGAGGACCCCTAAGGTACGTAAACAGCAAAAAAACACCACAAGTGACCCCACATTGGAAACTAGGCCCCTCAAGGAATTTATCTAGATGTTTGGTGAGTACCCTGAACCTCCAAGTGCTTTACAGAAGTTTATAATGTTGAGCCATGAAAATAAAAAAATAAAATTTTACCACAAAATTGTTACTTCAACCAGGTAGCTTTTTTTTCACAAGGGTAACAGGAAAAAAATCACCATGAAATTTATTGCGCAATTTCTCCTGAGTTTGTTGATATCTTGTACGTGGTGGAAATCAACTGTTTGGGCACACTGCAGGGCTCGGAAGAGAAGGAGTGCAATTTGACTGCAAAATTGGCTGGAATCAATAGCGGACGCCATGTTGCATTAGGAGAGCCCCTGAGGTGCCTAAGCAGTGGAGGTCCCCCACAAGTGACCCCATTCTGGAAAATAGACCCCTCAAGGAATTTATCTAGATGTTTGGTGAGTACCCTGAACCCCCAGGTGCTTCACAGAAGTTTATAATGTTGAGCTGTGAAAATAAAAAAAATATATTTTTACCACAAAATTGTTACTTCAACCAGATAGCTTTTTTTTAACAAGAGTACACGGAAAAATATCAGCATAAAATTTATTGTGCAATTTCTCCTGAGTATGCTGATACCTTATGTGTGGTCGAAATTAACTGTTTGGGTGCACAGCAGGGCTCGGAAGGGAAAAAGTGCCATTTGACTGCACAATTGGCTGGAATAATTAGCGGACGCTATGTCGCATTTGGAAAGCCCCTAAGGTACCTAAACAGTGGAGGTCCCCCACAAGTGACCCCATTCTGGAAACAAGACCCCTCAAGGCTTTTATCTAGGTGTATATTGAGCATTTTGAATCCACGAATACTTCACAGAATTTGATAAGCTTAGGTTGCCATATTGAAATTTTCATTTTTTTCACAAAAATGTTGATTAAGCGACACATTTTTCACTTTTTCAAGAGGCAACAACAAAACGTGTACCCCACAGGTTGTTATCTAATTTCTTGTAAGCGCAGGGATACCCCACATGTGGCCAAAAACCTTTGTTTGGATAAATGGGAGGGCTTGGAATGGAAGGAGCACCATTTGAATTTTGGAAAAGTTGAAGTAAATTGCGCGCACCATGTCACATTAGCAGGGCCCCTTGGGTACCTATACATCAGAAACCCCCCACAAGTGACCTCATTTTGGAAACTGGACCCCTCAAGGATTTTATTCAGGAGTATAGTAAACATTTTGAATCCACAGGTACTTCACAAAAATGTTGCTGTAGCAACAAATTTCTCACTGTTAAGGGGGCTTTACACGCTGCGACATCGCTAATGCGGAGTCGTTGGGGTCACGGAATTGGTGACGCACATCCGGCCGCATTAGCGATGTTTCTGCGTGTGACACCGATGAGCGATTTTGCATCGTTGCAAAAACGTGCAAAATCATGTCCATTCTCGATTATCGTTACTGCAGCAGTAACGATGTAGTTCGTCGCTCCTGCGGCAGCACACATCGCTATGTGTGACGCCGCAGGAACGAGGAACCTCTCCTTACCTGCCTCCCGGCCGCTATGAGGAAGGAAGGAGGTGGGCGGGATGTTCCGGCCACTCATCTCCGCCCCTACGCTTCTATTGGGCGGCCGCTCAGTGACGTCACTGTGACGCCGCACGGACCGCCCCCTTAGAAAGGAGGCGGTTCGCCGGTCACAGCGACGTCGCCGGGCAGGTAAGTATGTGTGACGCGTCTGCGCGATGTTGTGCGGCACGGGCAGCGATTTGCCCGTGTCGCACAACAGATGGGGGCGGGTACCCACGCTAGCGATATCGGGACCGATATCGCAGCGTGTAAAGTAGCCTTTAGGCTATGTGGCCATGATCCAGCGACACGGCGTCTAGTACACAGTGTCAGCCTTCCTGCAGAGATGTGAGTGTTGTCCACGGGAGAACGCAGCTGCCCATGCCCACGATTTGGGTTCAGGCTGCTGTGGACTTTAGTTCTATTCTATCTGCAGAGAACACTCATCTCCGCAGCATAAATTGACATGCTGAGGCTCGGGAAGCTGCGCCACAGGTCGATTTATGCTGCGGAGAAAAGAAACACAGTGGGCACGGGATTTCTAAAAATCCTGCCACTGTGCTTCTACTGCACAATGCAGCGTTATGGACGCAGGGAAAACACTCTGCGCCCAAAACGTTGCAAACCCTGATTGTGGGCACACAGCCTAAAATGCTACAATGGATGAATGGATAGATGTCAAACATATATAACGTCCCACCCCCCTGCATATTCTAAGCTGGCGCCCTTTAGTGCCTTTCATGTGACACTAAAGGATGCCTAGCCTTGTATTTAGCCCAAAAAAAAAAAAAATTAAAATAAATGACGTGGGGTCCCCCCTATTTTTGATAGCCAGCTAGGGTAAAGCAGACAGCTGTAGCCTGCAAACCACAGCTGACAGCTTCATCTTGTCTGGTGATCAATTTGGAGGGCTCCCCAAGCTGTTTTTTTTTTTAATTATTTATAAATAAATAATTAAAAAAAACAAAACAAACGTGGGGTCCCCCCAAATTAGATCACCAGCCAAGGTGAAGCTGACAGCTGGGGTCTGGTATTCTCAGGATGGGAAGAGCCATGGTTATTGGACTCTTCCCAGCCTAAAAATAGCAGGCCGCAGCCGCCCCAGAAGTGGCGCATCCATTAGATGCGCCAATTCTGGCGCTTCGCCCCAGCTCATCCCACACCCTGGTGCGTTGGCAAACGGGGTAATAAATGGGGTTGATACCAGGTGTGTAATGTCACCTGGCATCAAGCCCAGCAATTAGTTATGTGACGGCGTCTATCAGATACCCGACATAACTAATTGACAGTAATAAAAAAAAAAATTGACGACAAAAAAAATTTTATTTGAAAAAACACTCCCCAAAACATTCCCTGATTGACCAATTTATTGAAAAGAAAAAAAAAATCCGCTGTAATCCATTTGGACGTCCCACGTCGACTCTGGACCTTCTAGAATATGGGGGACACGTTCAGGGAACGTATCCCCCATTTTCTAGTATTGCAGACCCTCCATTTGAGGAGAGTGGGTGCAAAGAATCTGCACTCACTCTCCCTGGGTCACAGCTGCAGTGTGCCGAGCAGCAGCAGCAGCCAGCGTCCTGAACACAGGAAGCTGACAGCCGCGCTCTGCACATGTGACCGGCGTCTGCTGTGAAGGAGCCGGAGGAGGGGGCCGTGGGGGATCAGCGCTCCGACAGGTATGTCTGACACCGGGGGGGATGGGGGGGGACCCGGCAGGGCCTGGGGAGCAGGTTTCTGTCGCATGTGTTATGGCACATACGACAGAAACCATAAGAAAAGTGTAAATGCGGCCGGCGTGCTACTGTGCTCGCCGGTGCGTGCGGCCATCTTGGATTTTCGGGAGGGGGTTGGGGGTCGGGGGGGGCACTTTGGGGATACCGAGGGGACCGGAGGGAACCGGGAAAAAGATTTATCTCCCATCTGGCATGTTTGATCATGCCAGATGGGAGATAAATCATTTTTTACCGGCGCGGTCATTTACTATAACTTGATGATCGGTATACGGTGTATACCGGTCATCACGTGACTGGGGACCGGAAAAAACGGCCCGAATCATGATCTCCAGGGTCTCAGCTACCCCCGGTAGCTGAAACCCCGGAGATTTTCTGACGCTGGGGGGCGCTATACACTTATTTCTGCCCGCCGTTTTAAAGGAAAGGAATAAGAAAGGAATAAGTACCCTTTTTTGGTGCCGTTTTAAAACGTAACGCGGTCGTAATGGGGTTAAATCATGATCATTTCTTGTAGTAGTCGTCACTGTGTAGTAGTAATATGTGGTCTTGTCATGGTTTGGTGGTATTTGTCTCTTGTATGTAGTATTATTTGGTAGTCTGGTCATTGTGTTGTGGTAGTTCTCCCTTGTATGTGGTAAGATTTGTTTACTATGTGGTCTAATTATGGTGTGGCGGTATTACTCTCATATATGTGGTTGTGTTTGAGCACTTTGTATTGGTAATATGTTATCTGGTCATGGTGTGGCGGTATTTCTCTCTTGTATGTGGTTGTATTCGGTCACTATGTGGTGGTAATATGTTGTCTGGTCATGGTGTGGCGGTATTTCCCCCTTGTATGTGGTATTATTGGTCTTGGTATAGTGGATTGTGTTGTGTCTGGAGGTCACTTTTTCTCTCTATCAATATGGGGAGAATTCTTTATTTCCAATACTTTAAATATTTGAATGTTTAACCCCTTGCTGTCCTGTGACTATTGCACTGCAGCACATATGCACTTACAGAGGTTCGCCAGTTAAAACAAGTAATCTCCTTTACTAAGACCATGTGCCCACAGTATTTGGTGAGTTTTTTACCTCAGTATTTGAAGCCAAAACCAGGAATTGTAAAATGAGAGGAAAAGTATAATAGAAAGACGGGCACCGCTTCTGCATTTTTCACCTACTACTGATTTTGGCTACAAATACTGATGTAAGATACTGACCAAATACTGACAGTGTGAACGTGGCCTAAGCATGTGATAACTTATTCATCAGTGGGGTGTGATTGCTGGGACCTGAACTGATCGGCAAAATGTGCAACTTCTATCGCCCATTACACTGGAGCTCATGTCCGACTCGACCCCTGATCCATTAATTCCCTCAGTGGCTGTAAGTGCTGCGCTTGGTTTTATCTGACCGCCCATTTTTATGAATGGAGCTGCGGTCACACATCCCACCTGCTGCTGCTGCATTTTATAGTGGACATATAAGTGCCCTGTCAGGGATAAAAGTTCCTCATTCTTCCGATCGGTGCGGGTTCCACTGATCAATAAGTTATCACCTACCAACCTGTGGATGGGTGATAACTTGTCACCAAAGATCCCCCTTACTGCAAACTACTGTAATTGTACATTAGCTATTGTGTGTGCACAGGAGATGTGCAGGAGCCGCCTGTGCTTTACAGTCAGTGCTCCACAATAATGGGGATAGTGGCTAATAGATATTTGCATGTAGTTGTAGGGTGGGCCCCTAGTTATTTCCCCTGGTGGGCCCCAGACACCCCAGTCCGACCCTGCGCACGTCACAGCCCTGCATCGAGGGGAGTATCCGGAGGGCTCCAGTGTGGAGGGGTGAAGAGCGTGCCGCTTAGCATCCGTGAGATGTGGGAGGTACTGGGCGCCAGTGTAGAGTACAGGGGGGTTTCTTCAGCTGAAATCCCCCCTGTCACGCAAGTATGTGATCACACTAGCCACCCGCTGTGCACTGCTCAGCTGTCAGGAGAGCCTGCGATGTCGGCAGTGTGATCATGTGCTCCTACCAGCAGCACAGGTGACCGGACGCTGCATGGGACCAATTTGCTCCACTCTGTCACCTGCACAACAAGTCCCAGAGTGGAGACAGTTGGTGACATGCTCTGCTCTGACACATAGTGTGCTATATGTCACTATCTTGCTCCACTCTGGGACTTGTTGTGCAGGTGACCGGATGCTACATATATAGCTTGTAAAAAAAAACAAGGAGAAAAATTGTAGGAAAAATACCCTGACTATAAATAAATAAATTGCAAGTGCTTAATAACAGGGTACTTAGTATATACATTTTTGCAAAAAGGTAAGAAGCTGTCTCACCTCGTCACAGTGTACCCGTCTGAGACAGTCCCTAACCTACTAAAGTTAAAAACATATTCTGTACCTGACTTGTGTCATGTCAAAACTTCAATATGAATGGTAAAGTGGTTAGCTGGGTCCCAGATTAAATACACAGCAAAAGTGAGAAGCAAGTAGTTGTTCAGCCTCAGTATCAGGAGGGCTGCGCCCCCAACTTGCAATAAAGCAAGATAACAGACATAAAAACACCAAAAAAACGAGCTGTAACAAATATTCAATAAACATGCAACATTACAAGCATGTGAATTTCAGCCTCAAGACTAGAAAAAAAACAAGGAGAAAAATTGTAGGAAAACATATATAGCTTATATATACTGAAATATATACTATGAAATAGATCCGAAAGACCAAATGATAAAAGCTCTATTACCATGATTGGGCAGTGCAGACAGGAAGGAGGGGAGGGAACAGTTTTGGTGGAGATCTGAGTGGGTGTGAGAGAGATTGCAAAGGATTATGGAAATTATAGGAACTGAACCCAGGAAGTCTGGAGAGCGATTAGCTCCATCAGAGCTGGAGCCAGCAATGAGGATGTGCTGCTAGAGCATGATAAAAGGTAATATTGCTGAAATAACATGATAGATGTGTGGAGAGGCACATATTAGCAAGATTTATGAGAAAAAAAAAAATCAGTTTTGGTAACTGGACAACTTCTTTAAATGTATCCATAAGTGTGCATTAACAATTTGGGACCATCCTTTACCCAGACAGTATTCTGCGGCATTTAGTATCTTACACTTGCTCCATAGTGGAAACTCAGGTCAGGGAGTCAGGGCCGTCTCCAATGCTGAGTCATATTACAGCTTCCACCATCCATTTACAAAATGTTGAAATCCACTAATCTCTTTACTGGATGCATGATTGCGCTGCAGATTTCATCACTGTCTGCCTACAGAGACCTTCACTTATTTCCTTCACTATGTTGAAATGCTGTTTTTGGCAGTGTGCAGCTATTAAGAAGAGTACTATTATGTAGAAATATTCCGAGGACACAGAAGGCAGCTATACAAACCTTTACTTTACACTGCTTATCAGTGGTATAAAAAAAGAAGTCAACTTTTCTCTATTTTTTCCCCTGATTTTCTATTGTTAGATACTCAGACTCTGTGCCCTGGACCGAGTTACAAAACCCAAACCTTGGCCCTCCTGGCTGTTTTTATTAGTTATTGGTTTCCTTAGAAATTCAGGCAGTATGGGCCCAGTCTTCCCCCGGCTGTCTGTGAACTTTTACGTATTTGCAGTCATGCAAATTGGAGGATACTTCAAAATGGGGCAATTATTGAAAGCACCTCTCCTGAATTTTTTATTTGCACGGCTGGAGTGACACTTTAAGGGCTCGGTTCCACTTGTGAATAACACGGACAAGTGCAATTCGATAAAACATCAGATTGATTGTTCTCCCTCATCAATGTAGATATTAAACTTCTATCCAAAATAATAGCCAATAGTCCTGCTTTTATAATGCTGGATCTCACATCTCCCTCTCAGGCTGGCTCTGTGAAAAACAGATCAGCTACCATAAATATCCGGAAAGTCTTATGCCGGCGTCATACGGTACGATATATCGGGCAACATGTCGTCGGGGTCACGTCGTTAGTGACGCACATCCGGCATCATTAGAGATATCGTAGCGTGTGACAGCTACGAACAACTGTGAATGAGCAAAAATACTCACCTTGCCGTTGCTCGTTGACACGTCGTTCATTTTCATAAAATCGTTCCTCCTTCTGCACGCCGGTTGTTCATCGTTCCCGAGGCAGCACACGTCGCTACGTGTGACACCCCGGGAACGACGAACTGCAGCTTACCTGCGGCCACCGGCAATGCGGAAGGAAGGAGGTGTGCAGGATGTTACGGCCGCTCATCTCCGCCCCTCCGCTTCTATTCGGCGGCCGGTGTGTGACGTCGCTGTGACACCGAACGTCCCTCCCCCTTCAGGAAGAGGATGTTCGCCGCCCACAGCGACGTCGTCCGGCAGGTAAGTGCGTGTGACGGGGGGTTAGCGGCTTTGTGCGCCACGGGCAACTAATTGCCCGTAACGCACAAACAACTGTGGCGGGTACGATCGCTCATGCAATCGCACGATAGATTGTCCCGTGTGACGCCGGCCTTAGTGTCATTAGACAAAATAAACTTGTTGCCTATACCGAAGGAGGCACCGGCTCTCTTAAGGATAGACGCTGAAAAAACGTTCGATAATGTGACTTGGAGGTGGTTATATTGGGTGATGGAGAAGATGTTTTTACTGACTTATTCCTACGTTCAGAAAATGTATTCTGCCCCTAATGCACAAGTGTTTTTACCTGGCTTTCTGTCTCAATCTTTCCCGTTACAGAAAGGTACCAGACAGGGGTGACCTCTTTCTACCTTTAGAACCGCATGGTGCGATTAGTAACAAACCCTCAGACATACCAAGGAGTACGTATTAACTCAAAATCCGTCCAGGCCATATTCTTTGCGGATGACGTACTACTCTTTTTATCCATTCCCAAGTCACAAGTACCTAAAATTTTAACCTTGCTAAGAACATATTCTGGTTTCAAGATAAATCCTACAATATGTGAACTGTTGCTCCTGGGATCGTGGTACAAGCATTCTGACCTACATCATGCAAATTGTAATATTACAATATCTAAATCTCATATCACCTATCTGGGAATAAAAATTGGTAAGACTTCATCGTCCCTTTATCATTTGAATTACCCTTCTCTGCTAGCTTGAATAATTGACGATCTTAATCGCTGGAAAAACTTGCCACTAAATATCATGGGGAGGATCCATCTTATTAAGATGATGTATGTCTTACGCTTGTTATACCATCGTCAAACCCTCCCTCTCCTTGTAGGACATATGGACATTAGCAGTCTGAATAGAGCTTTCACACAATTGATGTGGAGGAGTTGGTGGTCACAAATCAATCTTAAAAAGTTGATGGCCACAAAAATTGAAGGAGGTATGACCTTCCCAAATATTAGGTTATAATTTAGCTTGTCTTTCAGGGCATCTGTTGGATTGGATGCATATCTCAAGCCGTCACTCTGCAATCCTGTTAGAAAAAGACTTTGCCCCACCATGGAATTTAAAGGCCATACTCCATTGTAGCCAATCTAAGGCGGGCTTTGCACGTTGCGACATCGCAAGCCAATGCTGCGATGTCGAACGCGATAGTCCCCGCCCCCGTCGCAGCAGTGATATCTTGTGATTGCTGCCGTAGCGAACATTATCACAGTGACGTCACATGGCAGGCGGCCAATAGAAGCGGAGGGGCGGAGATGAGCGGGACGTAAACATCCCGCTCACCTTCTTCCTTCCTCATTGCAGCCGGGACGCAGGTAGGAGCTGTTCCTCGCTCCTGCGGCTTCTCACACCAATGTGTGCTGCCGCAGGAACGAGGAACAACATCGTACCTGTCACTGCAGAAAAATTATAGAAATGTCGGACCCTACACCGATCATACGATAATGACGCTTTTGCGCTCGTTAATCGTATGTTAAAGGATACACATACTACGATGTCGACAGCGACGGCGGATGTGCGTCACTTTCAATTTGACCCCACCGACATCACCGTGCAAAGCCCGCCTAAGTTACCTCCTCAGTTAAAATGCTCCTTTCGATTTAAAGATACCATTGCGTCCTGGAGGATACTAAGGAAAAAATACAAATTGTGTTTTAGAATTTCCAAGCGTCTGCCAATATAGAACAACCCTGAGTTTAGACAAGGTAATGAGAATAAACTATTCTGGGAATGGAGGTTAAGAATGATCCAAAATGTCGGTCATCTGTTGCATAACTTAAGGCCGCTTTACACGCTGCGATCTCACTAGCGAGATCGCTAACGTGAGTACTCACCCCCATCATTTGTGCGTCACAGGCAAATCGCTGCCCGTGGTGCACAAAATTGCGCGGACTCGTCACACGTACTTACCTGCCCAGCGATGTCGCTGTGACGGCGAACCGCCTCCTTTCTAAGGGGGCGGTTCGTTCGGCGTCACAGCAACGTCACTAAGCAGCCGCCCAATCGAAGCGGAGGGGCGGAGATAAGCGGGACGAACATCCCGCCCACCTCATTCCTTCCTCATTCTCGGCGGCCGCAGGTAAGGTGAGGTTCCTCGTTCCTGCGGTGTTACACATAGCGATGTGTGCTGCCGCAGGAACGAAAAAACAACCTGCGTCCTGCAACAGCAACGATAATTGGGAAAGGAACGACGCGTCAACGATTAACAATTAGGTAAGTAATTTTGATCGTTAACGGTCATCCGTGCATTTCACACGCAACGACGTCGCTAACGAGGCCGGATGTGCGTCACGAATTCTGTGACCCCAACAACATCTCGTCAGCGATGTCGTTGCATGTAAAGCGGCCTTAAGGCATACCTTGGTTCTGTTTCACTATTGGTTGGAAAATAACGAGCGAACAAGTGGCCGACACTTTCTGACACATTTTATCCATGTGGTGCTGCTCCTCTCGAAAAGGCTATTACTTAACCACTCCTCCGCTTAACAAATTCTTGGAACAAATGAAATATTTATTGCATTTAGAGAGGCGGGATGCCAAAAAAAGAAAAGATCGGATGTTTAAATATTTCAAAAATTGGATGGCCTTTATTGAGACATTGTACTACAGATGAGATACTCAGTAAAGTCACACCTTTTGAAGATTCCATATTGTACCACATGGGAAAGTTGAGTGGTTCACTGGGAAAGCTGGAGAATGATGCCGCTTAGGTTGAAATTTTGTTTATTCTGGAATGACTTGGTGAGATCTATATTTCAGCTTACATGTACTTTTCTGCAAATGATTATACTGTTTGAATTTATATGTGTGCAAATGTTTGAAAATATCTGTTTCATTGGCTGAACATTTGTATCAGTATCTTAAAAAAACAATAAAAATATATTTAAAAAATACAAAACATCAGATTGACTCTCACCAGTGTTAATAAATTAGGCAGTGTCCATCTGCGATTCTTTGTTCATGCCACATCGGTATGAGAAATGAATTGCTGCATGCTGCATTTGGCAGCAAGTCTCGGCTCACACGCACCCATACAGGTCTATTGGTGCATGTGAAACATCACACTATACTTGGATGACATCCGAGTGCAGTGCGATATATGGCGAGACATGCCGCACAGGCGATGATGACGAAATTGCTCTCTCCCTCTACTCCGCAGCTGTGATCCGATCGCAGGATCGGATCACAGTCGCATGACCCTCGGCTCACGCTCGCAGCAGAGCGGTAGCCGAGGGTCATTAGCATATCGCATCCAATGCTCTCGCATCAGAAGCAAAGCATAAGAGGAACCGAGGCCTAAATCTCAGTCCCCTGCCCCCTGTCTTAAGCTCACCTTCAGGTGGCTTAACCTATCGCCGCCACTCCGGTTGTTGTCCTGTGATCTGTGACCTGCCAATTGTTCCAGTGTTTCATGTAGAGCGCCAGAGGTTGCAACTCAGTATAAGTCTTTGGGAGCCTTGTTCTGGCTCTTATCGACTTGCATTGAGAGCTTTTGACATAACCTCTAACTTCCAGCCAATCAGAAGTTACAGTCACAAGATGGGGCCATGGAATTGGAGAGGTGTTGGTAAAAGCTGAAGCCATCAGAAAGTGAGTATATGACAGGTGAGAAAACACTTAGGGGTACTTTGCACGTTGCGACATCGCTACTGCGATATCGTCAGGGTAATATCGAAGTGACGCACATCCGGCGCCAGTAACGACGTCGCAACGTGTAAAGCCTAGGAGAGAAGATGAACGAGCGTGAAACAGTCAAAAATTGGTGATCTGTGTCACGTCGGTCATTTCCATAATGTCGCTGCAGCGACAGGTACATTGTTGTTCCTCGTTCGTGCGGCAGCACACATCGCTGTGTGTGAAGCCGCAGGAGCGAGGAACCTCTCCTTACCTGCGTCCCGCCTGCAATGAGGAAGGAAGGAGGTGGGCGGGATGTTTACGTCCCGCTCATCTCCACCCCTCCGCTTCTATTGGCCGCCTGCCGTGTGACGTCGCTGTGACGCCGCACGACCCGCCCCCTTAGGAAGGAGGCGGGTCACCGGCCAGAGCGACGTCGCAGGGCAGGTAAGTGCGTGTGAAGCTGCCGTAGCGACAATGTTCGCTACGGCAGCTATCACAAGAGATCGCATCTGCGACGGGGGCGGGGACTATCGCGCTCGGCATCGCTACAATCGGATAGCGATGTCGCAGCGTGCAAAGTACCCCTTAGATTTAAACCATGCTCTAGCTAAAAAAAAATCACTCCAAATGTCAAAGTGGGAGCCGGCGACTGTGAAGGGCGCTGATGTCAGTAATGTTACTGGCTCACAGAACATCAGAGGTATCGGGTCATGGGGAGCGCAGCATGAGCAATGATTAGCTGCTGCTCAAAGCCTATGGAGCCTCAGAACGGTGTTCCATAGAGTTTGATTGTCGGAATTGTGTAACATTGTGGGAAGTGCTGGACTATGTCAGACTTGCGTGACAACTTTTCTGTCTGATAAATTTGTGAATGTGGGACAGTGTCTTGTTTTTATGTTTTTTTTAAGTTTCTATTTGTGGACTACGATGGATTCCCGATACTACATCGGACCTGTCTCGGTTTTTTTCCACAAATAAATTAGTGAACCAGGAAAAGAGCTGGGGAGTGGTTTTAAGCCCTTCACCCTTGAGCGATTTTCCGTTTTTCATTTTCGTATTTTCTTCTACTTCTTCCAAGGCCATAATATTTTTGATTGTACCGCCCATATAGCGAGAGGGTTTGTTTTTTGCGGGATGAGTTCTACTTTTGAATGATACCATTCGTTCTGCCTCAGTGAAGATGGTAAACCTGACCTGGCATTATGATTCTCCAGGTCAGTACGATTACGAAGATTCCAAACATATATAGTTTTTCTTTATTTACGTTGTGAAAACAAATCAGAAATTTGTAAAGAAAAAAAAAAAATGTTTTCAATTAAAGCACACCAATCACCAGGATTTGTGTATATAACCTAAATCCAGTGCTATACTGGCACTATCAGGCTGATTCTATACATACAGTGCTATACTGGCGCTATCAGGCTGATTCTATACATACCTGTAGTGGTCAGCTCGGATGTTTAGGTTTTGAAATCCAAGAAAGTAAAGCTTGTAAAATTAGCTGCTTGTTGAGTGACAGCAGCACTGGAGCAGATAATATATTCATAGTTATCCCCTCCCCCTGTTAGAATTAGCATAAGCATTATACAAACTCACTTTGTCTAGCACAGTGTTCCCCAACTCCAGTCCTCAAGGCCCACCAACAGTGCATGTTTTTGGGATTTCCTTAGTATTGCACAGGTGATAATTTAATCACCTGCACAGGTGATGATTCCAACACTTGTGCAATGCTAAGGAAATCCTGAAAACACGCACTGTTGGTGTGCCTTGAGGACTGGAGTTGGGGAACCCTGGTCTAGCAGGACCTGTGTGAGGTCATACCCATGTGACCAGAAGGGGCAGGGCCTCAGCCAACAAAGCTGGATACCAGGTCACATGGGTATGACCTCACACAGGTCCTGCTAGACAAAGTGAGTTTGTATAATGCTTATGCTAATTCTAACAGGGAGAGGAGATAACTATGAATATATTATCTGCTCCAGTGCATCTGTCACTCAACAAGCAGCTAATTTTGTAAACTTTACTTTCTTGGATTTCAAAACCTAAGCATCCGAGCTGACCACTACAGGTATGTATAGAATCAGCCTGATAGTGCCAGTATAGCACTGTATGTATAGAATCAGCCTGACAGTGCCAGGATAGCACTGGCTTTAGCTTATGTACAAAAATCCTGGTGATTGTTCCCTTTAAGGGGAAGGGATAGAAAATATTTTGTGATGTTTTGACCTATGTAAACAATATCCTGTTTTATGGACTTGCTCACTATTGTAAAGTTTAAAGTTTTCACTTGTGTCTCCATTTTCTGAGACCCATAATGTTTTCATTTTCTGGGGTATGGGGCTGTGTAAGAGCTTATATTTTTTCGCCATGAGCTGATGTTTTTACTGATAGTATTTTGTGGCAGATACGATGTTGTGATCACCTATTACATTTTATTGCAATGTTGCACCAACCAAAAATATGCAATTTTGTAGTCTTAATTTTTTTTTTCTCATTACTCTGTTTACCGATCAAATTAATTTATTTTATATTTTGACAGATCAGACATTTCTGAAGGCAGTAATATCTAATGTGTGCATTTATTATAATAATAATAATAATATAATATGGGGCAAAAGAGGGTTGATGTGAACTTTTGTTTTTTATTTTTTTATATTTTTTAAAACTTTTTTTTACTTCTTACAGTATTTAATAGTCCCCTTAAGAAACATGAAGCTGTGATTGTCCAATCGCCGTAGTTACATGGGCTAATAAAGGTCCATTTTCTTTGTGATTTTTTTTGGAGTGCTGCCTTCTTTTTATCTCTATCTACCTAGAATTGGTTCATTGCAGGTAAGGCCTTGCAATTATATATTTTCTCTCTCTCTCTCTTTCTCTCTCTGTCTCTTTCTCTTTCTCTCGCTTTCTCTCTCTCTCGCTTTCTCTCTCTCTCGCTTTCTCTATCTCTCTCGCTTTCTCTCGCTTTCTCTCTCTTTCTCTCTCGCTTTCTCTCTCTCTCTCTTTCTCTCTCTCTCTCACTTTCTCTCTCTCTCTCGCTTTCTCTCTCTCGCTTTCTCTCTTTCTCTCTTTCTCTCTTTCTTTTTCTTTCTCTCTTTCTCTCTTTCGCTCTCTTTCGCTCTCTTTCGCTCTCTTTTGCGCTCTCTTTTGCGCTCTCTTTTGCGCTCTCTTTTGCGCTCTCTCTTGTGCTCTCTCTCTTGCGCTCTCTCTTGCGCTCACTCTCTCTCTCTTTCTTTCTTTGTTTTATTCCTTTGAGATATATGTGCAGTGCCCCACGGGACAGGTGGTTAACCTACTCGTTGCCAGGCCATTGCGAGTCGGGTCAGGCGATGTCACGAGTGGCCTTGCCTGGTTCCGTTGCCCCGAGGCTTGCAGTAAATGACGGGGAAGGGGGTGATTGGAAAAGTTTGTCATGATGCCACCTGTGGTATGCGGCCAGGGAGTAGCCGCCGCCGCAGAATTCCTTTCTGGGGCAGGTGTTATGGCAGCCGGGATGGTGTCGCTCCCCACAGGCAGAGTGGGCCCTGGGTGGATGACGAGGGCAGTAGTCCATGGCAGGGCCAACGCGCGGGGCGCTGGCGCCATCAAAGACAGGGACGACACAGGGAGCTGCGGTTCAAAGTTCTCTTTACTCACAGTACGTAAGATGCCCTGGAGTTGCCACTCTCCGCTGCGATGGGCCTCAGCCGGTCCCGGGTAAATCAGAGGCAATCACAGGTGTCTGTGGAGTGTGAGACCTCCCTTCCTTGCGCTTGGTTGTGGATTTCCATGGCTTGAAGCGGCTTGGGGACCCCTGTGTTTCTGTTAAGTGTCCCGTCCTGTATGCAGGTGGCGTGGATCCTCCCAGTGGGGCCTGGCTGTAATCCCGATCCTGGATCCTATGTGTCACTGTGCTCTGGGAAAATGGGTGGTGGGCGATGGGACTTGAAATTCCCATCCCCTGTAGATTCTGACAGACAACATAGAGTATAATCTGCCCTAGGGCTTTTGCACCCTGTCAGTGCTGGCACTGTGGGAATGGTTAGGCTCCACCTTCAGCTACCATGTTCTCCTCTGCCTCACTATCTCCACAGGTTGCCTCTCGCCCTCTTCCAGTCTGCCTGGTTCTAGCTAAGAGCAGCTCTCAAGCACTCTCTCTTAGCGACCATGTTGTTCAGAGTCTCAGACTATTCTGACTAGAAACTAGTTGTGTGTTCCCACTCCCAGAGTGCAGCCCCCACCTTTCGGATGACTACTCACTGGTGGTTGCCCCAGCAACCAGGAATTCCCCAGGATGTCTGACTTCTGTGTTGTATAACTAGCCGACTCATGGGCTGGGGATTGTGTAAGATCTCTGTGTGAATGATTTGTAAGTGAAAATTAGTGGTTAACCTCTTCTTACCTGGAATGAGCACTACATCTTGAAAGAGATGCAGTACCCTGTGGCGACTGAAGCCCCAGGGGCACCACATATGTGTAAAAAAAATGGCTATACACAGCATGCTCCGAGACCTTAAAGCACCACTCCATCGCTGAAACCACCCCTTCCCGCTGGATTGGTGCTTTAAAGTTTAACAGCATTATCTGGTGACTTTTTTCAGAGTAATTTCTCATGTGTGTATGTAAGTGGTGGACTGTGGCTGTGGTGTTCCTGCCCCTGAAGATACCAATCACGTCACTTTATCGTCATGTTGTATAGTGGGAATAATGTCTTGAGTCTTTTGCATATATTGTGTCATGTTTTCCATTGTGATGTAGAGTGTGATAATGTATAATGTAATGCATAAGGTAATGTCTTACGCAATGTAGGATGTTTAGTAAGGAAGTTGCTGGACTACTGGGTCAGAAGTAGTTAAGTGTTTAGTCAAGCCCGCCCTGGGAGGAGTCAACAGAGAATAAAAGTGATGGTTCAATCTTGAAAGAGTCAGTGAAGGCCTAGTGAGGGAATGTGACAGATGTGTAGTTCGTGAAGTGAAGGTTGCCTACAGTGGGTGGTTTGTGGCAACGGAGGAAAGGAGACAGAAGGCAATATAGCGTGAACCTCGAATGTGGCCGGAGAAAGAGGGTGTGAACAGCGTTGTAACTAGAGACCGATCCTCAAATGGAGTGGCCTCAGACGATAGGAGCCGGAGTACAGAACTCTAATATCCAGGCCCCTTAAATCGTCAAGGTACGCAGTAACTTCTAGTGGTGCACGACTTTAGTGGTGTCCCTTAACCGTCAAAGCATCAGGTTAACCTCTACTGACTTGTGAACATAGTTTACCAACCCAGTTGTTTCCTGCTCGACTTCCGTAGTGAAAAGCTTTACTCCAGTCATTATAGGATACCTAAAGAGACTGGACATGGAACTGCAGGAAAGGAAGGTGTACACTGTAAGTCTGAAGGGAGTTGCACTGGGACTCACTGGCCATGTTAGATTGGACACATCCCAGAGGATAGTTAAACTTTGTCTGATAAAGCTGAGCAAAATTGTAGCTTGCTGGAAGATATGTGCCCTCTGTCTGGAACGTAAAATGGTGAAAGAGAATGAAGCATACAGTAAAGAGTTGTGAAGTAAACTGTTAGGCTATGTTCACATTTCCGTTGTTTACGATCTGTCACAATCCGCTGCTCTGATAAACAACGCAATCCGTTTAGCGGATTCCGTTGTTCCCATAGACTTGTATGTGCGGCAGATTGTGACTGATGCCCTTGCGTTACATCCACCGCACCAACGGATCAGTCATGGAATGACTGACCGTCAGGTGGCAGGAACGCAGCATGTCACGTTTTTTGAGCAGTGGAATTCTTTTGTTTCCACTGCGCATGCTCAGATCTTGTGTTTAATCATTCAAATCAATGTCTCTCTCTCTCGGTGGCCTAACGATCAGCTGATCGCCTGGCAGCCGGCTTCTGTGAGCGATCAGCTGATCGCCCGGTGGCCGGCTTCTGTGAGCGATCAGCTGATCGCTCGGCGGCCTTCTTCTGTGAGCGATCAGCTGATCGGCCGGCTTCTGTGAACGATCAGCTGATCGGTCGGCTATTGTGAACGATCGCTCTCATAAAAGCCGGCTGCCGGGAGATCAGCTGATCGTTCACAATAGCCGGCCTTTTGAGAGCGATCAGCTGATCTCCCGGCGGCCGGCTTTTGAGAGCAATCAGCCGATCTCCCGACGGCCGGCTTTTGAGAGCGATCAGCTGATCGCTATCTCTCGGAATACGCTTTCTCATGACAATTCTTGTCAACCGTTGTACAACGCATCAGTCACAAGCGTCAAGCAACGCATGTGACTGATGCAAAACAACAGAAATGTGAACATAGCCTTAAGCGGGCTTTACACGCTACGACATCGCTAATGCGGAGTCGTTGGGGTCACGGAATTCGTGACGCACATCCGGCCGCATTAGCGATGCCGTTGCGTGTGACACCGTTAAGCGATTTTGCATCGTTGCAAAAACGTGCAAAATCGCTAATCGGCGACACGGGGGTCCATTCTCAAATCTCGTTACTGCAGCAGCAACGAGGTTGTTCCTCGTTCCTGCGGCAGCACACATCGCTGCGTGTGACGCCGCAGGAACGAGGAGGCTCCCCTTACCTGCCTCCCGGCCGCTATGCGGAAGGAAGGAGGTGGGCGGGATGTTACGTCCCGCTCATCTCCGCCCCTCCGCTGCTATTGGGCGGCGGTTCAGTGACGTTTCAGTGACGTCGCTGTGACGCTGCACGGACCGCCCCCTTAGAAAGGAGGCGGTTTGCCGGTCACAGCGACGTCGCCGGACAGGTAAGTATGTGTGACGGCTGTGGGCGATGTTGTGCGGCACGGGCAGCGATGTGCCCGTGTCGCGCAACAAATGGGGGCGGGTACCCACACTAGCGATATCGGGACCGATATCGCAGTGTGTAAAGTAGCCTTTACTCTTCTTGTGAGTTTCAGTCGTATTTCGGTCCTGGACAGCCAATGTCAGCGGCAGTATGCTGCCTACATTGATTCCCAGCCCACATTGCAAAAGTCCACGCACCCAGCCAGGACCAGGTATTTTATGTAGAATGCTGAGGCACCCAGAGTCAATCCCTCACCCACAACTACCTCCCCGCGCCAGTCTACATGTATAGGAGGAATATCACTATCTTTGGCCAATAGTTTTTCCTTTGCATTAGAAGCTTCATCATTTCTCTTTGTTTGCTTTATCTCTTCCTCCCTCCAGCGTCTTCCTATTTCCTCTCCTGGATTTCATGGCAAATGTAATTTGATCATTAACTAAAGACAGATTTGTAGGCAGATTTGAGAATTGTATGACAGAGAATTATCAGTACAGGAGATAAGAAGTGAAAGATAAGCGGGGAAAGAAGTAAATTTCTTTGATAAGATATATAAGAAAGTTTCTTATCTTTACTTAAACTAATATATTTATGAAAAAAGAACAGTTGTTATTTATGATATTGCATGATATGAGCAAAAGATGCAAAAATTACCATACAGATCTATAAGTGCAGTGTGATGACATCTTCACAATTACCAAAGCAGGAAAACAGGCATGGATGTCAGCTGCTCATGCAAGCTGTCAGTAGTATGAATTTGCCATGGGCTCCTAAAGGACTGTAGGCCTCAGCACTTGTCCAACGTTTCCTTATGCACACTGTGACCCTGTGATTCACTTTTTTTGCGTTCCAATACTCATCGGTTTTGCTTCCCAGCAGTACAGCAGCAGTGTAGCCAGCCCTTTTATGTTTAAGCAGCAGGGTTTCCAGGCAATCTTTGCTGATTATACAAAACCATTCATATTCTTGCCGCCTTGGTGAAGGGAGCTGCTGTGAATTTGTCCTGAAGTTGTATCGTCTCAATTTTAGCTATTTTTCCCCTGTTTGTCTCACCTACCCTCTTGTTGTATTAGGGCAGTGGTGGGTCTAGTGAACTTTTACCTTCCCTTTCACTAGCCAGGAGTATTGTAGGGTCATCTCAGGGCTTCAGGTTCCTACTCGGAGACGGGTGAGGAACCTGTATAGGGTCTGGCTAGGAGTACAACGGCAGGTAAGGGGCAGGAGGTGTCCATCTACCCTTTCACTAGTGCCAGGGCCCACCATTGTTTTTGTATTCCCGGTGTCCACCTTGTTTGTGGTATTGTTGTGGTGTATTTTTCATTGTCCTTCAGACATCTGTTGGTCTGAACGCACATACCACACGAATAGTGTGACATCTGGGCTGCTTGTTAGTCTCTTTGATCACATGCTGTGGGGGAGCCAGTCACATTTGTTCTCCTATATATGCTGGCTCCATTAATGCCAGCTATAGCTTCTATATTCTGCTCTGGTGAGGTGTTGTGATCCAGACTTACTGATGGTTGTAGTGTTAGCCCTTGTCCTTTTGTTACTACATTACTTCTCTTGCTTTTCTCCTTAGTTTCTTACTGTTTGTTCTTGTGAGTTTGCAGTGTGCCTGAGTTTGTATTTTCCCTGTCTGTCTTAATCCAAGTTTCCAGCACATTCCTGACCCTTCCTTCCCTGGGGGGGGTAACATATTAGATCTGGCCAGAAGAATAATAAGGCAGGAGACTCCAGCATCTCCACCTTTAGGGATAATCCAGAGGTCAGCGATAGCTTAGGTCCCCTAGCGTGAGGGACAGTATAGGAGCTCCCGGTCCATCGCTATCCTGCAGTCACATCGTGACAAAAACCTCTCCTCCTTCCACCTTCACTCGCTAACACTAAGAGAAGGGAGGTGGAACAAAAAGCAGTCAGGATCTCTTCAGGCATTTTTGCAAAAAACAGTCAGCTACATAAAATAAAATAACAGGAATTAAACAATAAAAATAATCTGCACAAAAGGTGTACAAAGTCTTTAAAGAAGTTACCTACAATTAGAAAAAGTTTTTTTTTCTGCTAAGGTCTCTTTCAAACGTTTGGTAAATGTGACGTACATTTTCACACCTATTAAAATCAATGGGCTTGCACACACGTCCGTGTTTTGACATGTATATGGGGAGCACACGCATGTCCATGTGCTCCACACAGCAACATTTCCATTTTTCTCCAGCAGCACTGATGTCACACGGCCCAAACACTGATGTGATCCATGTGACATCAGTGTGACATGTGTGACACCCTGGACCCCAGGGGTCACAGGTCACAACACTCACCACATACACCCCCACACTAGAAAGGTACCATCAGTCAACCACAAAGACCTGATTGCCTCCCTCAGTGTTAGACAGGCACACCAGGTGGGCGGAGTCAGGCGGAAAGACACGCCCCCGAGGAGTCTGCTGGCCTGAGGCAGGAAGACAGTAGACAGACAGTTAAAAGAGTCAGTCCAGACAGTCAGTGCAACCAGACGGTCCACACAGGCAGGCAGACGGCAGTGGCCGCCTGCAGGAGACCGGGAATACGACCAGCGGAACCGTAAGGGACCGGGACAGGGTAGTGGCCCGCCGGAACCGAACCGGGGAGCTAACAGGATACCGTAGCACCATGCAGGGTACTCAGACCCCGACTAGGCTATATGCCACCACCATAGTCAGATTAACTGATTGCGGTCTGGACCTCAGGGGTTCATTCCCACCAAAGTCCCGATTGAAGGTAACAGCCCAACCCGTCCAGATAGTAGCCACCGCCAGAGGCCAGAGATCCAAGGGCTAGCGTCTGCGGGCAACAGGGGCTCCTATGACACATACACGCTGGGGAGCGGACTACCAGTGCCCAGGCACAGTGGTCACACTATAAACACAGGTGCAGGAGAAAGGCGGACATTGCCAACTCTACTAGGAAGCTGCAGCCGGATGCGGGCCCCGTTCATTCCTCCGTTTGGTTTACCAGTAGCTCTGTGTGGTTTAATCGTGAGTACAACAGTGCCATCAGGCACCGCACCGCGCTGCACCGCAACACTGCGCCCTGCACCCCTGCCCACAGTCCGACCGGACCCCGGGACCAACATCCCCTACTCACGGAGGGGTCAACACCTAGCTGCGCCACTACACCGCTCCCGGGAGTCCCCGCAACTTCACTGCAGTGGTGGTGCCCACCATCACCACAACCCGTAAGTGGCGTCACGAACAATCAACCCAAAACCAAATACCCGCATCCCCCTTTTGTAACGCCACCCCCCTTGCAGAGCGACGTGACCCCCGGGTCCGTGAGAGGCTCGAGCCACCACCCGTAGAACGTGAGCACAGATCCGAGCGGATCGGCGGCCGCAGCCGAGGCCGCGGGGCGGTACACATGTACTGGAGAAAACACGTCTTTCAAATAAAATGATTTTCTATACTCCCCTGTCTCTAGCCGCTGTCTTTGGCTTTGCTGTTACTTGCTTCTGGAAGCCGCAGCAGTGGCTGGGACAGGTGAGTATAGGAGTTCCTGCAGTTTGTGTGCTATGTCACACGGATAGCACACGGACACACGCACACACATACCCACCTACACCACGGACTGTGCAAAACGTGTGTGTTTTGCACAGACATGTGAAAGAGGCCTACGACAGTGATACACCAGTCCACAGTTTGTGTGTGGTTTTGGAGCTTGGCTTTATAATCTTCAGTAGAAATGCATACCTCCCAACCGTCCCGGATACAGCGGGACAGTCCCTCTTCTGAGCCTTTGATCCCGGGTCCCGCCCGTGAGGCTGATTGTCCCGGCTCCACCCACCCACTGTAGCCCCGCCTCGCTGTTTCTCCCTTCTACTATTCATTACAGAGCCGAGCGCGCACCTACTCCTGTGACTGCTGCTGAGGTATGAATCACCCCCTGCAGCAGAGCGACCCCCCTGCAGCAGAGCGACCCCCCCCTGCAGCAGAGCCCCCCCCCTGCACCAGAGCCGACCCCCCCAGTCCCGGAGCCTGCGTTTGTCTGCAGCTGTTCTCTCTGATTCCCCGTGTGCGGCTTCTCACTGCTGCAGACACGCGGGGAGTCAGGAAGCTGAGGAGACCGTGCAATCAGCACTTCTCTCTCCTGCAGATAGCAGTGGCCAGTAATAACCTATGCAGAGTGACATCTGCAGGCTTCTATTACCGATCAGTGGTCTCCTGCCTGTGGAGCAGAGCTGCTGGGTCCTAGCTTCCCAACAGCTTCAGCTCTGCTTTATCCTGGCTCCCCTACCAGTTAAAGGGAACATGTCAGCAGAAATTTCACAATAAAAATAAAAGATTCCCCTCTGCAGCTCCTGGGCTGCTTCTAGAAAGGTTCCTGTTGTTATTGTGCCCCCTTTGAGACCTACAAAAATACTTTATGAAGTCTTACCTTTTTGTATGCAAATGTGTTTTTATGGTCACGGGGGCGGGCTGTCTGGCGTCCGTTATTCCCCCTCCTGCCGCTTTACGCAGTCCCCCATTGCTCATTTACATACACAAGGACGCCTTCCTCATGTAACTGTCCTCCCGAAGTTTTGCGCATGTGAACGCTTTTTCAGGTGATTGCGCAGGCACGAGATTATGGGCGGCGCTGTGATTGTCATCAGCAGCGTTAACCAAGTACCCGCCCATAATCTCGTGCCCGCACTTTTCCCTCTGACTCCACCGTTATGCGCAAGTGCTGGCCATATGAACCATGTTACCTATTACTGCTTGCACGAGATTATGGGCGGGTACTTGGATGACGCTGCTGATGACAATCACAGCGCCGCCCATAATCTCGCGCCCATGGTAATAGGTAACGTGGTTCATATGGCCAGTGCTTGCGCATAACGGTGGAGGCAGAGTGAGAAGCGCGGGCACGAGATTATGGGTGGGTACTTGGATGACGCTGCTGATGACAATCACAGCGCCGCCCATAATCTCGCGCCCATGATAATAGGTAACGTGGTTCATATGGCCAGTGCTTGCGCATAACGGTGGAGGCAGAGTGAGAAGCGCGGGCACGAGATTATGGGCGGGTACTTGGATGACGCTGCTGATGACAATCACAGCGCCGCCCATAATCTCGCGCCTGCCCAATCACCTCAAAAGCGTTCACACTTTGCACAGTGCTTACTCCCGCGAGAGTGGCACTGGGCATGCACAAAACTTCAGGAGGACAGTTACATGAGGAAGGCGTCCTCATGCATGGAAATGAGCAATGGGGGACGGCGTACAACGGCAGGAGGGGGAATAACGGACGCCAGGCAGCCCGCCCCCGTGACCATAAAAACAGATTTGCATACAAAAAGGTAAGACTTCATAAAGTATTATTTTAGGTCTCAAAGGGGGCACAATAGCAACAGGAACCTTTCCAGAATTCATCCCAGGAGCTGCAGAGGGGAATCTTTTATTTTTTTTGCTAAATTTCTGGTGACAGTTTCCCTTTAAAGGGAACCTATCAGGTGCAATCTGCACTCAGAGCCAGGAGCAGTTCTGGGTGTATATTGCTAATCCCTCCCTAACTGTCCCTGTATACACTAGCATAGATAAAGGCATCTATAGAAAAAGTATTTTTAAAGAGCTTATATCTTATGCTAATTAGCGCGGGGACTAGTCCCAAGGGCGTTACTTCACTTGGCTAGTCGGCTCATATAGCGTGTTAGTACTCACACAGGGGCGTAATAACATGCTAACATGCTATGCGAGCCGACTAGCCAAGTGAAGTAACGCCCTTGTGACTAGTCCCCGCGCTCATTAGCATAAGATATAAGATCTTTAAAAATATTTGTTCTTGATCTCTTTATCTATGCTAGTGTATACAGGGACAGTTAGGCAGGGATTAGCAATATACACCCAGAACTGCTCCTGGCTCTGAGTGCATATTGCACCTGACAGGTTCACTTTAAAGGGAACCTGTCACCAGATTTGGGGCCTATAAGCTGCGGCCACCACCAGCGGGATCTTATGTACACATTCTAACATGCTGCATACCTCCCAACCGTCCCGGATACAGCGGGACTTTCACGCTTTACGTTGTTTGTCCCGTTGCCACGGGCGGGACGGCCGGCTCCCGGGCTCCGCCCACCCACTCTCTCTCCGCCTCCCTGCTTTTCCCTCCTACCATCCTAGTAGACGTGGCATAGAGAGGAGCGCTGCCTGTGCTGCTGCTGGTACAGTAAACTAATCTCCCCAGCGCTGATTTCCCTCCCTCCCCCCTCACCCCCGGCCGGAGCCTGTCTGTGCGGGCGCCCCCCGCCGCCTGTCTGTGCGGGCGCCCCCCGCCGCCTGTCTGTGCGGGCGCCCCCCGCCGCCTGTCTGTGCGGGCGCCCCCCTGCCGCCTGTCTGTGCGGTCGGCCCGCCACCTGTCTGTGCGGGCGCCCCCCGCCGCCTGTCTGTGCGGGCGCCCCCCGCCGCCTGTCTGTGCGGGCGCCCCCCTGCCGCCTGTCTGTGCGGTCGGCCCGCCACCTGTCTGTGCGGGCGCCCACCGCCGCCTGTCTGTGCGGGCGCCCCCCGCCGCCTGTCTGTGCGGGCGCCCCCCTGCCGCCTGTCTGTGCGGGCGCCCCCCTGCCGCCTGTCTGTGCGGGCGCCCCCCTGCCGCCTGTCTGTGCGGGCGCCCCCCTGCCGCCTGTCTGTGCGGGCGCCCCCCTGCCGCCTGTCTGTGCGGGCGCCCCCCTGCCGCCTGTCTGTGCGGGCGCCCCCCTGCCGCCTGTCTGTGCGGGCGGCCCGCCGCCTCTCTCTGCGGGCGGCTGGCCGCCTCTCTGTGCGGGCGGCCCGCCGCCTGTCTGTGAAGGCGGCCGGCCGCCTGTCTGTGAAGGCGACCGGCCGCCTCACTGTGGCTGCCTGCGTGTCCGTGCTGGAGGCCCGCCGGCTGCCTGCGTGTCCGTGCTGGAGGCCCGCTGGCTGCCTGCGTGTCCGTGCTGGAGGCCCGCCGGCTGCCTGCGTGTTTGTGCTGAATGGGTGTGGATGGGGAGTGGATATGGGTGTGACTGTGAAATGGGTGTGGTTAGGGGCGTGGCCTAAAAATTTGCCGCGGCGCGCGCGGCGCGCCGCAAACTTTGTCCCTCTTTTCCTTCTTTAAAAGTTGGGAGGTATGGAAATGAGATACAATACCAGACACATTCCAAGTGAAATGGAGTAAATTTCAGCCTACCATAGCCATGTGATCCAAACCACTTAGGGTGCATGGATGAAGAAAAGGGGCGGCCCACCCCTGCAGACGTCAATCTAAATAAGAGTAAATGGTAATCCTGCACCCATAGTCCAGTCTTCAGTGAAAATTAAGACATCCTTTATTCACAAAACATGTTAAAAACATACATGTGTAAAATCAGAAGACCCTTACGCATTTCAGATCATAGAGACCCTTACTGCGTCTCTATGACCTGAAACCCGTAAGCTGTTCTGATTTTAAACATGTATTTTTTAACATTTTTTGTAAATAAAGGATGTCTTAATTTTCACTGAAGACTGGACTACGGGTGCTGGATTACCACTTACTCTTATTTAGAATACCAGACAACTCATGGACAGACGTGGCGCTATTTTTGAAAGTCATATTTTCCTAATCTTAAAGCCCCGTTACATTCAACGACGTATCTAACGAAATATCGCCGGGGTCACGGATTCCGTGACGCACATCCGGCATCGTTAGCGATGTCGTTGCGTGTGACACCAACGAACGGCTGATAACGATCAAAAATACTCACCTTATCGTTGATCGCTACGTGTGACACCGCAGGAACGACGAACTACAGCTTACCTGCGGCCTCCGGCAATGAGGAAGGAAGGAGGTGGGCAGATGTTACGGCCGCTCATCTCTGCCCCTCCACTTCTATTGGGCGGCCGCTTAGTGACGTCACTGTGACGTCGCACGAACCGCCCCCTTAGAAAGGAGGCGGTTCGCCGGCCACAGCGACGTCGCTAGGCAGGCAAGTCCGTGTGACAGCTCCTAACGATATTGTCCACCACGGGCAGCGATTTGCCCGTGATGCACAAACGACGGGGGCGGGTGCTTTCACCAGCGATATCACTGCGTGTAAAGCCCCCTTAACACAAACCCTTTAATTTCAGCTGTTCTTAGTATTGGGACCCCCTTGTTGAAGAATCAACTTGCATATGGGACATTGTTATCTAATTACTGCAGTAATAATAATGATCTTCAAATAAGTATACTGGAGAATAACACCACACCTGACATTTCCATTCAGGAAGTATTTGCTATGGGGGTGCAAACTTTTAATCCAAACTTAGTCTTAAGTTTTTGGCAGAAGATGAACTTGAAGTAGACCCATTGTTTAAGATTGCTAGCTATTTTACGACAAAGGATAACTTCCCATGGGGACAGTTCCAGTGATCAGGGAATGTTTGTAACTATTTCAGTACAAGGAAGCTAAAAACAACCCAGCTAGAAATAGCCCACGGGGCAATGAACCTGCATCTCTTCATGTTTACCTAGATTTATATTTAGCTAGGTGCATTTGTTAATATGAGATAGGGGGTCAGGTGCATTGAAAAGACCCATGACATCATACATGTGTGTTTTGTGATGAAAGCCATTTCCATGACACATTTACATTCCTGAGATATATTAACATGAAAACCACTGGAGTCGTTAACATTTCTTGAAATAATAAAGATGTTATCACCATATTATATGTGGCATCTTTCAAAACAACCTGGAAAAACGAGGAAAGAATTGCTGGTATGTGCTGAACAGTCTCATATAGATAACATGGTAATTACGGTACATTACTGGGACAATTATACCTTGAAAACTACAAGGATTTTTTTTCCAGCATGTTAAAGAGATTTAAAGTCTATAAAATCTTATAATTTGGCATCACTGATCATCATTCTATATACTAGGGGTAACTACCGTATTTTTCGGACCATAAGACGCACTTTATTTCCCCCCAAATATTGGGGGAAAGTTGGGGGTGCGTCTAATAGTCTGAATATAGGGCTGCGTCTGGGAATGAGGGTGCTGCGGTGGAGCAGGTCATCGGCGGCATGAGCAGGCTGTGGCAGCACCTGCCGTGACCACGTGGGCCCGCTCATTGCATATGCACGCCCATCCTCCCTCCCACCCATCATCTCTCAGTGCTGAAGCCGGCGCTGACAGGTGGGCGGGATGATGGGCGCGGGGGGTGCGCGCATAGTAAACAGCCGGCCGTGATCACTCCTGGCAACTACAGCCTGGAGTGATCATGCGCGGCTGTATTCACTGCCCCCCATGCATAATCATCAGCGCCGGGGGCAGTGAATCAGTTTGGCATACTCACCGTTACCCCTGCAGCACCGCGATGCCCTCCTGTCTGTGCCGGTCAGCTGATCTGTGTAGAGAGTGGTGAGCACAGCACCGCTAGTCACGCAGGTCAGCTGACCGGCAAACAGGAGGACAAGCGGTGCTGCAGAGAAGTGACCGGTGATGGCTCCACACTCCAGCGGCGCTGCTGCCGCCACAGACAGGGGGAGCAGCAATGCTGCATGGAGCGAGGAAAGGTGAGTATAAACGTTTTGGGGTTTTTTGTGTGTGATACAGAATACATGTCATATACCAGGATGGGGGTATATAGCAGGATGGGTGTATATAGCAGGATGGGGCCATATAGCAGGATGGATGGGGTATATAGCAGGATGGATGGATGGCGGTATATAGCAGGATGGGAATATATAACAGAATGGGGGCATATAGCAGGATGGCAGTATATAGCAGGATGTGAGTATATAGCAGGATGCCAGTATATAGCAGGATAAGGGCATATACCAGGATGGGGTACATATACAAGGCAGTAGGATCATTACCAGGATGCGGTACCTTAGCAGAGAATTTGGGGACATTACCCCCATAACAGTGTCAGCAGCAGATCCTCGCCCCATAACAGTGTATCATGACCACATTTTTTGCTTGAAATTTTATTTTCCTATTTTCCTCCTCTAAAACCAGGGTGTGTCTTATAGTCCGGTGCGTCTTATAGTCAGAAAAATACAGTATATATTAGGTGTTGCAATACATTCTGGACATTAACCAAGAGCCCTTTTACAACATAGAAAGCATCTCTATAAATGCACATTATGTTTATAGGGGCAGATTTGCCATTGGATATTTCTAACATTTCAACATATATTACTATTGACACCTTATAAAGAAGACCCAAGACTCTCAAAAATTACTAGAATGAAAAAGTAAAAGTAGAGCAGTAACTTGAAGCTTGTAGGCACCATTGCCAAAAATTTGAAACATGCTTTCAATTATCACATAATGATAATGTCACCAGTTTTTGAGTACCACTCCCACTAACAAGACTCCACCCCCAGGCTGGGTCAGATTAGGGGGAGGGAGGTACCACTACCAGTGGCATAGCTTAGTGGCACCGAGCCTAACCCTAACCTGGTGTGGAGCTGCTAATTGAGGGTGTTGTGTGTTTGTGTGTACACCGGTGGATGACCTCTTCTTTACCCAGAGATGGGGCACCACACCTCTGGCTGAGATGCAGTACCTCTGTGGCAACTGAAGCCTGAGGGGCACCACATATGACTTTTGTCAAACTTTTTTAATATCCTTCCACAAGCTTCTCACAATAGTTGGTAGGAATTTGGGCCCATGCCTCTTGACAGAACTGGTAACTGAGCCATGTTTGTAGGTCACCTTGCTCACACCAGCCTTTTTAACTTTGCCCATACATTTTCAGTAGGATTGAGATCAGGGTTTTGTGATGGCCACTCCAAAACTTTGACTTTGTTATTCTTAAGCCACTTTGTAATCAGTTTGGCAGTAGCTTCAGGTCATTATCCATTTGGAAGACCCATTTCCACCCAAGCTTTAAGTTCCTGGCTGATGTCTTGAGATGTTGCTTCAGTATTTACATATAATCTACTTTCCTCATGATCTATTTTGTGCAGCAAAACAACCCCACAACATGATGCAGTCACCCCCGTGTTTCAAAGTTGGTGTTGGTGTTCTTAGGCTTCAAAGCTTATCCCTTTTTCCTCCAAACATAACAATGGGTATTATGGCCAAACAGTTCGATTTTAGTTTTGTCAGATCACAGGTCATGTCATCAAAAATTAAGGTCTGTGTTCCTGTATGCATTTGCAAGCATTAATCTGGCTATTTTTGATTTTTTTTTTTTTGAGTAATGGCAGAGTGGCCTTTCAGCTCATGTTGCTATAGTACTTAGTAGTGGAGAAGGACACAATCTTACCAGCTTCCGACAGCATCTTTACAAGGTCTTTTGCTTTTGTTCTTGGGTTGATTTGCACATGTCTGACCAAAGCACGTTCATCTCTGCTACACAGAACCCATCTCCTTCCTGAGCGGTATGATGAATGGACATTCCCATCTTGTTTGTACTTGTGTATGTATAATTGCTTGTACAGATGAACGAGGTACCTTCAGGTATCTGGAAATTGCACCCAAGGATGAACAAGACTTGTGCAAGTCCACAATTCTCTTCCTGAGATCTTGGCTGATTTTTTTTTACTTTCCTATGATGCTAAACAAAGAAGCAGTGTGTTTCAGGTGTGCATTAAAATACATCCACAGGTGTGTCTCTAATTAACCCAGATGTTGCCAATAAACCTATCAGAAGCTTCCAAAGACATGACATCAGATGGGCTATCCCATATTCTTTAAAGTCATAGTACTCTAAAGGGGGCTTTACACGGTAGCGATATCGCTAGCAATTTGTAGCGATAGCGAGCGTGTAAGTACCCGCCCCCGTCGTGCATGCGATTGTTTGTGATCGCTGCCGTAGCGAACATTATCGCTACGGCAGCGTCACACATACTTACCTGGTCAGCGGCGTCGCTGTGATTGCCGAACAATCCCTCCTTCAAGGGGGAGGGACGTTCGGCATCACAGCGACGTCACCGCAATGTCACTAAGCGGCCGGCCAATCAAAGCGGATGGGCGGAGATGAGCAGGACGTAACATCCCGCCCACCTCCTTCCTTCCGCATTGTGGCCGGCGGCAGGTAAGGAGACGTTCCTCGCTCCTGCGGTGTCACACATAGCGATGTGTGCTGCCGCATGAGCGATGAACCACCTGGATAAACAACCCTTACCTATTTTTGAGTTTGGGACGACCTCTCCATGGTGAACGATTTTCACCATTTTTGAGGTCGCTTAAGGTCGCTGGTCAGTGTCACACGCTGCAATATCGTTAATGACGCCGGATGTGCGTCACTAACAATTTGACCCCGACGACCAAACATTAACGATATTGTAGCGTGTAAAGGCCCCTTAAGTGTATGTAAACTTTTGACTGTACAGAAAATAATAAAAATGCCTTAAAACATTATCTCTCTGTTTATCTCTCATTATTGTCGTCATTTGGCAAATATAAATCATTTTGGTTCCTAATTGACCTACAAGCAGAAAGGTTTATTCTGATTTCATGTCAGATAGTGAGAAAAACATGCAGATGTGTCTTTTTAGATAGTGTATGTAAACGTCTGGTTTCAATTGTATATATAATACTTGTTGATAAAAAAACATTTTTTTTTTCCATATTTCTGATTTTTCTTTTTACCATTTTCTGAAACTATTAATATTTTTCTGTCAGTGAATCTGTATGAGGACTTGCTTTTTGCGTTATGACTTCTTTTTTATTGCTAACATTTTGGGGTGCACAGGATGTTTTAATTACTTTTAATTTCATTTTTGGCAGAGAATATGTGACTGAATAATTGACATTTTGACATTTTGATTTGTTTTAGCAACTATTTCACTTGGCAATCATTTAAATATCGCTGTCAGTAACTGACAGCAGCATCCAAACTGTCAATGATTGACAGCGGTAACAGTAGCTATCGGAGCTAGTTCCAGTCATTGCTGCTAAAGGAAGGTGGCAGCTGTATACAATAGCTGGCACCTGCTGTGTATGGAGTGGGCTCAGCTCTAAAGTCCGCTCCAAATGTGACGCCCTGGCCTATCAGGTCGTCACAGGGTATTATACAATCTGTCCTTCTGCATGATATCCATCTCCTCCTTGGTTAGAGGTCCCTGACCTTTGGTGTTGCTAAGAACAAGCTAATCAAAACCCTAGGAACACTCTGCACCACACCCTCCAGACACACCAGTGGACAGCCTGAAGGGAATAGAGTTGGCCACTTAGGGGGGTTGGTTAAGGGGAGGTCATGAGTGTAGGAGACAGTTAGTTGAGAAGTGACTCTCAAGAGGAGAGGTCACGGGAGTAGTGGAGTGACTCTCAAGAGGAGAGGTCAGGAGCTGTGCTACTCGTTTACTAGGTGGCAGATGTTGGACTGGGCCTTGTAGGAGCTGGACCCCGGTTGCAGTAGATCGTAACAAGGGGCACGGACTGTCGAGGAGGACAGCCGGCGGCCTTGTGCCATCACCGGGCAGGGTTCCAGGGCACGACGTGGTACGTAGACCCCAGGTCAGGAAGTAGCTGCAGGCGTCCTGGTAATTCACCCGACGAGGACGGAGCCTTCAAGATCCGTTCTCCACCCGCTCCAAAATCGGAGTACTAGTGCAACGAGGGGGATAGGACTTTCCCACTGCCTAGTCCAGAAAATCCCAAGCGTGAACCCTGAGAGCAAGCTCACTCCGTTAGCCATACGGGTGATCGGGACCCGTTTAGTTCTAAGCTAAAGGGGACCAACTACAGAAAGAGGTGCCAAGGTCAAAGTCACAGGCTAACAAGCAACACCAATGGGCACGGGATCCAGGCGTGGTCCCTCCCTGCTGCAGTGGCATCAAGAACTTTGGTTTACCATGGTTGTCAGCGTTATTGGACTGAGTACGCAATTAACGCTTACCGGCCCGACGGCACCTCCCCGACACTATCACCGAGTCCCGGGGCATTCCCCCTACCCGTGGAGGGGTTAAACACCTGGCTGCCCACACGATCGCCACCGGCTACTCCCAGCCACAGTGGTGGTACTTTACCCTTACCACACACCACGGGTGGCGTCACAAACTTTCCACACCGTCCCCTGTACATATCCCCCCTTTGTTCGAGTGGCCGCACGACCCCCAGGTCCCTTGAGCCACCGCGGATCCGGATCCGAGCAGCCTGGCTGCTGATACGGGGGCGGCACACCCTGAATTTCCTGGCGTCACGAATAGGATTTGAGCAGGACCCACTTACCTGGGTGACGTGCTCCTTGAAGCCGAAAACCGCGAGTCAAAATTCCTCTTTCCGCCAAAACACCATCTTCCCCATGAAAGCGCGCGAAGAAGAAGCCCCGCCCTTCATCCAGCATGTGAGGCCGGAACCGGAAGTTCCCAAAGGGCCACAGCACGCGAAAGAGTGCTGAGTGAAAACCGAGGGGGCGTGCCGAAATGTAACAACAGCGGAAGTGAAGCAGGGATACCAGGACTCTGCCATAACGTTCCTGGACAACGCAGAGTCAACATGGCTGAGAGACGCAGCTGTTCAGCAGAGGCTCTCGGAGCAGCCCCGCGGATAGAGACGCGGAGGATAACTGCGGCAGTGCAAACCCCTGAAACCGAAGTTCCACGAGAGTAGTGGGTAAGCGGTTACCCAGTCCCAGATTTCCCTAATCCGGCAGATGCGGCTGTGGCATCCGAGCCTCCCCCGCTCCAGGTCAGCACCCAGTCGCCGTCGCCTTCACCCTCCGCTGCGGCTGACCCCGAGGCGCTGCCCGTACCACCGGCAGCGGACCCCTCAACTTCTGAAAGAGATGAGCAGTTTGTGGCTTCCGACCAAATTGACCCTTTTACCGTGGACTTGGAGCCGGAAGCGATGGAAGAAGGCGATTCGGGTTCCAGTACCCCAGAGGCAGCGTGGGTACCACATTATGGAGGAAACTGCTGCAGGATGATACTGTCGTCACGGGCACAGTTGGTATTGGAGATCATGGAAATGGAAGCAGAGTCCACCTCAGATGAGGAGATCTCAGTTGATGCTCTGGAAGTAGTGCCTATCTGCCGTCGCTGTGGTTTACCGGGGCACTTTGCAAGACTGTGCCCAGGAGGTACCCAACATTAAAATGGGGACCGGAACCTGCAGGTTTTAAAGTTTTAAATAGACTGCACCCTCCTTGTTGAACCTTCTCCCACTCTTTGTTCCAGGGAAAAGGCCATCAGGGCCTCGTACGGTGCAGTGCTGGCAGACGGCACCAGGAGGCCCCGGTGGGGGTTGGCGAAAGGGGCAACGCTGCCAGGTTGCTCAGGGCTTTTACAGAGAAGCGTATTGAAAAATTTAAATGCCAGTAGTTTAACGATGCCATAGAAACGTTGGGTATCGGTGTTTTTGTTTGTTATTTTCCACAGTTTGTTATTTTCCATATAGAAGAGTTAGTAAATGAATGCTTAATTAACCAGTTTAACCAAGGGGAAATGTGACGCCCTGGCCTATCAGGTCGTCACAGGATATTATGCAATCTGCCCTTCAGCATAATATCCATCTCCTTTTTTGTTACGGGTTCCTGGTGTTGCTAAAAACAAGCTAATCAAAACCCTAGGAACACTCTGTACCACATCCGCCAGACACACCAGTGGACAGCCTGAAGGGAATAGAGTTGGCCACTTTGGGGGGATTGGTTAAGGGGAGATCAGGAGTGTAGGAGACAGTTAGTTGAGAAGTGACTCTCAAGAGGGGAGGTCACAGGAGTAGTGAAGTTGTGGAGTGATTCTCGAGAGGAGAGGTCAGGAGCTAGGCTCCTCGTTTACGAGGTGGCAGATGTTGGTCTGGGCCTGGTAGGAGCTGGACCCCGGTTGCAGGGGATTGTGACAAGGGGCACAGACTGTTGAGGACAGCCGGCGGCCTTGTGCCATTACTGGGCAGGGGCAAGGGCACGACAGGGTACGTGGACCCCAGGCCAGGAAGTAATTTCAGGCATCCTGGTAATTCACCTGACGAGGATGGAGCCTTCAAGATCCGTTCTCCACCCGCTCCAAAATCTGGGTACTAGCGCAAAGAGGGGGATAGGACTTTCCCACTGCCTAGTTCAGAAAATCCCAAGTGTGAACCCTGAAAGCAAGCTCACTCCGTTAACCATACGGGTGAGCCGGATCCATTTAGTTCTAAGGTAAAGGGGGCTAACTACAGAAAGAGGTGCAAGGTCAAGGTCACAGGCTGACAAGCAAAACCAACGGGCACTGGATCCAGGCGTGCTCCCTCCCTGCTGCAGTGGCATCAAGAACTTTGGTTTAGCACGGTTGTCAGCGTTATTGGACTGAGTGAGTACGCAATTAACCCTTACCGTCCCGACGGCACCTCCCCGACACCATCACCGAGTCCCGGGGCATTCCCCCTACCCGTGGCGGGGTTAAACACCTGGCTGCCCACACCATCGCCACCGGGTACTCCCAGCCGCAGCAGTGGAACTTTACCCTTACCACACACCACAGGTGGTGTCATGAACTTTCCACACAGTCCCCTGTATATATCTCCCCTTTATTCAAGTGGCTGCACGACCCCCGGGTCCGGACGTCCCTCGAGCCACCGCGGATCCGGATCCGAGCAGCCCGGCTGCTGACGCGGGGGCGGCACACAAACTACTGCACTCACTAGGGTTTTTGGAAACTGGGCCATTTTCTCAATAGGTTGCATTGAGCATTACAGCTAATTGCCATACCAGACACAGCCTATAAAACCAATGACTGTTATTAGAAAAAGTTTTTTTTTTGTTTTTTTTTTTTACATCTCTGGAGAATCCATTTGATAATAGTTCCATTTATATCTTAATCCTTCATTTTAATTGAGCTTCATTCTAGAAGCTTCATTCTTTATCTTTAAGATAAAGTAGTTGCCAATTATTGGTGCCATTAGTGAGGAAAGCTATGCGTGTGGGTCAGACCTGCACCTCTCACCTTTTTTGTGCCTTCTTGTGGGAATCTCACTATTCCCTTTTTGACCTTCATTACAGAGGAGCTGATAGCTTACAAGTTAAACATTACAAGAACACTTTGCTTTGTAAACTGTTAAAATCTATTATCAGAGCAATTTTCAGTCATGATTACTGGAGAAGAAAGTGTCGGAGCGTGCTGTACGTGGTACTTACATGAACTTAATAGGTCTGGTGAGGATCACAAATCTTTTCTTGTGTTGGTCGTCTAAATTAGAGACTGCTCAAACGAATCAACTTCAAAGCCAGAAAAGAGCAAGGGGGTTACATACAACTGTAATTGTGGGAAAACGGGAGATGGGGAGCGAGGTCCTTCAAAGAGAAATTCTTTAGTTACAAGAATGAGGGCATTACTCCAAGGGCAGACATACCAGTGGCGTAACCTGTATAGTCAGAAAGGGCCCAAAAGGTAAGCGGGTCCACGACCAGCACCAAAGCCGCAATCTGCTTCTTTCACAGACACTTTACTGGTCTGCAAAGGGACCATGTACTGTTCTTGCACATGGGCCCTCGTCTGTATGTGACCCCCCCGCATTACTCTATGTATACCATGTAACATTTTATATCTGTGGGAACAGTGACAGATGACATAAAGTGGCATAAAGGAAGGCCTGCGTCCAGTCTGGACATTGCAGTCTATAATAAGTCTCATTTCAGCCAAGTACTGTATCTATTCCTAATTACTAAGTTAATGCTTGCAGAAGCAACAATTTACACTGCGTCTACCGAAGAATAAGCTGCTTACAAACATTAGATAAATGCTGGCTAAACCCACAAATTTAGCTGACATCCAAGGAAAACAATAATTGGGCATGTTTGGGATATATACTGCTAGAGGTGTCTTGATGGTCATGTCTAAGGGATGCCGGGCCTGTGTGCCCTGCCCTGAAGATGTCAACCATTGCCACAAGACAGTGATGTGGGTATTATTTATGTGAATGGTGTGTTAATGATTACTTTGTGTATGTGGCCATCTCATGGCTGTTTTGGGTACTGCTCCTTAGCAGGGTGTTGGGGGCTGCCTTGCAACAGGGGCTGTGAGATGGTGAACAATTGGGAATGCTGGGAGGAGTTGGATGTGGTCATGCAGAGTAAGTGGACAGTAGAGTTAAGTTGAGACAAGCCATGTGTAAGCCACCTGAACACCGGAGTCCCAGAAATGGGTTGGTTGGAGCAAGACCAAAATACAGTATTAGAGACTCAAATGCAGGACAGGACAGCAGAGTGAGTACCCCTATCTCACCGTAGTGAGTACCAGACCCCCAACCCAGGCAACTTGGGTCAAGACTATTTCCAGCAGTGCTAGTTCTACAGTGGAGGCCTGACATAGACATAGGCGAACTGGTCGGCATGGAGAAACCCAGTAGACGAGCTTTATCCAACGAAGCTCGGAAACCGCTAGCATAAGTGGAACCCCAAAGGCTGAAGGTGCCCATGGCCGTGCGGGACTACGTGACTACTGTGTGAAACCATGGTGTCAGATAGTGCGTGAGATGACAGTGGAAGAGCAGCATTAGTACCAGGAACTATGGAGCAGTCTGTAATAGAAGTGTGCTTTGAAGTCAAATGTTCTGCACCTCCTACAATGTCCAAGTGTTGTGCTCACAGTAACTATGTGAAAGAAATGCTATGTGGAACTATTAGTAAAAGACTATTGAATAAAAACAATGCATTGGTATCCATCATCCCCTGGTGTGAGTTTCCTGCTTTGAACAAAGGTCTGAACAGAGGTTTAGCTTCCACACACAAAGTCCAAACACCACACCATGAACCCGACAACCACCCCTTCCCGTTTGCTCTGTAGAGTGGACTGGGGCACAGGCCCAGAAGAGGGAAAGGCCTTGCCAAAACAGAGAGAGTTCCTCGCCAGCGACTACGTCTGGGTCCGGCCCACTCCCTCCGCCATCCCTCTTCATCTGTCTAAGAAGTTGTCAGGAAAGACAGTTAAAATATATCTTTGTACTGTGTTAGCCAGTAGATAGAAATAAAATGTTTTAAAAAAACTTCTCAGTGGTTGATGCAGGAAAGACCGTTCAATTATCTAGGGCACTATTCAGATCAGATTTTTGGTATCTGTTTATAATGGATACCACAAGTGGCATAGAGTGGGGTTGTAAGTATCCAGGCAAGGAGAATACTGCAGCCTATAAAAGAGTAATAATGCTAACTTCAAACATATAATAACTCCTTAAAACATAGTTGTATAGTACAATAGAAAAAAAGACACATGTCCACCAAGTTCAACTAAGAGATTGGACAGGATAAAAGGAACTGGGTATATATAATTCTTCAATGAATGATCCAGCCTGCTCTAAAGAGCTAGTTTTTCCCTCCTGATCTCAAGGGCCAATTGATTGGATCAACGTTTAGTATAAACATGTTAGGCATGTGCATAACTATTTCTATTATTTTGTCTAAAAAAAATCCAAGCTTTTTTTTTTTTTTTCTTTAAAAAAAACAATCAAAAAAACAAAAACATTACCAACTCCTGCTGTGACCAGCTCCCGAGATAGAATATTCCACAGATTAATAATTCTCATGGCAAAGATGACTTGTCCTCTTGGGAGATTGAACCTTTCTTTCTCCAGGTGGATGGAGTGACACTTTGTTTAAGGGGATTTCAGTGTTTGATCATATTTTTGTATTGGCCCTTTATGTAATTGTAAAAGTTAATCATGTCTCCCTTTAGACGTCCCTGCTAAAGGTTAATTAAATTAATTTATTTTCAACTTTCCGCATAACTAAGATCTTCGTGCTCATTAGTTTTGTGGTTGTCTTTTGTACCTTTTCTAGCACTAATGGTCTGTATATTGTTAAATCCAGGTCTAGTGAGTCGATGCTTCTTTTAATAAATGACCAAATCCTTCTGACCTTAGAAGCAGCTAATTTACATTACGTTGTTACGATTGAGCCCTTCCACTCACACGGTGAAGAACAAACCAGGGTAGATGTTAACCACAGGTCTGTATAAAGACTAGAAGAACGCTAAACTTGATCTTGTTTTGTCCCTGTCTGACTGTGGAGACAGACACCCTAAAGTTATGCATTGGCACCCCCACTCAACATCGGCTGACCCCGAATGTCCTTAACTGCATCTTAAATTATACGTTAAGTGTAACACAAAACATCAATAAACATTCAAGAAGAGTACACAAGCAGAGAGTGAGAAAGATGGGCAAAAATATGTTCACACAGTCGTACAGTGAAGATAGAGGAAACTGAAAGAAACCCAAAAATACTTATAGAATACGTGGAACCCCTCGAAATCCGAAATGAAACAGAAAGGGAGAATGCTGGAAAGGGAAACACAAACAAACCATAGATAAAAGCAAAAGTGACTACTCAGCAAGGTTATCCTGAACTGAGGAGCTGATACTCCAAACATCCATCATCCTTGGAATATAGCCAGCACTGAAGGCATGTGCATGATGAGTATAAATAGCTCGTCCCAAGAGGTTATAGGGCAAACAAAATAAGGTAGTGAACACACTTGAATAGAAATAAAACAGAAAGGCAATGCAAAGGAAAGGAAGGCAAGACAACTAACAGCAGTTCGATTGAGACAAAACAGGCTGTGGTCCAACAGAAAGGGAAACAAACCACACAACTAGAAGTCACTGGATCAAGCCCTAGAGTCGAGCCATAACATTCATGCTGTTATTTAATCTTTGGTCTACCAGGACACCCAGATCCTTTTCTACAAGTGACTCTTTTTATTTTACTCCATGCAGAACATTTGATGCTAGAACATTTTTAATACTCATGTGTATAACTTTACTTTTATCCACATTGAATCTTATCTGTCAAGCAGATTCCCAAACACTCAGTTTGTCCAAGTCACATTGTAACTTATGAACATCTTCCATAGACCACACTATACTTTATAGTTTGGTGTCATCTGCAATAGAATCCACACCAGTAATTCCATCTTTATCATTATTAAATAAGTTGAATAAACAAATAATGTCTTCTGAGGGCCCTCTTTGGAAAATACAAATGTCTTCTTAGTGTCTCCTTAAGGAGGTGCTCAAAAAATGTTATAAAATAACTAATGATACACTTGAAATTATTAATCATTTTTCTAATTACCTTTATTTAACAAAAATGTATGCTACATGTAGTGTACTCTCTCAAGATTTTAAAGTTGCCATTAATCACAACCTGATTTCAAAAGACATGCAGTAGAAAAGGATGGGGTACATGAAGAACATCTACTCAAAACAGAAATCACATCAGATCAGCGCCCTGTCAGTCATTGGGAGCGCACATAACTCTGTTCAGTCCAGGACACTGAACAGGAGTGGACTAAAGTAGAAAATAAATACATTTGTTTAGCTGACTGAGAATTAACATTTATCTCAGTCAGCCTGACAGTTTTAGTGCGTCTGTCTTCTGCTACACAAAGCTCATACTACTGCGTGTTGTCTGAAATCTACAATGGGTTGTGACTGATGTAAGTAAAAGCTGCTTTACATGTGTCGATTTATCGTGCGATCGCACCCGCCCCCATTGTTTGTGCGACACGGGCAATTTCTTGCCCGTGTCGCACAATGTTGTAACCCCCATCACACGTACTTACCTTCCAAACGACGTCGCTGTAGGCGGCGAACAGCCACTTCCTGAAGGGGGAGGGACGTTCGGCGTCACAGCGACGTCACACAGCGGCCGGCCAATAGAAGCGGAGGGGCAGAGATGAGCGGGACGTAACATCCCGCCCACCTCTTTCCTTCCGCATTGCCGGCGGCCGCAGGTAAGCTTTGTTCATCGTTCCCGGGGTGTCACACGGAGCGATGTGTGCTGCCTCGGGAACAATGAACAACCGGACGTTCCATTTTTAGAAAATGAGCGACGTGTCAACGATGAACGAGAAGGTGAGTATTTCTGCTCGTTCATAGCTGTCACACGCTATGATATCACTAACGATGCCGGATGTGCATCACTTACAACGTGACCCCGCCGACATCTCGTTAGATATATCGTAGCGTGTAAAGCCCGCTTTACCATCTTTGAAATCCTGACAGCGTACAGTAGATAAATCTTACCTTTTTGCTGAATAGAAGGTATTTAGGAAAAAGTTAAATATTTAAATGTGTATTATATATTTTATTTATTTATTTTATTACATTTCTCAGAGAACCCCTTGAAAAAGTTATGAGGCCCTCCAGAGCAGCTTGAAAATTGTGTAAATCATCAGCAATAAACATGATTTATACTCATCTAATCCAAGAAGTCGAATCTTGCTTTCACCTGGACACTTATCGCTTCTGGACAGGCTGCAAAAGCTAAAACAGTCCGCAGTGAAAGGACAGAAAGTCAGCCCGGGAGCCCAGCTGTATTGGCGTCATGTTAATGTTGATACAGTGAAAATTGATGTTCACACAGAGATCTGGTCACCCTGACAATAGTTTGACGTATGCACACAATTCCAGATCTTTATCTATATCGATATCAATGCCATTGTTCTTTTATTTTGACTTTTAAAATATTATAACGCTAATGCGGGCTTTGCACACAGCGACATCGCTAGCAATGTCGCTGGTGAAAGCACCCGCCCCCGTCGGTTGTGCGTCACGGGCAAATCGCTGCTCGTTGCGCACAACATCGCTAGGACCCGTCATACATACTTTCTAAGGGGGCGGTTCATTCGGCGTCACAGCGGCGTCACTAAACGGCCGCCTAATAGAAGCGGAGGGGCGGAGATGAGCGGACCGAACATCCCGCCCACCTCCTTTCCTCCTCATTGTGGGCGGCCGCAGGTACGGTGATGTTCCTCGTTCCTGCGGTGTCACACATAGCGATGTGTGCTGCCGCAGGAACGACGAACAACCTGCGTCCTGCAACAGCAACGATAATCGGGAAAGGAATGACGTGTCAACGATCAACGATTAGGTAAGTAATTTTGATCGTTAATGGTCGTTCCTGCGTTTCACACACAACGACGTCACTATCGAGGCCGGATGAGCGTCACACATTCCGAGACCCCAACGACATCTCGTTAGCGATGTCGTTGCGCATAAGCCCGCTTAAAAATTTTGCAACCCAGTACATATCGCCCTAGTGCTACCCTCCCCTACATTATGTCACTGTACACTATACAACTTATGTTCTTACAACAACTCACAAAGGGGTAAAGGTAGCATCCTAAAAACTGCAACAGACAATGCCAGTTTATGTACAGAGTAGAGATCCTAGCTATGCAGATCCTACTGGTTCCTGCTGGAGTTGGAATATTCCTGACCAGAGGCTAAATGATCGCAACTCTGGCCTATGCTGCCTCATTGGCCATCGAGCACTTCACGTTCCTCCTAAGGAACTGAAGGGCAGAGCAGAATGGAAATTACCTACAGAAGGGGAGGTGTGCTGAAATAGAAAGTGATTAAGACAAACAACAAAATACCAGAGATGGTGAATATTGCTAAAGAATATGCTGCCTACTTACTGGCAAACATAAAATAGGTGCAGCGTGGAAAACAAAAATAGCAGAGAGAAATATCCTAGCTGGTATTCCACTGACAAGCAGAAGCTAATAGGAATATGGCTGGACTTGAAAATGAGAATAAAACTAGCAATAAATACCAGCAGGAAGAATGTATTTAAAGAACCACCCAAAAAGTGATTGAGCAGACAAACGAGTAAATGAATACACCTGTTACTCAAATGGAACCAAAGTATGGATAACAGAAACTAAACACCCACAGAAAAGGTGAATCTACTGTGGTCCGGTGGACAGGGAAGCCAAGCACAGACTCAAGGGTTCAAATCTGGAGGCATGACAACAACACAGTGTCGATGGACGCGATTATAGAGATTGGGCTAAAGTGTTCATTAACTCAACAGTAGAAAAGCACTGCTGATGTATGTAATGCCTAAAGCTGTATTCATACGTGGCATTTTTTAACTGTTTGTCAATTTTTATTAAAATTCTGCACTGATTATACAAGAAACTACAATAAATTTAGCAAAGGGGGCAATTTCCAGAAAAAAATCTTTAAAAGAATGGACATGCTGAAGACATTAAAAATCTGTGGCCTGCCATAAATTCAAGTCAACATGTGGTTAAGGTTTTGAAAACCCCATCTACATGTCTTGCATTGTAAACTTTTAGAAATATTCAACATGGAATCTGTACTTAAAATCCCCAATATATGACCTCACCCAAAAGCATAATTTCTTGCCCGTGCTCATTCTTTAGCAGGAGTCCAAATGTAGCATATTTTGCCCATTACCCAGCACTGGATGTAACAGCCAGCAGGGGATGTATTATTTTGTCATCTGACATTTGAAAATAAAAAATAGGTGCACGTATCCATTTATTGTTCTTTTGAAGTACATTATGGCCTCTGTGCCATGGCCGTGACTTTGTGTGAATATAACCTAGCTATCATAATATGTCCTGCTCATCCATCAGCAGATATTCGCCATTTTATTTTAGCCTGTATTCTAATAAAACTTTATCAATTATTTAGTGGGGGTCACAGTATTCAGACAACCCACCGAACAAGTTACCACCTATCCTAGGACTTTCTAGTGTAATATGAAAAAAGCATTAACTTTCTGCTGATTCATCAATTGTGACTATTTTTCAATTCCCAACATTTGATTAAATGTAATTCATTCCTCTCCCTGGAGTGATTTTACGTACATCAGGTATTTTCGAGCAAATTTTGCATCATTTAGCAAAATGTGCAACCTTGTGCTCTTAAAAGTCGCAAAATGGGTCAAAATAAAGAGCCTTTTGATTTTGCACAAAATTCACAAACCGTGAAACAGTTTGAAGAATTTGGAGCATATAAAAAAAGGAAACAAATACCACAAGGCAAAGAAACTAAAATTGATGAAAATGCTCAAACGGGTCCAAAGTATTTAAATTAGACTTGTCATTACTCTGTAATGGAGGTGGACTGTTGTCATTACATTCCTTCCCTGAAAACAACAATCCTGAAATTGTATTGTCATGTAGTGTAATGTGAATTATGTCCTGCGTCTTTTGTAAATAATGTTTTATGTGAACTGTGATGTAATGTAAGATATAAGGTACAGTTAGGTTATATGTGGTAATGTATTGTGTAGCACTTGTATTAGTAGTTACCAGATTATGGGGTAGGAGACAGTTAAATGTTAGGACTATAATCCATATAAATCACTCTAGTGACCATTTCAAAACATATAATTGATCTTTATTAACATGATTAAAAAAACATATACACAAAGGACAATTTAGTACATAATTAAAAGGTAGATGGGGTGTAAAACGGAGGGTCTGTCAAATTAACCACTAATCAAGGTTATAATATGAAACCATACAGTTCTATGAGGCACACCATTGATTCTCAAGTGTATTGCACATAAGGTGATTACGTTCAGCTAAGCCCATCAGGGGTCAATGTATGGTGATTTACATAGAGCTTTTTAGGTAAAAAACATCAATCAGATATATCAAACAGGAGAATCACATGGAGAGATACATATGATTTGAATACTATTAAATGCAATGCACATATCATAAGTGCATCAATCCATATAAAGCTAATATTCACCAATTTGTTAGAGTATAATACCACTAGTCAATGTTAACATATGAGACCATACAGTTCCATGAGGCACACCATTGATCCTCAAGTGTGTTACACATAAGGTGATTTTATTCAGCTGAGCCCATCAGGGGTTAATGTATGGTGGTTTTCATAGAGCTTTTTTAGGTGAAAAAGCATCAATCAGATATAACAACCAGGAAAATCACATGGAGAGATACATTTGATTTAAACACTATTAAATGCAATGCACGTATCATCAGTGCATCAATCCATGTAAAGCTGATATTTACCAATTTGTTGGGGTATATTACCTGGTAAAGACAGACCCCCCCACACCACTCCAACGATCGTTTCACGTAGCTTCGTCAGGGAGTGATGTGAGGGGATGTTAGGGCACTTAATATAGCTCCCACACAGCTGAAATATCAATTCAATTAAGCGCTTTGCTTACCGGACGCTGCTGACACGCGTACCATGGCGTCCCTCCCCCACCACGAGACGCAGGCGCGTCAGGAGAGGCGACACAGTCGCCCGTGATGACGCATCGGCAATCTGAGGTAGGGGGAGGAAAAGCCACGCACGCGCACAGCAGCGTCAGCACTCATGATGCTGTGCATAGAGGGAGTAAGCGCCATTTTATTGAATACTTCAGGGAATCTTCCCAAAAATGGCAGCCATTACATAAACTTTACAAACTTTAATAGATAAATATTTATTATATCAATTATAAGAAAAATTTTACAAAGTCATGATGTGCCTGGCTATGTGTAGAAGGAAGGAATAATAAAAAGAAGACAAACACCAATTCTTTTCATGCAACCAAAATACGCATATTCGGAAAAATGCATCAATATTTATATATAAAGTAAGTTGCATCTCATACTATTTATACTTTATTCCCAAAGATTATAAGTGCTCCAAATCCCCCCAGTTTAAAATAAAGGAGATAGTATAATGATGCAGCTAGAGCATCCAGAGGATAATACACAATGTGCATATAAATCAGTCCATATAATCAAAAAAGTCCTATTATTTTCGTGGAACATAGGCTGGGGAACCACTAGTAATGTCAGAATATAGAGAGACATTCAGTCCGCATGATATTCACGTGGTCCAAGGAACCCTTCTATAACAATGTCACAGAGAGGAACGGCACAAGAGTGTCATTGCCCTCTGTGCATGGCATAGAAAATACAAAAACCAGTCAATCTCAAAATTGGAGAGATTCCACAATATCATTGTTTCAAAGGGAAGGGATACTCGACCAGGACCCCGTTCCCTTGGTCAAATCGACCCTACTATGACAATACTACAGAGAGGGACGGTACGTAGGGGTGCCGTCGCCCTCTGTGTATGGCATAGAAAATACAAAGAGAGTAGCTGAAGCATCCAGGGGGTAATCTAGTATGTACATGTAAATCAGTCATACAATCAAAAAATCTTATTATTTTCATAGATCGTCAGTTAGGGAATCACTACGGTGATATTGAAAACATGCAAAGACATCCAGACAGCATAATACCCGCATGGTCCAAGGGACCCTTCTATAGCAATGTCACAGAGAGGGACGGCACAGAGGTGTCCTCGCCCTCTGTACATGGCATAGAAAATACAAATCTGAGACCGGCCAATCTCACCCATCATCGATGGAGAGATTCCGTAATATCATTATTTCAAAAGAAAGGGACACCTGGCAAGGATCCTGTTCATATGGTCTTATAGACCCTACTATGACAATACTACAGAGAGGGGTGGCATACCAAGGTGCCATCGCCCTCCGTGTATGGTATAGAAAGTACAAAAAGAGATATTATAAGACAATACACAGTCATAATGTAGATACCGATAAGGGGGTCAGTAATGCTTATGAGGTCAAAAAACGGGGGGAATCTCTTCTAACGCAATGCTACAGAGAGAATGGCATCAAGGTGCCAAGCCCTCTGTGAATGGCATAGAAGAAAAAGATGTATATTTATATGCGACTTGGACCCAATCAATAAGGGTACTCATCCCCACAGACTTACAGGAAGTTGGAGAAACCCCATTGGTCATTTAGACCCACTGGTTTCATGCATCTCAGCAAGGTAATCCATTTACATTTCATCTGTCCCAACTTCTTGGTTACGTCACCTCTCCTATTACCCACATGTAATTTATCAATACCCAGAAATTGGAGACGATGACCCTGACCCGGATGGCATTCCCGAAAATGTTTTGCAATAGGTTTTAATTTGGCAATCTTTTCTGTTTGATCTGCAGTAACCGATTCTGCGGCTCTTATGTCCCTGATGTGTTCAAGAATTCGAACGCGAAATTCGCGTGTGGTCATACCCACATATAATTTTTCGCATGGGCATTGTGCCAGATAAATTACATGTGTGGTTTTACAATTTATATGTTGTAATATTTTAAATGTTCTGATGCCAAAAGCATCCGAAAAGTTTTGGGTCTTCACGACATATTTGCAAGCAGAACAGTTACCGCATTTCCAAGACCCCCATTTTGGTCCCCTAGAATCAAAAATGAATTGGGACGATGTACCCACATGATGGCTATGTACCAAGAACTCCCGTAGCGTCCTGCTTTTTCTTGCTACAAAGAAAGGTTCATTAGTCACAATATCACGGAAATTTGGGTCCTGTTTTAGGATTGACCAATGTTTAGAAATTGCGTTAGTCAATTCCGGCCATCTAGAGTGATAAGTGGTGATGAAGCGCAGCTTATCCTCAGAGTGTCTTTTTGGGTGTGGAGTCAAAAGTGTCGATCTTTCCAAGCCCTTTGATCGCTGATAGGCTCGATCGATGTGCTCCACTTTATATCCTCGTTGTAGAAATCGCTGACGCAGGTTTTCCGCTTGTCCTTCAAAATCTTCTTCCTTATCACAAATGCGTCGTGCTCTGATGAATTGGCCAGTGGGTATGGCACGGATAATGTGTGACGGATGAGCTGACTTAGCATGCAAAAATGCATTAACACTTGTTTTCTTTCGGTGTATATTAGTATGCAGGTATCCCCGATCGTCAACAGAGATATCAAGATCCAGGAAGTTGATGTTCGTTTTGCTGATGGAATATGTCAACTTAATGTTCCATGTGTTGTCATTCAGATATAGTAGAAAGTGTTCCAGTAGTGTCCTGGTACCCTGCCAGATAAACAAGACATCGTCAATGAATCTCAGCCAGAGTACCACTGAACCAGAAAAATTCGCCTCACTGTTTTGTACGAATTCCCTCTCCCACATTCCCATGAAGAGGTTGGCGTAGGATGGGGCACACGCCACCCCCATCGCCACGCCCCTCTTCTGTAGGAAAAAGCGATCTTTAAAAACAAAATAATTGTGGGAGAGGACATACTCCATGGTAATTAAAAGAAAATCAATAAGATCGGTCTCCATGTTCCGGTTCGTCAAAAAGAATCTTAAAGCCGACAAACCAAGAGAGTGTGAAATACTAGTGTAGAGGGACTCTACATCGCATGTGACAAGGAACATATCCTCGTCCATGTGTATACCATCCAATCTCTGTAAGACTTCTGTAGAGTCCCTCACAAATGATGGTAATTCCATCACAATCGGTTTCAGAAAATGGTCAAGTAGTTTTGATATGGGTTCCACTAAACTCCCATTCCCCGAGACAATGGGTCTTCCGGGGGGTTTTTTTATGTCTTTATGAACCTTCGGTAGAAGGTATAATGTAGGTACAGTGGGACATTTAACTTTAAGACCCTCCCATATTTTCTTTGATAGGATGCCATGCTCTAAGGCTTCATCCAATATTTCATTCAATTCAATTAGAAAGGCATCTGTGGGGTCTTTAGAGAGCTGTTGGTAACAAAGGGGGTCGTGGAGTTGCCTGAAGGCCTCTTTTTCATAGAGGTCCACAGGCCACACTACCACGTTGCCCCCCTTGTCCGCCGGCTTGAAAATGACATTCCTCATGTGTCTCAATTCTTCCAAGGCCTGTCGTTCTTCTCTACGAAGATTGTCATATGGACGGTGCTGGGGAATATTAAATATTGCCTCAACAACCATTCGAACAAAAACTTCTACCGAGGAACATGATGAAAGAGATGGAAAAAACATGCTTTTCTTCTTAAGGGATTCAGGGAACTTACCAGGTTGCATGTCCACTTGTTCCAATAAGAGATCTTCTAACGCTTGTAGTGCCGCCAATTCTTCCTCTGTTGAAAATAGACCACATGTAGACTTATTAGAGTGATATTTCTTTAGTAACACTTTTCTGGCAAACAAGAACGTGTCCTTGATTGCCGTGAAGTGGTCAAAGTTGGCTGTTGGACTAAACCCTAAACCTAAACAGAGAACTGACTCTTGTGCTGTTGTCAGATTAATATCAGATAGATTAATTACCTTTAGTGTATTGGTCACTTGGGGATCCGATTCAGAGGTGGTTGGTTTGTATTTCTTTGCTTTATTGCGTGTGTAATAACCACCAAAGGCTCCCGATGTTTCACCCCGTGTATCCATGGAGGTGTTGGAGACATCACTCATTGATGATGAAAACAATGTCGTCCTGATTGGATTCTGTCGCGATCTCCATTTGTATACTTTGTTGGTCTGATAGTCACGGGTGTCTCGTTGAAATTTATCCGTCTTTAAGGTTTGTATCTCCTTCTCCCACTTCAAAAAAGCATTATTAAGCTCAAGATCAAAACTTTGCATTTGCTCAGGAGATAATGCCTGTCTCACCTTTTCTTGTGAGACTTTAATTTTTTCTTCCAATTTATCAAGATGTTTTTTGTCAGCCTCAATCAAGATTGAAAGAAATGAGAAAGAGCATGAATCGCATGCTTCCTCCCATCTCTTCGTCGGTTGTTCCTCTTCTAAAGAGAAGGACGGCATGACTTGCACTCGTAAGCCACGTGGTATAAATTTTCGCTGACCATAGTGTTCCAAAGAGGCCTTATTCCACCACGTCTTTGTCCTTCTATATAATAATTCTTTTAAGACGTTTTTTTCTTGGACAATATCCTCTGAAGTATTCTCCGCTGCATCACCACCTATATCTCCAAAAATGGATGGTAGTTTATTTAACCATGTAGAATCACGATTTTTGAAATCCATGTTGGTGATTTCTCCTAAAACAACAACAGATATTTTACTCACAAGGAGATAATCCTTATCAAAAACACAATCTCGTGGTCCCCGAGTGCATCTCAGTCAATAATCCATATAAATCACTCTAGTGACCATTTCAAAACATATAATTGATCTTTATTAACATGATTAAAAAAACATATACACAAAGGACAATTTAGTACATAATTAAAAGGTAGATGGGGTGTAAAACGGAGGGTCTGTCAAATTAACCACTAATCAAGGTTATAATATGAAACCATACAGTTCTATGAGGCACACCATTGATTCTCAAGTGTATTGCACATAAGGTGATTACGTTCAGCTAAGCCCATCAGGGGTCAATGTATGGTGATTTACATAGAGCTTTTTAGGTAAAAAACATCAATCAGATATATCAAACAGGAGAATCACATGGAGAGATACATATGATTTGAATACTATTAAATGCAATGCACATATCATAAGTGCATCAATCCATATAAAGCTAATATTCACCAATTTGTTAGAGTATAATACCACTAGTCAATGTTAACATATGAGACCATACAGTTCCATGAGGCACACCATTGATCCTCAAGTTTGTTACACATAAGCATCAATCCATGTAAAGCTGATATTTACCAATTTGTTGGGGTATATTACCTGGTAAAGACAGACTCCCCCACACCACTCCAACGATCGTTTCACGTAGCTTCGTCAGGGAGTGATGTGAGGGGATGTTAGGGCACTTAATATAGCTCCCACACAGCTGAAATATCAATTCAATTAAGCGCTTTGCTTACCGGACGCTGCTGACACGCGTACCATGGCGTCCCTCCCCCACCACGAGACGCAGGCGCGTCAGGAGAGGCGACACAGTCGCCCGTGATGACGCATCGGCAATCTGAGGTAGGGGGAGGAAAAGCCACGCACGCACACAGCAGCGTCAGCACTCATGATGCTGTGCATAGAGGGAGTAAGCGCCATTTTATTGAATACTTCAGGGAATCTTCCCAAAAATGACAGCCATTACATAAACTTTACAAACTTTAATAGATAAATATTTATTATATCAATTCTAAGAAAATTTTTTACAAAGTCATGATGTGCCTGTGCGTGGCTTTTACATGGATTGATGCACTGATGATACGTGCATTGCATTTAATAGTGTTTAAATCAAATGTATCTCTCCATGTGATTTTCCTGGTTGTTATATCTGATTGATGCTTTTTCACCTAAAAAAGCTCTATGAAAACCCCCATACATTAACCCCTGATGGGCTCAGCTGAATAAAATCACCTTATGTGTAACACACTTGAGGATCAATGGTGTGCCTCATGGAACTGTATGGTCTCATATGTTAACATTGACTAGTGGTATTATACTCTAACAAATTGGTGAATATTAGCTTTATATGGATTGATGCACTTATGATATGTGCATTGCATTTAATAGTATTCAAATCATATGTATCTCTCCATGTGATTCTCCTGTTTGATATATCTGATTGATGTTTTTTACCTAAAAAGCTCTATGTAAATCACCATACATTGACCCCTGATGGGCTTAGCTGAACGTAATCACCTTATGTGCAATACACTTGAGAATCAATGGTGTGCCTCATAGAACTGTATGGTTTCATATTATAACCTTGATTAGTGGTTAATTTGACAGACCCTCCGTTTTACACCCCATCTACCTTTTAATTATGTACTAAATTGTCCTTTGTGTATATGTTTTTTTAATCATGTTAATAAAGATCAATTATATGTTTTGAAATGGTCACTAGAGTGATTTATATGGATTATTGACTGAGATGCACTCGGGGACCACGAGATTGTGTTTTTGATAAGGATTATCTCCTTGTGAGTAAAATGTTAGGACTAGCCCACAATAAAAGGGCTTAGTTGAAAGGGAAAGTGATGGTCTCAACTTGAGTGAAGATCTAGTCAGTGTTAAGGTGGCTTTACACACTGCAACATCGCAAACGACATCGCTGTAACGTCACCGGTTTTGTGATGTAATAGCGACCTCCCCAGCGACATTGCAGTGTGTGAAACACATCAGCGACCTGGCCCCTGCTGTGAAGTTGCTGATCGCTACAAATCGTTCAGGACCATTCTTTGGTCCTTTGTTTCCCGCTGTGCAGCAAAGTCTCAGTGTGTAAGGGGACTTAAAACACTGGAAACGAGTGATGTGTCTCAATATCTGTCAATCACTATTCTCTGTCAGTCGGTCTCTCCCTCTCGGTCTCTATTCTCTCTCTGTCGGTCCGTCACTATCTCTGTCCCTCTCTCACAGTCTGTCGGTTATTTTCCCTTCCTCTCTCATACTCACCGATCCCCGGCGCGGCACTGCACGGCATTCACACTGCTGCGGCAGCTTTTACTATTTTGAAAAAGCCAGCCGCTCATTAAACAATTTCGTATTCCCTACTTTCCCCGCCCACAGGCGCCTATGATTGGTTGCAGTGAGACACGCCCCCACGCTGAGTGACAGATGTCTCACTGCACCCAATCACAGCAGCCGGTGGGCATGTCTATACTGTGCAGTGAAATAAATAATTAAATAATTATAAAAAAAACGGCGTGCGGTTCCCCCCAATTTTAATACCAGCCAGATAAAGCCATACGGCTGAAGGCTGGTATTCTCAGGATGGGGAGCTCCACGTTATGGGGAGCCCCCCAGCCTAACAATATCAGTCAGCAGCCGCCCAGAATTGCCGCATACATTATATGATTAATCTAGGACTTATTGGCAGCTATGGGCTGCCAATAACTCCTTATTACCCCGATTTGCCAACGCACCAGGGCAAATCGGGAAGAGCCGGGTACTGTCCCAGAACTGTTGCATCTAATGTATGCGGCAATTCTGGGCGGCTGCTGACTGATATTGTTAGGCTGGGGGGCTCCCCATAACGTGGAGCTCCCCATCCTGAGAATACCAGCCTTCAGCCGTATGGCTTTATCTGGCTGGTATTAAAATTGGGGGGACCGCACGCCGTTTTTTTTAATTATTTAATTATTTATTTCACTGCACAGTATAGACACGCCCACCGGCTGCTGTGATTGGGTGTAGTGAGACACCTGTCACTCAGCGTGGGGGCGTGTCTCACTGCAACCAATCATAGGCGCCTGTGGGCGGGGAAAGTAGGGAATACGAAATTGTTTAATGAGCGGCCGGCTTTTTCAAAATAGTAAAAGCCGCCGCAGCAGTGTGAATGCCGTGCAGCGCCGCGCCGGGGATCGGGGATCGGTGAGTATGAGAGAGGAGGGGAAAATGACCGACAGACTGTGAGAGAGGGACAGAGATAGTGACGGACCGACAGAGAGAGAATAGAGACCGGTAGGGAGAGACCGACTGACAGAGAATAGTGATTGACAGATATTGTGACACATCACTCGTTTCCAGTGCTTGACTAGCTAGGTCGTTCTGCAGGTCCGGATCGCTGTTGCGTCGTTGGCCAGGTTTTCCTGTTTGACAGCTCACCAGAGACTCACCAGAGACTTTGAAGCGATCCCGGCCAGGTTGGGATCGCTGGTGGGATCGCTGAAAGTCTCAGTGTGTAAAGGGGCCTTTAGATACTGACGGATAATCTCTAGGTTGTGAAGGTCGAATACAGTGGGTGACTTGGGGCAGAAAGCAAAGAAAGAAGACTGGAGTTGTGATAGTGTAATCCTTAACCACCGACCGAGACATCGAACACTATAGAACGCTGAGGCTAGAGACCAGCCTCCATACGGAGTGTTCCCAGATAGAAGGGTCCAAAGGCCACCACTTTAGTGGCCAGGCCTCACAATTGGCAGCTGGCAGGACCAAACCTTGTTGTTGGAACATTTGAGTGTTGCAGGAAAGGCACATGGAACATTGAAGATGGCGACCGTTGTTTAGTTGAAGATGGCACTGAGCATTGCCTATAAGATGGCAGATGGAGACACAGCTCCAAAAACTCCGTCTATCGTAAGCATTGGAGAAGCAGAATTGGGTGAAGATCTGTCCAGCATTTGAGAAGCTATGTCCATTGGAGAGAGTACCACGCCACAAATTGCCAGTTCATGTCCCGTATGCAGATTGACAGCGGGAGCAGGCCGACACCTGGAGAAAACAGGATGGCTAGCTGAAAGATACCCCACCTTGTTTGAGGTGGTGCTGCCCAACTGGCCGCAGAGGAGTATGCGGGACAGTGCCACATTAGGGGAGATAGTTGGAGATTAAGGAGTAGACTGGCGGACACTGGTGGGTGAGTGCAGTTGTACCCAACCATTTCTATGAGGGAGATAAGGAGGATATGAAACTGATCGACCCCATGGAGGGAGCCAGAATTTACCCTGAGCATCCACAGTGGAGTGACCTTGGTCTCACGCTGGAATCAAGAGAAGGGATGCCCCTTTGCCTCCTGGCCTCAACATGTAAAAGAACTATAGAGCTAAGATTTAGTTGCTCATAAATTACTTTGTAGGCTTGAGTCTGTCTGCAGCCAAGAAGATGATAAGGGACGTGTCGACCATCACGGGTCTTGTTCACAATAGTGTTAATTGGTAAATAAAATCAGAAAAACTTGCATCTTCAACCTGAGTGTGAGGTGAAATTTTACTACTTAGGACTTAAGGGATTGCACATCCCGTCTACCTGCATGACAACTTTTTTACTGAATGTACGCCAATTCTATTATTCTATTCTTCTGCGGCCGAGAAGAGATGGGCTAGTACCCAAGTGCTGGAAAGACCGGACATCCCGTTTGCGGAACGGTACAATAAGTTGGTTTCTAGTGGAACAATCTTAGGCTATGTTCACACACTGCGTTTTTTACCTGCGTTTTGGGTCCGTTTTTGCTGCAGAAATTTCTTGAGAAATTCTTGTAACCTTTCTGCAGACATTCCCCAGCAAAACCTATGGCAAAAAAAATTAGCTGTGCACACACTGCGTTTTTTTCTTAAGAAAATTCTTTCAGTAGATTTTCTTAAGAAAAAGAATGAGCATGTCACTTCTTTTCTGCAGCTAACTGCGTTTTTTGCCATAGATAATTGGCACAATAACGCAGGGAGCAACCAGCGGTAAAAACGCACCGAAAACGCACCAAAAACGCACCGAAAACGCGGCAAAAACGCAGGTGCGTTTTTGATGCGTTTTTTAACGCAGGTGCACTAATCCTTCACTCTTAAGAAATTTCTTAAGAAATTTCTTAAGAAAAATCATTTTTCTAGTGTGAACATAGCCTTATAGTATGAATTGCTGCAAGGGTTTGGTCACATCCATGAATTTGGAACTGTCCACCTGGTGTTTGTAGAACAGAGGATGGTAGAAGATGGACACCTGGCACAGTAAAGAAGGGTATGCGGTTGACATTTTTGAATGTGGAAGGTCCCCAAAGATGCTTCACAGCCGGTGTGATACATTCAGTGGTTAGGAAGACTACTTTGGGACAGGGGAAACGCCAAAAAAGAGCTGTAGAATACAGCTTGCTTAAAAGCACAATTCTGGTACCGATGAAAGTACACTAGAGCAGACCTATTATGGTGGGTGGTCCGGTCGCGATCCAAGTAATGACCAGAGAGTCTGCTACTGTCCAGATGCCCGGGACCCTGGAAGTCTTGAGTTTGGAGAAGAGAAAGTGTTTTCCTTGTCTGTAGACCTCTTTTTGTTGGGTCCCTATCAAACTAATACCTCTCTTTGGGTTAAAAAAAAACAACCTATAATTTATGGGTGGATAGGAACCTGCAAATGGAGAATTAAAAGAGCCTATGGCTGAAAAGCAGCAGTGCTCAATCAGAAGGCATGACCTTATAATCTCAAAAAAGGTCGCCTTGCTGTTGGCTGTTAGTCTCACACAAAACTGGCCATTTTTGTGTGCTAAATATCTCAATTTGTGCATGTTTTTCATAGCAGTAATACATGACTATATTCCCATATTCATTGTTCCACATATCTTTCCACTACAGAGTGCAACTGTATCCTTTTTGATACTATGTTTCATGTTCAGTTTGCACCTGTTCACATTAGAAAAGTAGAACGTGCCCTCTGAGCACTCCTGCTCTTCAGCCTTAGGCTATTTTAATTCTCCATTTTCAGGTTCCTATCCGCCCAGAAATGGTAGGTTTTTTAACCCAAAAGAGGCATTAGTTTGGTAGGGACCAAACAAAAAGAGGTTGCCTTGCGATTGACTCTTAGGCTCAAATAAAATTGGCTATATTTGTATGCTAAGTATCTCAATTTTTGCATGATTTTCATAGCAGTAATGCAAATCTATTTTCCCATACTCATTGTTCCACATATCTTAGCAGTACAGAGTGCAACTGTCTCCTTTATGTTTTTCTGTGTACATTGTCTATTGACAATGAGCTGCTTAACAGAGGAGGGGACGTTTTCAGACCACTTGGCACGAGACATCTTGCCCCAGCAATGATAATGTGCTACTGATAAAACCTTCTGTGTAAGTAAACAACAGCTCGCTGCTAAATAAATGACACATTTCTGAAATCTGTGTTTCAGCCCCTATCTCTTGCTGTCTTCAGATTACATAGCAAAAAATTGATGACAAATTCCTTTTGAACTTGGCAAAATAAACACAAAACAGATACATAACTAAAACCTTTAAGGGATGATAGAGTGATTATCTTTTACATACTCTAAAAAGATAGATAGATAGATAGATAGATAGATAGATAGATAGATGCATATCCTGATAGATAGATAGATAGATAGATAGATAGATAGATAGATAGATAGATACACATGCATATCCTGTATAATTCTAAAGTTATCCTACAGGAATTCTGTCTTATCTAAGCAATGGAATCATGTAAACATTGATGCTTACACTTTTCTGCGATGAACTTCATAATGTCCTTGAGATTTCATTTTTGCAGTACAGATGACACATTCCTTTATTTCACATTGTTCTAAAACTATGCTGATGTCAAGATATTAACTTACAAATACAGACTGAGAAGGAAAAGTCAGCAGATTTACATTTATAGAAATGGCATTTCCACCACAAGTTATTTTTAAGGTGTTGAAACCTCACATTTATGTATTGTGAAATAAATGTAACCTTCAGTGTGATGCAGGTGGGATGATCTATAAAGACAGAGATTAAGAGCAATGACCTATGCAAGACTCAATGTAAAAACTGTGTGGACGAAAAGTAAAGAGAGCAATAATGCAATGATTTGGAAATCTTTTATTTATAGTACATGGAACACAGTAGGTGAAAGTTAAGCATTTTTTTTTCTTCATTTCATTAAAAAATAAAATTGAGAAAATGATGGCAGCAACACTTCTTAAAAAACTTGGGCCGGCGTCATATCTTCCATTGTGTAGCGTTCCATTTTCTTTTTACAACAGTCTTGAAATGTCTGGGAAGTGAGGAGACAATCACTGGAATTTTGGGCTCACAAATTAAGGTCCTTAAAAGTTTCTTTGCAACTTTGGTGTTTAAGGTCAGCAAGAGACCTGACTATGACTTTGAAAAGCATCTTACAGACCCTTACACACATCGGACTAAAGTTCGCCAAACCTCCTGATATCGGAGGCCTCCCCATTCTCTCCGAACATGTGATGTTGGGGAACAGAAGAATTTTGACATGCTGTAGCTATAGCTCTTATGTTCCGGATAGCGAGGAAATATCTTCCAGCACGTTACAGATTTATTCACCACTAACAGACATAGTTCAATTTCTCCCTGAGTTGCATCCAATCCAACTGGGCTGGTGAGTCCCAGTGCAATCCAATACAGCATTACAGCACACATCATGACAGTCACCTCTTTTTCCTGCAGTCTCATGTCTAGTCTCCATAGTTGTCCCATAATGACTGGAGTAAAGCTTTGCACTCCCAGATGTCTAATGGGAAACCGTTCGGTCGGTTGACTACGTTCACACGCCAGTTGAGATTAACCCAGTAACTTGATGGTCAAGGTCCCCTGCCACTAGAGTCCCCCATCAATAGAACTCATCTGGTACCTTGATGACTTAAGGGGCCTGGCTGCTTGGGTTCCGTCCTCCAGCTCCTATCATCTGGGGCCAAACTCTGTGTCTCCGGCCACACTTAATTTTCACACTATCTCGCCTTCTGTCTCCTTTTGCTACACTGCCACACACCACCCACAGTATGTGACATTTACAACTGACCAACTATTTGTAGGTTCCATCCACTCACTAGGCGTTCACTGACTCTTCAATAATGAACCGTCACTTTCCCTCTCAGATGACCCATCCCAGGGTGGGCCAGTCCATACACTTAACTATTTCTAGGCCTATAGTCCAGCAACTTCCTTACTAAACATCCTCATATAAATACTGTACATTTATGCTTTACCCATCCCCATATCCACCCATATTGGAGGAGCTGCCTGTCGTGCGGTGTTCAGCAAGCGTTGCACTTGTTGGGTGTCATGGCAGTGTTGGATTCTGTTCACACAGCAAAGTCTGACAAACAGCCTGGGATTACTTAGTTGCAAAGCGTGTCATGGGTGTCAGCTGGTTATGGTTTTACTGCTCTACAGTACAGCAGGAGTTAATTCCTGCTGGCTTGTGATCATCTGCTGAAAGCTCAGGCTGCTGATCACCACCAGCTCCCCTCAACCTTCATAAGCTTCTGGATTCTGGGGCTGAGTGCTGGATATAGCTTTTTGCTTCCTCGGTTCCTGTGGTTATCTAGTTGTATGGTGATCTACAAGTTGCCATTATGCGTGGTGTTTTACGTTACTACACAGTTCACATACTGTCCTTTCTTTGTTTACCCTTGTCTGCTATTATTTGTGGGGTTTTGGTTACTAAGTTTCCGGCCCGCTCCCTGGGTGGGGGAAGTAGTATCAGGGTTTGGCCAGGAGACAGGGCCACGTTGGAGGCTCGAACCTGGCTAAAATTAAGTCTACCTTTGAGATAAGGGACAGCGCAGGTGCCCCAGTCTTAGGGTCAGCCTAGTAACCCCGGTTTCATCCGTACACCCTCATGACACTGTCCGAAACTGGCATAACAAAAAATAACAAAAAATTGTGTTGCACAAAAATTATTTGTCAATTTTTCAGAGTG